>NC_041823.1:10909817-12109817 GCF_900964775.1 Scleropages formosus | reverse complement strand
TATGTATGTAGTGATACCAGTCCACACACCTTATTCACCAGGGTGACTTACACTGGGACACTCATCCATACATCAGTGAAGCACACTCTCTCTATGTCACTCACACACAGGGAACCTGAACAGCATGTCTTTGGACTGTGGGAGGAAACCAGAGCACCCAGTGGAAACCCATGCAGACACGGGGAGAACATGCAAACTCCACACAGACTGAGCAGGGATTGAAACCACATTCTGTCACACCACCCAGGTGCTGTGAGACAACAGCCACTACTTGCTGTGCCCCCCCCCCCCCCCCCCCCCACACACACACACACACACACACACACACACACACACACACAGAGTCTGAAACTGCTTGCCGTGAGCCAGAGCCTAACCCAGCAGCATGGGGCTGGAGGAGGAGGGGACACACCCAGGATGGGACGCCAGTTCATCCCAAGGCACCCCAAGTCGCACTCGAACCCCAGACCCACCAGAGAGCAGGCACAGGCCAAACCGGCTGGAAGACTGCACCCCCCTTTCAGAATAAACGAGTCTTAATTATGGTTGATTCTGGAACATGTACAAACACCAAGAACTCTTCCACTGTATTGCAAGCCAATAAGCTTCTGTAAAGTGAACTTTTCATTAATATAGCACTTATACAGGTTCCATATGAATAATCAGGAACACATCTGGTGCTGCAAATACAAAGCAAAAGTTTAGGATACAGCTACATGGTTTATTATTAGCCATTTACACAATGCCAGCAAGTGAACAGGAAAGCAATACATTTTTATAAGACATACATCTAAACCAGAAATACCAGTTCACATTAGAAGCCCTGTTCTTGCGTCCATATTTCAGTGTCTCTACGGAGTCTGGACTTTTTCAGGGTGAAAAATGTCTCTGCTGCAGAATTCTTTAATGCAATGCAATATCAATGGAGAAAATATTAACTAATTAAATGTTAGCTGCCATAAAATCCTGGCCACTACATGTTTTTAATACTTTAGGGTGAAATTAATATTGATGAATTCTTTACACAAAGACTTGCCAGGCTGAGAAGGGAAGGCTTTATTAATCATAAATGTTATTGTTGTTCTGTGAACCATGTCCATGAGGCTCAAAGACGAAATCATAAGGATAGCGATCCAGACCCTCCACCACGTTGGTCCTGCTTGGATTTAGGGGATCCACACTCCTGCTGCTTAAATATGACTGGAGAATTTTGAAAAACTGGAGAGAGACATTTTTAAGAGCTGTATTAATCTATACATGACTACATGTAAATGTAAATATGTTTAACTGTTATCAAGCATGATGCTTTGGGCTATCTGTTTAACTATTATATCAACTGCTTAAAGAAACAGATACAGATAAGACTATGATTAACATGAATTAAGTGTTATGCCTTTTCTTATAAGAGCATTTGCATCATAGATATGTATTTGATATTACGAAATTAGCAATTAACATAAATCTCAATGTTTAAGCATGCAGTATAAGCATCAAACATACTTAAAAACAAATGGTCTGAAAAATAGCATTTCCTATTCCAAAATAAGACATTGTATGGAAATTGTAAAAAAAAGGAAGAATGTAAAGTCAGTTATGTAAAAGAATGAGGAACAAGCACAAGTAGCTTACCAGCATCCTGCTCTGTGGATTACTAAGAGACTTCCACTCTTCTTCATTCAAAGCTGGTTTGGATTTGGCACAAGGGACGGAGAGCATCATCACAGCTGCTGTAGTCCAGAGAGACAGCCTAAACCTGTTTCCATAGAACATAAACATGCATTTTGTATGGTAAATTGAAACAAACGCAGTGCAAAGAACGTATCAGTATTACACATGAGGACGAAAGCATAAATCTCAGCGTTGCTCTCTTACATAGCTAGTGTAGATGGAGATTTCCAAGACCTCAGCTGATGGAGTTCTTTCTGCTCTGCTGATGGCTCTGTTGTCCTTTATGTACCAGCATTTATAATGGCCTTCCCACTTTCTCTGTTCATTAATGATAATGAAAGGCTGGAGGAACCACACATTTATCGCTGCTATACTGTTTAAACTATTGTTGAAATACATTTCCCAACTGCATCTCAATTACAAACTGATGTCCGCCACGCTGGAGCTCAAAGGATTTCACCCAAATGAAGATCACAAAATGCAATTATTTTGATGTAAAACAACTAACATTTTACATATTTTTATTTATTTACAGAAAGAGAGAGCCTGAGTTTAATTATACATTGGCAGTGTTCTTCACAGCTCGGAAGTCAACATATTTTTAAAGAATGAAATTAAATATGGAATGCTTTAGAGAGGTATTCTGTCCTCATTATCAAAAAGGGTTGCCAGGGGTCCAGAAAAACATCATAAATGTTTCCTTTTTAAGAGGAGGATGTCAGGGTACAAGCGTACATTTTCAGTTTTTTGGTAAAAAATGGACCAATTAACATCCAATGCAAATAAATCACTAATGGCTAAAACACCTGTGTAACAGCAAGTATTTGCAATTCACAAAAAATATTATTCATCTAATATAGCTGAGTAAATTTTGATCTTGAAAATATTCAGCCTAATTAACAGATAACATGCCAGCTACCATGCCAGCTATTTACATGTGAACCTGAGCTGCCTGGAAGGCTTGGCACGTGCTGGTTCCTTTTAACACAACAACCTGAAAAGGTCAGTCACACACCTGGAACAACAGAGTTATAACCACAACATCTGCATATAGCAGAAGAGAAAGAAAAATCTGTTAGTTCCTATATATACACACGCTTATGCGTTTTGGATGCCTCGCTCTTCACCTTCCTGCTTCACTGACCGCTCTTAACACAACCGGTGAGGTGATGAGGACAGGAAAAGTAAACACACAGTAAGTAAACGATGAAAGTTTTTGTGAAAACGTCCAAAAAAAAAAAAAAAAAAAAAAGTTGTGCTGAAACCCATTTCTAAGAACACATTCAGAATTTCCAGGCTGACCCCTTAGCATGAGTTTGTGGGTTTCTGATGTTACCATATTTATCAAAGCTATTTTCTTTACCTGGGGGAAAGGGGACAGTACATACCTACTGGCACTAAGTACACACACACATTGGAAGAAAGAAAAACATGTTTCATGTTGGTCGGCACCAAGCTCTACTTTTATTTATCATCTGATTGTTACATGAAAGAAAAACAAGTGTTCCTCAGCCTCCAGTATGGAACCTGCAATTAAAAAAAAAACAAAAAAGAAAAAAAAGAGTACTACGCAGCAAATAAACATTCAGTAGCACTCCATGGTACCACACATTACTGAAAGTTAGGGAAATGTTTCTTTGGCTTTTAGAACATAATTTTTTCCACATTTATACATGGATTATTTAAACAGTTGCCATGTTGTACAAGGGTAATACTGCTTTCTCAAGTGAGTGAATTAGATTTTTTTTTAATTGCCAACGTTATCTGATGAATAACATTGGTCGTTCTAAGGAATTAGCAGTTTCTTAACTAGTACACATTCCACTCTTTTTAAGGCATGAAATTATATTGTTCAGGGTAGAAATATATGAAAAATAAAGAGCGTGCAGGTATAGACATAACTGTAAACCTCACTGTTCTATTAAATAATTAGCTTGAAATGGTTTTGATAAGGAGGGGGTGCGGTGGCGCGGTGGCGCAGTGGGTTGGACCGCAGTCCTGCTCTCTGGTGGGTCTGGGGTTCGAGTCCTGCTTGGGGTGCCTTGTGATGGACTGGCGTCCTGTCCTGGGTGTGTCCCCTTCCCCCTCCGGCCTTACGCCCTGTGTTGCCGGGTAGGCTCCGGTTCCCCGTACGGGACAAGCGGTTCTAAAAATGTGTGTGTGTGTGTGTGTGTGTGTGTGTGTGTGTGTGTGTGTGTGTGTGTGTGTGTGTGTGTGTGTGTGTGTGTGTGTGTGTGTGGGGTTTTGATAGGATTTGAAACAAAAGGAGTTCATTTTAAATGTGAGCCAGGTATATCATTTAAGCCTTCCTTGCTGTCACTGTGTTGTGCTTCTATTTTTGCTCACTTGATTTGTCACAAATTTCGATTAATTCTGAAGGTGTTTAGAGACAAGACCAAAATTCTATACTGGAGAAAACACTTTTTTTCCCCCAAGCTGAAAGATGCATTTTTTCTGACATGTAGAAGGTCACACAACAGGAAAACATACTAGTTTGTCAGCTGTGGAAATCTGCTAAGTCCACTGCACTATGTAAACTATTCATTACCTGTATATATATTAAAAAAAAGATTTGACTGCAGGCACAATGGCAGAACGACAAGGAAGTTTATTTTACAGATGAGCTGTTTGGCAGTTGGTGATTTAGTAGTAATCTCAGCAGCAGTGCTGCTGTTTTGTCTGCCTTATGAATGTCGTTTCTGGAATATTCCCCAAACAATCATTGCCACTCAACTTGTACCTTATTGCTCAGCATACAGTAACGCCTAACAGAAAACAGTGGCACTGTGCAGCCAGTGTCAATTTAAAGAACAGAATCAGCTAAATAAACAAAACCTTGACGTGAAGGCTTGGTTGACAGTGCCTAGATTTTTCACATGACAGCAGTCAGTTGTGAAATAAGCAAATAAGTATTAACAGTATCTGTACTTTCTATTTATCCACTCTTGTTTTTAGCCTTCTTTCATCGCCAGATTTCTTCGCTGTATCTATACTTTCATCTGCTTTGACCAGGAAGAAGCAACCTATCGTGTTCCATGCAGTGTCACATACATGGCTGCAGGTGTCTGATTAGTTTATAAGTAACTTACAATCCACTTACAATCCACTTGAAAACATGCCAAGAACAGTTTGAGTGGCAAATGTTTATGCGCTGCCACGACAGACATATTGCCATTCATTTTGTTTGGACTTTGAAAAGAAAAGTTAAACCAGCATAACATATTTTTGATGTGACTCCAACCACACACACACACACCATCTCAAACCACTTGTCCCATACAGGGTCGTGGGGAGCCGGAGCCTAACCCAGCAACACAGGGCGAAAGGCTGGAGGGGGAGGGGACACACCCAGGACGGGATGCCAGCCCATTGCAAGACACCCCAAGCAGGACTCGGACCCCAGACCCAACGGAGATCAGGATCCAATCCAACCCATTGCACCACCATGCCCCCTCGGTGACTCCAACTAAGATTAAAAAAAGAAATATATATATATACATGTATTTTATACATATTTTTGCACAGAGTAACTAAGATAAGCTTAGTGGAGCAGTATTACTCTCTGATCTGGGCTGAATGCATCTTTTTTCAACCTCATTTAGTTACCTTCTCCATGTGTCTCAGTTATAATTTTGTTCTATTGACTATGTATCATGAACATTTGCAAATGGTCAAGGTAATGAAAACAACATGCATCATATTTTCAGTGCAGTATTTTTAATATGGGGTGCGGTGGCGCAGTGGGTTGGACCGCAGTCCTGCTCTCCAGTGGGTCTGGGGTTCAAGTCCTGCTTGGGGTGCCTTGCGGCGGACTGGCGTCCCGTCCTGGGTGTGTCCCCTCCCCCTCTGGCCTTACGCCCTGTGTTGCCGGGTAGGCTCCGGTTCCCCGTGACCCCGTAAGGGACAAGCGGTTCTGAAAATGTGTGTGTGTGTGTGTGTGTGTGTATTTTTAATATTCTGCATTTTATGCACCTACTCGATCGATGAACCTCGGTGCAGCAAGTGGTAGGTAACAAACTAGGTTTGCTTGAGACTTTCATGTCTGCAGCTATGTCTCCTTCTTTTAATGTAATGCATAAATTGTACTTTTGCTGAGATGTACGTCGCTTTGGACAAAAACGTCTGCGAAATGAATACATGTAAATGTAAATATACATTTTTAAAAGCATTATCATCATATACATGTGGTTTATTTTCATTTCCATTCTGTTTAAAATGTACTTGTATTGGAAAGTGGCCAGTAAAGGTGAATGGGCAATATTCACTGCACACATCAGGCTGATTAGTCCTTTTTAACTCTGTCCTTGTGGGAAGTCATGAATTAATGCCTTTAATTACATTCACATGTACATATACATTTACGATTATATAGCAGATACATTTTCTCAATTATGATACAAGATAATGTCACGCTTTCCCTGTCCATCAGAAATGGAATATAATCTCTGCTGAAAATGATACTTGTTGCATTCCGTAAAAATCACCGCACAGATTGGACGTATGGCACTTTCTCTATTGTGTGCCCCCATGATAAATTTCATAATTCATATGTAAGGTTCCTTGTATCTCATCTGGGCTTTTTTCCTGGCTCAAAAGCAGATAAACAAATAAACAAAGCACTGGTGTGTCTCTGACACGGCCACTCCCTGGTGACTACCTCTATGAATAAACAAAACCCCAACAGGTTAAGCTTGTAGTTCTTTTTGTTAATTTCCCTCACAAGCAGAACCCCGGGGCATTGTCCTTACACTCACACATTGTAACAACAGGGCAGAGGTATTTCTGTCTTCTTGTCCTGATATGCAGATTTCTTTGCAGGTACCTGCCTGTCTCATGTGCATCTCTCATTAGATAACCACCTGCTTGTAGACACCCAACCATTGCAGCTTTGACACATTCCACTCACATTATAAGAAACACAAACACAAAGCTATGTAACCAAAACGCCACGAACTGCTGTGTTTGTATCTCAATTCACGATCAGTTCACATATCTTTCAGGGAACAGTCTCCTCAGTCCAGAGCCTCTGTAGTACATGACCCCAGTAGCCACCAGTCTTGGAATCCCTGGTCTCCTCTCCACAGCCTTACATAGTGTTCACCTCTGCCATTCCAAGTGGGCAGCTGGCCTGAACAACCCAGACACGTTCTCCCACATTCTTGTCATTGTTCCGTGTACTGCGGCAAGCTTAATATGTTTGTAGTAAGTAAAAAAAAATCTTGCACATATTGCCCCATCCGCCTCTTGTGAACTGACCCACTTCTAGGCCTTCAAACCCTATCCGAATCATAAAATGACTACACTGACTTCAGCCAGCTAGAACCTCCATACCTCAGTCACTAGAAGACTGCCCACATCTTGATTAATCTGACAGAATTTGGTGATACTTGCATTTATTCATTTAGCAGAGGCTTTTCTCCAAAGCCACTTCCAATGAACTTTATGTAGTGTTATCAGCTCACACACCTTATTCACCGCGGTGACTTACACTGCTAGATGCACTACTTACACTGGGTCACTCATCCATACATCAGTGGAACACACTCTCTCTGTCACTCACACACTATAGGGGAACCTGAACAGCATGTCTGTGGACTGTGGGAGGAAACCAGAGCACCGAGAGGAAACCCACACAGACATGGGGAGAACATGCGAACTCCACACAGACTGAGCTAGGTTCGATCCCATGTCCTCTTATACCACCCAGGCACTCTGAGAGAGCAGCACCACTCGCTACACCACTGTACAACCCTGCTTATAAGTCTGATTTCTAATGGAATTAGAACCCACAAATGCAGGAACTGTGATTAATTACTTTTATATATGTGGATCTGCATTCTACATGCAGATATAGTGTTTTGTCCAAAGTGCTTTTCTTATAAAACACAAACTGTTTTGTAAAACAGTGTAAATTTTTGTTTGTTTGTAAATAGAGCTCACAGATGATTATGGCCCTCCACTTATACTTCATACTGTAAGATTAACATATTTGTCAGGAAAGAGGACAGAACTGTCATGAGTGAATCTTTGCTTTAGGGATTATCTGTTGAGCTGTGACCACACTCAACATGACTGACTCCTCATAATCATATACTGGGACACATCATGGAATTTGCCTTCTTTCCGATGCTCGCCAGCACTCACGTCCTGCTGAAATAAGGGCTGTAGGGCATTTATTATAGTGGCCCTGTTTTCTAGCAGTGCTAAGGTTGCAGGTTCGAATCCCAACCGTTGTAGAACTTTCCGTCAAGTGCCGACCCGAAATGGTACAAGTCAAGAAGAAGAAAGCCCAGCTGTATGGAAGGGTAAAGCGGTGCGAAGTGTGCCGATCTCACTGAAAACCACCTTGGAAATGAAGGCTGGCTCTCAGTGCGCCGATGCGACGGTTGTTTAGGATCGCGAGCAGCCCACGTGCGCTGCGGTGTGTGTGCGGAAACCTGTCGGGCGGCTGTAGAGCCCGGCGGTGTTTGACAGGTTGGTTTACCGCCGTCGCCCTGGCTTCCGCCCGCCCCACAACCAGCCGGCTGCCCGTGCAGCGCGGAGCGGAGCGAACGGGCCGCGAGAGAAGAGACCGCGCGCCGCGCTTCGCACGCCACCAGTGCAGTGTCCACGCGCCACGCGCCACACGCTCGCGCTCGGGCCATGTGCTACGCGTAGGCAGCGCGCTCTCGACTCGTCGATTCCGTGCGCGGTCTGTGGTTGGTTCGCTGTCACTGGGTCATGAACTAGACTCGTTAGATAAACACAAGTCCATGTGTCGGGAGATTAGTCCTCGCTGAGCGAAGAAAGGAAGGACGTTCATGACTCTCGGTTGGGGCTTTTCTTCGCGTGCTTTTTTCTCCACTCACCTCGAGGACAAAGCCGAAAGCGCCGAAGCCGGACATTCGGAGGGGAGCCGAAGTTAGTCACCGATAATAAATAAGAAAATGAATGGCAACCACGTCTATGCAAACCGAAAAAGGAGAAAGCCCATGCAGAAAAGGTACGTTTAAGACACTAAATGAAATCATCATCATGATCATGTCACACACAGCAGGCTGCAAACTTCAATAACAAATATTAATGGAAACAAGTGACTGAACATAATTAAATAGTAGCGATTTGTGAATACTTTGTTTTTTAAAAAACTTTTTAGAAGTTGTTTGTACATGATCATGTTAATATGGATACAAATATATATAATTATTATTATATAGTCCTTTATACACACGCAGTTCGCACATTATCATATGATTTATCGATACGTAGGCTTAAGCCTAGGCTAAGGGTGTACTAAGACAAACTTGTCCTTCTTAGCTCATGATTTTGTCCAAAGCGACATGATATGATATACACACACACTATATATATATAATATAATATGATGCAGTATGATTGAATAACATGCAGCTATAAGCAGCTAGTCGGTAGCAACCTAAGAGCAACATATATTATATATACAGTTTAGCTCACGGGCAAATTTGCTACAGACTGCTTTCTTCTTGACGGAGGAAATGATGGAGTAAAGTGTAAAATGTTGTTACCATTTATATACGGATGCTTTTTTTTCGGACTTCTTGCGCTGAAGTGGAGTTCCTTTCCAGTAAGAACATAGAGGAGTTCATTGCCATGAAGTGAACCCATCATGGCTCCCCTGGAACATGCGATACACTGTCAAGGGTTCTGTTCTCTCTCATCTGCATTATATTAAATCACTGATTAGACATCAATATTCTGACTCATTTATTAGCCCCTATTTATTTATCTGGGGAGTGAGGACTGGGCTTTTTCACTGCTCAAACCAGTTTTCAGGTGTCATATGATCTAAAACCACATATCATAATGTAGTTACTTGCCTGGTTACCTTTTTAATGTGCGTAAAGTGCTGCCCTTTTGTTTAAAATTGTGCACTATTTATTTTGCTTGTCACTGTCAACCAGGTTCTGTACATAAGGGACTATTGTCCTCATCTTGTGTCTTAAGCCCTTATCTTTATTTCCCAGTCAGACATGCTGCATATTTTCCCTAGATTTTTAGGGTAAAGACTTGCATCCTTGTACAAAAATACCACCAAAGCATTTAAAGCTCTTTCAAAGTATGTTTTGGTAAATTGATACTTAAATTCACTTCCAATGTAAAATGTCATTTGCAGTTTCTAATAGTGTCTTAAATTGGGGAGAAAATTCTGGGGTTTTCGGTGGATTTTTTTTTTCCCATGATAATTTTATTTAGTTTTATGTCTATCATATGATATGAATGATGCAGATTATGTACCACTTGTATGATTTTTGGTCAGACAGTGTTTGAACCTTGGGTGCTGTAGAACTCTGAACCATTTTGGAATCCTTGATCCCAGGCTGTTGATTGATCAGGGAAAGAAGAAGGCAGAAATATTAATAATATGAACTGTCATCATGATTGCTTTGATGATTTGTCTTTTTCCCTCACACTGTAGCATAAAGCCCACCTCTGCCGAAGGTGCGAAATCCAATCCTTCTAAGAGACACCGGGAACGTCTGAATGGGGAGCTGGAGAGACTGGCTAGTCTACTCCCCTTCCCTCAGGATGTGATCTCCAAGTTGGATAAGTTGACTGTGCTCAGGTTGAGTGTCAGCTACCTGCGTGCCAGGAGCTTCTTCAGTGGTAAGCCCTCCCTACATTGAGTAACTGTGCTCATTAGCATGTCAGTAGTGGTGATACCTTCCCTCATTTTCACTGGTAGTTTTGACAGTTGGTATTTGTCTCCTTCTTGGACATGCTTTCATTGGCTCTCTAAGAGAAGATGATTCTCTTTTTTTCAATTATTTTTTTCTAGGGTGTAGTAATTATTCCCAGAGAGGTGGGTAATAACTGTTGACGCAGAATGGATGGATGGATGGATGGATGGATGGCAGAATGAGTGCATTTTCCACTTTTGCCAAAAGAGTTTTTGCATCATTTTGGGCCACAGTGAGAACTACCGACTTTGTGTGAGTTTGTCCTGTTTTTCCTGAACTGTTCTTGTGCTCAGTGAGGTTACAGTTTGGATGCTTGCAGGTCAGCTGCCCAGACAACAGTCTGATCTCTGAGTGCACCAGGAATGACTAGACCTGATAGGATCCCCGTTTAAGGATGAGCGGGTGGTCCACTGGTGTTTACACATGTTCTTCTGTGCAATGCTTTAATTCTCACCCGAACCTTCATAGTTAAAAAATCCATGTCCTGTTTGAATGTTTCTGTGAAGGTCCTTTATAGTTATTGCTTTAGGAGACACACTTACTAACTAATATTCATCAGGGCTTTGATGATAAAGTCCTGGTTTAAGGCTGCCTTTCAGCAGTCTGCGTGTAGTAACTTGCTGCTTTTACCAGTGTTAATAGAAACTATTTCCTCACACCAATCCTCAGGTGAGGTATTTTGTGAGAGAACTGGGTCCATTCACAATGTGCCACATTTCTTTTAAAAAAGATTAAACATAATATAAAAATAAAATACATAATATTAAGTTGAAGTCGTTATTAAGTTAAATATTTCAGTGTGTATTTCATATTGGGGCAATTTCATTTCCAATGGAGCAGTGCTTTTGGTAAAGGTTAAATCAAATATTTTCTAGGTTTTTACTCATAATTTATTATTATGAATGGATTTATTGAATTTAGTGTTATTTAGTATAATTATTTATATAAAACTACTGCTGAGTTACAGCCTGTTTTCTTTTAACTTGGACTAAACATTTAATTAAATTATGAAAAATGTTATTAATAAATTATTTCAGTTTGAATTTTGCTATTTGTAGTTTTTTTTTTTTACAACTAGCTGTTATTTAGGGGAGGCGGTGCAGTGGCGCAGCAGGTTTGGCCTCTGCCTGCTCTCTGGTGGGAGTCCCGCTTGGGGTGCCCTGTGATGGACTAGTGTCCCGTCCTGGGAGTGTCCCCTCCTCCAGCCCTACACCCTGTGTTGCCAGGTTAGGCTCTGGCTCACCGTGACCCAGCTTGGGACAAGCAGCTTCAGACAGTGTGTGTGTGTGTGTGTGTGTGTGTGTGTGTGTGCGTGTGTGTGTGTGTGTGTGTGTGTTATTTAGGGGACTTATGGGGATGCAAGAGTGTTGGCAGAATTTCAGACAGTTCAGTGCCAACAGAAACATCTTAAATGTAGCAAAGTGGTGTTAACATCTTAAAACATACCAGTCTATAAATGCAAACAAGGTACCTGATTTGTGTTTAAGTGGTGGAATAGAGAGGCAGAGGTCCTGACAAATGAAGATTGTGGTCTCAAGAGATTACATGTCACATTTTGTCCTTATATCTTTGCCTTAACATGTAAAAAACAAGGACCAGCTCTTAGAATTTTGTTTTACATGGATCATATGTGATCATTTGTGAGCCGCAACATGAGTCTTTTGTCAACTGATTTGTACACCACTCCGCCCTGCCACGGAGTCGGTTACCTTTCAGTACCATGAAACCCAGCAAGGGCACTTGGGTGATGCATGGAGGCCAGCTAAGGTGCCTCATGCTCAATGAGAGGATAGGAAGTGCTGACGAACAACAGGATGCCATTTGGGTGTGTGAGATCCTGCGGAAAGTGAAATGAAAAAATGGCAAATCATTTATTCTCCTCCAAGGAAGTCTGGGCTGCGTAGCAACAATAGATATTTTTTTCACAACAAAAACATTTCGCCTTTGTTTTAAGGAACCTGCAGAATGGGGTTCCAGTATAATGAACCACATTCTTTGGTGTCTTCATTTGTCCGAACAGTTTATGCTGCTAAAACATGGGAGTAATGTTGCATTATAAAGACACCATTAACACTTTTAGATAAATTGTGTATTTTTATGTATTGTCAGTAATATTTGTGTGTTTCTTTATACTTTATATTGGAATCCTATTTTAAAACAGACAAACAGCTTCTCTTGAAGATGTGCATGACAAATACATGTAAAGGTTACCATCTTTTTACTAAATTGACATCCCTGAGCATCCTCTCCAGTTTCTCACAGCTCAGTTTGTGGCCCCCAAGTGTTTTACAACCTTTCAAGCTACAGCTAACTTTCCTGAAGATTTTCTTACTTTCATATTCTGTCTGTTATCGTTTATTTCATATTGTGACATATAACTTAGATTTTTTGGCTGGCTGTTTTATGACAAAAGCTGGTCTCTTATTTTGAAGTGAGCAATCAAAGAAGTCATTTGGAAAATGCTGACACTGTAAGCACTTATATCTTTTGTTGCAAACGTCTGAGTTAAGAATTTTTAAAGACATAAACATTTCTGAGTTTATTTTTGGTTGCATTTTTTCCACTATTATATTTAGCAATTTTTTTTTTCTGTTTGCAGAACTAAAATGGCCCGCATTTCTGCTTACTGCCATTAGTTGGCAGCAAAATTCACTTAGGCTCAGATGATCTCACATGGTGCTGTAGGGAGATGCTTGATAGAGCTGGGCTGATGGATTTCATTCAGCCTTTTTTTAAAATTAATTATAGTTGTATCAGATTGTGCCCTGTGTTGCCCTGTTAGGCTCCGGCTCGCTGCGATCCCACTTGGGACAGGCCGCTTTAGCCAATGTGTGTGTGTGTGTGTGTGTGTGTGTGTGTGTGTGTGTGTGTGTATCAGAGACTTCCACAGAAAATAAAGAAATAGACACCTACAGACACTACAGCTACATATCTATTATTTTGTCTTCTGATTGCACACTGAAAGTGACCAGATACTGTCAAACATACATTGGCCATTGGCTGTGGCCTGTTAATGTGTCCTCGGTTGCAGACGCTTAGTCGGAAAGGTGAAATACTTCTTAATATATTCTTTACTCGGTGTTGCCCATCACAGTAGAACTCATTCTCCTTTCTCTACTCCACTCTGATACCTGAAATGCAGGAGGAACGTGGCACCATCTTCCACATATAAAACAGAGCACAACACACAAGGAGATGTGGACATTAAATATTTTTTGTGTTTACTCACTTTAGAATAGACTTTAATGTTTAATGTAGTGTTAATAAACAGTAATATAAACTGGCATCCTGTCCACAGAGTTTACTATCTTATGCCTAATGTTAAATTGTGGGGTTAAAGTTTGTTAAGCTTTTGTAGAATGTAACATAATGGTTGGATTTGTAAACAATTCGATTTCCTACTCCAGCTATGTTTGTAAGTTGAGGTACAAGTCCAGATGCTTCTATTCCCATTAGAAAACAATGCATAAACAGTGGATACTTTCCTTGAAAATCAATTAGAAGGAAGCATTGTATATATAGCTAATCTTTGACAACAGAACTGGTGTCAATGCTTAAAATAAATAAAAATTTCACTCACTCACTCGCTGACTCACTTTCGCAAACCACTTGTCCTGGTCACTTTGATACCAAATTAAAGTCTATAACATGTATAATCACTAAAATGTTTTGCTAACTATTGACAGTGTGAATACAAAATGATCACAACAGTATGGTTTATGGAAGATGCCAGTTTTGCATTTCCATATATCCTTGCTAAAAGAGAGAACTTTGGCCTGTGCTGTGCAACAAATGATAGGCAGTTGAATCAGAATTTTTACATGATGTACAGTCCTTGGGCATCTAAGGTTGATGGCTGTGAGCTTCTTTTGCAGTCAGATTCTACAGATCTGGTGGGCAAAACCTTGGTTAATATGGGATTCTGTTCATTTAAAAACAGTCATAAAATACAGGTATCCCCCGTTATACGGACCTAATTTGTTCCTGAAAACAGTCCATATACCAAGAGTCTGTAAATTGCGAGGTCCTTTACCATTATTTTAAACAGGGAAAAAATTATATGTTTCTGAACTTCAGACATGCACAGCTATTTCCACACAGACTCTCCAAACACTCTCTAGAAATAATAATTAAGTCATTAGAACGAGAAGATATTAAACATCATCAAGAAGGAAATTGACAAAGGCTAGATTAGGGCAGAAACTGAATTTTTTACTAAACTGCTGTACAGTAAGTACAAGTTACCATATGAAAGACACACATAGTATGCTTACATTTACATTTATTCATTTAACAGATGGTTTTCTCCAAAGTTACGTAAATCTCAGAACATAATACCGAGAGAAGTCGGTTTGCATAACAACCTATTACAACCTTTCTAAGGCTGTTATACAGAAAGTCTATAAACCAAAAGTCTGTATACTACGGTATGCCTGTATAGTGTTCACCAGCATCATTAGCAGTCACCTAAATTGTACCCTTAAAACCTTAAAACCTTAAAATGCATATGACATATAAATGTACATTTTCGAGAAACTCCTTACAGAAAAAGAACAAAACACATTTAACAATCCTGAAAGGCAATACCACTACAAACGACTTTGTATGATTTGATTTACCATTAGTCCATTGCAAATGATGTTTTACAAAAAAGCTCACCAGAAAGCGATTAAAAGCACTAAATGTGATTGCAGTAATTACATTATTATAACACATATTGTTGTCATATTCTACACCTGGTTTTGAATTGCATTTTGTCCATCTGTATAAGATAAGAAAGGAATTTTGCATGCTCAGGAATGTGTTATTTTTCCTATTGAAACAAATTATTGATTAATAATTAACAAGTTAATCTTTCTGTGGAAAAACTGTGCAAAGATTTTTTGTTTGTGATTTAATACCTTTTTTATGTACTATTTTCTCTGAGGGCCACAATATATGATTGGATAATTAATTTTTTTATTTATGGTATTATTATAGTGGTCACATTGAGAGCTTGTCTTCTGTGGAATTTTCATATATTTTATTTTTAAGCGTTGTTTCAGACATCACAGGTAGTTTTGCATTTTTCCTCAAGTCGTTTTTTTGTTTTGCGTGGATGCATTTCAGCAGCTTCCTCTTTTCGGCATTTGGATTCTTCAGATAACTGTTTTTCTTATTTACACTTGCGTTTCTTATATACCTTTTATAAGCACCTGCATGAGGAACTTGATAAAATATGGTGAAATATATTAAGCCAAGTCAGGGAGTGTATATAAACTGGATTAGAATCATATGTGCCACAGAATTTTTTTTCTCACTTTTTTCCTTCACCCCATGAACTGCAGGGTTTTATTTGAAAAAAAAAAAAAAAAAAAAAAAGAAACAAAAAAAATCAGCTTTCAGACTAGACTGCAGTGGATAATTAAGTGATTTGATCAGCATTAATAAAGAATCCCCTTGGAAATGATTCTGGACATGTTTTCTTTGGAAACCTGCTGTTGCGTGTGTCTCTCTGAAGGCAGTCTGTGGTTTTGTTTACTTTGTGTGCCTTTTTGTTGGGCTTGTTTTGTCAAGATTGTTGCTGTGTTATGAGCATTCCGCTGTGGCCTGGGGTTTAGACAAACTCCCAAGGGTTGGGGCTCGGGGGCTTGCGTGAGTAATCTAGAACAGACGTGTTGAACTCTTAGACTCTGCAGACACGGGTTATGAAACGGTTACATATTTGTTGGCTCAGAGCAGCAAACTTTGACCCGTTTAGCCATTGATGTGGGGTGGGCTCTGAGCAGCCGCAGTCGAGGGACTTGCATGTGAGAAGGGCTGAGATCCTGTGCCAGATATTATCTTAATATTTTGCTTGCACAAATTGTGTAAGCCTCAGGGATTGTTTATTTAAGGTTTTAAAAATCAGCTGCTTGTGGAAAAAAAAAAATAAAAAAAAAAAAAAACTGCCTGCTGAGTGTAGGTTAATGTGAGCAATGAGATGAGAAACACCACAGAAGAAATGAGCACATGTACATATGGGCACTTTTCATCTTGAGATCTGTAAAAATTAATTACGTTGTTGTGAACACACTCGAATAAGTGCTTCTTGATTCATTTTTGTAATAGTTCTGTAATTTTTTTCTAATAGATTTCAAGTGTGATTTGTAAATTACACTGATTTGTATTTATTTTACTTGCTCTATTGACAATGGGAAGCCTGGTGCGCTGGTGTCCTGTCCACGGTGTACCCTGAATTGCACTCCGTGCTTCTGGGATAGGCAGCGGACCACTGTGACCCTCCATTCAACAAGCAGTTGATGAAAATGACAAGAAAGATAAATTGGCAGCACAGCATGGCTTGAAAATAAATGGTTTTCATAATTCTCAATAAATAAATATGCAATCTTATCCATTTTTATGGATATGTATGGAATTAGTCTTTGCTATTTCTTTTTGTGTCTTTGGAGCACAGTCAACTGTTAAATATTCTTGTTAATTAAGCATTCGAACAGATTTATGATCCCATCTTTGCATTCCTATCTTGCATGTTGCCTATATGCTGTGTTTCTTTTATTGTTACAGCTGTTTATGTTTTATGTTCATGTGTTGTACATATCTAAATTATCTCATGTGGAAAATTTTAAAAGGTATTTCATGAAATGATGGCAAGATTGATAATATCATCCACTGGGACAGGATAAATTTCTTGACGATTTTTGTTGTTGGAGATTATTAGTCTGGCTAAATTTGTAATTAGGCCACAGTGAGACTATTTTGACTTAATTGCTGAAGGATTTTGAATTCTTATCTGGAGCTGGACGAAGATTCCCATCCGGTGGCAATAGCCAAAACAAAGAGCACTTTTCATATGTAAAATGTCCTTTTAGGGAGTGAGTGGAATCAACATCCCAATCCTTAATACTCTGAAGAATCTCAGTTTTTTTTTACGTGATTTTTGCTGCATAATAGCTTCTAAAGGCAAACTTAATTTGGAAAATGTCACCTAGTTATATGTGGAAAGCTTTTGGTGTTTTTTCATGCTTAATATGCAGACCCTTGAAGGCAAGGTCTGTAAGTTATTTTTAATTACGTTTTCCCAGTTCTCTGAGCTTTGAAAGCATTCATAATTCCTTCATGTGACTCATGACTTAGCTCTGTTTACACGCGAAACTGAATTATAGTTGGCCTGCAGTGAGTGTTGTCTTTGACTGTTTACTTTGAGATAGGCCCTTGACCTGCAGCATGCTGTTAAGGAAAACTGAACTATCAAGCAGTGAAACTCTGACAAGGGATGATGTGCCTCACATTCAGTGAGAAATTGCAAACTATGGAATGCACAAGCGTTACATGATAATGCTGAGTTTAGGGTAGAAAGTAGGGTTTATTCTAATGTTTATTATCTCTCTGTTAAATGTGTTGGGAATTTAGATGGATTTTTTAATTGAACGTATTACTTGAGATGACAATTCTCTGTGTAGGGAAAAAAGATCATGCTTCCTGAAATGGATACTTTGAGGCAGTGACAGGATGTCTTTTTAATGCAATAGATAATACAGTCAAAACAAAATTGTGTGTGTGTGTGTTTTCATTGCAAATTAGCTGAACAAATGAGATATGTATTTTTACTTCAAGTCATTATTTCCTTTTTCTTTTATAGTACAGTTTTATGCTGGCCAGGTAATAACTAACTTTGCTCATGACTTACAATGTTCTGTTGGACTTTTCAAATGTAGCCTAGTATTTGTAATAACTCAGTTATTATTGCTGCCATGTGGCTTGTTTTCAAAGATTTTAAACTGTGCATAAATCTGCTCGAAAATGATCAAAGCTAACCTTCAGCACAGAGAGCAGGTCCGCTTTATTGTGACGGAAAACCTGCTCTGTTCCACTGCAGGCAGCGACACTTTTTGTGTGGTGATCCTGACTTAGAGAAGTACTTTTGACTTCATGTCCTGACACGTCCTCATGCACGCACGGGGTGGAACGATGACATCCCTACATCGCCTGCCCTGTCACATGCGTAGCATTTCATGAAATGTACTTCGCGGAGGTTTTGTTCGGGGCGACACGCATTCATGTGACGGAGGTTCTGAATGTGCTCTGTCTGCAGAAACGGAGGAGACAGTAACCCTCTGTGAGGAGCTCACGCACAGACAATTTGTCTTATTAAATTTCCCTGACTGCCTGGAGCAGAGCTTTCGCCAACATTGCCAACTTTGATTGTGGCTGCTTTGTTTTTGCTCAATGCACTAAATAGGAACGCTGTTTTAGTGCAATTATTGTACATGCTAAAGCAAACTTTGAAGAATGTACTAAATTGGATGTTATTAACCATTATTTAGCTGCCTTCTTCATATTGACTTACAATGTGAGGTTTGTATACTGTGCTGTTCACATTTACCCATTTACATAGCTGAATGATTTTACTGTATCAATTGAGGGTAAGTAATTTGCTCAGCGCTATTACAGCAGGAGCAGGGATTGCAAGACAACGGTTCTAACCACTACACCACCCACTGGCCTTAAAGCTGTGGGCAAATAATAAAAATATACATTTATTCATTCAGCTGACTCTTTTCTCCAAAGCAACTTGTTCATGACAATGTTTAGCTACTTCACAGTTATTTACTTATTTATACAGCTGGGTAATTTTACTGGAGCAATTTAGGGTAAATACCTCGCTCATGGGTACTACAGCTGAAGATAGAGGTGGGACTTGAACCTATGACCTTCAGCTCCAAAAACAGTAGTTACAACCACCATTTGCCCCTGTGAAATGCATGACAGTCTGTACCATAGTTCTGATGAAAACTATTTTTCACCCTATCTCTTGCTTCCTGACTATAATTTTAAATATTGTGCTACGAAGATGTGCGGACTGCTTGTGTGAGAGCTCAGTGAGCTCACTGGTACTGCTGTGCTGCTGAATGCTATTGTTGCAAGGCAACCGGTTAGACCTCATTCTTCCAGAGCTTTCTTAATTCACAGTGATGATACTCTTCTTGTTCCCTTGCACTCCAGTGACCCTGCCTTCTGATACCTGCCGCTCTCTGGATGGCCGTGGCCCGAGGCAACAGGGGGAGGAGCTTCAGGAAGGCGAGTTACTGCTGCAGGTACATTCTGGGAAACCAAGGGTCAGCTGTACTGATATTCCTGCTATGTTGTTTTATCACCCTGTTTTTACTGTGTTCTGAAAAGCTGTGCTATCACATTCAGGACAACAAAGTATAAGCTGTACTGTTAATGCGGTTTTTCAATGTGATACACTTGAACAGATATCTCAACTTTCTTGAGTTGCTATTGTCAAACATACATAAAACAACAGCAACACTGATATTTTCATATATTTAACATTTTTTCCTCATCCATTGGTCATTTCAACAGCTCCTTAATGGTTTTGTGTTGGTGGTCACTGCCAGTGGTACAATCTTCTATGTGTCTCCTACCATTCAAGACTACCTTGGATTCCACCAGGTGAGCATTCCCTTCCTTGCATAATTACCTTCTGTTCAACTCGTATCACACACATTATGGTTTGTAGATTATATCTCAAACGTTTGTTTTTTTATGTGATTATTGCGTGTGAAATTCCAGCTCTGCTGAGGAACTTGATTGCTCTGTTATTTCCTCAACGTGGCCGGAAGCAAAGATTGAATTTGGCATCGAGCCAAACTTTTTATTTTGATGTTTTATGTTTTACCGTTTAACCTCAATTTTGCATGAAAACTAAGTTAATGTGTTCTGTCCTTCCCTTCAGATATTAGATAGGATTGTTTAATACAATTTGGACTGTTGTAGGATTTCGAACTATTACGAGACATGAGACAAGGCTCTGAGAATTGCATAGATTTATGCTGAACTTCTTGTTTTTTCACACATCATGCAACGGTCCAGTATGAAATAAGCCTCTTCACCATTCTCGTAGCATTCTGCCATGTTAATGTGGGTCTCATAATGGTTCACATTTTATTATTAAGAAAGTTAGCATTTTGGGTCAAATTTTGCTGTATGATCATCATAGCAGTGTTTTCTCCCAAAGGATTTGTCCTTTTAGCCATTTGTTAAGTTAGGTTTTTCTTCAGCTGGAAGAGTGGCACAACGAGTAGCACTGCTGTCTCACAGCAAAAAGGTGGTGCAAGAGGATGTGGGTTCGATCTCTGCTCAGTCTGTGTAGAGTGTGCATGTTCTCCCGATGTTTGTGTGGGTTTCTTCCCACAGTCCAAAGACAGGCTGTTCAGGTTCACCCATAGGGTGTGAGTAATAGAGAGAGTGTGTTCCACTGAATAGGGGGTGCGGTGGCGCAGTGGGTTGGACCGCAGTCCTGCTGTCCACTGGGTCTGGGGTTCAAGTCCCGCTTGGGGTACCTTGCGACGGACTGGCGTCCCGTCCTGGGTGTGTCCCCTTCCCCCTCCGGCCTTACGCCCTGTGTTGCCGGGTGGGCTCCGGTTCCCCGTGACCCTGTAAGGGACAAGCGGTTCTGATAATGTGTGTGTGTGTGTGTGTGTGTGTGTTCCACTGATGTATGGATCAATGACCCAGTGTAAGTAGTGTATCTAGCAGTGTAAGTAACCTTGATGAGTAAGAGATGGGCTGGTAACACTGCATAGTGTTCATTGGAAGTTGCTTTTCACAGCGAAGCATCTGCTGAATAAAGAAATGTAAATTGTTAATCTCACACTAGAGCACAACAGCAAAACTTGCAGTCAATTTTGGTAAATACTGTATACTAACTATGTAACATTACATAACACATTTGGCTATCTGTAGTCTGCCCCAAGTTGAATGTGACTGTGTAATGTAGTGGGGAGCTGTGTACCACAGGAGTTTACGGGATGTGATGAGATGTGCTGGTAAAGTTATGAACCACTCACTGCACTGGCCTTGGCAGAGGAAGTAGTCATACACCTGTGGATACTCACTGCAATTAGGAATGTCACATCTTTTGTGGTTGTGTCACACATCTAGAGTCCTATATGTAAGAACAGTGCATGAAACACTAACTGAGGAAACCAAATGAAAAATACAAATGAAAGTGCATATCTGAGCAATATTTGCGGGCCAATAGTTTAACCTTTGTGTAAAAAAAAGACAGAAAAAAATGTAAAGCAAAAACCAAAAAAACCGGTGAATCGGCAAGCAGCGTAGATTATGTGTAAAAGTGTAATCTTTTACATAGCTGTGAAAGAATGTATGGGGCTACATACATTTCTTTAGGCTAACTGCTCTGTTTGCTCTGCAGTCTGATATCATCCACCAGAGTGCTTATGATCTCATCCATGCCGAAGACCGCGTGGAGTTCCATAGACAGCTGCATTGGGCGCTCAACCCTACTGCTGGCCCAGAGGTTGGCCACGGAGACTCAGGTAAGGGGATCCAAGCTACATTAGTTAACGAAACCTGAACAGCACTGCTGTTGTGGAATATTCTGTTGTTAATGAATTATAAAGTCAGGCTGTCTTTTAAAAGCTGTGTAATGGCTAGGTTTACATGGTGATGAGCACGCAAAGCCATACCACTATGTTTTAAACTAATATTTCCTTCCAGCACTCTCAAGCTTGACGTTGCCATTAACCTGCTACAATCCAGAGGACCTTCCACCGGAGAACTCCTCCTTCCTAGAGCGCAACTTCGTGTGCAGGTTGAGGTGCCTTCTGGACAGCTCCTCCGGATTCCTTGTAAGATAAAAACAAACAGTTTTGCTCTCAGTCTCAGGGATCCTTATTTGACGTCGTCGTTTTTTTGTCTTTTGTATATCGAATTCATTTTTTCGTAAACCATTGTGCTACGTATGTTTCACAGTTTTACCAGTAAGGGGGATTGAGGGATTGTGTTTTCAGTTTTCATTTCCATCCCTCTGCTTAGGTTCAATGCCAGGTCACCGGCATTTGTGCAGAACAGGAAGTGATCACACAGATAGCTTAGCACGCAAGCCTTGAGTACTAAACGCATCCCCCCTAAATTCCAGTAATCCTAAATTCTTCCAGTATTTAATAGAAGATGTTTTGTTTCAGTGTCTTTTCACTTTTGTGTGATTTTTTTTTTTAACCAGCACACATTCTGAAAGTCACTAACTAAAACTGAAATTATATATGGGAATTGAGAACAGGAAGTTTTGTTTTGTTGAACAAGCATACAGGTTTTTTACTGACCTTTTGAACCCTGCACAACCTCTGAAATAATTTTTTTTTCCTGGTTATTATTAAACTTACTTATAGTTATTACTGTGTAGCACTGTGTTCAATTGATATGTTCAGAATGGTTCCTAGCAGTTAGTTTTATGCCCCGCCTTGCACCTTATGCTTCCCAGGATAGGCTGTGGATGAACATGACCCTGATAACAGATGACTAAGTTAATAGTTTTAGGCACTTACTCCACATTGAACATCCATTAAAATACCTATTTTACCTATTAAAATAAGTAAATATTTCAAGAGGAACTGTTTCATTACTATTCCACTTATGCTGTCAGGGGGACGTTTTAATAAATAAAAAAAAAAAAAAAAATTGGAGGGAGGGTATCGGGATTTGCCTATCCTGTGTTTTATGTACCTACTCGAACGATGAACCTCAGTGCAGCAAGTGGTAGGTAACAAACTAGGTTTACTTGAGTCACATGTCTGCAGCTATGTCTCTTTTTCGTAATGCATAAATTGTACTTTTGCTGAGATGTTCGTCGCTTTGGGCAAAAGCATCTGCTAAATGAATACATGTAAATGTTTAATTTAAAAAAAATCTTTTTTTCACAACCTGCTTCAGTTCTTCATTTCTACCAGAAAGTATTTGCTCATGACTGATGAACGATGTTACTCTTTACCTCTTCAGGCAATGAACTTTCAGGGTCGTCTGAAGTTCCTGCATGGGCAGAACCAGAAGACGGAAGAGGGCTCCCCGATTCCAGCCCAGCTGGCCTTGTTTGCTGTAGTCACGCCTGTGCAGCCACCCTCCATTCTCGAGATCCGAACGAGCAGCTTCTTCTTCAAGACCAAGCACAAGCTGGATTTTACACCCACCGCGTGCGATGCCAAGTGAGTTCTGTTTTTCAAGTTAGGTCAAAATTCACCAGGTTCCATGAAATGCCTTTTCCGCTCCCTGCAACTCCGCTATCACACTCCTTACCGCTTCTCTCTTCACTTTCTACTTTTCCACTCCAACTGGTGGACGTTCCCCTCACTACACCTCCACACCATCTAGAACTAGTCATGTACTATATGATGATCCACTGATCTATGATTACTTTTGATCAGGAGCACGGCAAGTAATTAAAAAATTTCCATGCCAGTACTATAGTAATGTACCTAAGTATTGTTGTGTATTTGGTGAAAAGTGATCTTCTAAATGGATGTGAAGTATGCTATACAGGCTTTAGTCACTGTGGAAAGCTCTGCTTCCTATTGGCAACCGTTGTTGCAGCTGTTCATACCAGGACTTTTTTTGTTCACAGAGGCAAGCTTGTTCTGGGATACACGGAAAAGGAGCTTTGTGACCGAGGGACAGGTTACCAGTTCATCCATGCTGCAGACATGCTGTACTGTGCGGAGAATCACGTACGCAGTGAGTGTTGTGCTTCCTTTTACATTTGTGATGCAGTCCTTCTGAATGACACCGGATCGGGGGGCAATGTGATCACATTACATTACACGCAAGAATAAGTACAGGATAGCATCCGACGACAGGTGTGTCTGCAGAAACACTGTCAGTTTTCAGTACTCGTGACTTGCACAATAGCGCAAGCATCAGAACACAGCTCTCAGATACATTCCAAGCATCTTAATCTGTTATGAACATACCACACAAAAGTACTTTCAAGTCATATACTTTTAAAAAGGTTTCATTATTTTTATTACATTACTTTACTGAGACTATTAACCAAAACTACGTCATGATGTTAACCCATTTATATCTGACTAGAAACCTTCAGGTTTCACATCTGGATCTGTAACCACTGCACATCCATTCCATCTTATTCCAAAATATGATCTTATCGGTGATTCGAGTAGGTATTACAAAGGTGAACTGATGGATCACCTCTGTTATTTGAACAAATACTCAACTGTTTACTGTTGGCTGTTTGTGGTTAAAAGCAAGCATCCTCCCTGTCTTAACAGCCTGTTGATTTTCCACCACAGTGATTAAGACTGGTGAAAGCGGGTTGACTGTCTTCAGGCTTCTCAGCAAGCAGAATCGTTGGCTGTGGGTGCAGGCGAACGCTAGGCTGATCTACAGGAATGGCAAACCGGATTACATCATCGCCACTCAGAAAGTTCTCACGTACGTTCCCCTCACCCTCAAAAGACAACTGTGGACTCAACTCACTGAAATTTGAGCATGACTACATTATGATGAATTTCCCTAACATAACTAATTGAGAGCACACTGAGCCTTCAGCATTTGGCAACGTAGATGGCAATATTCTGTTTTTTTCTTCTTGGAACGCTTATGACTATGAAGATTACAACTTTCAGCATAGGTTCTTCAACAAGGCCTTCAATATCATGTATAAATTAGGGATAAAAATTACTGTGTAATTGCTCATAATAATGGGTGGTAATGTTATTGTTATGCTAGGCTTTATGGAAGTGTCTTATTCAATATTTTTGTCTCTTACCTTTAACTGCTATGTCATGGCATTCCTTAGGGAACAGGAGGGTGAGGAGAACTTAAAGAAGCGCAACTTGAAACTACCTTTTAGCTTCACTACCGGAGAGGCTGTCCTCTATGACACTGCCCTGCCCAGGTCCCTTGCTGACTCAATGTCTGGGAGCATGGCACCTTCGGGGGTGGATTCTGCTCCCTCCAAGGACATGGAGTCCGTGGACCCAAACTCGCTCCTGGGGGCCATCATGAAGCAGGACGACTCCATCTACGTGTCTGTTCCAGGACGGAACAAGGTCCCTATGCACGGCAGTGAGCTTACAGGTGCAATGGGAGGTCTCAGCAACGTGTTCACCACTGAATGGGTGGATAGTGTTCTTTCACTGTCCAAAAACAGCTTCTTTAAACAGCAACAGAGCAAACGTTTCACAGAGGACAAAAACACGGACTTGCCCAGTTTCATGAAAACCCTTGAAATATGTAGGGAGGACCTTGAACTCTCTCAGCAGGATGAGGAATTTTGGAAAGTTAATTTACATGGTAACACTGACATCATGGATGCAGCAGATGAAATCCTTTCGTTCGTGGAGGGATCACTTGGGAAAAAATTGGACTGTATGTTTCCAAATGCTCCCTCAAAGCATGTTGCTCCTACTAGAAAACACCACCAGGAACCTCAGGATGTTCCACACCAAAACCAACAGCAGCCCTTATGTGAACTGCCACGACAGCGACTAAATCCACCACAGCAGCTGTCTTTTGTGCCTCAGGAAACAGAACCTGGACTGTCGTTACATCATAAGCAGCAAGTCCTGAACAGCATGGTGCCACAGGATCAAAAATCAACATTGTTGCTACAGGCGCAGCAGAATCTCATACATCTGCATCATCACCAACAATTTCCACATGAACGAGTGCTACAGAACCAAGAATCAGGATTGGTGTCAGTGGGACAGCAGCATCTTACACATGTAAATTGTCAGCAGAAGCTCCCGCACCAACAAGTGCCACACGATCAGGAAACTTTATCACTGCTACAGGCTCAGCAGAATCTCACACATCTGCATCATCAACAGCAAGTCCTACATCAGCAGTTGGGCCAGACCCGAGAATCGGCGTTGTTGTTAGGACAGCAACACCATCTCACCCATGTACATCATCAGGAGCAGCTTCCACATCAGCAGGTGGGACAGGTGCAAGAATGTGGTTCATTGCTGCACAGGCAACAGAATCTAACACATCTACTCCGTCAACAGCCACCCCAACAAGACATACCAGCCCAGCAGAACCCTCACTCTGAGCAGGCACAATTATTAATGTGCAAACACCATGCACAGAGGGGGCTACAGCTGGAGCAGGCTACAGAGCAACACCCATCTCTTTGGGACGGTGTAGAAATACCGGTCAATGGGGAATGTTCTTCTCTGAGTCACCCTGTCACTGCAGGAGATGGCAGTGAGCATCAACCTCCTTTATTTCACCCGGACCAACCTGATCGGCAGCACCAGAGCCAAGCATTGTATGGACACTTTAGTCTGGAGGGTTCAACCCCGGGTCTCCACTCTATGGACCAGCTGAACACCATATCCGTTACCCACACCCAGTGCCTGCCTCCATGCCAACTGGAGGACTGGCTCCCCCCACCTCAGTTAGCTGAGCCCTCAGCCGAACCTGTGGCTGACTTCACCAGCCTCGACCTGGAGGAACTATTGGAGAACTTGGACTCAGGGGGCCTCAGAGGAAGGAGCTGTGTCCTCAGCCTGCAGGAGGGTGATGGTGCTCCATGGTGCAGCAAGGCCACCAGGTGCCTGCCCCATGCTCACACCTCCCAAATGCGGCAGAACCAGGGACTTAACCCCATGCTGTTAAGTGCTGTACCTTCACAAGGTCATCTTGCACTGGTAAGGGTCATTCGCCTTTCAAATACTTTACTGAATTTCCAAACATGGTCTGTGAGCTTCCTTTTCTGTCACAGTCATCCCTTATTCAGTGGGTTCCAGTACCACGAAAAACCACAACAGCTTCTCTGAATACACCTGTCCCTCACATGTAACCGGGGTTATTTACAGTAGTGTCAGGGTATTCATGGTGTAAACAGTAATATTTCTTTAAATATTAATTTAAATAGTAAATTAATAAAAGATTAATATTTATTAAAACAGTAAATATTTAACTGAGCTTATATTTGCGTGTTTGTGGTTTATTTCTAAAAGTGAGAAACCTACCTTTGCACTAGTGGTCATTGTTTCCAGGTTAAATTAGAGATAAAATAGTATATACAATACAAAGGCTTATGAAAATATCTGCCCTTTTCTACATGCAGCTGGCCTATTATTCCAAACAATGACATTTTTGTTTTTCACAATGTCATTTTATTTACACAATAGGTACTTTATTCTGTAAAGTGCAATTTCTTGTGGCAGATGTTTTGGGACAGAGATTCACACTTGTGTCAAATCCAAAAGGTTTTTGTCCCTAAGTGGTGCCAATATGGCTACTTTCTGGCTAAATCTAGTGTATTCATATGTACCTTACCTTGATCTAGTCATCAAATGATGATCTGGTGTCATACATGTATTAGAAAGGCTGTGCACTACCTCACCTCTAATGACATAGCGTTCACATGCTTTGCAGACTTAAAGACAGCCAGTGATTGTGTGAACTTTATTTCTACATATCATAAATTGCAAGCCAAGTTTTTAGAAATGCCTTTTAGAAAGGTGATTAAAGTGTAAAAGGCATTGGGAAAGGCTGCAAAGGCTGGGAAAGACAAATTGAAACAGAAATTTACAGAAATTAGTCTTTTTTACTCTAGCTTTTCATGGTAAGTACTTTGCTCAAGGGTACTATAGCAGGAACCAGAATCCTAGCCCAGGGCTTTCCATTTACAAAATGACAGCTCTACCCATTATGGGTAATGTCTACATAATAGTGAAAGTTATTTATTTATTTTGCTGAGACCTTTTTCCAAAACCACCTGTGGTGTTGGGTGCCTTCCAACAATTTACCTGCTTGTACAACTGGCCAATTCAGCACTTCAGATGGAATACCTTCCTCAGGGGTACTACCGCAGGAGACTTATTTCAAACCTGGGTCCTTGGAGTACAAGGTGGAAGCTCTATCTACTCTGCCCTACTTGCCAGTTGCAGGGCTCTCGGTGTTCTGGCTAATGAAATGCTGCATATTAACCGACAAAAGCTGCTTTTGAAACCACAGTGAAAACAGCGTAAAAGCTTGCATTTATTAACTTTGATGTGGATTTGACAATTACTTTTTTTTTTCAGTTTCAGAACAGCAGCAATGGAAACAGGAGCATGTTTTACCCAGAATCCTCTGGGCTGACTGATTTCCAGCAAGCAGGACAGCCTCTGCACCAGCATCCCAGCAAGAGCCCACTGTACCCTGACCCAACCCTGGGTGGGTTCACGAGAGCATGAGACTGGGTGATTTTGACGCCTTGGGCACTGGCCACGTCACCTAGGGGGTGATCTTCATTTTTGCTTGTGGGACTGAGGGTGGGCCAACTAGGAAAATGCTGTAGATATGTTTCAGTCCTATTGCTGTACCACCATACTTCTGTAACTTTGAGTGTTTGCTTAAATAGCATGCATTAAGTATCTTAGAAGCGTGATGTTCCAGGCCTTCCTAAATAACAGTATCCCCAAAAGTCGCTATTAAATTTGCTTTTTCAGGTTGGTGTCTGTTTCTGCCACATGACGTGGTCTCTCTTCAAGAACTGCCAAGCACATGTTTATAGAAAACTATCGGCCTAACATCAACAGTATTTTACGCTGTATAAATTATGTGCATTTAGTAATGATAAGTCTGCTTTTTACAGAAAGAATATTTACATTCTAGAGGTAGGGATTTTTAAAAAAAAATACATTTTTTCAGATGCTTTTCAAAGGTCATTGATTACAGTGCAAATAGTTTTTTTTTTTACTTTAAATGACAGTGAAGCATGAATAGCAACTGCAGTGCTTCAAGCGTGAAGATGTCAGCTGAATTACACTGGAGGGAGCGCATATTATAACACGCACCTGTGGACACGTTAATAAATCTGAGCCAACATGCTGCTGAAATACAAGAGGAGCTGCAGAACTTAGTGTGTAAACAGTTATTTCATCAGAGTTTAAAATGTATTTACACGTTTTATTATCAAAAGATGTAATGCAGAACTTCATTGTTATACATATTTTTAAATTTATACACATCTTCAGTGAGCAAACGTAATATGTAACTTTTGTGATGTATCCTTTATACTACAAATGTTGATGTATGTGTGCTCTTTAAATTATGTAATTAATTCTTTGACCTTGTAAAACTACTGATTACTTTGCCGTTTACTAATATGTTTTGAAACTGCAGTCGATAAATGTGTAAGATTACAAACTATGCAAATAATTTAATATTTCTTTGTAAGACACTCTTTTCTCCCCATTTTTAGTCTCAGTAGTCAACTGCCAGTGAATAGCACAAACTTCATGCACGTGCTGTGAATCTTCCAAGTGTAAGTTAAAAAGGAAGAAGAAAGCAAGGCTGGCTGCACGAATGTGGTGCTGGCCTCCGCAGTATGGGTGGGGTGGATTTATGGTGGCGTGTGTGTGCTAGATAATAAGGGTGTACAGCGCACGGAGTAGGCTCTGGAGGATGAGATAACACACATCAGTCAAAAAATAAAACACAAATTTATTAAGAAGTCAAAGTACACCTTTACACAGTACTAGAGGCCAGTGCTTGTTTGTGCGGCAATTTCTCCAAAGCATCATAAAATGGTAGGTTTGTGTACTAAGCTACATAGAATGACTTGTCATTTAAAGCTGCGTAATTTTTACTCCAATAATTCAGGGTAAATAGCTTGCTCAAGGGTACTACAGCAGGATGTGGGACTTAAATGAGCTGCACTATTTGATGCCCTTTGTGCTATGCTTAGTATTTATTTCCGCTCTGAACTGGGAATGTGCAACATCAGTGTCACACAGAAAACAAGGGATGTTCATTATCTCTTTAAAAGCAGATCCCGAAGTTCACGAGCACTAAATTATATTCTGTGTTATATTCAGGATGACGTCTTTTTATTCCAAGCGGAGTTTTCTGGCAAATAAGAAGCTGCAGCCCAGTAACAGATGTTAATAAACCTAATGGTAAAATCTCAGACACCTTTGTCTAAGGTGACGTACAATTTTATATTTGAACAATTGCAAGAGGTTCAGGTCTTGCTCAGTGTGTGTGGAGCTGGCATGTTCTCCCTGTGCTCATGTGGGTTGCTACCCACTATGGGCGTGCCAGTTTCATGCCAGAGATGTATTTCTAAATTGCCCTTTGTGTGTGTGTGTATGAGTGTGTGTGATTGCCCTGTGGTCTGCCATCCACGATGTACCCTGCATCACACTCTCTGCCTGCAGAGGAGCTCTGACAATGCCATTGAAAATCTTCAAGACATTTATAAAAGGAACAGCAGAGTCTTAAAGAAGACAGTTTTAGTCCTGATCTGTATGGACTATATGGCATTTAGTGACCATTAATGAAACTGTGTCATGGCTATCATATTAGCAGGGAGCAGAAGATGTAATAGTCCCAGTCACTGAAGAGGTCAAGTTTATATCTGTATGGCCAGCAGATGGCAGCAAAGTCCCAAACTGCTCCATGGCCCAGAGCAATTACACACACACACACTTTCTGAACCGCCCATCCCATATGGGGTCATGGCGAACCGGAGCCTAACCCAGCCATGCAGGGCGCAAGGCCAGAGAGGGAGGGGACACACCCAGGATGGGATGCCAGTCTGTCACAAGGCACCCCAAGTGGCACTTGAACTCCACACCCACGGGAGAGCAGGACCTGGTCTAACCCACCGCACCACCACACCACACATCCAGAGCAATTAATAGCATGTTATTTAATGATGTGAACCCCCAGCGACTGCCTCCTCAGATTTGTTGAATGAATTTTTGTGGACTTTTTTCGGATTGTGATTTTTTTTTTTTGTGGACTGGGTATTGCTGTTGATCCCCTGACCGGAATTTGTGAGAAAGAAAGGCAGCGGGGGAATGTAATTGAGAAGGGCGGATATGCATCTAGTTAACAGGCCAGCAGCATCTCTGTGACAGCAATATTTTATGAAAAAATTTTAAACAAATTGTAGAACTTGCAATGCATAGTATAAACCTCGTACTCCAGCGCAAACTCAAACAAAAAGGAAGAAGAATATCCACGAAAATGCAGAACTGGGTGCAAATTGCTCGCTGTACAAGGTGAATGTGGCTGCCTGAGTTCTGCTGATTCTTGGTGTTTATCGTGATTTCAGAGGTATGCAGAACGTCTAGTTATTTTGCTGAAAACATTAAAGGAACTTCCTCATAAATAGCAACGGACTGTTTCGAAATAATGCGGGTAGGTGTCGAGCGTGTACGTGACCTGACGCCGCTCAGAATCATCTGTTCGACTCCCGTACGGTGGCAGTGTTGCACCTCTGGTTACTAAGTCACTGCGATAAACTTATTTTTTGCACCATAGCTTGAAACGGCAAATGCAAAGAGAGCAGAAAGTAGGATAGAAACTTCACAGCAGATGCTGAAAATTACCCAAGGACCCAGTTGGAACAATGTAGCTTTAATGTTAACAATAATCATATTATGCACAGAAACAAGAGCATAACAAAGGATTTTTGAAATTTAAACATCGCCGTGGCCGTATTTTCTCCTCCCGATGCGTGATTGGAAGTGCTGTGCTTATCATTTTATTCTTTTTTTTTGGCGAAAATGTCAGTGAAACTATGCAAGTGCAAAAGGTCATTTTGTTGAGAGACCGAAGATACAACATGGTTAATAAAAAAGATATGAAAAGCAAGTGTGACAGTGTCATCACATTCCTCCTGCTTCTTGTTAGCTTGTTCCAGGACCGAGAGCAAGAATAATTTGCAGGGACTGGAATGCCGACTTACAGCAGCTGACAGCGGGATAAATAATTCACACGGATAGCAGAAATACCAGAATCTTCACAGCCACTCCAGTGCACATTCCAGGAAGAAGAAAGTCCGGTGCCAATCACCCAGGAATGGCAGCGACACAGTGGAACGCGCAAAGGTCCGCGTCTCAGCCCCAAAAATGTGTGCCGCAGTTACAGATTCCATGGGGCTGGGAATATTCTAAGTATTTTGCTGTTAAAAAAGCAAATTCCCCTAAATATGCATACTAATAAGTGCTGCTGTAGGGTAGTGTGTGTCAAACTGCAACAACAATTTATGGTTTACTGGCTTAAATCTGGGGTTCTTCACGTAAGGTCCAAGGACCATTTTTGGGTCTGTGGATGGATTTCTCGGCAGTCACAAATGAAATAAATAAAAAAAAAAAAAAAAACATTGTGATGACATTCAAAAAACGACATTGATCAGCTTAACGAAAGCATCAATAAAAATACTGCCACGCTACTACAGTTCATGAAATAATTCGCCGTGAATTTTTCAATTTTCAGTGCAATAAATTCCGTTCAACCATTCCTCGCTTAGAACACTTAATTGATTCTCTGAGTTCACGTCGTGAGGGGGAATTCCTGTTCTCCGAAGGGACTGGAAAAACATTATTTCGTACGGAAAAAATCAGTTTCTAGATGAAAAATGTGTCACGTAGGGTCACAAAAACAGCAGCTGGAAGTTGTATGAACGGGGGTAGTTGGGAATGGATCGGGGGTGGTGGGCTGAGATGCTTGCAGTTTTCAATTAGGAGGTGTAAAGACACAGAGAAGTGAGGGAAAATACAAGTGAGATGGTAAAAACAGGTGCCTGACTGGGTGACTACCGCTCTCTAATGGCCATGTCTGATTAGTATCCATCCCCAGCGCTCCACCTCTGACCTCTCGCCGCATCTCTCACATGTATTTGTTCTCGACGCCTGCAAACTGCAGCTCCTCAACAGGCCAGTTTGATGGACCACGCTCTTCGGAGGTGCAGCGAGCCCCCCGCCCCCCTCCACGAATAACACTGCTTGTCTCTTACCCTGTACCGCATGGTGGGGTAGAACCCACCACGCATAAAACATCCCGCCGAACTTACGCGTACTCCTAAAATAACGTATTCTAAACGCCGTGTAGTGAAAGGCTGAAGAACTTTCCAGCTGGGAGTTTTTCGAAACACAATGTCAGTCAAAAGTTTGAGTACACATGGCCAACAAATACACACATGCACTGTCTGAAACTGCTTGTCCCGGGCGGGGTCGCGGCGAACCGGAGCCTAACCCGGCAACACAGGGTGCAAGGCTGGAGGGGGAGGGGGACACACCCGGAAGTGAAGAGCATAGTGGTTACATCTGCTGCCTTTGGACTGAAAGGTTGCAGGTTCAAGTCTCATTTCTGATTATAGTACCCCTGAGCAAAGTACTTACCCAGAATTAGTCAAGTAGAATTAGCTGGCTGGGTAAATAATTGTAAATAGGTTAACGTTGTATGTCAGCTGAATGAGTGAATGTGTTTGCTTGTTCTTGACAGTAAAACTTGGGTTTACGTCCTGAATGACAACAGATTCATTCCTCTTCAGTAAAGGTGTCAGGCACTGTTGAACTGAAGAATGAGTTAAACCAGAGAAAACCTAAGAAAAGCATGCAGTATATCAATGTTTCAACAACATGGGTCATTGGGTCACAGCTTAAGTTGTGCAGCAGGTAGGATGGTGGAGCCCAGATGATGGGCATTCTCTCTTCGACAATAGAAGACTCACTGTTGTCATTTTCATATCGTCCTGTCAACATGAGCTCCGGAAAGGGTTCATCTGAGCAGCACAAAGAACTTAACCTGACTTGCTCCAGCAGCAATGTGCAGGCAGTTAAGCAGGTAAAACCTCAGAGGAAAGAGCTGGCTGTACAATGAGTACGGAGGACACAGAGAGGATCAGGAGTCGGATTGCTGCACAGCGCCTTCACTTTTGGCCTGTTCCGCTGGGGAGGTGCGAGGTGCTTGAGGCCCGGCTCCATGCTCCTTGTGCGCACGCCGTCCTTGTGATGAATGGCAAACAGCTGGAGCCGTTCCGATCCCACGGGATGAAAGAGGTGTCGCCCAGGCTGGGCGCTCCCAGCTGCTGGCGGGCTGGGGCGTTGGGGGGGGCGACGTCATGCTGAGTTATGGAGTGTCCCTCTGCTGCTCCACAGGTGGCTACCACCCCCCTCCCCCCCCCACCATGAGGGGCTCGGGACTGTGGCTCACAAAGCTCTCATGATGAGCACGCTCTCTCTTCGGTAGTCAGGAATTTTTATTGAACATCTGCAAATGATGGAAGAGTCATTTAAAGGGGCCATCACTCTGCAGGCAATAAGTTCCCAGTGCAGAGGGTTCTGTGCATCATGTTTCTTTTACAATATGCCATCTTACCCACGTTATGCACATGTGTTTCCCTAATTATACTTTTAAAAATACAAACCAGTGTGTGAATATTAAACACGTAGATTAATACAGGATCCCCCATCAGGGCCAGAAAAATCCAGTCTTATACCCAAACATTCCAGTAGTCTGCTGAAACATGTCTGTTTACAGAAAACACATATTTACGGTTCAGCGTCAACAATATTAATACCTCGACACCAAACTTATCAGACACAGGAAAGGAATGTGAGGGGCTGTCGGAGTTCATTGATTTATTGACTTTTGTTACATTCATTGTGCAAAGTCAGATTTCTGGAGGACTCTTTACCAGATGCTCCCTAACTGACATGATTTGGACGATGTGAAACGGTTAACTGAGACATAAAGGTATGCCGCAGGAAACAAACGGCATCTGCAGATCCACAGTTAGCACTTCTCACTACGGCATGAACTTTGTCCCAACATACAGTGTGCCAACATAAGAGACCCGATATGAAGCACATCCAGATACGCTGCACCCCTTATTGTTGGTGGACCTTTGTGTGCTTGTTGATTGCATTTCTCTTTGTGAACTTGTGCAGCTCCTCCGTGCTTCTGAGGTGCATGAAAATGTTCGATTTTTGTTGGCGGCGCCGTTTTGCCCGTGCATGTGACCGCCTCATGGCGCCGCCATATATGGTGTAGGTGCACTTTAGCAGGGAGTGCATCGTGTTCCTCCCCAGCCTCTGGTCCTTCTCCCTCGGATGAAGGAAATCATCCATCAGCCTGCAGCCTGACACGCTGCTGATGGCTGTCCTCCACCATCGGGATTTCGCAGGAAACCATCAGTCACGCAACGGAGCCGCGCTGTTGTTTAAATAAAGGCATTCTCTGCCCGACAACGAGATCATCGGCAGCAAGAATTCAATTAAAAATAAAAACAGTTGTGAAGGTATGCAAAGAAACAGAAAGGGATTTTTTTTTTTCCTGTTCTGTGAAGAAGACACTTAAAAACTGCGGAGAAAAAAGAGGCGGCAAAGAAGGCTTTGAAGTGACAAGTAAAAATGTGAATCGCTCGGCAGCTGTGGATTTATGACGATCACAGATCTGCATATCATCTCGACTAATCTTGCAGGCCTTTGCTCCTGGTCAAGATAAAAGCACTGCTTCTCCTTAAAAAGTCACATCCACGATCAGGGATGTAATCCAAACAGTGGGAAAGTGCCGGCATTCCGAGGGCTCCCGGCCTTGCCCTCGCTTTGAAGAGGGCTACCGACCGCTCGGGGTGTCCCCCCCCCCCCGAGGGTGTCTTGGAGAAAGAAGACACTCAGACCCATAATGCCGGTAGCCCTCGTTGACTGCTGTGCGTGACAAGAACTGAGATTTGATGTGTTGTCAGGATCACAGTGACATGGGAAGGGCGCTATTAGAAGGATATGCTCACATTGGTCTGGCTGGACAGAGGTTCGACAAAACGATTTCCAACCCCGGTCCCAAAGACTGTATGTGGCATCGCTGAAAAAAATGTTAACGGTATGAACAGTCGGCTCTCTCCGCATTCGACTCGTGTGACATGTTGTCCCTGTGGCTTTTTACTTGCAATTGCACAGTCCCATTAAGGCGCTTTAGAAATTCACGCATTTTTGGCTCCTGTAGCTTCTTTGAGTTGTTGCGCTGGAATATAAACTCGTACCGTTACAACACGAGCGTGTCATCACCTGTGGACATGCACTGTTGCTGATAAGGTTTAAATTCCAGCAGTAGGAGGCACTCTTAAGCTTTTACAAAACGAGCTTCGGATTCTCGAAGTCTGCATCGCAAAAGAAAACAATCGGAAGGTTTGAGACATTTCATTTTGATGTCCACGCATTGAGCAACAGAGACACGTCGAGGGGGCCGGATTTGAACCCACACCTGAACAGCCCAGGTGCTGAGAAGCAGCGCTGTGACTCACTGTGCCACCAATAATATAATGAAATAAACACTACTGAGATAAAACAGTTCTGTAGAACTGAAAAAATAACGCAAATGTGCTTTGTTGAATTTTTTCCTTGAATAACAGACAGCTATAAAATACGACGGACGCCGTCTGTGCTTTGACGATCGCTTCGCAAATTAAATTTGCCACCTAGCTTCTCACAGTGAAAAAAAACGTTCAAAGTCAGCAGGCTAGAAATAAATCACATCTAAAAGCACATGAATCACAGAGGTTCCGTTCGTAAATCGGGGTCAGCATGTTCCACGGGTCCTCCCTGTTTGCAACCAACAGGGAAAAAATATTCAGCTGTCTGACAGACATAGAAATTTCCTTTTCCGTGACCGTGCGGTTGACCTTTGCTGTACGTCCCCCACCCGCCCCCACCGGTGTGTGTTCCTGCAGACCCAGGGGAGTGCTCCCGCAGCAGACGTGTAGGGGGAGCTGAGTAGGGCAGAGCCGTCGGGGGTCCTACACCTGCACAAGCCCAACACCCCCTCACTGACTGCAACAACACAGCAGCAGAGGGGGCTGCCGCGTCAGACTCTTTTAAGAAAACATTGCGTGTACTCCCATGTGTTCACCTGTTATTCTTAGCTGAAATCTAAAATTTCAGACCAGCTGCTGATGTGTGTGTGTGTGTGTGTGTGTGTGTGTGTGTGTGTGTGTGTGTGTGTGTGTCTCTGGAAATCAATAATGCTAATGGATGCATGAATAAAGTGCAGCGAAATAAAATAAGTGAATGCCTGCAAAGCCTGGGCAGGTAACAAAACCACATCCAGAGGATTTATAGGAATCCAGGTACGTTTACTAAAATGCACTACTTGTGTAGTGGTGTGAGAAAAAAAGTGCACCCACTTTGAACTGCAACTTCAGATACGTGTAGCGGCATGAAGCAAAAACGCATAACGGCTTTTACTTTTTGATTGTCCGTAAAGCCGAAGTCATGTGTGGAAGAAGTATATGTACCCTTACTGATTTCATACCAGTCGATAAATGGATTATTAGACAACGATCAGTCGATGATCCATGAGTGCTGCTACGTGTATGTAGAAGCAGACACTTTTTCTCGCAGCCTTCAGGGATTTCGAAAACAACGGATGTACAGCCAGTACACATATACACGCATACACACATAGTATTAGTGGACCAGTCACAGTCTCATCAACCGTAAAGAGGAATGACGGTGAAGTAACACCATAGTTAAAGAAGTGTTACTGGGAAGCCCTTCTTCTGAAGAAGAATCAAAATCCAGCAGGAGCCTTTGCTTCCCCTCACAGTCATCGCTGCCCGTAAATATGCTTTGCTGAAGGCAATTTGCGGGACTGCCTTTGCTCATCAGTCGCATGGTCCATTTCAGTCAAGTTAGCAGGAAAAAGTGCTCACTGATCACTGTGATCTACTGTATGATCACATACTGGGATCATGTACTCCGATCAGAAGTGTATGACCTCAGCAAATGTTATACATTTACTACAAAAGCAGCTGTTTAGATTGTACCTTTTAGATATAAGGGCTGACTTTCTTAATGGCACAGGCTTACACCTGCATATGGACATACAGTATATATACACACATTATGCAGATATTTCTCAGTATTTGGATGTGGTTTAAAGCAAAGGTACTAATAAGACCCACGACGTTCAGCCTGTTTTACACCTATCATACACTATCATGGTTTATATGTTCTCCATTTTTAAATCATCTGATCATTTTTAATCTGCTCTTCTACGTTTAAATTGAACCACATCACAATATTTTCCTTGATCCTATTTTTCAAATAATGCTCATAGAAAACCAGACAATCTGGCTTTCGAACGCGAGGTTATTTTTAGTAAATCCCACTCAAGCACCAGTCCCACCTCACCTCCTGCTGAAGTTTGAAAGCGGGACTTGGATCATTCTCCATCCTAGGTATGGTGGTGTGAGCTGTTTGACAAGTAGTTCAGAAATCTGGAGTTGCCTTCAGGGTACTCCTTCATTTAATGCAATCTTCTATAACTAATAATGGAACAGGTATTTTGAATTATGCATTTTTAGCCTTTAATTGGCTTATCTTCGGTTTGCAACTGCATTTTTTAGAAATCACATATTAGCATCAATTCGTTTGTCATGCTTATGGTTTTTCGTTTGTAATATAAAAAGAATACAAAGATTATTCCTGCTGGTTTAATTGTTAAAATCTGCATTTGCCGAAAAAAAAAAAAAAATTGTATAAAAAAAATCTTCATGTAGATGTGTTTGCATATTGCACTGTGTATTTAGCATATTTCATGTTGTATGTTAATATAATATTTTTTCTGTAGAATATATTAACCAACACCGGATTGCTTCGCCTGCATATGAAGACATATGAAACACCATATGAAGAATTAATACAGTCTATTGTAATTTGTTTTGCTCTGATCACTGCAGAATATTCTATTGCCACACTTTTTATAACACTTTCAGCAAAGAAATATGATACGCAGTATACGAAGTATGACAAGAGAGCATTCTCTAATATGTATGCTGTTGACATCAGACATTGTTATCCAATGCGACTGACTCAGTCTGTGGTTTGACATTTTCTTGCAGATGAATATTTAACTGAAGCACTTCAGGATGAGTAGCTTAAGGGCCCTTCAGAACAAGTCAGTCTCCCCTCGAGATGTTTGTTTCCTTCTGTCAGAACCGTTTCTGTGGTTTATTTCCCTGAATGTGTGCTTGTGTGAGTCTCAGAATCCATCATCCCTGCCTGCGCTGTCGCAGGATCGCTTGTATTTAGCGATGCTACCACTTTACAATAACAGAGAAGTAATAATAACTAATTGGTAGTGCCATCTGTGACATTAAGTCAAGGTATGATGTGAAGCACCTTCTACAAGGTCATGGATGAGGAAGTCAGGAAGACTAAGTCTGTTTGACCAAAAAAAGGTACAAAGTACTGTATAAAATAACATTTGCAATGTAGTAAGTGCCATTTGCTCAGATAAAATGGTGTGAACAGAACTGTGAATTCTTTCCACTTTCACATTTAGTACTGGAAGAAGCCTTGGATGCCTCAAGTATCAGCAGATATGTTCATAGCAGCGCAATTTGGTGGACTTTCCAAAAATATCTAAAATATATTTTTGTTCTTTATTCTTCACATAATTTTTGAGTTGCAGAGGAGGTTGTGTAGAGCCCTTTATCACAAACTCTGATTTTTTCATATGTATAGATACATATATGTATATGTGTATATATACATACATATAGATAGATACAGTATATCAATGAAACCATGCTTTACACTGACTTTGCCCTTCAGATTTTCCCATCATTAATTAGCTTAGCAGGAGCAGTTAATGTCGAAGACATTAACTGTGAACTGTGACGAACAACCACTCAGTCAAAAATGTTTGTTTTTACAGTTGCACAACTTTTTCATTTCCCTAGATTTATTTGTGTGGGGGGTGCAGTGGGTTGGACCGGGTCCTGCTCTCCGGCGGGTCTGGAGTTCGAGTCCCGCTTGGAGTGCCTTGCGACGGACTGGCGTCCCGTCATGGGTGTGTTCCCTCCCCCTCCTGCCTTACGCCCTGTGTTGCCGGGTAGGCTCCACCTGCCCGCGACCCCGTATGGAACAAATGGTTTCAGAAGATGTGTGTGTGTGTGTGTGTGTGTGTGTGTGTGTGTGTAGATTTATTTGTGGAAACCAGTGGTGTTCACCAGTTACGTCTGGATCACAGCTGAGGATGTGACTGTGCTCCTAGGTGGAATGGCCACAGAAAGGAATCTTCTCGGAGAAAAGATGCTGGAAAATGTATGGCGTCTATAATACGGATGTACTATACATGTATATGTGTATGTTAGTGTGTGCCAGTGTGTGTGTGACTGGCTGACCGATTGTTATTAAGACCCTTGTCTGTATGCCCTCTCTTACCAACTCAATTAAAACTGCTGATATCACACACAGAAAGTAGGAATTTTCCAGCGCTCACGTATGACATATGAAGATGAATGTTTTGGGATTTTAAAAAAGCTATTTGTATACATTTCCTGCGAAGGCCGTTTTACTAATTGCTCCACAGTATTTCATTTTTTATATTCGGCTCGTTCTTGGCACTTTGAGTCTAACAGATGTCCACATTCCCTTCAGGTGCCTCTCGTCGCAAATATGCTGACAGGCTACTAAATAAGATTAATTTAGTTACACCGTGCCCCTGTGCAATGCATGCGCTGTCTGAGGTTTTAATGCTTAATAGGCATAAAGTATTAAGTGGTTTATTTCTCTGACAGTTGAAAAAGTCTGGGTTCTACTGTTTTGAGGAACTCAAGGTAACTGGACTGATGTTTGTCCTAATTATGGAGCTGTTAATGATTTGCAGTTATTTTATGAGCCTGTGAGTTATGAATATTAATTACAGTGCTCTACTAAAATTATTAAAACAAATTTGACTTCTAAGCAGGTACAATTTATGGACAGTTTCACTTGTGCATGCCTGCCTAAATAACAAAGTTATGTTGTACATTTGTAGAAGTATAAAAGTAGTTCATGTTTGTCGATCTGAAGACAAAGGAATTGAAATTCCTCTGGAATCCCTCAGCAGTGAACATTTTCACCACCTCTCAGTTTTTGTTCTACAAACCTCACTTCAGAGGGGGCATAAGAACTGAAATCATCCATTCTTTCTCAACTTAATACTTTCATATTCATAATAATAAACTTCCTGCATAGGAAGGAGGAATGATTTACTGTAAACAGGCTATTTAGAATTGAATATAGCTGAAAAATGTAAGGTAGGGATGGAATTCAGAAACAATTCAGTGCCAAACCACAATGTCTGTTTGGTCTGTATGCATCAATATTTGTTTATTATTCTGTTGCTGCTGTCAATTACTCTTCAGCATATTGCTCTTAAGATATGTGGTTAAAATTCACCCCAGTGGCCCATCTTCGTATGAAGCAGTTTTCACCCTGCCTTCTTATGCCGACTTTTTCCATATCTTTACAGGCTGTTGTCCATCTTGTGGTACCTGCCCGTTATTGTCATTCGTGATGGTATTGTAGAATTGGGATGTCATTGCCTGTCTGAACCCATATGGGGTCGCGGGGAGCCGGAGCCTAGCCTGGCAACATAGGGGGAGGGAACACACCCATGACGGGACGCCAGTCCATCACAAAGCACCCCAAGCGGGACTCAAACCCCAGACCCACCAAAGAGCAGGACCCGGTCCATCCCACTGCACCACTGCGCCACCGCGCCCCCTGGAAGTCATTGTATCTGATTCAATAATATGTTTGTTAAGTCTTTAGCTGAACACTTTACACAGGTTCAGTTTATATTGTCAAGTGTAGAACACACCACTTTTCAAATTCAAAAGTATTTCTTTAGAACATTAAGCTACCTACAGGTTTTTACGCATTTGCAGAGCTAGGCAATTTAGGGTAAGTACTGTACCTAGCTCAAGGGTACTGTAGCAGGAGGTGGGGTTCAAACCTGCAACCTTCAGGTCGAAAGGCAGCAGCTCTAACAAATACCAGGTGCCTGTTGTTTGTGTCCTCATTTATTTGTGTATTTATCAATTTTATTTATATGAAGTATTTTTATTTCACTATCATTGTTTTTTTACTAGAATAAAAAGCCAGAATTTTGTCCAATTTGTGGAGAAGTCAATTCCAGTAGCTTGTTGGCTAACCACTTCCTGTGATTATGATGTCTGCACTAGCAGAAATGGGCGTGTGTGTGCTTTCGTGTGTCAGCTTTTGTGTGTTGTTGGGTACAGCTAGAAAGGACAGTAGTAATAACCGGATTGCTAAATGCAGAAGCCAGAAGTGACCCTGTTTCAGACAGAAATAATAATGAAGATGAGGGCTGGTGAGTCAAGTGCTGCCTTTTCATTTCACCTAAACTTGATACTAGCGATATTTAGTAATATACAAAAATAGAATTCTAATAAATTATTCTAATTCATGGTTTTAATTTTATTAGTATTTAGTAAGAGTACATCACACTGATTTTATGGGACAGCTGGACAAGTTCTGGTGAGAGCTCCCACATTTGGGTTTGAGTCCTACCTCCTTTGTCTTAAATTATTCCAGTATAAAAAATAAACTTTTACTAGCTGTATAGATGGGTAAATAAGTAAGGAACTTGACATTTCATTCAATGCACAAATGCTAGCCTTTTTCCATGTTAAGTGAAGCATGAAACAAACATAACACGTAAACAGATGATTAACAAAGGACGGAAATGCATATATATGGAATCTGTGGCCACTCTGTACACGCAAACGGAGGTTCAGAGTCATCAGTTCATCTGAAGCATGTCTTTAGACTATGGGAGGAAACCAGAGCACCAGGAAGAAACATACACGAATACGGCGAAAACATGCAAATACATGCACATGCAGACTGATCTAGATTCACACCCATGTTGACAGCTACATGCTATGCCACCGTGCCAGCCAAATGTACTTATTGTAATCCATGAATTAGGCATCTAAATATGTATTTAGAAAGGTATCAGGGGCACAAATCATTTTCATATATACCGTAACAATAAGGTTAAAAATATTTTCCTAAATCAGTACAAGCAGCTATATTACAAAAAATGGCAAGCTAAAACCTCAAGTAGCAAAAAGGAGAACAGAAGCTTTTCAAAAGGCGTTTTCTGCCCTACGGTTGCTGATTCATGTTGAAAACAGTGACTGGGTATCTTATGAGAGGTCAAATGAACTTGCAGAAGCTAAAAGAAAATCATAGGGTTTTCATGCCATAAATAAAAATTAGGAACATTTGGACTTACCAAAAACCTCTGAATCATGAGGAAGGCGTGACGAATAACTCCTCTAGAACTGCCTAAATCGCAGGAGCTTAAAAACAAAGTTAAGGGTTTGGAAATCCTGGAAAAAAATATTGTGATGTATGGAAGATAAATAAAATTTGAATTTGAAATTTGAAATTTTAATTTGGAGGTGCTGTTATCATGCAGACAGTGGTCGAGTAATGTTTTTTATAAGGTCAGATAAAGTACCCATTGCAATAAGCCATGAAGGGTGAAAATCTGAATATGAAATATGTACCAATACCACAGTATTTTAAATAATTGTTTGCAACCTATTAGTACATCTTTAATTACTGTTATGCACATTATGAAAGGTGTATCTCTACAGCACTGTTTGCACTAAATTGCTGCATAGTTAAATATTTATGGGACTCAAAAAAGATTTTATTTAAACAAAATCACACTGCAGTTCTACATTTTCAGTACCAAATAAGTAAGTTTTATATGGTGGACATACCAGGCAGTGATTACAGGGTTAATTGTGTTTGACGACTTTATGTCCTAAAGTTTTAAAAGATCTGAAAGTGTTTGGTTCCCTTTCTATGCCTCCACCACAGCGGAGAAAAGACAGTGCTACCCCTCAGCGACACCCCACCACAGGGCCCATCCCCGCAGGCTCATGTTCAGGGGGCGTGACAGAGGCCTGCTGCATTACTCTCCAATCAAACCGTGTGCATGGTACCCTATCTGGGGCTACGGTAGGTCCTTCATCACTTTGTGCTCGTCACAATCATCTCACGTCCTCAGTAGCATCGTTCTCATTCTTTAGTCTACATCTTAGCTGCCAGTAATAAACACTGTCCATATGCTTAGAATACTTCGTAGAAGAAGAGAAGGAACATTACATCAGAGAAATAATGTTAAATAAGTTGTTTTATTACCGAGTTTTGGCTCAATGAAAACATTAAGCCAGGTTGTCTGGATTTATTTTTTGACCTCTGGACATTTTAGATGAGCCTATGAGGAGGCTGAGTCAAGGTGTGCAAAACTTTTTGTGCTGAGACTTTCTGTGCTATTAGGTAAAAATCACTGTACCCAGCTTCATTAACTGTCTCTAGACTGTCTTGGAAAAACCTTCCTGAATATTTTTTTTTGGAAGTTAAACCTAATTCATGTAATACATAAATCTGGGTGCAGTGAGCTCACATTTATTATGGGGTGGTTGTACTGAGATTCCTTTTCTTTTGTAAATCAAATCGCTCTACTATTTTTAACCTGACAAATGTACCAAAAGCCTGAGACAACCAAAGCTTCAGTGGGACTAGCAAGATCCAGCTTAGGAAAGACTTGCATATACAGCATCTGGCACAATCCACAAGACTCATCTAAAATTATTTGGAGGCCTGCATGATTCAGCTGTGATAAAATTGTTCTCGTTCTGTTTCTGATGTGTGAGCATTTTTGTCACCATGTCCGAACCTGACAAGCAAACTGTGATTCTTTAAAAGCCGTGGGGAGGAGGAGTGCCGAATAAAACCACAACTCTTCTCAGTAAAAGTGAACAGAGAATCTGGTAATAGCCACTGGTCAGTACATACACTTCTGCATCAAGGAATGAAAAGCACTGATTTCAGTACTGATTTATTTGCCTGAGTTTGAACTGATAAAGTTGAGCCTATAAATGCGAACACAGTATCTACACAGTAGATACAGCTGCCAGGTATCTACAAAGAGCAAATAATCACACATAGTTCAGTTCTGTCATAACAGTGTGCAAATCAGTGCTTTATATGTTTGCAGATATTAAATATTATCTTGAGTTGTGTTGAGGAGACACAACATGTGTGTTGCTTTGCCGTCTGCACTGTCCCATGTTATACAATTGAAGGCAGTTGCACTATAATATTATTGACTGGATTCAGAGACAGTCTTTAATATCCATTTCTGTGGAAGGTCCCAGTTATAGCGGTACATCTAATATTTTTGAATATATTTGGTATCATATGATACAGGAAATAACTGTTCCCTCAGCATTTCATTCATATCAAGCGGTCCATCTTCGTTACCCACTTTTAGTAGAATTTGTTAGGCTGTACCGCAAGTGAAACCTGTGCTCTTCACTGGAAGGGGAAGTGTCATGGAGTTTAAAGAGGAAATGCTACAATCTGAGTTACGGCTTTCCATGCTGTGTTATTTTTATTTGAAATGACCTTTAGGAACTTCCCATTTTTGTGACTAAAGAGGGAATTTTTCAAAAAAACATAAACGTGAGAATTCAGGTTTAGGAGAACCCAGTTTTTCACACCCTTGCGACAGTAAGGAGAAATGAGGAGCGCTGCGGTTTCAGTGATTGTTTTTCACAGTCATGTGCTTTATGGCAAATGATACCCTGTGTCCACAAGCTCCTACAGCAGGTCTTTGTTCAGTCGGCCAGGCAGATTTCATAAATCTCCCCACTTCTTCCATTGTTCACACTGTAATGCCACACTGAAGGTATATGAAAAGCCTTTCTTCCTCACCAAGAATGTGATATAGTAACATACACATGCATGTTGCTTTGCCATTGCTTTCATCCAAAGCAAAAGATAACTTGATGCATTCATACACAGCTGTGCATTTTATGGTTGCGGTTATGATTCTGTAATTTTCTGAAGGGTTTATCTAAAACATTCACTTAAGGAACTGAAGTAGCTCTCTTCCATCTATAACTGGGAGACTTGCTGCATAGCAAACAAATACAAATACTCAAAAGAAATCACAGATAAGATGTTCCGTTCATAATAATGTATTATTATTATTTCTCTATTAATTCTATGCTCTGAATTTAGTAAAAATATCAAAGCAGAGAGAATCACATGCCAAATGTTTCTGTGAGCTGTAAACAACATTTTATTTATTTATTGAACTTAGGGAATTTCTGGACAATGATAGAGACAAGATACTTCAAAAAGTTTTTCTTACATGTGTGCAATTGCACGGATGCTGTATGTATGGTATTATATCACTCATATATGAAACACCTTCATTTTATTATGATATAAATGCTATAAATTTTAACATGTGCTCTGAGTCAGAGAAAATAATGTTATTCTAAATATTTTCTTCAGATTCCATCAAGAATTGTGTCTAGATTTATGATTCTGTTAGACTTCGACACACTGTGACAAGGTAAAATGTGACAGATAAGTTTCAGCCTGTTCTGTAAAGCTCAGTGTTTTTGTTAAAATGCAGCAGTAGAAATCAGTCATTTGTAAAACTGGTATGAGGTAAGTAACAATCAGAAGTGGAATTAGTAGTAATAAAAATGTTGGCTTTTGGCACCGTGTTCCAGAATCACCTGGTTTAAGAGTTCCTTAATGTCAGGGGTCACAGTCACGCAGTCAGACGTTGCTCTTCCGGTCACAATCCGTTGTCCGCCGGACCCATTGAACTGCAACGTGACTGACCTCCGCTTGACGTTTCTCCCAGAGCTCATCGGTGCATTCCAGTACATTGACATGGGCAGGAGCAAAAACGCTACGCCGCAATGCTTCCTGCGCATCTGCCACCGAAAAGCCACGGGCCGTCTCTGCGCTCTCACGGTGAAGCTTTTAGAATACCGATGCCAAAATTTTCCTTTATGGTCGAAGATATCATCTGTAATGATCGTAAGCCGTTGAGCCAAAGTGTCGGAGGGCAAATTCCCAATATTTCTGGAGTGGGTCAGAGTGATGTGGCCATCTGCTGGTTACAGGTCTGCAAAGTTCATTTGTTATGATGCTGTTTAGCGTTTCTGACCTGCTCTCACATGCTCTGCAGTTAGACAGTAAACCAGTAGCTGTGCCATTCGGGAAGTGATACACCCTCTTTGCTTCCGTATCTGAAGGATGGGGAAATTTTATGGCTTTGTAATAGCAAGTTTCCTGCCCCACGGTTTGGACGATCCGATCCAATTTTGTCAGAAGTGAGCAAGGCAGACGAGACTTTGCCAAGGGAACTACTACCTTTGGTGCCGTTTCTGCTTCCTCTTACGCCAAAGATGCATGAAACATTTGTGTTTGCCACTGTAGTACAGAAACTCTCACAGGTGAGATGTATCTTTTCATGACAGGATGCCTCACTTTTCTGTTTTTATTGCGCAGCGCCAATAAGTAGAAAATAACCCGGCTAAGCATTTACCGTGTAGCATCGTCAAAGCAAATGTTAATGCCCCATGAGATGCTCGGTAAAACGAATTTTCTGCACCTACAAAAAAAGCGTTGTCATAACTTAAGGTAAGTGTAAACTTGCTGCTGCAGTTTTAATACCTAAAGGCACACAAAACAGCAATTTTAAATATATTTTAGTGGAATGGCCATGTAGCCAAGATGAAGTCCTGTAAGCAAAATGTCCACCTTATTAGAGTAAAGTGCAAAGACATTTGAAGACGTCAAGGCTCCACATTACATTTTCACAGGAAATGCAAATTGCGCTCTGAATTCCTGAAATATGAATAGTCCCAAGGCCTTGTGTCATGTTCTCGCATTGTATATTTAGCCTGGCACTCAACACCAATGTCCAAAGGGATATGCACTCCACATTCGTTTCCTCTGTCCTTCACGTCTCGTTCGCCACAGTTAGAGTGCGTTCGGTTGCATGAATCATGCATGTCTCTCGGTGGTGTCTCTGGGTGCAGAGAACACAGGAAGAAAAAACTAAACCGAGCTTCTCGATCTAAAAATATGCTTTCGCTTTAACGAGACCCTGAAAAGACGGGAAAGCTACGGAAGCTTTTGAAAAAGAACAATTACTAATTACACACAGTGTATTCATTCTAACTTTGCAGTGATTTTCTCAGTTTTCTACTAATCTTCCTCATAGTCATTGGAGAAGAGTGTGTCCTCTTTATCAATTTTGTTCAGTGGACAGAGAAATACTCCTCAAGGTTCTGGATGAAGGGGATGAAGCAAAAAAATGTTGGAGTGCCCTCTTGCCATGGAGTCCAAGCTCCTTGATGATAAAAACAGAGCCGCTTCAGATGTCCAAAGGTGTCACACCACCTGTTCCAGTTATCCCAGGGGTCCTGAGAGCAGGTGCTTTGTTCTGTCCTTTAATCTGAGCACCACCGGTTGCCTCCCCACAACCCGTCCTGTGAGTTATGGGACAGAGGAGGGTGTGGCGAGGGATCCCGCCCTGCCTGGCATGAAATGTGCTAAACAAACTGCCCGTGCGGTGGGATTAGACACGGTCTGTGTAGATCTGGCAAACGATCTTGCAAGGGGCTTTGTACCTGAGGGCTCATTTTCCTTTTATCTGGATAGTTTTCCCATTTTATCAAGTTTCCATCACAGGGTGTTCTGATATTTATTGACTAGACACTCCAAAATTATGAGATCTCCAGAAGCTGGTTTGGAATCTGTGACTTCCTGTAGGTGAGGAAGCAAGCTAAAACAATACTTTAACAGTCCTTTTGAAAGCTGTGTTTATAGACCATTTTTAAATTTATAACAGAAAAACACTGAAGATTGAATATTTCCATCTTTAGATGATTTGTTTTGACATTGATTATAATGATGCTGTTTTTAACTGGTAACATCGTACTGATTACATTAGACTCTAGAGCAATACATAGCTATCATTGCAAAAATACCCAATCAGTGTAATGACAGCGGACGGCACTGGCAATACAAGGTACATGAAATCTTGTCAATGTTGTTCGTAAAGTCGAATTACTTTTGCCAGTGTTATGAAAACATCAGCTATTGAATCATATCTGAGACAAAAGAAATGCATAGGAAGACTGACTGAGTGAGCCGGTCCTTTTACAGACAAAGATCTGACGTTCCCAAGAAATACAGTGTCCTCAGCAAATCCTCAGTAAAAGTTTTACCGTTTGGTAATATCACAGAGAACAAAATTTCAACATATCATTTTTGAATTATAATGAAAGAACTGAACAAGGACCTGAATATATTTGCAAAGCACTGCATGCGAATGCACTTTTGAATGCTAATCTCATCCTGAGATTTAGATTTAGCTTGTCCAGGACTGTGTCCATCAATAGGTACATCATTCAATTTTAATTAAATTTTAGCTAATGCTGCAGTCAAGTCATAAGCAGCAAATATCATAAACAGTAGTACATCACTTACAAATGCCCTTTCACCACTAGTGCATCATTTTCAATGAATGTGGAAGCAACGGTTGTCTGCATTTTTCACATTTATATTCCATAACAGCATTCAATAGTGAAAACTGCTCAAAGCTCATGTTTCAACAGTTGCAACGATATTTGTTGGGTCTATCAAATGCCAAACCAGACTGTATTCTAAAGTTATTTTTTTTCCAGGCTGTAAACATTTCAAAGATTTTTTTTCCCCCTCTTCATAATTGCGGATTCAGGTAACACAGCCCCCATCTGGGCTTTGGCACAGCAGTACCCAGCCCTGGACATGAGGCACGTGAAGCAGCAGAGCGAGAGAGAGCCTCTTGCTCTCCGTTCATTTGCAGCTCCAGGGGGAGCTGTTGCAGTGGAGCTAAGGGTGGCTTCCGAACATGATTTAACGACATAACCACTGTAATGTCACATGGAAATTAGCATGAAACCACTTGTAGGAGGGAAAAATGCATATTATTACATTGTAAGGATGCAATGTGTTGGCCGGTGCTACACCGTGTTTATTTCAGTCTGTCCTCTACAGCAGGTATTTTCAACAATGGTCTTGGATGGCTGAGTCCAGTACATTTTTATAACAGCCTGAAGGTGAATCACCTAATGCAGCTTATGTCTTAAGAGAGCCCTTTTAGTCCCTTTTTTGGAATCCTTAGTTATACAAGGGAAGTGTGAAAATCTACTGAGTCTGGAGCTCCAGGGCAGGGAGTGGACGAGCCCTCTTCTACACATTTTTTTTTGCATGGGTCAAAAAGGTAAGATTTTGCAATATGTAGATTTTTTAAGGGGCTCCACTTAGAAGGGAGCTGTACGAAAGTCAGACACATTAAATATTAATATTTTATGAGCAAATCTGAAAGCAAAACATACCGTTGTTGAAATACTGGTCACAGGATGCTTGCCTGACGTGCAAGACGTTCAGTGAAAACCAAACAATCCATTTTAAAGCTGTGAATAATACAGAAAGGGCAGAAAGACGTGGAACAAGCAGAAAAAGAAACTGCAGCAGTGACAAAGAGTTACAAACAAGAGTGCAGAAAAAACCTGTAGGCAAAAGAGGGATAATAACAAATCTCATAAACTTGGTGGAGGAGAATAAACCTTGTGACAGTTCTCTTCTCTTAGCCGTGCTGACACTGTAAAACTAATAAAAACATTACTAATGTGTCAGCAGTTTCTGAAACGCATAGGCAGTCTTTCAGGTCCCCCATGTGACCAGCTGGTCGGTGGGATGGATCAAGCACTAGTAACAGCAAGGTCCTGCAGATCTTGAATTGGTGAAGTTTTTACCCGCCATCCAGGAGAATTGGAGGGAAAAATGGCAGGTACACATGGCTGTAGGAGACAATGACAGCAGCCTGGTCTGCAGTTCAAACAAGTAGACAGGCAGCTGGAAGAGAGCAGTATGAAGAGCACCACCAAAAGCTTTCTTCAGAGTATGCTGAAGAAAAGGGTCTTAGGTCTAGGTTTGTATGCATTGACTGAATGGGAGTTCCTAAAATATTCCTGTTGACTATTCGACTCTTTTGGATTCCAAAAACTGAGGGCTTTACCATCAGTGCTTGACCCATTTGAAGTAGGAAATTAAAGACGCCTGCATTTTGTGATTCAAGAGTACATTCTAGCAGTTACATATTAATGACTTCTGATAAATAAGTGGGGTAAACCCTTCAAAGCCTTATAAATAAACTCTAAGATCCTGAAGTCCTCTAAACCTCACCTGGAGCCAATGCAGGGATGTAAGAAGTAGGGTGATATTATTTTACATTATCACTTTCCTGTGTTTATAAATAAATCTCTTATGAACATAGGAAGGAATATTAATTTTATGCCCCTGTAAAACCTACTCTCCTGTGATACACTAATGTCTCACACAGTGTGTACCGTGTCACAGCCTTCCCAACAGCAGTGTGTGAAAAAAGAACAGTATTGGCCCCAGCACTGAATCCTGCCGAAAAAACCGGAAATGCTGATGGTGAAAAGTCTGTAAATTTTAAAAACTACTTTAAATATAATAACAGGGGCGTGGTTGTGCAGCGGGTTTGACCGGGTCCTGCTCTCTGCTGGGTCTGGGGTTCGAGACCCGTTTGGGGTGCCTTGGGACGGACTAGCATCCCGTCCTGGGTGTGTCCTCTCCCCCCTCCGGCCTTGCGCCTTGCGTTGCCGGGTTAGGCTCCGGTTCGTGGTGACCCCACTTGAGACAAGTAGCTTCAGCCAACGTGTGTGTGTGTGTAAATATAATATATATATATATATATAAGAAACAACCCTCTGAAGCGCTGGCCCAAACAGGCCAACATAGTACTCTTGTCCAAGGAAAGTATGGCTACAATCTTTTGTAGCAAAGGCAACAGTAAAGTCTGAAAGCATTACTATAGTACAACTACAGAAATAATAGCGTATCAGTTTATCTTTAACAATTTTGGTGAAAGCCGTTTCAGTGCTTTTGCAAACAAACCTTATCACGTTGAGATTGATAATGATTATTTTTGTCCTTTGCCAGTACACTGAATTCTTTCTTTCACAAAGAAAATAGAACATGTTTCATTAACATACCACAGATTGCTGGTAGGTCTCTTCTGTGGGCGTTTCTGTGGCCGCTGCTTTTGTAGTGTTGCAAGAGGAATTTTATTTTTTAGAAAAAAGTGTATAACAAATATAGCAAAAGCTTTTAAAGTATGTCTTTTATGAAAACCAGCAAGTTGGTTTGGTTTGGAATTAAATTTAGTTTTGACCATTTTGTAATGCACGACAAAAAGAATGAATCACGCATTTAAATATTACACTATACAAACAAATCCTTTGCGAGGGTATGCATAATGTAATATCGTTTCTCTCTGAATGTACCACATGTACCATGAATGTACCATTTCAAAAAACCTTTACAATGTACTGCAGTCTCTAAAACCATTGCTCCATGAAAGTAAAACCAAAGTGCCATCACACCGTAAAGCGAGTGTATGTCGTCCAATGGTATTGTGTGCAAGCTTTTGCAGACTTGTTGTCTTAGATGGCTTGACAGATATGTTTGAGTATATTTGTATATTTGCAGATTCTTTTCCAGCTGCTTTGGGAGAATTCTTAATGCCAAGCTCTCCAGGGAGGTCAACAGGCACTGTGGGGAGCTAGAACACAAACCATTGCCAGCTGCGGTAACCTCTGGCCCCTAGCTCAGCCACTCAGTCAAAATTTGGAAGATGAGGGATCGGTATATATTTATAGAAATAAAAGTTATGGATGGCATGGTGGAACAGAGGGTAGCGATGCTGCCTCGCAGCGCCTGGGAGTAGGTTCAAAACCAGCTCAGTCTGTGTGGAGTGTTCTCCCCGTATCTGTATGGGTTTCCTCTAGGTGCTCGGGTTTCCTCTCACAATCCACAGACATGCAGTCCATGAGCTGACCACTTTGAATTGCCTGTAGTGGGTGAATGTGGGTTTAGCTATTCTGTGATGGACCAGCATCTTGTCCAGGGTATTGATTCTGGGACAAGCTCCAGACCACTATGACCCTGACCAGAACAAGCAGTTCCGGAAAGTGATTGAGATAAAAATGGTAACATTATGATATTCTTCAGATTAAGAAAATGGCTCAAAACTATTTTCAGAGGCATGTTTTATGTATGTGTGGGAGACTATGACCTTGAGGCAAAATTGTTTTTCTGACTTCGTAAGACAGCATGTGCCTGTTAGTGGATGGATTTGCTAGCATAGTCTTATTACTACGTTATTAGTGCAGTCTTTCAACATTCAGCACCTTTTTGCAACTGGCCGTGAGTCAATGACATTTCAAAGACTGAATAGGTACTAAATCACAAACGGTTCAATTAACTCTACAGAATTTGGATCATTTTTACAGCTTCTTGTAGGATGTCCTTCAGCGTACTTCTTCAGGGTGTGTCAGTCTTTCAGCAGCTGTGCTGCAGAGCTCCTCAGCTCTTACCCCCGTGAGCCAATGTACTTTCCCACCCTGCAGGAACACTTAGCAGCGCTACTAGCAAAACACGTCTAAATGAGTCGAAATTTGGAGCTGATTGAATCGATCGGGGCCTCAGGCGTTGAGGCAGGATGAACGTAGCACTGTTCGTTGACGCGTCGGCAAACAAAACGAGGAGCTGCTTGCAATCGTCAGCCTTGGGTGTGTGTGAAGAGCAGAAGAAATAAGAATCAGTGAAGAAATGGTTTCACCACTGCTGCTGGAGAAGGACACCAACATTCAAGGAATCCCTTTATTTCCATTCTATTAAGGCTCCTTTCCACTAGTTATTGTGTGTAGCAAAGAGTCATGAATGAATATTTGCTGTTAGAAAGGTGTCAGCCCTCTTGCAGTATGAAGGAAGACAGTCAGCCTGGGGCAGTTTGAAGAAGGCATTGTTAATTAGACAATGAATCATGTCTTGTAGCAGCGCCAAGGCTTTGAATTCTTTCTTTTGAGTTTACAATGAATCGTTTTGTTGTTACTGTAACTGGAGATGAATTTATTACGGGTTTCCGCGTCTGCGTGATTTCCCGAAACAGGGCGCACAAAAATTTAAAGTAATATTTTTTTTTAAATCAAATATTGCTTGGTAATTTTATATTAATGCCAATGATAAGAAAAAATATGCCTGTTTTAAAAAAAAAAAAAAAAAAAAACCGAAAATGTAAGTTTCCTCAATACCAAGGTGCAAATTAAACTGTCCATGATATTTTCATTTTGATTTACCAGGTGTTAAAAAGGTTAATAGCCTGCAGTCTCTTCATGCTGTAACAATAAATACAAACATTTCCTAAAGGCTTTGCCACTATTTTCCCAGAGAACTTAAGTGTGCATTTTTGCACACAGTGAATCATTTGTATCTTTGTGTTCAAACATACAGCGTGATGTCTTAGTGAAGACCGTGTCCATAGACTCCAGCTTTCTTCTCTGTTCTTCTGCCACACTTTGCTGCATCTTGTCCATGTCAGGCAAGCACACAGCAGCTGTGAGGACAAGGAGAACCTAATTGCATCCGTGAAAGATTCATTCATCGCGCGGTTCCTCACAAAACATTTGGAGACATTGAGGGAAGAAAGTAATAGGAAGACTTTGTTCAAGATCAAAAGCATATGTCCCAGTAATGTGCCACCTGTGGGGAGGATGACAATGAGGCCCGTTTTAAAAATCTCCGTTGTTTCCACTTTTAGATGCAAGGCCCATCACCAGGAAATTATTGATGCTTTCCAGTGGCACTGAGATCAGGGATCAGTTTGATTTCTGCAAGCTACCCGTTGTTTCGTATGAAACATGCCGCACAGCCCAAACGTGTTATTTCTGGAGTTCTGTCGATGGCACAGCTGGGAGTAACTATTCGGGGACCAATTCAGATGTGAGGCAACAAAGCGGCAAAATATCCCAGCGAAAGTATAAAAGGCCATTCCAGAAGGTGTTTTTCAAAAATACTCCTCTGATCCTGAGATGTTCGCACTGAGTGTATCTGCAGGTTTGTGCCCTGCTGTGTTACACATAAAATACGTCTTCCTAGGCCCCCAGGTCCCTTCCAGTGTCCACACGCTGCACTTTTTTATTTCATTACTTATCCTATTCTCATTGGCTAATACGCAACAAATGAGTGTATCCAAGTGTGTGTATATTTTTGCCAAATCTGGCTTTCTCTGTTGCTATAATGTATGTATTATCCTATTGTAATTAGCAGCATTTCCAGACAGTGTTTACATTTATGAGGTAATTCATGAATTATTGCTCCCTAAAAGCTTTTGCGTGCTATTCGATACAAGCTGTAAAGTGCAATGAGGATCACCCAGAGAACACAACAGGAAATACCACAGGACGCCAGGACTGGTAACCTAATAAAATCCAGAGAGTCTGAATCATTAGCAGGGGAGCACTTTCCCCATAATGTTTCTGGGCATGCAGACTAATGTAATTTTGACTGTAAAACAACAGTTCTGAGGCTTTTGTGCATTTACCATCTTGGTTATAAAGCTGAGGGGAGGAAATTTTCAATGACATTATTTGTGCAGGTCCCATAATTCTTTGACTGGGGTGTGTTTTTTAGTCTTGGTTTCAGCCGGAATGAGGCACTGAAAGTCTTGAGTTGTGGGCATTTGACACTGAATATCATTGTCCTGAGTAAATAAGAGTTATTCGGGATGTGTGATCATTGTCCTGGTAAAGAACCAGGCCACTTCTCAGGCCACCAGCAATACTGACGTTGCCGTCTGCGGTACTCCTCACTTACCTGCATCACTCCAGATCCACCAGCCCATCTGCAGCGATGCTCGCCCGGCCACGTTGGGCGGTCATCATTAACACAACGCATGTTTTCTCACATCATCTCCCCAAAGGGCGGTAAGGGCAATGTTTGATAACATCAATATGAAGTGTGCTATCGGTGAAATCTATTTCTCCGCTGAGATTGTACACCTCCGCAAACCGGCCCTCTCTGCTTGGTGGCACCAGCAGGCTGCTGGGGCTGTCAGTCTGTCTACTTGTCGGTAAACTGACCAGAGGTTATTATCCTGTGTGTTCCCCAGCTTTAGCCCTTCATATTTGCTAGGTAGGGAAACTCCAGTAGAAATTTTGTTGACATACCTCCTATGTCAAAATTTACCCTATGTGACTCATGACTGGTCATTCTCCCGCTTTTTCTCTCCTAAATTACATGTTTGCTGTCACTCCGGCAAAACTGGGAGCAGAACGTTGGGTACGAATCATGCCAATCCAGCAGGCAGCCTCCTGTGGGAACATCTCCGAATCGCTGAAGGCATAAAACCAGCAGCAGATGCACTTCCTCTGCCTGTGCATTTGTGGTCTGGACAGAAGAAAACGTGCATTTAGGAAAGAGAGAAGCATATTTACAGCTGGCAGTCAGCTTCTTATTGACACATGAGAAGTGCACCGTACAGAATATGACAAAGGGAGGCGAGAAGAATTACACGACTTTATTTTAATTGCAAATATTTAACAGTTAAATCGTTTAGCTGTGTTTTTATTGCTTTTAGAAGAAGAAGAACAAAACTGCCACAAAGGATTTGCAGTTGGCTTTTTCGTGTTTTCTTGTGTAAATTGAACAGGGCCTCTGAAAGTGTTTTTCCCGGCGTACAAAAGAATAAAACAAGAAAAGCGAAGGAAAGGTGTTATTTATGTTTTGGTGGTGATTCCCTGTCTGGGTTTGTGTTTTCATGTGGATTGCGCAGCATCATCACCTGGGACTGTCCACTGCAGGTGCTAATTACATCAAGGTTGCCCATTTTCTAGGTATTTTTCCCAAGTAATTAACCAACCCTGGGAGACACCGCTAGACAAAGTTGGCATCATCCGCATGGTATTCCCCAAGCTGAGTGATGAAACATCATTGTCAGATTTTGCTCGCACTCATCATACACAAATAAACAGCCTTGGATTAAAAAAAGTTCACGCTAATTTAAACTCCTTGCAAGATTCAAGGCCAAAGCTGATTATAGTCAGTGCTTTTTAAAGTGCATCGGTGTAGTACTGCATGCTTGAGAGCTGTATTCATAAACTATACACATACAGCATGGGTCAAAAGTTTGAGTACATTATGCTCAAATGACTTAATGCTCGTGTATGTGATGCTATTATTAACGTGAAGAATCCAAGACCTGAAGACAATTTTCAGTTCTCTCCTTTTGATAGAATTCATATCATTTTTACAGTTTCTTGTAGGATGTCCTCCACTACTACTTTACAACATAACATGTACTTATAAAAAAGAAATCAGTAAGTGTATTCAAGCTTTTCACCGGCTCTGTACATACATTCATGCACACATACACACATATGAATGTTCCGTATTGAAATAATATGGTTTCCATTGTATGTAGTGGGTTTTGTAAGTAGGTGCAATGCTATATTTAAAATAACCCTAATACTCTTCTCTTGCTCCATTTGCTTGATGTAAAATGATCCTAAGAGATAGGATACGTTTAAAAATAGAATGTAAAAAACATGCACTCAGTGTGGATTCATGCTTTTCTATACAAATGGGTCATGTGCTTACAAAGAAACAGGTTTTGAGTAAACAACAGAGCGGAAATACATGAGCCAATTAATAAAGAACAGGTCTGTGTGTGTGTGTGTGTGTGTGTGTGTGTGTGTGTGTGTGTGTGCGTGTGCATGTGTGTGTGTGTGGGTGTATATGCAACAGTTGATTGCCTTCATTTCCATATCCATTTGAATGCTGCTTTGACAGAAGAAGGCGTGAGGATTATGAATTAGCACAGTTAAGTAACACTGGAATCAGCACAAAAAAAAAATACAACACATGGACTGGAACCAGTGGCGGGCGGCGGAGTAGCATGAGGTGTACTTGTGGCACAAAAGGCTGAAGTGTTCCAAATTTTTGAAGCAAACAGTCCTCTTAAGGACAATCATTGTTAAAGATGATCCCTGTTACCACAGTCAAACTCATCACCAAGCTGGCTGAGCCAGTCCAGAGAAAATATCATCAGGCTAATTTTAAAAATTCTTGGAACAACGACAAGGAAACAGAAAGGATATGACAAATGATATGACCAGAATTAGTCTTGTCCCAGGAGATAAAAAAAAAAAAAAAAGTTTTTATTTATTACAACTTAAAATGGAGTTTCCAGGAAATACAATTATCTTATTTCTCTCCCAGTTCTATATTTCCTTAGAGATCCCGATGTGGAGCTTCAGAAAAGGGTGCTTGATTTCAAGTGACACAATGGCCATTGTGCTGTAACCTTTCTCTCTAAAGCTTTCCGCTCTCTTTAGAGTTGGTATAATTGCCCGAGATTGTGCTTTTGGGCTCACTCGCCCTCTTGCCCCCATTCCCAACGTGATGGTGGGGATGCGGTGGTGCCGTGGAGAGGCTCAGCCTGGCCAGCTGCTTCCTTCACATGAACAGGTACAGTAAATACGTTAATAGGACTAAAAGGACAAAGGCTGCCATTGACGCAAGGAGGTCTATAATGGGCCCGCCGTGTGTTTTCAAGGGATCTGGGTGGCCGGGATTGCGCACAAGGCTGTTTACAATCCCTCATCCAGTTCAGGAAGCCGGCTATAAATAAATAAAAAAAGAGTGCGTTAATCACCACTAACAACCTGAATTAATTACCTTTGGTATTTTAGGATAAAGAGCAGTGGGGCAATAAGCTAATAGCTCTTCCAGTAAATTTTGACTGATGGTGATAGACAATGAAACCATCCAGAAACCGTGAATGGCGATGCAATATAGATAAAGCAATGTTCTCAGGATACCAGTGACCTCCTGTCCCCATCACTGATGTCTGGAGAGATGACAAATCTCATGCGTGGCCTATTCTGAACGTATCTTAATTCTTAACTTCCTTGACATTCTGTTAAGGACAAACTGTAGTATCAAAATAATCCATCTTAACAAAACGGAATCAACTGTCATTTCCGAATCAACTCAATGTTCTACCAATTTTCATTTCTGGGAGAAAGATTCAGGTTAGTCTAATCTGGACTTTTTCTTTGAGACCCCAAAAGAGGCTTTTAGATGCTCTGCCAGATCAAATGGTTTGGTCTTTTGTTGGAATTTGGAGCCTCAGCCATTTAATAGACTACAATAACTAATCTTTATTGAACAGTAAAATAGTTATACGCTGTATAACCATTAGTTATATTCAGTCATGCTTTTCATGAAACACAAATGCATTTTTTCAGGCTTATAGAAGCAAACTAAACTGTTTTTTATTTCAACTGGTAGTTTAGATCTGTCAAAATCATGCTTTTGATCGCACACTAGAATGAACTGCTCTTAAGCTAAAATCCCAATGTAATTATTGTGATGCTGGTTTGTAGATTTAAGCTGAATGATGTGAATTCAGAGCATCTTTTTTCTTCACATATTCTTTCTTTTTTTTTTTTTTTTTTTTTTAGAAAATGTGTTATCGCTGAAACACAGTAGTTTTGGGCACACGATTTATTTTATTTTGCCTCGCTTCATCCTTCTGAAAGGATTGAGGGGTTAAATGTTTTTCCTGGCTGAAACAGCCCAGTAAAACTCCATTTTTATCTTTCCAGCCTGCAAGACAGCAGAGCTCAGGAGCTAAAAATAGCGCCATTGGCTCACTGCCTGTGGCTGTGGGACAGGTCAAATTATGTAGAAAGATGAAAATTTAAAGGTACCTTGCGCTTGGACATGCACTTAGCCTTGCAATCCCACTCTGTTAGAAACCTCATCTTTGTAAGCACATTCTTTGCCGTTGAACACACGGTACAACGGACGAGCTAATACGGTTTTAATATTAAGGGTATGCTCTTGTGTTTCCCATTTGTTGCTGTTGTCTCAGATACCTGGGTTTCGCAAGCTGCAGTCCCGTGTGGTAAAAGATGTCAGAGTGATTGGTGCCGCTGCTGTGCTTGTTTCATTAAAGCAAAGTGTTTGTGCATGAAGGTAAACAAAGATGTGTGCCATTCTAGGAAAGGTCCCTGGCTAAGCCCTTTTACATTTATTTATTTAGCGGATGCTTTTCTCCAAAGCGACTTCCAACGAACTCTATGTGGTGTTATCAGCCCACACACCTTATTCACCGTGGTGACTTACACTGCTAGATACACTACTTACAAGGGGTCACTCATCCATACATCAGTGGAACACACTCTCTCTGTGTCACTCACACACTATGGGGGAACCTCAACAGTATGTCTTTAGAGTGTGGGAGGAAACCAGAGCAAACCCATGCAGAGACAGGGAGAGCATGCAAACTCCACACAGACTGAGCAGGGATGGAACCCATGTCCTCTCACACCACCCAGGTACTGTAAGACAGCAGAACTTCTCACTGTGCCACCATGCTGCCCTTTGCACCACTTTAAACCCCATGGTGTGTCATGAATATGAATGCTCTGTTGATTTTTTTCTTTAAACAACGTCTCACTTCTGCCGTGAGACTGCATGGACTGGTTCTGATGATTCTCTCCTTGCAGACGGCTTCAGTTGCGTTGCAAAGCTTTGTCTACAGGTGGCTGAGGAAAAGTGTTCCCACAGAACACCAAGATCTTGACACCAGCACAGGATGTTATTAAACCTAATTACAGTTGGTAACTCAGCTCAGCTTGGATTTGTATGTATTTATGCTGACCGTGATGCCTTTCTGAGAACAGGTTCTGCAAATATGCTTATAAACTCAGTTTAGGCTGGTATTCAGTTTTCTTGAGTATAGGTGTCATTACTGGGCTTAGAAATTTTAGGGAAATAAGGTAAAATAAATTAGGGAAATAAATTTGCAGAAAGCTAAATATTGTAGGGGGGGTGCAGTGGCGGAGCGGGTTGGACTGGGTCCTGCTCTCCGGTGGGTCTGGGGTTCGAGTCCTGCTTGGGATGCCTTGCGACGGACTGGCATCCTGTGTGTGTTTGTGTGTGTGGAATTCAGCAGTTTGAAATTGAAATCTGAAACCTTGAATATGTTTGAATACTGGGGAAGACTGACTGTTAAACCTAACTGCTACAAGGCAAAAGGGATGACAAAAGTTGCACATTAAAATGTTTTCTTGCGAAATATACAAAATACATAATATACTGAAGTTATTTATAACCTGATTTCAGAGTGTATCTCCTTTAATAGAAAATCATGCAAGTAATATATAAACATTATTTTAACATGTTCTACAGTATAATTACATGTTTCATGTTATTATGATTATTATGATTAAGAAAACAACAATGGTGATACAAACAGAGAAAGAGAGAGAAAGTGAGGAGAAAAGTAAAAGTGACTGGATGAATGATGGCACGGTGGCACAGCGAGTAGTGCTGCTGTCTCATAGTGCCTGGGTGGTGCAAGAGGATGTTGGATTGATCCCTGCTCAGTCTGTGTGGAGTTTGTGTGTTCTCCCTGTGTTTGTGTGGTTTCTCTTCTGTGTGCTCTTGTTTCCTCCCACCCTCCAAAGACATGCTGTTTAGGTTCCCCCATAGTGTGTGAGTGACACAGAGAGAGTGTGTTCCATTCCACTGATGTATGGATAAGTGACCCATTGTAAGTAGTGTATCTAGCAGTGTAGGTCACCACAGTGAATAAGGTGTGTGGGCTGATAACACTACATAGAGTTCATTGGGAGGCGCTTTGGAGAAAAGCATCTGCGAATAAATCTAAATGGCAAAACAGGAAATGTCCTTGGATTTTTAAATTTTCTACTCAGTAGCAGACTGTACTGTACACCTTTTTGTAAGAACTCTTCAAGGCTTATAACTGTACTCTCTATATTCATGTCATCACTTTGTTGACAAATCAAGGCAGAAAAACCTATGTGACACTGAATCAACAGAGTGGAAATTGGGAGCAATATACGTGGCACAACGGTGGAGCAGCGAAGGTCAGAATGAAATGGAAAGACGAAAAGCCGCAACCAGAAGACGGAGGGCTTCTGGGCTTGGGCCGCAAAAATGAAAGTGGAAGGAAGACCCCGAATATTTGTTCCTTGACATGCCTGCTGGAGGGGGATGAAGAAGACAGCTGTGTTTAGTGGGGTATTTTTAAACACATCACTACAGCTCCAATCCCCAAGTCCTGCCTGACCTATTTTTGGATTGGGACGGCCATTGTTCTTTCTCTTTTTTTTTGTCACCTGTGGGCCATGCTGTTGTTGATTCACATGCTAATGAGCTTGCGTCTGCCCCAGCCGGCAGCTGCCACGGAGAACAGAAGAGCGAGCAAGACGCAGCTCTCAGAGCCACAGGAAGATGCTCTTCGCCTAGAAAGCGCCCATTCTCTCCTCCCTTCTTCATTAAAGAGGCGAGAGAAGACACCAGCAGAGAATACGATCAATAGAGTGAACCAGAGGGAGAGAAGATGGAAGAAAAGTAGTAGTTTTTTTTTTCTCTGTCAAGGCCAGATTTTTTTTTTCTTTTTCATAATACACGGCAGTTTGTGTTCCGCTGGGATCCAGAGAGCTAAAAATACCCTGGCAAAGGCGAACACTCTACGCATTGTGATTTCCCTCCTGTGTCACTCCAAGGCAGACCAAGGAAGAGGAGAGAGGGAGAAGGCTGCCACCGGAGGAGAGAGGGAAAGACAGAGCGGGAGAGAGGGAGGGAGGGAGAGAGAGAGAGAGAGAGAGAGAGGGGGAGAGAGAGAGAGAGAGAGAGAGAGGCGGCGGAGAGGAGTGTAGTGCGTCTCTCCCCAGCAGTGGCCGAGGGACTGGTTCACTGTGACAGGAAGCTGTGGGACTCCTGCACGCTAGCGTGTGATGAGCACAAGGCGCTGAACAGACCATGCTGCAGACTATCTACGAGGGTGAGCCGCGCCTCCCTACCGACAGGCTCCGCAGCCACCAGCGGTTCCTGGCATCACACAGTGCGCACATCACCGATGGCTCAGGTGACCCACCCGGCACTGTACTTGGACCCACAGGGATCTCTCTGCCTCTGTGTCTGTCTCGTCTCTCTTGCCTCCTCTCTCTCACTCTGTCTCCATCTCTTGCTCTTACTTTCACCCTCTGTCGTTCAGTCACAGTCCAGGAAGCTTCAAAACTTCTCTAAGCGATGGCACAGCGTGTGTGGCATGCTTACACACTGTTGTTTCGGTGTTTTCCTCTTTTTCCTTCTTTTCTTTTCTTTTGCATTCGTGACGCCTTATTATTTCTCAGCGCGCTGGAGACACGCTGTTACATTTCTGATCCGTGCTCTCTGTCTGCATGTCTTTTTTCTTTTATGGACCCAGGGTTAATTTAGTTGCCTCTAGGGAATCTTCTGCAGTAAGTACACAAATATGTCAAGTATTAAAATGAAAAGAAATTACACATATGGTCTGCACTGCAAAACTGGCTTACCGCACAACGGCACTGTACAAATGCACAGCAAGGCTTTGCTGCATGAACTGTACCCATCTTTCACAATCTCTGGTTTGGGACTTCAATGCGATAAATGGTTCAAATGTGACATTTGATTCCATTTCTTGACTTGATAGAATGTTTGATAATGTTTTTTCCTCCGTTTGCACGTGTACCTTATTGAACTAAACGGAACTATTTGTCATACTGTAAAAAGACCACAGTAAAAATATTTGGTAACAGCACAGGGCCAAATGGCCATTTTTATCCCTGCTTACCAAATTGTGGCTCTTCAGTCTTCCAAAACATGGGTTTTTTTTTTTTTTTTTTTTTTTTTTTTTAATTAAAAAAAAGTTGTGTGTAAATTCCTGTGTTTCCATGCAGGGTAGGCTGACATCACTGAAAGTGCTATGAGTAACATGTTTGCTCTATTGTAAGGATGTGACTCACAGCAGTCGTGTTTCTGAAGATCAGGCTTACCGTTAATCACAGAAATAGAGTTCAGTACGGTAAGGCCTATCGTTCTCCGGGAAATCTGAAAAATCAAGAAAGTTGGAGGGTCACAAACTTTTTAACTCCCTAAAGGTTAAACTTACTCCAGCGTACTGATTGATTTAAAAATACAGCAATGCCCAAGAAAGAGACTCCTACCACTCTGAGTAAAGAGTAAGGCACTGGGCTGTTGGGTGGCTGCAGTGCATCTTGTCTTCGACCAACACGTTTGTGTAAGAGTCACTTATCATAACTACTACATTTCAACACCTCTGAACAAATCTATGTGTACACTGTGGTGAAAATGTTTTAATAGTACCACTGTTGATACAGTTAGCGCACTGTTCTGTCAAAAAACAATTGTATATAACAGAAGACACAAACTGCATGTATACCAACCATAATAATATTTATATACTGTATACTGCATGGTGTAATAGTGCAGTCTCTAAGGCTTACACTTGTTCCTGCTCTGCAGCAGTGCTGTAAAGTCTATGGACCCCACAGGCTTCTTGCTTATTCTGTGGGTCAGCTATTCTTAGGAGTTTTATTTTCAGCTTATGGCATTAGGGCGCTAAGATTAGGGCGTTAGGCGTAGTCCTCTCCTCTAAGTTGGCTCCAAATTTAACAGCACACCGGAACGCTTATTTATAGACTGTTTGTCATTTTCAGTCTCATCAGCCGTGGTGTAAATGGAGCTACCAAAGAATTTGGTAAAAACCTCTGGCTGTATCCACATGCTGGACCAGATCTCATTTTTATCATTTCGGCAGGGGTACCAGTCGTCAGTACCAGTTGTGCATTTTTTTTTAAATCAGTGGTGTGGTCTATATACCTTTTCTTTTGACTATGTATAACAACAACAGAGAGGTGTTTCAAAATTTGCTGAATTGTATAGCTGACACTTCTGGTCTTGTGACCAGCTCAGCTAAACGATGGTATTTAAAGCACATTGTTGAAAATGCACACTGGTTTTCTCAAAGTCAAGTGGCTCGGTTGAAAAAGTTGCAAACTGTGCATTGCATTTTCGGTTGTTTTTAACATAATTTTACATGGCATCTATTTTTAATTGTACGGTGGAATGTAATGCTCTTCATATAATGAATCAGTTAAAAAACCTGAAGTCCAACGAATTCGTTTCAGGGACCTCGCAACATAGCGGCACAGTGACTGCGTTGCAAAATCCCGGAACGTGTTCTGTCTCACGAAAGCCATTTTAGTCATTCTGATAATGTCTGTTGTCTTATGTTCTGCAAATAGCAAAATTCGCTGTTTATGTTCTTCTGGAACACTGCAGTACAGTACTGTAATAAAATACAATAATTTTATTCGGAAAGTACAAGGTTTTATGAGCGAAGCTAAATGTTTTGATGTTTGAATTACTGTAATTGTGTATCACAGGACATGAGCAAGCATACAAATCACAGGTTTTTTCTGCTTATTCTTGGAATTTCTACTTTTTTGTCAGAAAAGATTAACTTAACTTAATATTAAGCTTTGTTAGTGTTCTGTGGAACAGATACAGATGAGAAAAGGTAGCAAAAAGAAAGAAGACTCTGAGGTTCATGCCCTGAACCTGCAACCATGAAGTTAAACAGTTTTTAGGTGTCTCCAGTACACGGCTGATGCTTTTCTCCAAAGTGACTTTGAACGTTGAGATACCTACAGTTACTTACCCATTTTTACAGCCCGGTAACTGTACTGGTGCAACTTAGGGAAAGTACCTTTGTTCAAGGATTCTACAGGTGGAGGTCAGATCCAAGCCTAGAGCCTTCGGGTCCAAAGGCAGGAGCGATAACAACAAGACTATCAGTGTGATCTATGCTGCATGTTAATAACAAGGAAGGCAATGTGCAGTACTTGCGCAGACATTACAGCGCAACAAGCGATATTATATGTAAGCTGTCACTCCTTTCGGTGTACAGGAGGTGCCATGGCTGTCCCTGGTGGCGTGCATCGCGTCTCTCTGACACCCCTGTTGTCGGGCCTTGGCACACGTCCCTGGAATGCAGTTAAGAGCAGAGCGAAGAGGGCGCTAAATAATACATCACTCCGGTTGATTTATGAGTGTGTTGCTAAATTTAGCCGAATTATGAAGCTAGATCTGACAGCGCAGGCTCTGAGCCGACATTTGGGGCCAGCGATCGCGGCAGTCTAGTGTCACTTGGATTCTCACTGTCCTGGTCAGAACAGGCCCATAAAAGCCCAGGAACGGGCAGCGCTAACCGCAGCCCTCAAAGGCAAAAAAATCCGTTGCGTCGCCTCATGCCACGACTAATGTTGCCGTTGAGCGTGGACTCAAGATCTATGACAAAAAATCTCAGTCTGCTGCATTCTGAGGGAAAGAAATACTTTTGCTGGACAGCTGGGTTTATTTAATACCTTGCTGATGTCATCAGCATGTCATTGAAATGCGCTGGCACAGAGTGCAGCACTAATGCTTTTGGGGTGATAAGAGCCCAGGCACTAAAGCCCCTGGGGCCGGGCCGCCCGCAGTGTGTCCTGGGCACTCTCTCGGCCCTGGCTCAAATGCAATGACATGCCCGAGACTCAGAAATAAAGCCCTCGTTTCCTGCTTTAGACATGCCAGCTGCCCAGAATAACCCGGCACTTCATCCGAGAAGCAGAAGCGCTGCTACAGAAGCATCTGCCTATTCCTGCGATTGAACAAGAAGTTGTTTTTTTCACACCCATCAGCCGCTATTAATACGACGGCATTAACAGTAGAAGATAAAGAATGCGGTATACTTTTACACCGTGACATATTTATCTAACCGAACAACCGTTTTATTAACATTGTTTTATATTCACTGTGAATTACTACAAGAAACTATGCTTTATTTTTCCCTTGTGATTTCAGAGTTCTTTTCAGACTTTGTTGCCACCACTCGGAGAGTGATTAATACCCTGCTTAATGTCATGTTAACCTGAAGTAATTGAGGTTACCTGAAATAATTTATGGTTACAAGACAAGACATTTGCTTGCATGTGGTGATATAAAACGCTTTAGATTAGATGCTGCTCTATTCATGGTGTGGAAATGCTAAGGCCAGCCTGGGGTTCCTCACTCATGATTGTACAAGAGGAATCTGACCATAGAAATGGAAAGCTTGTGACTGTAGCCCCTGAGAGCAGCGATGGATGGATGGATGGATGGATGGATGGATGGATGGATGGATTGATTGGATGGAAGTGCTACTGGGTTAAACCCAAGTCATAGCAACCACTGACATAGTTTTCTAAGAAATGCTAAATAGTGCTAACACTGCTCTGTAATCAGACATAGGTTGCTGTTGGACCTCGTCCCTCTCTGGTCTGGCTAACTGTAGGATCTGCAGGCTAACCACCCCACCCTGGTCCCAGGCAGATACTGTGTGGAGGTGACTGGCCAATGGACATGGATGTTGGCTCTTCCTGGAATAAAGAGGGAACTATCAGCCATAAATCTCCCAAGCAGTCCTCAGGCCCCACCTCTCACTCCTAATGGATAGCTCACACTTAGCTGTGACACTTGAGAGAAGCCTTTCTGTCCGAACCAGATGGTATGAGGGGGGTTCCAGAAAATCCCAGGCTGGAGGGTTTTTCTTCATAAAAGTTTTGTAGCCTGGTTGCAGGTTGAAAGCGCTGTCCTTAAATTACGTCATTCTTGTTGTGTGGCACAATGGCACAGCAGGTAGCACTGGTGCCTCACAACTCCTAGGCTGTATGCTTAGATGTGGGCTCAGTCTGTGTTGGGTTTGTATGTTCTCCTTGTGTTCGCTTGGGCTCCTCTTGCTGCTCTGGTTTCTTCCCACAGTCCAAAGGCATGTGGTACAGCTGGATTGAGGACTCTAAACTGCCTATTGTGTGTCAGGGTGTGTAACTGTGCTACAAAAGAGTGAAATCCCAGCAAGGGTGTACCATGCCTTGTACCCTATGGCCCCAGAGAGGATCGAGGGCACTACAACCCTGTCACTGGCAGATGTGCAAGAAATTAACATGACTTTTTATATTAGAGTAACAGATTTACTCTGTTTTCCTTTGTCTCCTGAAACCATAGCTAATGCACTACGAAAACTTAAAATGGACTGAAAATAGTAACATGAAACATACAAAGGCCAGTAGATAAATACAGATGATGCTGCCTGATCAGTTGTCGGTTAAGGGTTAAATTCCATTTTGTGAATTTCGTGATACACTGCAGTGGTAAAAGTCATTCATTCCCATGCAAAGCTCTACATCTAAACATGCGATGAGACCGTAGTGTGGCACTCTGAGAGTTAAAACCTCACATGGCAAAAAAGGTTGTGGATTTGAGTTCCCAGGGGACTATGTCAATAATACCCTTGAGCAAGGTGCCTAATCTGAATTGTTTAGTACGTTCTAAGCCTCATGAATTGGTAAAGCATGTACTTGAAAATCACCTTGAATAACCATTTCTGCTATGCAAATAAATTCAGTAAATTTAACAAGAGGCTTTTTTTTTTTTTTTGCAATGAACACATTTCCTGCCTCTGTATATTAATCCGAGTCAGTACTGAGCCGAAGAAGTCGGCAGTTACAGCTGGAATTAAAAAGGATTTTTTTTTTTTTTTTTCACCTGGACGGTGAAATACAGAGTACACCGTGCTTTGCGGAAGTAATAAAATAAATTTGTCCCAGTGCGAAAAGCTCCAGATATGATAGCTCCCTTGAGGTGATAATCTATGGTAATGTACCCACTGCTGTCTTTTAATCATGGTCGGCACTTGCAAGAAATACGTCATTGCAGCACTATAAACGGGAAGGTGGAAAAGTTTGACTTGTTGCTGGAAACCAGTCTTCTTCATGGGGAATTTGGTGAATGAGTCTGATGAGGAACGGAGGTTCCATGTCCTCCCAGAGATGTAGAACACGTGTACGTGACTTTTCTTTCACTCTCCTGTCCAGTTCATCACACACTTAGAGCTGCCCAGGCGTACTGACGCGACTCATGGGTGTTGCATATTCCCGAATAACAAAAAGAGCTCAAACCATATTTTCATCAGTATCTACTTTCGGGGTACGACATTTCCTGACCCGAACGTTTAAGCCCCACTTGTTATGGAGCGGAGCTATGATGTCAGGCGGTTGAAACACGGGGACGAAGACACGATGACCCGGGTTTCCCCTGGCGCCATCATCGCGGCATTCCACCTGGGCCCGGCGGAACGGTTAAAGTCAGACGGCACCGATGGCTCCGAGCCTTCTTTTAAGTGGATGCTCCTGCTTCTCCCAGCCTTGTCTGACTGCATCGATCAAAGCATCCATCCTTTAATGACGGCCACAAAGCCGCAGGAGGAGACGTGGGCCAGATGAAATATGGCAGCGGCGAATTCTCAGAGCCTGCAGGTGTTTTTGATGCTATATTTAGAGGCACAGGAGAAGCGGCTCTGCCGTCTGGCTCCACAAAATTCCCCCATTGGCCGGCTTCCCGGGAGCGTCTTAAACACAAGGCACCTCGCTACAAAGGAGACTTTTTTGAACAGTCCTCACCAATTAAGATTAATATTCACATCCCTTTGAACGCGGCCACGAGTTCCCTGCGTTTGCCCGGCTCCTTCTTATTTTATTGCCGTCTCTTTCTTTTCCTTTTTGCTGAAGCTGAAGGCGGCTGCATCGCCTCGGTTCGAATCGTAACCGGTGTTTATCCGGAGGATGAACTGTTTGTTATTCAGCCACTTTGAACGTGCGATCACGTATGAGCTGTGTGTTATAGCCGCTTTCTGTGCGCTGCAGATTGCTGCGGTAAACCCCTGTTAGCGGGACTTTGGAGAGAGGACGGTGTGGTCCCCGCTGGGGAGCGAGACAGGGCGGGGACACAAGGGAGAGAGGGCAGCGAGGTGAGGAAGGGAAGATGGCGTTATGTCGACATGGTTGCTATGGCAGCGAGGTGGCGGCTTGTCAGAGGGCTGGATTGCGCCATTTGGTTTAGTGTTTCTATTTATATGTGCCACGAGCATGGAGTTGCAGAAGCATCGATCGGGGACGGAGAGCAGCTCGTACCACCCTACACACGGAAACAGCTCCCACAATGCACTGCGGCCGAGGTTACGCAAGTTGTATGTTGACACTCGGAGCCACTTAGCGGCTCCCTGAAATTAATGTCTTTGTTTGCTGATAAACACGTAGCAGCTAAGCTTGAATTTAATATGCGCTTAATTTCTAAGTTGTCCCAAGCCTAATTAAAGTGGCCCGGCATATTAGTTGTTCAGCCCTGCCGGGAAACCTACAGCAGACTTGCAAAGTGCCGTGCGGATTCGCCTAAAATTGCCCACACGCATTTTGTTACCCCTTAGCAAAACCCAGCACCGCATGCGTTACAGTACAGTTAAAGGAGAGGGTTGTCCTCAATTCTTTTTAAAGGTTTTCATTAGTGGTGTGTGGAACTGATTATTCTACTTCTAACTGTACACTTCAGCAGAAGAACGTGATTGTGTTATGTGTGTCGTGAGAAGATGGATGGCATGACAATCATTTTAAAACTGTGAGCTGTTCGTGTCAATGTTATTTTACCTTTGAATAATGGTAGATGTGGAATACCGTGCTACCTGATTCGATGTTTTTTACCCATCCATCCATCCATCTTCCAGAACAACTTCAGTGCAGCATGTTCTGAGAACAGAGCCTTTTCAGCAGCAGAGAGTGTGTGCAAAGGTAGGCCCTAGATGGAGCACCAGTCCATCACAGGGCAATCACTCTCACTCACTCACACACACACACGAAGGGCAGGTGGGAGCAAACAGTTCACCTGAAACATATCTGTGGACTGTGGGAGGAAACCCACATGAACCCTCGATTCAAACCCACACTTTACCCTACAGCCTCGGAACTGTGGGACAGCAGCCCTACCCACCGCACCACCAAATGACTGCTTATTTTTAGGTAGTGACTACTAGACAGTAAGAACACTATTTGATATTATGCTTATTTGAATTAATTTTCTCCGCTAACCACTCCGAATAGAACAGAAGGGGAGCTTCGGAAGGTTGTTTTTAAAGCGCAGGTGAAATGATGGAGAGGCCACGTCCAGCCTTTCGCTGTTTCACAACAACGGCGGTGAATGTGGTGAAAAGCAGGATGTCCGTACTGCGGCGAGGGTGGGCGCCGCCGCCGTGACTCATTCCTTTCGGCTCAACTGCCAGCTCTCCGTGACGAACGCCGTCCGGAACGACGGAACGTTCTCACCTGGCCCGTTCCTCCGACACTCGCTACTGATCGTTTCATGCGTTCGCACTTAGTGCGGACAGCTCAGTGCCGAAAACGCACGCTTCTTTCCCCTCCGTTCTGTGAACTGCAGTTTTTAACTGTTATTGATTTACCCCTTCTTGAACCCCCACCCCCCCCCATTTACAGCAATTACCGCAGCATTTAACCAAGGACCACTTTCTCTCCTTATGGTTTGCGGACACGCGTTTCCTTACTGCCTTTCATGCGTTCGGCACTCATGGATGGTGGCCAGCGTTTGTTTGCATGAACGATAACGTGCTGTAATTGTGTTTATCGGAGGAGAGCCGATAGCAGGCCGACTTTTATTTTCCTCTTCGCTCCTTCCCCCTTTGGCCTCCTCTGGGCTGGCGCGGTGCCTGCGCGCACTCCCCGCTTCGAGTCGACCTCTCCCGCCTTTGCTTCCTCAGACCGCGCGGCTGTGCGAAATCCTATTTCGGGCGATGTTTTGCACCATCCGAAGGAGACGAGCAGTTCTAAGAAACGCGGACGCTCGCAAGGTTACGGAGTGAACGACACAGACGGCATCGGCACATCAGAAATCAGCAGTTGTGCTTTTTTTTTAACTGCTGGGGCCGCGACTTGTTTACACTCTTCATCATTTGCTTTCGTCCGTTCACGAGTGAATGGCTTGAACGTGCGCACGTTGCTTCGTCGCCCTTGTCAGGCTGAAGGAACCGGAGATTCTAAACTGCGATCCTTGCTGTCTTTCCCAAAGCGGAACTTAAACCGGAGGTTTCCGCCGGCCTGGACCCGGTCTCTCCGCTGGACCTGCGCACCGACAGGATGCTGGGCTCGCCGACGTCCGACCCCGACGTGTGGGAGAAGCGGCTGCAGGACGAGCTGATCCTCATTCAGAAACAGCAGCAGATCCAGAAGCAGCTGCTCATCAGCGAGTTCCAGAAGCAGCACGAGAACCTGATCCGGCAGCACCAGGCCCAGCTGCAGGAGCACCTCAAGGTGAGAACCTCGGCCGTGCCGCTTCGGGCCGGGCCACGGGCACGCAAGGTAACGAAACCTCCGACGACTATCTCTCTGAACACCCCGCACCGCCAGAACCCGGACGGAACGTTGCCCGAGGCCTGTCCAGGGTGCGAATGATACAATAAAACTCGCCCACCACCTTGGTTCTTTCCACATTTCCCTGGATTCATTATGACATGCTGGCTCAATGCAGAGGGAAATCCTCTCCGTACAGATACTCTGAGTATGAATTTGCATGAATGTGGTCGATGTAACCAGGGCGTTGGGAGGAGGGGCCTGTCCCACCTGTTCACGCAAGTCTAGTTTGCCCCCTGCAGTGTTTTCGGATAACTTCTGAGTTACTAACCTTTTTTTCCCCCAATATCTACCAAGTTGTTATGCTCCTGATGAATACAGGGAGGTATTGCCTTCAGATTGTGCATATGTGCAGTACCCGTACTTGGGAGGTAAGGTCGTACCGTTTGTTTTGAAGTGAAGCGAGTTGTGTTTACGGGTTTTCTAAAGGCCGCTGCACCATCATATTAGTGAATTGCAACGTTATTGCATTTTTTCCAAATGGAACAACAGGAAAATATTGCTGTTTTCTAATATTATGGAAGAAGCCGCTAATTTGCGCCCTCCAATTTACAGCCCTTGGTGTTTTCTTTTATCACGCACAATCCATGTGAGACGCTTTGGCTCAGTTTCAAGTTCTTCATTATCAGCTTGAAATGTGAGCTGTTCACTTTGAGCAATTTCCCCAGACTGGGTGTGAAAGGCTGGTTATTGCTGCTGCTTCTACTAAAAAGGAAATTGCAAGTGTGTTTTATGGTGATATGATTGTCAGGGGTGACTTGAGGAATATCTCTTTCTCCTCCCACTCTCTCGCGCTCTCTCTCTCTCTCACGCACACACAGACACACACACACACACACATACACCTCTAACACACGCAGCGAAAAAAAAAAACCCCTTAATGTAAATACATTATGTTGTTTGCTATTATTTTAGTCTAGCAGATACTTTTGACTCACTTGACTAAATTTAGTTCGCAGCACAGGTATGTTTTTAACTGAACCAATTCCATTTAAGCGCAGTGCTCAGAAGTACAAGGGAGGACATATTTGAGGACGTGATCTGGTCCTCTGGTCACAAGGTTCTTAAGTTCTTAATTATATTTCTGCCGGCCCAGAGACAGCCACTGTTTTCTTTTAGGACAGCATTAGAAGTCCTTGGGGAGAGAGAAGCCAGTAATAGAAGATAGATGGTGTGTGTCACTACTGCCTGCTGCAAACAGATGTTATTATTCATTATCATCTTGCTGCTTAGTGGACACTTTCATCCAAAGTCACTTTCATACGGTATTCCCCTTTTATACGACTATACTCGTGTTTGCCCTTCTGCAGACCTCTGATTAAGTGCCTTTCCAAAGGGTTCAACAGAAGGTCTCTGCTGTGTCCACCGTTCCCCCTTCAGCTCCAACAGGAGCTGCTGGCCATGAGGCAGCATCAGGAGCTCTTGGAGAAGGAGCGACGGCTGGAGCAGCAGAGCAAGGAGCAAGAGGTGGAGCATCACCGCCGGGAGCAGCAGATGCTCCTGCTGAGGAGCAAGGAACGGGCCCGGAAAAGTGAGATTTCGTTTCCTCACCCCTCCTCGTTCACACACCAGAATCACTCCTTGGTTGATTTTAGTCATTTGTAAAGCTGGATATGATATTACAGTCATTTAGGTAAAGCTATTATAACAGAGGCCGTCATGGGAATTGAACCAGCAACCTTCAGGCAACATTCGCTTGCCTTTAATAGCTCCTGTACAATGCGTGTGCGCAGGGTTGTGAAAAAAACAAACACAAACACACCCAATAGTATAGAGATATTAGAAAATAAAGGGCATTAAGATAAGACAGATAAGATACTTTATTGTCATTGTACTGTCATGTCATGTATATAAAGAGCCCAAGAAGACTGCTGCTCAAACACTGCAAAACATATACAGCTTTCCCCAGGGATATTTTAATGCAGTACATGTGTCGTGCCTGCAGTGGAGATTCAAGGTCTTAGTACTGGTCTGTCATACAATCTTACTCTGTTTACATAGTTTGACTTCATGCTTCCCTGACTGACCACAAGAGGGCGGTGTTCCTTCACTAGCTTAAAGGTCCAGACACACACACACACACACACACACACACACACACACACACACACACACACACACTGTCTGAAACCCCTTGTCCCAGGCGGGGTTGCAGCAAGCTGGAGACCAACCTGTCGACACAGGGCGCAAGGCTGGAGGGGGAGGGGACGCACCCAGGACGGGGCGCCAGTCCGTTTCAAGGAACCCCATGCGGGACTCGAACTTCAGACCCATCAGAGAGCAGGCCCTGGCTAAACCCGCTGCACTACCGCACCCCCAGTGGTCCATCTACATTCTGGATTTTATTGTTGTGATTGAAGCATTTGTACCTTCAGATCACTGACATCATTATTCCTCATATATTATGTTTTGTTTGTGCTCGCTACTGATATTGATGAGAGGAACCCGAATGAGAGCTCAAGGATCAGAAAACAACAGTCTTTACTTTTTTTTATTTTTTGCTTCATAGGTGCAGTGGCCAGCACGGAAGTGAAGCAGAAACTTCAGGAGTTTTTGCTGAGTAAATCAGCTAAGGATCCCGGCATCAACGGCGTCAGTCACTCACTGGCCCACCATCCAAAGCTCTGGTTCACGTAAGTTACATCTCAGAAATGTGACGTGCGGCATCCCAGTTAACTGGCAGCAGCGACAGGTGAAAGAAGAGCATCCCTGCAATGCGGCACCATGCAGCCACAAGTCCTGCAGTAAAACTGTACTTTACGGGACAGTAACTTCCTTTCTCACACGAACGTTGAATTGATGCTCTTCTCCATCTGGTCCAGCAGAGCTTCCCATCACACGTCTCTGGAGCAGAGCTCTCCTCCATTGGGAGAGACATCGCCTTCCTACAAGTACACGCCACCCTCATCGCTGGACGGCAAGGACGACTTCCCGCTGAGGAAGACAGGTACAACAACATCCAGAGGCTCTGGGGTACCGATCACATGGAATCAGGCCCCACAATAGCATCAGCAACAACACAAGAAGCTCTAACTTCATATATGTGGTGTGTTCTCCTTTAGCAGTGTTTAAGCAGCAGTGCAAACAGGTACCTAACTGACAGCTGGAGGATAACCGACGCGGCCGACAGCAGCTGTATGGCGATGCATTTACCGTTATGAGCCTGGTCATTTTCAGTCCAGTCTAAATGTGTCCACAGGCTAATCTTACAGGGCGCAGGAAAAAGAGCACATGGATTAACGCTCATCTCAGCGTCAACGATCCGGAATGGGGGGTGGAAAGGCTGCGCTCAGCTACATGGTGACCTGGGATAGAGCAGAACACGCTTTGCGCTAAATCCATCCGAGCAGTTGTGTTCAGCTACCTGTAGCTACACCTGAACTTTTGCGGAAATACGCGAGCGATGCTTCAAACAAGCACGCGGCCTAAACCGGTACTGGTACTGTTGAGCTGCAGGTCTACATCCCTGCTGAGGCACTGAGGCCGTACGCTGCGACGCGGAGCCGACGGTGGCATTTTAATGCTTTGCGCCAGACAGCGTTTCTCTTGACTGACGGAGGAGAACGGCGGTTTCTTGGGTCTTCACCGCAGCGCACGCTACGAGACGTTAGCGCCCATGCGCGCATTTCAGCAGCTCCGTCACGGCCGATCTGATTCACGGCGGCTCCTCGGAGCGTTTGCAAAGCTGGAGTTTCAATCAGGCTTAATGGGGAGCAACGCCCCGGCCCACGTGTGTGTTTATATGTGTGCGCGGGGAAGCGAAAGCTGCCTTTAAAAATGCCTTTAAAAGCCACAAAGGCCTTGGGCGCGCACAACACGCACAAGAGTGTTGAGGCACAGAAAGAGACGGAGAGGTGTTTAATTTCTGCTGAATTATGAGTCGAGCTAATTGTTTGGAACGGGATACAGAGTCTTTTCATAGAGAGGGACTCTCGCTCTTAAGCTCTGGCGTAAACTCTGGAGTCTACGTCTGAGGAATCCTCATGAGAATTCCGTAAAAAACGAGAATAATGCCTCTCCTGCGGTTTCTGCACTTTGGAATGCGTTGCAAGCCAAATTTCCTTATAACTCTGCTGTGAAGTCAAGGAAATTACCTTGCGTTCTTTCCCTTCAGGTGTCACAGTGAATTAAAGTTATAAACAATCATACCTGCTAAATTGCTGTGCCATATGGTCAGGCGTGTTTTATACCTACCCAGTTAAGGAATCGGACTGTGGGAATCTCTCGGTGGGCACACTTTCTATGAATACACACACACACACACACATTTTCAGAACCGCTTGTCCCATACGGGGTCACAGGGAACCGGAGCCTAACCCGGCAACTCAGGGCGTAAGGCTGGAGGGGGAGGGGACACACCCAGGACAGGACGCCAGTCCGTCGCAAGGCACCCCAAGCGGGACTCGAACCCCAGACCCACCGGAAAGCAGGACTGCGGTCCAACCCACTGCGCCACCGCACCCCCTCTTTTCTATGAATAATGTACCCTAATTTTAGTCCGTCGTGAAAGCCGATGCTGTGTCTAAGGGGAGACCTCAGACGGACACGAGTAACAATTGTACCTTCGCCTTTATTGTGCCCCGCTTCTGAACACTTTTCAGCAGTCTGTTTTCCGCATCATTTGTTCTCATTTTCATAGCATGTGTGTGAAACAAACTCGGTTATAAGAGTTTTCAGCTGAAAAACTTCCCCTTGACGCTGTATGACAGAGCTAACACGGGATCCCGCAGTATAAAATTACTCAATATATATTTCCTCTTGCATAGCACATACAAGTCTTTTCAAAATGCCACTCGCCTATTTATAAAATATTGTCCGAAATGAGTATTATAGAAATATACCTAGAAAGTGTGTATTCAGCAAGTCCAAGGAAAGCCAGAATATTTTTAATGACAAATGATGTATTTTTGAACATGGCCTTGACAGATGGGTATAGTGGTATTTATTAAAGAATTCCTAATACTGTTTCAAGCCTTACAAGAAATTCTTCTGAAAAGGAACTTGCAGTAAATTTCGCCGAGCTTTCGTGTATTTTAGTGATCCCCTTTCCTGGTTCTAACATACTTAACAGCAATCCTACATGTAATTCACATTCTTAAAAATACTTTCCGTATGTTCACTGACAAATGCAATGGGGTGTGTGGTGTTTGTTTTCATCTCTGGCTCTACGCGTGGCAACTTCCATGCGAGGGCCCCCTCCCCGCGTCCTCTTTGTCCTCGTTACAGGCTCCTCGAGGGCCGGCAGACACACACACCATTCACAAAGTACCGCTTGTTCTTCACCAGTTGACTGGCATCTAACGCTGCAAGAGAGGCTCACAGGCGTTGATGTGAGCAGGACAGGGTTGTTTGCAGAGTGGAAACTGGAAATGGAGGAAACCTTTCAATCACTTGAAACAGTGGATGCTTAAAGTAATGAAATGAGACCTGCTGTAGGAGTGGGGCTCCAACATTACAATATTGTAAGGACACTGCAGAGTGGCAGGTAATAACGGCTAATGTAGTGGTTAGAGGTATGAAAGGGCTGGGTTCGAGTACCCTTGCGCAAGGTACCTCCTCTGGACCGATACAGCAAAAATTACCCAGCTGTGTAAAAGGGGAGTTCATTGTTAGCAGCTCAGTGGACAAAGGTAACATTATAAGTCATTTTGGAGAAAGGCATCAGCGCTGCAGTATTTCATAAAGTAATAAATAAAAAAATTTAGTTGAACCCTTTGTGTTTGTTACACTTTTCCTTTCCCATGCCAGGCTGTGTATAAGAGAGAAATGTCTTACCTGGAACTGACTGTACACTTTATTGGTTCATATCTTACATATACTGTATATGGAATTGAGTAGGGGGAGTGGTGGCGCAGTGGGTTGGACCGGGTCCTGCTCTCCAGTGGGTCTGGGGTTCGAGTCCTGCTTGGGGTGCCTTGCAGTGGACTGGCGTCCCGTCCTGGGTGTGTCCTCTGGCCTTACGCCCTGTGTTGCCGGGTAGGCTCCGGTTCCCCGCGACCCCGTATGGGACAAGTGGTTCAGAAAGTGTGTGTGTGTGTGTGGAATTGTGGCACAGTGAGTAACACTGCTGCTTCATGGCACCAGGCTGGTGTTAGATTATTTTATTTCTTTTTATTTTTTATAGAGCGCTCTTCTCACGTAGTGACACGTAGCGATTGATCCCTGCTAAGTGCGTGTGGAGTTCAGCTGAATTGGTGACATTAAAAATGCTCTTAGGTGCAGCCACTGGTGAGTCAGTGTTCGTCCCTAGCCCAGGTAAAACAGCGAGGGTTGATATCAGGAAGGGCGTCCAACTGGTTTCTTTTTTTTTAAAAAGAAGGGAAAACTTTGCTCCAAATACTGCGGCACTCGGAGGTAAAACGGCCAAAGTTGGGTTCTCCCGAAAAAACGCGTCGTAAAGCATAATAATAAAAAACCTTGCATGTGGTACAAACTGCTATATTTCAGTAGATTTATTAATGAGACCAGAGCCGTGTGAATGAGAAGGGCCAGCACCAAACCTGGTGTATATCACGAGTTTTGACAAATTCGGAGAAAAGAATATTTGAAACAGCCGTTATTTGGCTACAGTTTCAGTGACTTGGCCAAGATGCTGACTCTGCTCTGTCCAAATGCACTTTTTGTGCCTCGTCCAAAAGAAAAGCAACAGGGAACGACGTAACATGGAACAGCATGTCGAGGGCTGACCTGCAGGACGCGCAGGTACACAGCAGCGGAACGGCTCACGCGCCGCATCGCAGGACAGGCCACACCGAAGCGCAGCTTGTGTTTGTTTAGCTGGGATGTGTGCCTGGCAAAGGAACGCAGTGAAGTATGGAGCGGTGCAGATCTGACCGTCTTTAACTCGCCAGCTTTACATAAACAAGTGAGGGGAGACCTGCATATTTGCCCTCTGAATTAAAAATCTTAAAGCCTTTCTGGTAATTGCTGAGCAAATATTGTTGCGGTGCATTTCTAATCGAGGCTATACATCATGTGTACGAGCAACCGAATGAAAATATTTTTTAAAGAAATAAAACTAATATCACCGGCTCCTGGATAAATCTCGCTGTGGGTTTTTTTTTTTTTTTTTTTTCGAATTTAACAATTGAGAACATTGTACTACAAAACTGTACCGCTACTGCAAAATTCAGTCTAATTAAATTGACCTACCTTTGTCCTATACTTTTCAAATGCTTTTTGACTACTTTAAAAAAGACGTTTCAGCTCAGCAAGGGCACTAAATAGAATCGTTTACACGTGCTTTCTGCTGACGCCAGAGAAAGAAACGCAGTTCGGTCCAGGAGGTCTAATACCGTGGTATTTTTATGTTAAAGTATCAAATACAGCTTTGTTGGCACATCATTTTATTAGTTCATTTTATTACCACACCCCTGAGACACATAACGCACACCACTTCAGTCGCGGCCAAAATAATTGCTATAAAACAGCACAGTGCTCAAACTCCAAATGGGCGAGGATTTCTATTAAAAAATTAATTACCGATTGTGATGTAATGTAATTATAATGTAAGATGTGACTGGCTGTGGCAGTCTAATGACACAAATCCCTGACTGCGTAACCCAAAACTTCTAATCGGCTCGTGGTAAAATTTGTTTTCCGTATTCCCTTCCTTACTGGCCACGGATCTTGGGTGCAGGACAGGAACAGACCGGACTAAAGACATGTGATGCGGTGAAGTGTTGAGAATAGCGCGGCTTAGCGACTTATGTGCGGCGACGACTCTGATCCTGACCTAATTTGATGCCCCGAATGTGTGGCCCAGGTACGGCGAACGGGGCAGGATCCTGTGGAGATGTGTGTGACTGGAAGTGTTTTTACAGGTGCGAGGCCTGTTTACTTGCTGCATCGTAGGAGGACTCGCATGGACTATTTGCGGCCATGTGCCGTTCTGATTTCGGGGAAGTTAAAGTGACTTCTTGCTCATGTTGAGAAATTGTGTGCTTTTGAAACAATGAACTTTTCCCACCAATACTGCGGAGCTTTGGCGAGGTACATCCGTTCCTCTCGGTGGTAAAACGGTAGCTGCTGTCAACCAGGAGAGAGATATTGAAAAGAAAAGGTTGCGGACGATCTTGCTGTCTAACCCAGAACGGGTTCTGTGTTTGTTTCCGGCCAAGTGGAAATACGGACGCAGATGGGCGCGGTGCCAACTGTCTTTATCCACGGCAAAGTCCGCAAACATCCCTCTGTCTACACGCCATCCTGTCGTGGAGAAACCTAACTGCGCTACCAGTTCCGTTTCACCGCTTCACCACAATGCAACCACGGCGGTGCTGAGTTAAAAACATAGTAATCTGTACACCTGATGTGAATCAGGTCTCCCTCCTGCACATAAACGAGGAGGTTCTCAAAGCTCGGGTTTGTTACAGAAGCACCAGTGAGTTACACAGGAAAACCAGGGTAAACGACCTGGACAGCCTTCCGCAACGGAGTGAGCCCAACCCAACACGCACGCTACACCCCTGCGCACACATATGTATGAGAGGCTGTCGTTGGAACAAAGATAAAACCGCTACACAGAGCTTTGGCGACGTGTGTAACTGTACGTAGAGCCACCGGTTTCAGCTCAACACTCATACACTCCTCAGCTGAAGTTATAATCATTATGTAATTTATAGAGGATTTGGGCCACAGAGAATGTTTTTCGACTGTGGTTGTGTGTGTGTGTGTGTGTGTGTGTGTGTGTGTGTGTGTGTGAGAGAGAGAGAGAGAGTTTCTTAAGACGCCCATGTGGGTATGACTCACACCAGTGCGAACGCAGAGCTCCCCTCTGACTCACTTCCACACGACCCTATGCAGCTTCGTGATGCAAAACCCTGAGGAACCGGGTCTTGGGTTCAGAGGTTCGGGGTCAGCACACACCCAAGGCCACCATTGCTCATCCGCTCAGCTTCTATCTCACAATCGCCTTCTGGCTCTGTGCAAATCCTATCGCCAAACATCTACAGTGATTTTAATTTATTCCTTAAAACAGATTAAGGAGCTTTTAAAAAACAAACCCACCAGTGGTCCAAATTAATTTTATTTCCATGTATTATGGCATGTATGTTAATTCAGTATATTTTTACACAATGCTCTTCTCAGCAGTGTGACGCAAAGAGCTGCACAGTAGATAAAAGCAGGACAGTGACGGAAACGCTGATAATTAAACGATATTTGAGTAATATTTGGCTTCATTAAATAATGAATAGCAAATAACAAATAATTATAATTATTGCTTCTCACAGGTGAGCTGCTGTGTGATGAGCGGTGTAGCGGTTTACGGGGGGAGGGGGGGGGGTTTAGTCACACGTGGTCATTGGCGTGTCTTCTGTGCTTTCCGTGTGGAAAGAGGTTCCGTGGCATGCGTACCCAAGACAGACGTCTGCTGTGTTTTCGTGTTAGTTTAGCTGCCGCCGCTGTCCAGGCGTGCGGTCGCCCGGCCTGCAGGTAGCGGACTCTTTCACTTAGAGGCGCACCCCTTGTCCTGATGCATTCCAGATGACGCAGAGCACAGCCGCCACTCGGCAGCGCGGCGACCGGGCATGGAATCTTTGCCGAGGCTTCTGGGTGCCGCAGCGCTGCCTGGCTGGAAACAAGGGCTGCTTCAGTTCGGAGGCGGCGAAACCCACCTCCCAGCGGAAAAATGCGTTGTTTTTTGAAAAGAGGCCAATTTGTAACACCGATCCTGCGTACCAGTTGATTGCATTGTCCAAGTTGTGTAAAAACAGTTATTTCCCAACGACTGCTATGCGCTCACTGAGGAAAATGAGCGAAAGCACCTGGTGATGGCAGCTTAGCTTGACGTTTTCTATTGTTTAAAAGTCCGCCTGGCTTGAAGTCTGTGATGAATGGCCTGGGAAGTGATATTTGGAGATGGAGCCGAAGGAAGCCCTGTGGTTTGTACCTCCCGAAGCGGTGTGAAAGCCCTGGCTGAGCTTTTTTTATTCTCCCATAGCCTCCGAGCCCAACCTGAAGGTACGCTCCAGATTAAAGCAGAAGGTAGCAGAGAGGAGGAGCAGCCCACTGCTGAGGAGAAAAGACAGCGCTCCATACAAGAAGAGAACACTGGAACTGATAGGTGGGCTGCCTCATGGCCTTGTGTGCACATGTGTATGTGTGGAATGCTGGTTGCTTGGGTGCATTCGGTCACTGCGCTGGACCATGTCTTCCTTGCTCTTGACTAGTGTCTCTGTCTTCTTGACTTGGTCCCAGACTCTACCTCCAGGAGTGATACTCCAGGAACTGGGCCCAGCTCTCCTAACGGGGCCTCCAGTGCCTTGGGAGGTGAAAACGGGCCTTCGTCCTTACCCGCCAACACACAGACTGAGGTGCGGTCCTCCCGTCCACCGGCACCCCTAAACCATCGCGCGTCCACCCACATCCCACCTCTAGACCATTAATACGCATCCATTCTTGTCCGTGAGCAGCCCTACAACCTCCTTACAACCACACACTTGAGGAAAGTCACTTGGCCATTGAAAGAGTACATCTTTCCCTGAAAGGTCGTGAGACCTAAAGTTAAAAACCTAAAAAAAAAAAAAAAAGAACTGCGCACTGTTTTTAGATTGCCAGATGTCCCATGGGTGAAACTTTGTTCATTTCCTGCGAGGTTTTAAATCCGCTCCCACTTTTCATTACACCTGTGCTTTCCGGATGAAGTTTACTTCAAGGGGGTCAGAAATGTGGTGCGTGTTACAAATATGTCTGATGAGCACGAAAGTGTCAGTAAGGCTGCACATGTCTCGTGGCCTGTTCGTCGTTCGCTGTCCGTGATATGACGGCTCCTGACGCCACAGTCATCGCAGCCGCGGTCCGTGAAAAATAAAACGGCGTGGCCAAAGCAGTCCTTCCCGTAAATATAACTCATCCCCTTCATTTATAACGTTGCAGGTCTCTCATCGCCGCTGCTTTGCCTGTGCTTCTCAAGCGACTTTCAGAATGATCGCACACAGGGTATAAATAGGAACGTTTATGAATAGAGACACGCACCTATATGTTCATATAACCTAATTCTGAGACCTGAAGTTTCATGTTTAATTTTGGAGGTCTCACATGATGGAGCAAGTAGACCAGGGCTGAAAGACGTCGGCTATGCGGACAGAATGGAGGAAAACTGTAACTCCAGACCTTGAGAAAAGGCAGTGGAAGGAGGTTCTCTTTATGAAATGCAGCATCAATAAATGAAATCAAAACAGCTACTGAACTTCAAGTACCATGAAAATAAAAGGGCTACAGATGAAGTCATTTTCAAACTGACAGTGCGAGGTGATATAATTTAATGGGCTTTTTCTGAGATGCCTTGACTTCACGAAGAAAGCCGATAAAGGAATAGGTGCAAAACAGAACATAGTCGCACGTCTAAATGACATGTTCCCATCATTAGCCCTCTTTTCTGGTCATGCGTTTTGATCGCTGCAGAACTGTCTGAGGTCCTTTCATTTACAGCAAGGGAATGAAAGTCCTTTCATGAACAAAAAAGCTGCAAAAGCAGCATCAGTATAAATAGTGTTTCTTTTTATACCACAGCGGTCAGACGCATTGACTGCTGTTAGTGCCATCAGGCGCTCATGACAATGTGTTTCCTGTGAGAGGAAACAGGAAGTCGTACTCAGTGTCTATGGTGATTTTCAATGTTTTTTTTTTTCTTTTTTTTTTTTTTTTTTTTTTTGTGATTTAGGAATATTTTGCACAAAAACCCCTTTTTCAGAAAAAATGGTCAGGGCCATTCTGTCTCGCATGAATTAAAATAGTTTACGTAGAGTTAAGTGCCACTATCTGCAGTATTTCGGCTTTCGCAGAACATCGCGTGTGTGCTCCAGCAATGTTTCTGACACTACTGTATGTGAGATAATGACAAAGGCGGTTCTGTCTGCGGCAATACTCTGGCTGGATCTCTCTGCTGCCCTTTCCAAGGCATTTCCGCATTGATTCGTAGCTCGGTTACTGGTCAGGAGCCCCTCTGGGACTCAGTCCACAATAGGAGACATTATTGAGGGTGGCTGATCGCACACGTCTCCCAGCAGCCTTCGCCGACCAGCTGTGTTTGTGTAAAAAAGCCGGTGTGTGTGCTCCCACGGACCTCCAGTGAAATGTAACGGGAGAAAAAGGATGAGACACCGATGGGAAGGGGCTGGAGCGGGAGGAGCTGTTGAGCTTAATTCATATCCCAGGTTCTAATAGTGAGGCCCCTAGACGTAGGCAGCCTACGCTCAGGCTGTGCGGTATATTGTCACGAGCTCGAACCCCAGCTGAAATGAGCACCTGAGGCCTTTGTGCTTGGCAAAGCAAGCTGTATTTTTGCACGTTGCACTGAGGGCCCTTTCACAGAAGAGAAAGGGTCTCTGGAGCCCACTGTGGGGCAGAAATCCCACATGTGGGTCGCTCCTTAATAGCGCCTGGGGACCAGGAGGATAAACAGAGCCTCTGGTAGCTTGGCTGAGAAGGCTGTTCCAATGGGTAGAGGAAGTTTGCCCCCTTGGTGATCCCTGCCATGGGGCTTTTGGGGCGCGGGGCGGACGGATGTGGAAGTTACCGTCACCCGCGAGGGAATCCCTGCAGATATGTTACGATGCCTGTGAAATTCCATACATCTGGGACAAAACGGACACAAGCGAACTCTCACTTTTCCCCCTGAACTGCTGCAGATCCCCTTTCTTTTCTGTTCCCTCAGGGAAGGCAAGATGGAGTTGAATGCTGGCGCACAGTAGTATGTGATCCATAACTGGAGCACTTTGTGCTGTCTCTGTTTCTCCTGCTGCAATAGTACTGGCCAGTTCATCAGAGGATACTGAAACCTGAAGATTCGATGACTTTGCTGAGTCTCTATACCTCCCCGTCGCTTCCCAATATCACCCTGGGCCTCCCGTCTTCATCTTCACCTCTCAGTGTGAGTCACACAAGCCTTGGCACCACAGCATTGCCCTTGGCTTCTCCTCACTCAGCTGCAGAGTTGCAGAAAAATCCCCCTGGGCGTGGATGGTGGGCTAATTTAATTTAACACGATCAAGTACTGCCCCTCATAAGTTAGATGTCCGAATTGTTATTGCAGCGGTTCGGTTCAGTGTAGTGAACAGCCTGGTGAGGATGGATATTGCTTGCTAGGTACTGTAGACATCACAGGGGTAGCAGGTGATGAAGTGGTTGGAGTCACATCACCTTGCAGTCGAAGGGCCGAGATTTGAATCCCACCTCCTGATCAAGATACTTATTCTACTGTAAAATTACCCACCCGTATAAATTGACAGACAGCTGTAAACAGCATAGTGTACTAACAAGTCATTTTGGAGAAAAGTGTTTATTAAATTAATAATATTATTAATTAAAGAATACACACACACACACACATTTTCAGAACCGCTTGTCCCATACGGGGTCACGGGGAACCAGAGCCTACCCGGCAACACAGGGCGTAAGGCCGGAAGGGGAAGGGGACACACCCAGGACGGGACGCCAGTCCGCCGCAAGGCACCCCAAGCGGGACTCGAACCCCAGACCCACCAGACAGCAGGACTGTGGTCCAACCCACTGCGCCACCGCACCCCCCTCTAATTAAAGAATATTAAATTAATAATAAATTGCAGTGATAGGTATTTCAAGTTTTTTTCTCTCTTTTAGTTTGCCATTTTTGGCTTACTTAATTTTCACATTGTGCAACAGTAATTAATTAGTAACATTAATTGGTCCTGTCATTTTGGTAATAATGTCATTAGTTTCATGTAGTTTCATGTAGTTTTTCTGGAACTTTCTTTGTGTTATTTTCAGAGCGCTGGGACAGCCATGTTAGGGCACAGGCTTATTCTGGCTCTCTTCATTATTCAGCATCGTTTATTTGTAGCCGCAGTCCGGCGGCTCAATCTACACAGGCGCAATTTCAGTCCCGGAATAGCATTGTTCGCACCAGCAGGTCTCACTTTTCTGAAGCACTAGGTGACCGCATTCAACAGTCTTTGGCACATCTGCATCGTGCGGTCCTGCGGCCACACCTGGGGACTGACTTTTTTAAGGGGAAACAAGTACCAGGTGTGGCCGTTCATTCTTAACCGAACGAATTGCTGCCACATGCCTGAAACATCCATATCCTGGTATGTCCCAGTGAGTTTTTCTTTCTCTCCTGCATCCCTACCCTCAGGCTGGAGTGGTGCTGAAGGAGAAAGCCGGTGAAGGTGGTGGTATGGGCGTGTGTATGGCAAGGCAAGCCCTCCCTGCACACTTCCTTGGTACGGTCCCCCTGCAGTCCAGCATGTCCTCCAGCAGCTTGGATTCCAAAGTGAGCAGCAGCCACCAGGCACTTCTGCAGCACCTCCTACTGAAGGAACAGATGCGCCATCACAAAATCCTTTCTGGTAAGTCCTTGAAACTACCATGAAACTATAACGTTCAAATCATTATGTTCGCGCTCATGTAAGCTGTACTGAAGGTCAGTTTTGCTCCCTGGGATCCATCTTTGCTGTAGAAGAGTATGAGTCGTGAAAAGGTTTTGACCACGGCTGCCTGTAATATTGACCCGTTTCAGGCCCCGGATGTATCTCTGCAAACCCTCAGCACCTCGGCGTCTCCGCAAAGGACAGGGGAGCCCCTGGCATCCGCCAGAAAGTACCCCGCCACCGTCCCCTGCACCGCACACAGTCGGCACCACTGCCCCAGGGCACGCTTGCCCAGTTGGTCATCCAGCAGCAGCACCAGCACTTCCTAGAGAAGCAGAAGCAATACCAGCATCAGGTCCACATCAACAAGGTACTGAACAGCGTCTGGCTGTGATCACTAAGGCCATCATGGCGATCACAAAGGCGCAGAAGGTCAATAAGATGCAGCACCCTGTAGGTGTCCAGTAGTGCTCATCATAGAACTCATCACCACTTCTCCCAATAGGAAAATTTACCATTATTACTTTGCAAATGCAGCTAATACCTTTTGAAGACTTTCCATCTTGTGTTGTAAGCACAATTTTGCAATGACTTACCCTAAACTGCTTGATTCCTTGTCTGAAGTTGGGCTAGTGGGAAGTACTTGATGTCCTCATAACAGTGAAGTGAAAAGTACATAATTACATATTTGTAGCTATTTTATAATCGGGGTTACAAACACGTGCAGCGCAGCGGCAAAGTGTGCTTATATGCTTTAAATAGAAACATATAAATATATGAAATCTGAAATGGGCGTCATACCGATGGGGCTTGACATCCTAACCGCTTCGACGGAAACATAAAAAGAAATTCTGTCCTACTTGAAAGGCGCTCTGTAGGAGTTGCTTGCCTTGCCCTAATTATGTTACCACAGACAAATGCTATAGTTGTGTTAGCATGTAGGACCTTAGTAATTGAATTCACTCAACTTAAGATGAGGGGAAGGGTGCAGAATAGCCCCTTTTGTTACTCTCTCACCGTGTTTGTGTTCCCTTTCGCCGGCCTTGACCTCGCCATTCGGTCAATCATTGACTGCGATTACCCTGTCGAGGCCCCGAGGGGGCTGCAGACAGCCGTGGTTTGAATCGTGCGAATTGTGTAAATTCACCAGAGGACCAGTCCCAGAGCACGAGCGAAGGCTGAGCTAAATCAGCGTCACCCTCGGTTGAAGACACGTCAAAAGTCAGACTCCCTCCCAACACAGATGTGTTACAGCTGCCGGTATTCGTTTGTCTCTCGGTTCATGCGGGTACATTGCGACGGCTTTCGATTGGCCGGACGAAAGCGCTTAAAATCAGGCACGGGCGCTAAAACGGTGTCACAAGAGAGACTGTCGGGTTGGCATCGTATCTGCTGCGGAAAAGCGTGATGCAGGTGAAGGTTATTTTGAGCTGTATTTACCCGGCTGTCAACAAGGAACAAATTCCTAATCCGTTCAAATCCCACACTGAGCACTGTAATTAAGGGGAGCAGCAGAACATTTCTGTAAAGGTGTGTATAAATGTTCACTAAGCAGGGATTAGCTTCATTTGTTCAACTGCTGGAATTTCTGAATCATTACCCCAATTAATTCCGAGCAAGAGGATTAACATGAGCGCTGATGCATTTTTAACATCTTACCTGCAGTACTGGCGACGATGGCGCCCGTGGACTTTTTTTGAGGGCTTACATGATTCATGGCAGCCATAAATAGCATCTAAAAATTCAGAGAGGTAAAATGCAATTATCTGCTTGGATATTTTTGACAAGCAAGTAAAAAAAAAAGAAGTACCAGCTGTAGTGTATCATACATTAATAATCTGTGGGGTTTTTTTTCAAAGCTTCAGCTTCTGTTTGTGTGTAGATGTTTGAACTGAGAAGGTTTTGTAACCCCGCGGATGAAAAGGTGGCCGTTACACGCAGGCCACTTATACGAGGGAATAATGCTGCAGATCGCATAATATCGGTGCTCACTAGAAAGGGCACTTGCACCGAAAATACATGAGAAGATGCCTTCACTATCATAGTTTCGCTATGAACGTTTAACCCAGAATTTGCACACCTTTCATACAGATGCTGTCTAAGTCCATAGAACAGCTGCGTCAGCCAAGTGCCAACCTGCCAGAGTCTGCGGAGAAGGCTGAGAAGGAGGAGGAGGAGGAGGATGCGGAGGAGGAGGAGGAGGAGGAGGAGGAGGACACCAAGGCACGAGCTGTGTGGGAGGACAGGGCCCCACCCGGTGGCGTCATCCGGAACTGCAGGAGAAACAGCGGCAGCGGTGGCTCCGATGGAGAGATACCCCCAGCGAACCCGGGGGCGGTCAAGGTCAAGCAAGAGACACCCGAAAGTGAAGATGAGGGGACGGCCAAGCGAAGCACTTACCTGCGCCAGGTGGAGGGCAAAGATTTTGCCCAGAGGTTGGTCATAAGGGCCATAAATTGAAGCAGTGAGCGAGAGATCGCTGCCAGACCCAGACCCCCAGAAAACACACAAAAAACTAAACTCCCAAAAAACAGAACTGCTGATGGACTTGTGTCCAACTCCCAGAGTCCAGTTTCTGTTGAACTCGTGACATGGTCTCTGTATTGTGTGCTTTGAGTCACATCCACTATAACGGAATGAGATTCCGCCGCTCATTTTTGTGAGGAATGGCTTCTATTGTTGCACACCTGTATTTGGCTGAGGATCTCCCTCTCTAATCAGTGTTCACGTTTAACAAACACGTCTGTAATACATTCTTCTACCATAGTGTTTTCACTACTTTGTACTTCCCAGAGATTTATTTTTTTTAACCAAATCATTGTTAGCACTGATCGCATCATGGGCTTATTGAGAATAATTCTTAAATATTAAAAAATGTGCACATTGTGACTTTTCCAGGCGTCTCAAGGAAACGCACATGCTTATGATTTAATAAATATATTTAAATTTGGATTCTTAGGCAGTCTCTATAGTGAATGTATTTGCCTTTCCTATAGAGCCGTTGAAACACGGAACACCTGTACACATGTGCGGTAACTCCTGGCAGTTATGCCATAGGAGAGGTTCGAAAGTGTCATGTAACAGGCCAACAATGAGCACCAGAACAGGTCCAGGGCTGAGCTCCTCTCCTGGGCCTAAATCAAAGCTTAGTCATGCCCCCCACCCCTCCCCACCCCACCCCACCCCACCCCACCCCCACATCCAGAGGAGACGTCCAAGAGAAGAAGGCTGTGCAGAAAATGCCTTCTGGAACCAGAGAGCCAAAGTGATTCATGTGCGTAGGAATGCAGGAGAGGAGGTCTGTGGGTTTGGAAGCAAGAGGGTGGGGGGAGGCTTTAGCATTGATTTACTGTCAGGACAAATAACGGAGCGGGCGGGGAAACGGTTAGGGTGCTTTTTTCAGCAGAACGCTTCCGTCGTATTCCCTTGTGCTGTGCTCACCTCGTCGGGCGGGACCGAGGCTGTACCCCTCTTCTTCCCGTCCACGTTGCTCGTCGTCGTTTGCGGTCTCTCCTCTCTGACTGTAAGCATGAGACTTAAAATCCGTCGGTCCTCTTTTGTGTATCTGTGATCTCTCTCCTGTTTTTCACTGTAGATATTGCCATTGTGAAGCAGTTCCGTGGGGGGGTGGGTGAGGTGTGGTGAATTGTGGTATCTGTAAAAGATGCAAAGACGTGGGCCGTGCTGAGAAGGCTAATGTTCCCGTGCATCTCGTGAATAAGGCTGTGCTGTATATGGCTTCAGGCAGACCCCTCACAAACAGGCCCGTGTCTGTGCTTCCCTTCTGTTTCCTGCAGCGGGATTCCTCCGCTGTCAGCACTCGTTTCTGCTTTGTGTTCTTTACCGTTTCTACAGTATTTGTTCCCTTTTTGCCTTCTGTTTCACACTCTTTTTCTTTTTTTTTTAAAATAAAGTTTATTCCCTTCTTCTGTGCTGGTGTCCTTTTCTCTTCACTTCATTTTTCTTTTTTTTTTCATTTTGTATACATGAAAGGAAAAAATTCTACGAGTTTATGCAGGCCTGCATGTGAGCATTTGTGTGCGAATGTCTGATATCTACAATCCCGTGCAGTAGAGAAAAGAAAAAAATTCATATTTCAGATAAGCCATTAGTGCGCTTTCTTAAATCATACATGATACCTTTTGCAAGTATCCTCTGATATGTTTTAGAAGTGACTGCACAATACCAGGTAAGTAAGTAAGTAGCTGCAGGGGGTCTTCAACTTATGAACACAATTTGGACTCCAAGTCTTTCTCTAACTAGATTTTTAACCGCAAAGACACTTTTTCCACCAAGTCATAATCAGCAAAAGCAACATAACACAGCCATCCCTCTATTGATTCATGCGATAGGTTCATTTAAAAACCTCAGGCAGAGTTTAGTGGATGCCTTTCTCCCAAGCGATGTACGTTATACAATCGTGATTATGCAGTATTTAGCTGACACCTTCATCTGAGGCTGTTTACTATGCTAGATATACTGTACTAAACTCCCTAGTCATTCACCATCAGTAAAGCAGGAAAATGTATCACGCGTGTGCGCACACACACACACACACACACACACACACACTCACACACACACACACAGAGACACACCCAAAGGGCAATTTATAGTCACCAGTTCACCTGAAACACAAGCCTTTGGACTGTGGAAGGAAACTCATGGGGAGAACATGCCAACTCTACACGGAATTAACGTGGTCCACATTTCTTGGGAACTTTTTACTGCCTGCTAATGGTTGGGTGCAGAAATGCAGGCCTTTTTCACACCTCAACAGAGAGAAATTTTCTAAAATGGAATGATGACAAAAGCACGTTTAAGATACAGTTACCTCCTTACGACATAGCAAACTGGACTCAGCGAAGCCTGCGTTCAAGTGGGGAGAACCAGTACGCAAGTCATTGCCAAACCACCTAAGAGAGGTTGGTCAGTGGAAGGGATTGCTTGGGTGGACTGATCCTTTGCTTGAACAAATGAAAAACTGCGCCAAACCTGCAAAGGAGTCACTTCATTGCAAGTTGAAATCAATTTGATGCCCTTCCCAAAACCAACTTCAACATCAGCTTCATCGATGAATATTCTCAGGTCCGGACTGACGAAACAATCATCACTCATTCAATCGAGCTGAATGTTTTACAGCATAGTCTTGTGTTTACAGTGATGCAATAATGCACTTAACACCCTTCCTATTATTTGTTCAAAAACAGCCAAGTGTCAAGGAGCGGAATTTACCGGTTTCTGTGATTTTAGCACCACTTTCATTTGCCTTCTTTTATTTAAAGTCGCTTTATTATGAGTATTTGGCAAATCCTCAGCTTCCTCCTTTCCAGTAGTTTTTCACTATAAAATGCAAAGGTACGTGTGAATGGCGAGATGGATCTGTGCGGTCAGACCGCTGAGACCAGTGGGAACAGAGTTTTGTGGGCTGTGCCTGGAGGTCAGCGGTTACAGCTCCAGCAGCAGGGGGTTCTGAGTTGTTTTCCCCGCTATGCTGACATAGTTAGTTGAATATCATGTTTAAAAGGCATTCTCTGTGTTTGTTTTGTTGTTTTATGGGCCAGTTCTGAGCCCCTGTCCATTCTGTGACTTTTTTTCATCTCACCAGGGATTTTCCTGTGTGTTCAGTGGCAGGTTGGCACATTTTTTGCAGTACAGGCCAGTTCTAGGTTTTAATAAGTTTAATGTTTCAAGCTGCAATCTTTGAAGGAGAGACCAATCAGCCAGCACCGGTTTTATTACAACGTCACTTGAGAAACATGAGTGCCGGCTGGGTTTTTCTTATGGTTAAAAAAACACCGCTGTCGTCTTGGACTTCTTCATATGTATTACATTTTCCTGCGAAGAGAACACTACAAACGGAGAGCTGAAGACTTCGTTCAGATCAGTCTGCATTTCCATCACTTTCTCCTGTCTTGCTGTATGACAAAGTTATAGGACTACTTGCTATTGTATAATTTGTAATATCTGCTACCGACATTAGAACGAGCAACAGCAATTCAAAAATCAAATCAATATTAGTGAAAATGAAAATGATTCATATTACCTCTAAAGTCAGTTAATTTTTTACGTTTGTTGGCATTGGCATGGAATCAGAAATAGCTGAGGAATCATCAATAAAAGAGTTGTTGAGTGAAGCACATTTTAAACACTTTTGGAACCGAACACACCTAGATAGCAAAAGCAAAGATTATTTTCTTTGCCCCCAGTGATGCTCAAACGCTCAAAGTTTCTTGAACAAATTAGACGCTGCTGGTCATCATCATTCCCAAGAAATTTCAAAACATGCTAATATTAAGAATTTGTCCATCAAGTTCTCTTTGGTTTGGATAGCCGACAAGTGAAGGACACAAAAAGTCGTACATGTGCTGCAATATAAATAAACGCGGGGAAGTACCTTGAATTAGGGGGTATTCGGACCCAAAATAGACAGTGCCGTTTATCATGGGCCTCAGACCTTGTCGTTCTAAATGAGCTGTTACAAAGGCATTAATAGTCGAGAGTGACCTGCCCAGTTACCCACGGGGCCAGTTGGAAAAGCAGAAAACCCAGCTTGCAGAGGTTGTAAGTGAGCTGACTCTCCTTGCTGGATTCTGCTTCTAGAGGTTGGTCTTCAAAGCTGCCAGAACATTATTTGTATCTATCCTGAGACGCGGTGGAGAACGTTCCAGGGTTTCTTTGTGTGGCCTGGCCTCGTCTCTTTACCTTGTTGCGTACGGGGCTTTTCTGCCCTGATCAGGAACACGGCGCTAGCCGAGCTGGACGGGTTCTAACCACCAGCGCCAGGTCCCCAGAGGCTGCGTCATTCCTCGGACTGGAATGAGGGTGCTGGCCATTTGGGGGACACATACAAAAACTCTGGACTTTTGAACTTTCGTGCCGGAAGAGGAGCGTTAACCACTACGCCACCTGTTGCTCACCCTGTTTATCCCTTAGCTCCTCATTCCTACAGCTGATTTCTCTCATTTATCCCGGCATTTCTATCATATCGCTCCCAGTTTCTCTGCCACATCCCTCCCCCCAGTTTCTCAAAAATAATTCTCCTCATTCTTCCAATTTCTCAACCATATTTCTCCATTCTACATTTCTTCAGGACATTTCTCTGCTTTCTCCCCCATTTCTCCACTGCATTGATCCCCCGCGTGTGTTTGACATGGTCTGACAGCGCTGAGAAGGACAAACAGCCACTTTCTTCAGGTTCTGACTGTTGGTTTACTGTACAGCAAAGACTGACTCAGTGTTCTCCAATTTCCACATTTATTTGGAAATTAACAAACCACAACCAAAATTTCTGTCATCTTTGGTTAAAACACAACAGGCTGGGTCTTCAACAAGCAGTTTTGTAACTCTGTGTCTTTCTTTCCATGTGTCATTACCACAGAAAAGATGTAGGACAGGTCCGTGGAGACAGTATGGGTGGCAAAGGAAAAGAAGTTTACACGTGTGTGTGTGTGTGTGTGTGTGTGTGTGTGTGTGTGTGTGTGTGTGTGTGTTCACAGTTCCCTGGCAGTTCGTGTGTTATAGTCATTCTTCTTTCTGAGCCTTGCTGCTCATTTCTGCAGGCCTGGGGCTGATGTAATAGCCAAGATTGTCAAAACTCTCAGTGCTTTCAGTGCCATTCACAACTCCTGAAAAAACCTGACCATGGAAACAGAGCATTGGTTGTGGGCATTACTAGCACAACGGAGAAAACTCATATTACTTATCGTGGGGAGATTACTGTATTCCAGTTTTGAGACACATTGGTATGAACTTCAAAACTGAGCTTAACATGAGGAGCGCTGACTATATGGTATACAAGATGAAGAAAAACAGCCACCCGGACACTCATTGTGCTATTCAGTCATAAATTAATGCAAGAAATTACCGATTTCCTCATTATATAATTCATTCTGGGAGGACTTTATGGTGCATATGTTTCTATACAATTAAAATTATGGGCTGTCCCAACAGTGTGTATCATTTCTCTCTTTGCCAAGGGTATAGTCAGATTTTTCCAGGAGGTTTTACATGGGGAGTGTGTACAGATTTAGCGCACCATTATCCATGCTCTGCTGAAATGTTACATCACTGATGAGTTTTCAGCCTTGTCTGAAACCCATTCAAAACATTTACACACTCCTTCCTATCATAAAACAGGGAAAAGATTCCAGTAGCCACCTTCTCCTTCGAGATGAAACACGCAAGGTTAGACAGACAAAGGAGAGCGGCTGATATAGCTTTCACTCTTGCTGACCAGGGTCATCTACGCTGTTATCTTAGCCTTTGGAGGATTAATATCCCTTTTCAAGCTGAATGAGATAAGAGGCTGGAGAGGCATCCCCCCGGAGTGTTCAAAAGCCGGCCTGCCAGTGGGGGATGCTTCATCTTCAGCGGCGATTGGCCTGGGTGATAGGTGATCGCGAGGAGCACCAGCAGACCTCTGCGAGAGCAAGGCGGTAGAGGTTGCCTGGCAAGCTGAGCCTCCTTCCCACAGGAAGTCACACCAGCGTGTTCAGAGGACTTTCAACATTTCGGATGTTTGCTTTCATGAGCAAAGCATTTTTACTGCCTGTCCCTTGGGTGCTACTAGTATTGTGGGTCTTCGATACTGCCTCCAAGAAGGTGAGCTCGATGTGTTTTGAAGCACCAGTTGAGGGGGGGTGGGGGGGGGTGTGAAACCTTCAGGCCTTTAAAGAGCATAAGGTTCTTGTCTTCATTCCAGCCCAGTCCACAGGTTGAGTGAGCATCACCTCTGGCTGGATCACCAAACCGCATTAAGGTCCAAACAGAGTCCTGAGCTGACCGTTGAGCATGAACTATGTCGGACTAAGATCTACTCAGCTAGTAGATTCAGAAAAATGTATATTATACATATGAAACAGAATGGTGACCTCTAGCACTCCTGGAATTTTACATTTCAAGGGGTTTGTGTCATCGATGCCACACCACATTTTATCATGATCTCTCTGAGAAAAAAATCTGCAGCAGGATGCTCAAGACACACAGTGGTACTTGACTGAAGCTCCAATGTTGAAGCCATGGGAAACTAAGTGCCCCGGCTAGCAATTATGTAATTTCTGCATATTTTTTTTTTAAAAAATTGAATGTAATTTCTGTCCTATTTTATACATCTTCACAGGTCTCACATCACACTAGCTGATAGTGTGCTCTACAGTTTGTATGTTACACAATGTACATAGTTAGGACATACATGCTGGACTTCCCTTAGGAGATGAGTAGTATTTCGGTGAACTACAGACAAATAAATTTAAAATATAACCCTTAACAACTTTTCAGTTAGAATCTACCTTTATTTAGAATCCATTTAATGTAATCGTACGTGGCTCTTTTGGCTGATTTATTTTATGACAATTGTTATTCGCTTTCAAAAATAAATTGGTCGCAAGAGATTTATTTCAAATGTGTCTTCATAAATAGGGAAACATTTTGCTAAGTATATAATAATTTCAAAATGTGTTTTGTGATTCATCCTTTGTAGCACAAGATAATTTGAAATTTAAAATAATAAAGAATAATTCATTTTTTTATTTAGCTGAAGCTTTTCTCCAAAGTGACTTACAGTGTTAAGGTTACAAGTAAGTAGAAAGGATGGGAACAGATTTAAAGTGTCTGCTAAATGAAAAACATGTAAATGTAAGATGTATATTAGATGAAAATCCACCATTTTTCCACATGTAAGTCTAATTATGACATTTATCTCTTCAGATCAGTTTGGTTTTTCCTTGAAAGTGTTTACTCTTCCTGTACGGGAAGGCCAGCATAAAAAACCCACTTTCTGGAACGCTGCAGCTCAATGGTTGCGCTCAGCTTAATATCTAAATCAAACAGCTCTGGGCCAGATTTCTTGGTGCCGCAAATATGAGAGCAGCAGCCATTTATTTTGGAGACCTCAGAGACTGCTGATCTTTTCTGTGTGCGTGTGTGTGTGTGTGTGTGTGTGTGTGTGTGTGTGCGTGTGTGTGGGTGTGTGTGTGTGTGTGTGTGTGTTAAGTGGGGGGTGGAGGTCTGCAGAGGGAGACTTTCTGAGCCCTTGTCTGTCCTTTCTGTGTCTCCCAGTGGCTCAGCTCCTGCCCTTCTCGTGAGATTTCTCTCTCTCTGGACAGCTGTAAAGAATTACTGCACACGATCTTGGGTCGCCGTTTGGTCGCTCCGCAGGCCAATGGTCCGAGCAAAGGTCGGTAGAGGTCACGGCGGTCCGAAACCACTGCCCGCTTGGACTTGGCTTCGGGGAATTGGTGGAATTTTTTCTGTCCGCAAAGGAAGTTAAATTTGGACTCCTTTGCATTTCAACGACTCATCCAGTCATTTAAGGAGTCTGAGTGTAATAAAGATTAATGAAAATAAAAAAGGTTTTATGTGCTATACACCGTCATCAAAACCACCCTTCGTTTGCAGTGAAATCACAGGTGGGGCTACAATGTATCTTGCAGTGCGCATAGATCATTACTGTGTCCCATTCCTGGGTGTTACATTATATCTGAATGATGTCTTTTTTTGCTAGACTATTATTTTGTCAACATCTAACCTGAGGAAGATCGGATGCCAACTGTGCCTATTTGAAATGAGTAACGCTGCTCTTACGTCGACTTGACGCAGGACCTTGGTGAAAAGCCCCAGCGTGATCTCTCGAAGGAAACCATGAAAAAATGCTAAAAAGTCATGCTGAAAGCACGCACAAGTACAAACAGAAACACGCACAAGTATGGATTGAAAATTCAGCTGTGACATTGCTCTCAAATGTCAAATAAAGTCATTTTCTGCATTATTGAGAACTATTTTTGCAGACTCTTAACCTGTTATATATTTTTAATGTTTTTCTATAAAACGTTTTGTTATAGTTAAGATTTTATAGCGAAACATACTTTACTCTTCTAATCAATCATAACTTGATTGCCATTTTTGACATTACATTTCTTCCCAAAAGAAAAAATACTTTTTACAATTTCACTGAAAAGACCCAAAACTTTTGTACTCTCAGCTATTTTCAGTCAAATCAACAAATTTAAATTTAAATGAATATTTTGATATTAACAGGGGGGTGCGGTGGCGCAGTGGGTTGGACCGCAGTCCTGCTCTCCGGTTGGTCTGGGGTTCGAGTCCCGCCTGGGGTGCCTTGCGACGGACTGGCGTCCCGTCCTGGGTGTGTCCCCTCCCCCTCTGGCCTTACGCCCTGTGTTGCCGGGTAGGCTCCGGTTCCCCGTGACCCTGTATGGGACAAGCGGTTCTGAAAATGTGTGTGTGTGTGTGTGTGTGTGTGTGTGTGTGTGTGTGTGTGTATTTTGATATTTCTGAACATAGACCTTCTACTTCAGTCAAGAAATAAAACATTTTAACAGTCCTTCCTATGATTTGATTATAAACCTTTTAAAACAGACTTACTGTAATTTTTGATAATTCAAAGTGCAATATTTAAACGGTATGAAATAAATTAATTGATTGCTGGCTGGATTCTGAAGTCGAAATTAGTCCATGTCATACATCCCACTAAATGCCGACAATGGTGTTGAATTGTTTTGTTAATTTTGCAAACTAGGACATTTTCCTTCATACATTATTTATTGAGTGTTCTGATTTGATCCTTTGTACTCATTAGCGTTCGGATAAAATATAATATTTTTATCCTTTATCCTTTTATCCTGTTCAAGGCGACTGCTCCATAAGCAAATATACAGTACATTCATTTAACAATTTTATTCAGCTGTGTATTTTACTCTATGAATTCAGGGTAGATATCTCCCTCATGGGTACTAGAGTGGGTTTTGGAGTGGGGACCTCTTAGACTGCAGAACAACAGCCAAAAGCACTGTGCTGCATGTTGCTCCTGGTAGGTGCGTTGACTGTAAATAAATTACAAATATCTTTATACCTTTAAAGGGGAATAATTTTAGGCAAGAATATTAACAATGGTATAACTCAGGAATAAACTGGTTAATTAAATCCCGAATATCTACAAGAAACTTCAGCTACAATGAGGAGCCTGAAATCCAGCTGCTAAAATGCTGGAAAATGTCTATCGTCATGAAGAATGTTTTTTTTTTCTTTTCAGTTCCTGACCAGAAGTCTGGTTGCAGCTCCTGCATTACCAAACATTGGACATATTTTTTCCGCATCATCAAAACAGTGCTCTGCTTGAACCTTGACGTAAAGGACACCATGGGCAGAACAGAATCCCGTGCATGAGACAGAAGCAACATACTTGATGCAATATTGTCAGAAAGCTGTCACAGTATCAACCAGAATAAGACTGCATTTGGACCACAGCTGAAAGTTATGTTTGCACAGCACCTCATGGAAGCTGATCCCTTTTCACAGACAAATTGTTCAGCTTGTCATAAGATGGGGTACCTTGTCAGAAGATGTACTTATTTTCTATAAAAGAAAACCAGCTCTCGGACACTTTGGTAGAAATTCAACCATAGCTCAAGTGTGAAGTACATGTATCATATTTTGCCAGACGTACTAAAATGAGTGAAATCAACTCAAACTCCTGTCAATAATTAATCAAGACTTCATATTTCAGTGTTCAGTTCCATCAAATACCTTCCAGTGTGATGGTTCTGACGGCCATCATAGCTCAGTCTGCAGAGCATACCATACCTCATGTAACCTGAGGATTGCACATGCCCCCCCCGACTCGGAAACACTCATCCGTTGGGTCTTTTAGTACTTCTGACCCTAATGAAGCTTTAGTGCTGACACCCTGTTTTCCCATAGCAGTCTACTGGGAGAGTTTGGAAGCGTTCACCTGACCATAGTGACATCAACCAGGTTGAATGATACCATTCCACACAACGAGGTCCCAGCTGCGCAAGCCTCATGCTCCCACACACCAAGTGTTCTGCAGTCTGCTGTCTGTGCCGAGCCAGAATCAGCACACATGCCACCTCTGCGTGGGTGCTGTCCTCGGGGCCTTGGGGAAATGACCGTGCACAAGTGGGGATCCCCTGATTTAAATACGCAGGATGCCACACATTGCACTGCATTAGGGCCAGCATTGCTTTATTTTCAATTCCAAGTTTCAGCTGGCACTGCCACCCCCATCCAGCTCGGTGGTAATCTGCCCTGAATAATCGCACATTATGTAGGGGCAGACTGGGGGGGGGGGGGACAGTGGAAGGCGCTCTGGAACAGGTGCCTGCCAGGTCTTGCCCTCCCCCTCGCTCTGGAGTTTGTTTCAGCTCTGCCAATGGGAAATGGAGACTGAGCTGGAACATTATCCAGTCTTCTGCTTCTTTAAAACACTATCTTGCTGGAGAGGCAACAAAACTGTATTTCTATTTCTGATTTTGCCTCGGGGTTGTTTAATGTGAAGATTATGGGCTTTTGTCAATGAATTCAGTTTATATCTATCTGAAAGCTCGAACTGTAGTCAATAAATAAGCAGATACCTGAGTATTGGCCTTTGGTGGACATAACTTATGAGGAGAAATGAGATGTAAAGCAAAAGTTAATGGAAGCAAAAACAATAATAATAAATAATGACAAAAATAAATAATGAGAAAATTATTGAGTGATTCTTAACAATGGCATTGTAAAGTCAGCTCCAATGGTTTCCTTCATAAAAAATTCTTTTAGCTATTATTATCTTTTAACTAGATCACCTGGAATAAGTAATATTTACAATACATTACCATAAAGGTGTGAAAACACTCCTATACATTTTGTGGTAAACACAACACTTAAACGTTTTGAATTAAATGTACGGTATTCATTATTAAATGCCTCACTTTGTAATTTGATATGCAGCTGCACTGTCAACACTTCTTCGAAAGAACAAATGACTGCTGGAAGCTGTTGAGTGTCTTAGTATTCAGAGCCTTCTAATTTTTCCAAATTTTGTTGTGTTATAGATATTTCAAAGTTGATTGCACTGATTCATTTTCTAGTTAGTTGATACAAAATATCTCAGAATGACTAAATGAAAACAAACACACACACACACACACACACACACACACACACACACACACACACACAGTCTGAACCACTTGTCCCATACGGGGTCGCGGGGAGCTGGAGCCTAACCTGGCAACACAGGGTGCAAGGCTGAAGGAGGAGGGGACACACCCAGGATAGGATGCCAGTTTGTCACAAGGCACCCCAAGCAGGACTCGAACCCCAGACCCACCAGAGAGCAGGACCCAGTCCAACCCACTGCACCACCACCACACCCCCCTAAATGAAAACACAGTTTTAGAAATTTTTGCAGTTTTATTAAAAATTAAACATAACATTGAAATGACCATTTACTTAGATCCCGTATACAATACTTTGCAGGACCATTTTAAGCAGTGATTTCCACTGTAGGTCTTCTTCAGTATGTTTCTATCAGCTTTACATACCTGGATTTGGGCTGTTTTTCCCCATTGTTCCTTGCAAATCTTCTCAAGCTCTATTAGACTGGATGGGAAGCATTGGGAAAATGCAGTCTTCGGGTATCTCCACAGGATTTCTATAAGGATTGGTCTTTGCCTGGACTAAGGTAAGTCAGGGACTTAGTCTGAAGTCACTCAATGTTGTTTTGGCTGTGTGCTTTGGCTTGTTGTCATGCTGAAAGGTGAATCTTTGCCCTAGTTCAAGGTTGTGTGCACTCTGGATCAGTTTTTTTCAAGGTACTCTCTGTTTTTGGCTCTGTTCTCCATTATCTCAATCTAGAATAGTCTCCTAGTCCCTGCTTTTTAGAAACATCCCAAAAGCATGATGCTGCCACCACCATGCTTGACCGTACGAATGGTATTAACCAGGTGATGAGTGGTATCTGTTTTTCGCCAGACATGGCATTTGTCATTGAGGCTATGTTATGTCTCATGAGAACAGATAATCTTTTTTCTCATGTTCTCAGAGTTCCCAGACTCCAAACATCTGTATAATCACTCTACTGTAGTGACATGATTGATAGAGTGCTACAGAGATAGTTGCTCTTCTGGCAGGTTTTCCAATCTATACACAAGAGCTCAGAAGCTCTGTTGGAGTAACCGATGTATTCTTTGTCACCTCACTGACCAATGTCCTTTCTGCCCAAATATCAAATTTAGTGGAAGTCCAGCTCTAGGTATAGTCTTAGTGGTTACAATCTTCTTCCACTGGACACTTATCGAGGCCGCTATGCACCTGGGAACCTTCAATGGGCTGAAAATTTTTTTATACTCTTTTCCATATCTATGCATTGACATAATTCTATCTTTGAGGTCTACAGAGAGTTCTTTGACCATCATGGCTGGTTTTTTACCATACCATGCATTGTGAACTTTGGCACAGATGTGTGCCTTTGAAGTTCTACAGAAATCTCAAAGAAAAGGATCTACGTATATAAGCTCAATTTGCCGTGTCACAATAAAGGGTTTAAATAATTATATAAATTAGGGATTTCAAATTTTTCTTTTAAATAAATTTGCAAAAATTTCTAAAACTGTGTTTTCTCTTTGTGATTATGGGGTCTCGTATGTCGACTGATGGCAAAAAATAAGAAATCCAATCCATTTTGAAATGTCAATAGTGCAACACTTTGTGAAAAAACTTGTGGGGTCTTTCTCAAGTCACTGTATTTCAGGCTTACAGTTTTTTCAGCTAATGTTCTGTTTTAGTCATAATCAAAGCTGGAATGCTCCTTTAAGAAGAATTAAGAAGTACATATCCATCTGAATTGCCAAACTAGGTCTGTTTGCCAGTCATGTTAAACAAGGTTGGGCCAGCTTCCTCTTCCACACACTTTACCTTTATTTTACTGTATTAAGTTTACCTTTGTTCATTTATCTGACATTTTTCTCCAAAGCAACTTACAATTATGTACACAATATACAGCAAGACAATTTTACTGAAGCAATTTAGGGTAAGTACCTTGCTCAAGGGTACAACAGTGGGAGGTTGGATTCAAACCACTTCGCTACTGCAAGCATTTCACATACTCATACTGATGAATGTAGATAGATAACTAATTCATATGGCACATGGGGCTTCATTGCCTAGCCTGCATTAACTCACACTATGACAATGTCATAACATACCAACTTCAGGTAATTGCGATGGCCTCCAAAACTGATGACACCCTTGACTCAGATGAATACAAAAGCAGAAGATAATAATCAGCTATGTGCTATCACACAAAGAAAAATCGGGAAAGATCAGTCTTTTATTTAGACACTTATTTCAAAGCAAATATTTATACATGAGAAACACAAAGAGTTTTCTTCATAAACATAGGTTTCAAAAATATTGGACCCTTTGTGTTATTTGTTTTCTTTGTTGTGTCAGAATATAAAACGGAGTGAACTATGGAATGGAATTCAGATTTTACAATTAATTCCTAAGGGACCTTTTTGGACTTCCTGTTTGACTAGGGTATAAAAACGGGTAACACATGTGAAAAAACGCTTTGTCATCCATTACCATGGGGAAAGAAACAGACTGACAATTCAAAACAGTTGGATAATTGTTGATCTATGCAACTCACGTCATGGACACATGTTGCTGTTTATTTTTACTGCTTTTTTCATCTTCCAAAGGAGTGCCAATAATTGTGGTGGCAAACGTACGTTCTGAATAATGAAAGTAGAAAACCAGCATATCAATTTATGGAACAAGTTTTTTTTTTTTAAATTTAAAAATACTAAAAGTAATACAAATTTTGCCTTCCTTTTTGTAGTTTGTTCCTTTTCAAGTGGTTTTGCATGCATTCTTTTTTCATTCTTTTTTCTTGTCATACATACTACACAGTAAGTCTTCAGAGATCATATCTTGAACACTTGCATGAAGGGAGTTAATGATTTATTCACAATATAATGTTTCTGTCATTTTGGTAATCATCTTGTACATTATATATGAATAATGTCCTTGAATCAAAACAAGACAGCACATCAAATATTGCCTTTTAAATAAATATCAGAAATGCATTGAAGTTTGTTTCTTAGTGTGGAAGAAAGAAAACTGCATAATTTTGGATTCACTTAAGGCCAAATCTGCGTGGAGATTCAAATATACAGAAAACCATGTTCTAAAAATAGCAGACATTGCTTCCCACTGGACCCTCATCTGGCGAGAGAAAGATGAGAGAAGAATGGAAACACTGATTTAATTTCTCATCCATTCAAGTCTATGTTGATAAGCAGTGCAAACCACAAAAGCAGCAGAGGGTCATTTTTTTGATCGCCTTGTCGGCTTGACTTCAAAGAGCCCGATCTGTGTTTGTTGTCGTTTATATCCTGGGCGGAAGGCAAAGAGGGAGAGAGCAATTCCCTGGGCAGACATGGCGAAATTGATTACAGATTTCTTGCTCTTGTCTCTACAGCACAAAAGCAAAATTTGACAACTTTTTTTTTTTTTTGTAAATTGTAAATTTATGGAAGGCATGGCGTTTCTGTTGATGAGGAATGTGCTTCCTTGCCATTCCAGGGTCAGCTTCAGAGGGGCAGCTGAGCTAACATGATTTTTTTAAAGGGATATGATATATAGACACATATAATTCAGCATTTTGCACCAAAATGTGTCTGGGAGCAAAGTTTATTGCAGACATGAAAGGAGTATTATTTCATTGTTGAGACACGGGGCTTTATTTGGAAAATCTGTCACTGCGCACTAACCTTGGAATTACTCTCGCTGTTGGAAGGTGAAACTAACATATAAGGTGATTCTGACCTCTTCATCCCAACACACATACTCATACGCAATGAATAATGAAATGGTCAGTGAAGGCTGCCTAGGGTCTGTCGTGAAGTCATGGATACAAGGAGCGGGAGAACAGTGAAGGGGCCACTGAGGGTGGGATTTGGCCTGAGATGAGAAAAATGGCAAAAAGAGTCTGCTTTCCATGAAAGCCTGGTCCCCTTTGAGGCAGTCCTATTCTACGCCTATAAATCCCCCCGTTTAAAAAGCGGGGGCTTTTCTATATCACCAATGGATATTTTTTGAGGGAAAATTTATTTCTTGAACTTGGAGTTCAAGAATACTCTAGAACGATGGAGATTTTTTTAACAAAGGAAGATAAATCTTCTGATTATTATCCTCGAATAAAAGCTATTATACAGTATATACTGTATATATAATGTAACTATTATTAATAATGTGAACACTTCCATAAATAGATACTAGCCTTCAGTGGTTAACTGCCTAAAGGCTACTGCTTGGGAAACACTCACAAATGACATATGCACTTCTGCATGAAGATTAAAAACAAATTCGTTTGTATAAATGATAACCTCTCAGGGAAAATTTCTCCCTTCATGTGCAACACAGTCCTTGGCTTGTGTTGCTTTTTCATATTTTGTTTACAGTTGCGCTTCAGTATTGATTAATCATTTTCAGGTTTTTTCCCTCTCTTTCCCTCCTGATGGTCCAAACACTGGAAACTAAAGGGTAAGATCCTCTGCCACCATTAGAGCTGCTGGTGCAGCATCGGCTCCCGCTGGCTGGGGCTACGGCCAGACCTGCCCCTTGCGTTTCATATGGTTTGTAACAAGAGATTTAAACGCCGAATGGCAGTGAGGCACGGCAGGAATGTGTTTCTATTGGAGGGAGCTGTGGGCAAAAAACTGGATGGGGATGTGCGTGGGGGTGTTTGCAGGAGCAAAGTTGAGCCCCAGCAGCGTCCAGGAGGAGCACTAGGAAGACTAATGTTATTGTACATTGGATGACTGGCTGCCAGTCCTCCCACGCCAATTGGTCTCTCCCTTATTTTTCCCTCGCTACCTCCACTAACCCCGACCCAGCCCTTCAGCGAGTCCTCTGTTTGTGCAGGTGGGCAGTGATGCACGTCACCCTTGGCCATGTGGGTCATCCACAGCAGTCCTCTTTGGAGCGTGGAGGTGAGGTTTCATCCTAAATGTCCCTCTACCTGACCAGCAGGCCGTACCCCTGTGTGGAAAAGAGCACATGATGGACAGCGTAGTAGAGGAACACAGAACGTGAAGGGGACTATTGAATTTGTCATAAGGTGGTGCACTTTTAAGTTCATGTTCTTGCTCCATGCCATTGTAATGTTTTTCTCAAGATTTTTATTTGCAATAAATAATAAGCAATAATTTGCAGAAGTCGTCATATTGAAAACACTACAAAAACAAGAGTACAGATTTGAAAACTAACCAGATGCAGCAATCCATAGGCTCAAACACTGGACGAACATTGGTCACTTCTTACGGCAACACTGCAGTTTTCTGACTTCTAGATGTATTTCATGTTTGATTTTGACCAGATACACATAGAACTTCAAAGTCATGTGGAAGGCAAAATTTTAATGCTGGCATTCAAATTTTCCGGGAACACATTGTGGGAAGTTAAAAAGTATAAAACACTCTGCACATGACATTCTGTTTAAATTAATACATTATTTCTGAGGCGTTACCCATGGCGTGCAAGAAAATACCAATCTTTTTTCCTAATGTGCCATGTTATTATCCATCTGTTGGGTGTCACCAAACTTTAGGCTCTCTGGCAGTGAAATGTGTTTCTTTTACCACAGATTCATTTTGCTAACAGGTCCACATCTGGTGGCTTGCAGCTGCCCGTGAAGACTCCTATCCATATTCCCGGTTGTTCTGTAGTAAAGGTGCTCATTGTGCATTTTGTTGTGATATGAACTCTTAGATGCCCAGGGGATTTACAACTGACTGAAGATTCACAAACTATGTCTGTTATTTCATTGCCTCTTATTTAAGGAGGAACTCTCACTGGGAGTGCAAAAGTAATTCATGACTTCACCAGTCCGATCTTGTCTATATTGTATCAATTGGAATGCTAGAATGTTAAACCTGCAATACAGCCAGATAATCTGTACCCCAATAAATATAATACTTGATTATTGGTACACCCCAGAAAGAGCAGTGCTCTCCTTCAAATCTGGCTGTTTGTTTGTTTATCTCCTAAAGGGTCAAAACTTAGGCCCTGATATGATGGAATGAATCCCATTTCTCCCTCAGAGCTGCTGAATCCTTCCCAGCATTCAAGAAGGTTGTACAAAAACTTGATTAACCCAAATTATTACTATGATTATGTTCATTTTTGCTATTTGAATCTCAGTGTTACACTGAAGTAATGTGTACAACTAAAATGTTAGTTTTAAACTTTGCATTTATAATTCATTCATTTTCACTAAATGCTTGTCCTAGTCATGGCCGTCTAGAGCCTATCCCAGAATCACTGGGTGCAAAGCTGGGAAATGGGATGCCACTCCTTCACAGATAGCCACAAACACAGAAACACTCACCTATTCACACACTTCAGGCAATTTACCTGAACCACATGTTTTTGTAGTTTGGGAGGAAACCTGAGCAACCGGAAGAATTCCACATAGACACAGAGGAGAATGTGCAAACTCCACAAAGACTGAGCTGAATTAGAACTCACACCCAGAAAGCCCAGGTGCTGTGAGGCAGCAGTATCTACTGCACCACTGTGCTGCCCTTGCTTTGATGATTTTGCTTCTGTTTCTAAAAAAATTTTTCTGTTTTGACTGCATTTGAGTGTTTTCGGAATTGTACGTTACTTTGGAGAAAAGCCGAGTGCATTAAATATAGACGTGAATGTAAGTGTAAGCTATGAAATTAGTGATAAATCTACAGTGGTTAAATAAGACCTTTTCCAGGACTGCAAACCAAGATGAGTGTTTCAAGACAGAGTCCAGGAACAAAGGCTGCCACGGTCATCATAAAGACTGAAGGCAGAGTTCCAGTGATGGCAGCTACATCAGCAATCACCTCCACCATCAGGTCCTTCCACATCCCCCAATGTTACCTACTCTTGCAGGCCCAGAGCTTGGAGCTTAATGGCGTGCAGATGGAGAGAGCCTGAGGGGACATCTCTCAAGGCAGCTCCGGGGTCGTGACCTGCCCAATTATTTGACTTTGAAAATAAACCAGAATGTTGCTGCCGTATGTCTCCCTGATGATTTGTTTGTTTGTGTTCCTTCCCAAATGCATCCTACAGAGGGTGCTGCTTTTTTAAGCAGTGGTGACTGTTACAGCCTATGCCTATGACATAAAATGCACATTTTTCAAAATTTAATTTTAGATTTTTTATTTTAGATTGGGAATGCATCTTTCTCCTTGCTGCATAAATCACCAATAACTATAGTCTGCACTCTGCACGACCAGAGAAATATGTAAAACAAACACACACACACACACACACACACACACTTTCGGAACCGCTTGCCCCATACAAACATGAAAGATTTAAACTCTGTTGATCAGTTCAGTGTAAGAGCAAATAAAATACCTTGCATAACCTTTCATTGCTGATTCTGATATATTCACATGCAAAAAGAATAATGAAATGGCCATTTTTGTTTTGTCATTTGAAGAATTCAATGTACTGTGGAGAAAACACCTTATGTGAACAGAACACAGCTTTGTCAGAGCAAAAAATTAATATGGGTAAAAAAATGTCAGGCATTATGATTACATAATAATATTACATTTTAAAGCAGCTCTTCAATATAAGATAATATTGTGATTTTTAATTAATAAACATCAGAACAGAAATGGATCACAGCAACACAAATGGTATACTGAGAAACTACTATTACATAAAGATACACACACCCTCTGAAACCACTTGTCCCATACGGGGTCACGGGGAGCCAGAGCCTAACCCGGCAATACAGGGCGAAAGGCTGGAGGGGGACGGGACACATTCAGGATGGGATGCTAGTCCATCGCAAGGCACCCCAAGCAGGACTTGAACCCCAGACCCACCAGAGAGTAGAACCCAGTCCAACCCACTGTGCCACTGTACCACCACACCCCCAACATAAAGATATATAGTGGACAAAAGCAAAGCAAGGATGGGAATGTAGCACTATTTAGGATGTTCCACAATGGTCACTAGATATTCCATAATTCATCTGAATTGCCATAAAATTCAAGTCTTAACTTTTCTACTGAAAGAAAGTTGACACTTGAATTACCCATATACTTCAAAAGTGAGCATCTGTTGTAGACCACAGGACCATGGAATAGAATAAAACACATTTCCATACCAAAAGTGAAAGCGCAATCAACCTACATTCCATAACTTGAAGAGAATTTGGGATGTGGTTTAACAACTATATAAAGGGGGGTCAAATCAAACATCTCTTGAATAGGCAAGTAAATACTATTCCAGTAAGCTCACTGCAAACTTACTACCAGTCAGTATGTATACAAAAAGTGTTTTTTAAATTTTTTAATGTCTTTCATATTTAGAAATAATGAGTTTCAACCCATGAACGGGGGGGCGGTGGCGCAGTGGGTTGGACCGGGTCCTTCTCTCCTGTGGGTTTGGGGTTCGAGTCCCGCTTGGGGTGCCTTGCGACGGACTGGCGTCCCGTCCTGGGTGTGTCCCCTCCCCCTCCGGCCTTACTCCCTGTGCTGCCGGGTAGGCTCCGTGACCCGTATGGGACAAGCGGTTCTGAAAATATGTGTGTGTGTGAGTTTCAACCCACAGACTAAATATTTTAAGATACAGGGTTAAATTAATTGATGATGTACCATATGCATGTTATGGGTATCAAAGCAATATTGCCTGTCAAACTCAGCCGTTTATGTATATGAGAGAAATGCTTAGCTTCCCTGTAGACATGTGAAATAACTGTGATTTTATAGGGATCTGGGCATTTCCAGGCAACCTTCTTAAAAAGGGTGACCTTTTTTAACACCAGCACCTGAGGAAACTGCTGTGTTGATTTAGTTTTCCCATAAGAGCAGCTCCCCAGGAGGTGCCATGGGATGTCTTACAAAGCCAAGGCAGGAAATGAGTGCTGGCATCAAGCTCAAATCAGTTTCACCTGGTCCCAGTTTTGTGTGACTTTCCAGGACAATTGGCTAATAAAGTGTTTAATCACATCAAATTGTTTTAGAGCTATTACAAGTGATAAGCTTTTCTAATGGATTAAGACAAGAGAAGACCCACACCTTACCTGATAGGGTAAATGTTTATTCAGCCAATGCAAGCTCAGTATGACAAAATACTTAAAATGTATACATTTCTTTGGTAATTAGGTGAAAAAAATATTTCTTTTTCTCCTCTGGTAGCATAGAATCATCTGGAACTGATAGACAGTAACTAATGGATTGATAACTTGACATTGTGATTATTTTGTGTTTTCAGGCAATTAAGAAAATCCTTACCTCGATAAATGCACATATGGAAAAGTGTATTAAGAACCCTTTAGTATTTATTGCATATCCATTCCCATCCAGGGTGTGTCCCCTCCCCCCTTCGGCCTTGCGCCCTGTATTGCCAGGTTAGGCTCCAGGTCACCGCGACCCCGCTCAGGAAAAGCGGTTGTAGACATTGTGTGTGTATGTGTGTGTGTGTGTGTGCCTGCGCATATCTATTTATTTTGAATTAAATTTCAGTTTGAATCTTAAATGTAAATACACTAACATAAATGATCATTTCCAATGAAACTGTAACCAGAATTTTTTGTTTTTCTCATCTACTGTGCTAAAATGCTGAATTATGCATGCTAAAACGATGGAAAATTTTTTTTGGCTTTATATGTTAAAAAACTTTTAATTTCGCTGTCTCGGTCTGAAATACATTTTTAGCTTCAGTTTTCCATATTTTTGTCATTGCCCATTCCAAGTTTTGGGAAAGAAACTCTTTTTTATTTGAGTTCCTTTAATACACACACACACATTTTCAGAACCGCTTGTCCCATACGGGGTCGCGGGGAACCGGAGCCTACCCGGTAACACAGAGCGTAAGGTCGGAGGGGGAAGTTCCTTTAATATTTTCTTCCATTTGTTTTCATTCGAATTACAGTATGACATTGACTACTGTCATGTTGATGTTAGGACTAAAAATTCAAACACTTGTGATTCCTTTTCTTAATATTAAATATTTGCATTTCTTTGCAACCCAAGAAAGCAAAATTAATTGAACCAGAGGGGTGCTGAACTGGTCATTAAATACAGCTACTAAAAGAGAGCTCAACATTCCTTTCACAGGGCAATTAGCAGAGAGTCCCTGTCTATTAGTACATGACTGTTTAACTGGTCCATATGGTGGAATGTGGTAAATTGACTGTACTCAAGAATCACACGTCTGCATCTAAATCTCTCCTTCTGATGTAATGCACTTTTATATTTTTCTCTGAGATGTTTGTCTCTTTGGAGAAAAACATCTGCTAAATGAATAAATGTAAATGTAAATGTAAAGAATGGTCTGGGGCCTCTGCTTGCCTGCTCATCTGAGTGTGAAACCTCTAGGGCATGCCCTGTATGGCTCCCTGATTTCCTGAGGCCTCCTGTAGAAAGAACACATTAAGCAGTAATTTGCCCAGAGAGCACTTGGGACAGGTTTTTGTTGGAGGAACACAGGGTGGGTGGTGGAATGGCCAATTTCAGGTAGAAGAGTCACATAGATGCCAAGTGACCTTTGTGATCGCAATAAACTTAGCCGCTTTTGGTTGCCTGTTATTCTGGAAACCTGGTATCCTCACCATGGCAACAGCGCAAGGCAGGTGTTGACCTCGGGGTCCTGTACGTTTTCTTGCATCTCAATGATGAAGGGACCCTTTTTGTAGAGAGTAGAGCTGCTGATCTTGGTTTCAGTTTCAGCTCTAGCTCCATAGGAGCTCCTTGTAACCCCCCAAAGCTAAACCTTGTAGTCACCCTACTTTGCCATGTCTTATTGAAACAGATTCCCATCACAATTACCCACCTTTCTTTCCTCAGTCTTGAACTGAAGCCCCCAAATTGTGCTCAATTACTTAAATTCCCCCCTGTGGGACCCACATGTGCACTCCATCTCTCCCATGCAATATCTTTCCCAAAGCAGCATCCAGTCCTGGTGCAGCCTGCTGTGTGATCACTCCCTGTCTCAAGAAGCACTGCCAGAGACCATAAACACTTCATGGAGTTCTGTGTTGGGGTTTCCCAAGTCATGTCTTGCAATGGAGTTATTGTTCAGGTAAAACTCGGAATGGTCCTGCTGCTTGGGTCCCAGGGGAACCACACAGCTTTCAGACTGGTAGACTGAGAAAAACCATGTAACTTCTAGCTTCTGGCTGAGATGAGGACCTTTGACCAATGACTGAGGATATAGATTGGGTGTCCATGGTGATTGGGCTTGTGAAGACAGTCATACTGGCCTGTGCCAGACTTAGTCCTGCAGCTTGGACCATGAAGATACCTCTTTAGTAGCTTTTTAAAAGCAGACAAAGAGCATGTGAAATAAGGTCTACGTCATAGTACCTAAGATATCTTCCACTGTATGATCAGAATCATTACAGACAGCGGATTCTTACCTCGTTTCCTTTTTTCCATACATTTCTGTAGAAATAATACCTTTTTATCAGTAAAAGTTGTGTTGAAATTAAAGTAATCCAAAGAAGAATGGATGTGTTTATGAAGCATTTGTCATGATGATAACATAAGACAGTGCAGGAAACAAAATCACAATCTGAACACCAAGAGACCTCATAGATTAACAACAAAAATATGCCCTCAACAAGGAATACACAAGGGCTGCATTGAACCATCAAGGTCCTGGGGTTAGCAGCCTAAAATTTATCCAGAAAATCATGAACATTTTCAAGGACGATTTGCTGGGGGCAAGAGTGTTTAACTGACCTGGTTTGGCATGCTCTTGGCCGGCTGCGACCCTTCTCAAACACCCATGGACCCTGGAGCGCTGCCCACCCGTCCACAGGTCAGCAACGACATGAAACAGATAAGATAATTGACGGTAATTAAACCCAGAAGGCCAGGCCTCAGCAGTGGCCATTTTCCCAGGTCTTTCTTGGGCTTGGTGAACCTGAATTTGAAGGATATACGTGGACAGGGAGTCGCATAATCTAAACCAGGACTGTTGCACCGGGCCCTAGCCGTTCTTCCCTTCCAAACCGTTTGAACTTCTGAAAGTATTCGATGTGCCGCCAGCCTGCAGGCCCCAGTCACTGAAGTTACTTTTAATTGCCATGCTTTACTGCAGACTTTACAGCAGAGGAAGAGAGCCATTATGGGTTTGGCAATGGGTTTTGGGCCAGGGGTTAAAGGTCACCTGAGAGAGAGTAAAATAATTTCACGCTGAAATCTTCATAGCCGTCATTTCAAGGTTTTATTATAGTTAATATATGTTACAATATTTGTTGTGAAGTAGGATATGAAAGAAGAGTTTTAGGAACAATCATTTTTTGGTAGACAGTGAATGAATGTACACTATTGCTTACTGATATCATGGGGCTGGTCGGTCTGCTGGCCTCCTCCCATCTGTTACAAAATAGGGTAGGGTGGAACTCGAAGCTACGTGAGTTTACATAATATACAGGCCATGTACACAGAACTATTACTGAAGTCTGGGCTCTTTACAAAAGTTACTAAAATATCATGCTTTGTAGCACATTTTGTATAGGCTTTTAGGAACCAATCAGAAAACACAAGAGCCTAGGCTGCAATGTGTTGAAACATGTTTGGTGCTATTTCTAAAGCTTGATTTTCTTAAGGGAATGCCAAAATATTGTTGACATTTAGCTTGCAGGCCAGACTTTTACGATTTTGGTCCAGTATCTCTTAAAGATCCCCTTGCAGTCGTCATTTCTTTCACTATGCATTTCAGAAGCACCTGAATATAGTGCTGATGCATTAATAGCTGAGAAGTTGGACAGGGCAGCACTGGCCAAGGATATAGCGTTGTCACCTGAAGGCTGTCAGTTCAAGGTCCAGCATGAGAACTATGCTGCAGTACTTTTTCAGGATATACAATTCAGTATACATCTGTATACTTTTAAGTTGGTAAGCATCAGTTGCGGAACAAAATAATTGTTCAGCACAAGGTGAAAGTTTCTTTATATATTTCTACTCTATTTATGGTACAATTTATTTTTTCAAAAAAGCAATTAGTACTCTATTTTATATTTGCTTTTTTGCCATCTTTTTGACTCAATCCCTGCTTCTGTCATTTCCCCAATAGCATACAAAGTTCAGTGTTAGATGAGGTAATGGAAGCGTATTTCTGAAGAACTGTGACTCCCTGGCGTCAAAAGAATTGGCAGACTGCTTTCAAAAGGGAAGAGGTCAGTTACAAAGTCCTCCTGCAAAGTCGCACTTTAACCTGAAAAACACGTCTAAGGGGGTCTTACCATCAGGCTATCAAGCTGTAACTCTGAAGCTCTATTGTACTATCTGCACCAGGTACTTAGGAAACATATGTGTCCTCTGTGAATGCTGCTGTGCACACTGCTCTACTGCAAAGATCCATCACAACTATCAAGAAGTAATCATCATAATATCATCATAATATAGGTATTGTCATCAGAACCATGAAGCCCAGATTGTTTAATTTCTTTCAGCACGGATTAATTGCTTATAACAAAATCTTGACCAATTTAGATTAAAAAATATATTAAAGGGCTATATTAAAGGGCTCATCAGGAAAATTTAATTAAAAGAGACAATCAAAGGATACTGAAAAATATCAGTAAGATTGCCTTATACATTACATACTAATATAATAAACATTAAATCATAAATTACAAAATGTAATAGGTGTAAGGAGTATTCTCCACTCTCTATACTACTACCGCTGTTTGAATTTTATTTTTTGTATCGTAAAGCAAACACATTTAGCACTTTCTGATTTTGGTTATAAAAGAAAAATAAATTCTAGTATATATATACACACACACACACACCATCTGAAACTGCTTGTCCCATGGAGCCAGAGCCTAACCCAGCAGCAGAGGGCATAAGGCTGGAGAGGGAGAGGACACACCCAAGTCAAAGTGCCAGTCCATCGCAAGGCACCCAAAGCGGGACTTGAACCCCAGACCTACTGGAGAGCAGGACCCAGTCAAACCCACTGCACCACCACACCCCCCCTATATACACACCTCTATACATATACACACAAACACTGTATATGTATACACACACACTATAAGGCAATTACAGCCTCAAGTCTTTTGAGGTATTCTGTACCCAGCAGGTGTGATATTTACCATTATACTGATCCAGCTGGTAAACAAATGGCAGTATACTGAGGTCTTAAGTTCCTGTCATAGACTTTCTGTGGAATTTCAGTCAAGTGTTTCCCCTTTCTTTAAGGTCACTGTCTCATTTAGATCTGAAATGAAGTCCCAGTTCCACATCTTTAGCAGATTGTACATGGTTTTGCTCCAGTATCTCTCTGTATCTTGCTCTACCTGTTTTAGTCTCAGTTTTGAAATTTTGACAAGCCTGCAGTCACTGCTGATGAAAAGCAGCTGAACAAAAAATTATCCTCCCACCACCAAATTTCAGTGTGGGGGTGATTTTTTGTAAGAGGTGAGCAATTCTCTTTTTGCAACACACAAAGTTTGGCATTAAGGCCAAATAACTTATTTTTTTGTGTCATCAGACCACAGAACTCTTTTCCAGCATTTTATTCAGAGGCTTCTATATGCTTTTTTTGCAAATTCAAGAGAATATTCATGAGAGCATTTTTTCAATTACTTTCTCCTCTACCGCTCTATAGCTAAGACTGGTGGAATATCTGAGCAACTGTTTCTCCCTTCTTAGCTGTAATATGTTGCAAATCATAAGGAGTTATTTTTTGACCTTGACTTCTAGGAGGGCAACACTTTCTTATATATTTATAATATTAATAATTATTATTCACCGATCAGTCAAAACATTAAAACCACTTGCCTAATATTGTGTAGGTCCTCCTTGTGCCGCCAAAACAGCTCTGACCTGTCAAAGCATGGACTCCACAAGACCTGTGAAGGTGTCTTTTGGTATCTGGCACCAAGATGTTAGCAGCAGCATATCCTTTAAGTCTTGTAACTTATGAGGTTGGGCCTCCATGGATCAGACTTGTTTTTCAGGAAACATCCCACAAATGCTTGAGCGGATTGAGAGCTGGGGAATTTGGAGGCTAAGTCACCACCTTGAACTCTGTCATGTTCCTCAAACCTTTCCTGAACAATTTTTTGCAGTGTAGCAGGACCACTGCCATCAGGGAATACTGTTGCAATGAAGGGGTTTACATGGTCTGCAACAATCTTTAGGTAGGTGGTACGTGTAAAAATAACATCCACATGAATGCCAGGACACAAGGGTTCCCAGCAGAACATTACCCAGAGCATCACACTGCCTCCCCCTGACTTGCCTTCTTCCTATAGTGCATCCTTCTGCCATCTCTTTCCCACACACGCATCCAGGCGTCCACATAATCTAAAAGAAAAGATGATTCATCAGACCAAACCACCTTCTTCCATTGCTCCATGGTCCAATTGTGACACTCATATGCCCATTGTAGGTGCTTTGGCAGTGGATAGGGGTCAGCATGGGCACTCTGACCGGTCTACAGCTATGCAGCCCCGTATGCAGCAAGCTGTGATGCAGTGTGTTCTGTTGCAATGTTATTTACTTCACCTCTCAGTGGTTTTAATGTTGTGGCTATCCAAAGACGTGGTGTTCAGGTTCCCCCATAGTGTGATGAGTGACAGAAAGAGAGAGTGTGTTCCACTGATGTATGGGTGAGTGATCCATTGCAAGTAATGTATCTAGCAATGTAAGTCACCTTGGTGAATAAGGTGTGTGGGCTAATAACACTACATAGAGTTCATTGGAAGTCGGTTTGGAGAAAAGCGTCTGCTAAATAAATAAATGTAACGTAAATTAACGTAAGGCTAATTGGTGTACAATGAACTATAAAATACTTGTACATAAGTTAATATTGCTGTTAATTCATTATTTTGTATGCAGTATTGATTGAAAAGCACAATTGGCAGGACTGTTACCAGGGAGTCCCTACATGTTGTTATGCGTTCCAAGAAGAAACTACATGGGATGCGTGTTATAAAATACACTGTTTACAGCCCACATCTTATTGCAAGCGATTGTCTTACCAAGGAAGTTTTACAGCATTCTCCCAGGCTTCATAAGCTGAGTGCTCTGAGGTTATGTTAAAGTTTGGGTCAAGACATGTGTTTATGTTACACTTAGGAGGTCTAAACACACTTGACTTTGATTTGTGGTCCCTGGTCGCCGTTGGTTTATACTTATACTCCCACGCATAGCTTTTTTCTATGACTACTACTGTTCGTATTCATGTACTGCAAATTCAATATAAATAGAATTGTGGGAATGCTTTACATAAACGGCATTGCTGTTAGTACCTCTATACACACTCAAGGGGCTTTAATCACCTGATGAAAATGGGAAACAGATTTTCTTACACAGCAGAACAATTGTGAGTATTTTGCAATTCAAGATAGCAATGAGTATTGCCATGACTTTGAACAATATTTTTCTCAGTGCTCTGCCAGGTTACTGGAAGAAAAACCTCTTCATTTACATTTAGCTTTACATTTACAGCATTTATTGTTATTATTATGAAACATCTAGGGGAGCAGTCTAGATGTACAGCAAGTGCATTAAATGAAACTGATTTTAGCAACATATTAGTACAAGTGCGTTAAAAAGTTTGGGCAAGTCTATCCAGATGAACAGAGTCTATCAGTATCCTCCTGATATTGGTTTCACTTGCCTTGCCAGGTAAGCTCTGCTCAGAGAAAGCTAAGGAACAGCAGGCTTTTTGCTAGGTACCGGGGAGTGTTGAGGAGATACTGTAACATCACCAAACAAGGTCAAAGGTTCTGCTGTGATTTTTGCATCAAACTCGTGTTGAGAAATGAGGCTAAGGGTGATGAGTCAGACATTTGAGGTCTTGCTTGACTGCTTGCCCATGCTGCGGCTGGTCAGCTGAACCAGAACAATGTCTGACCAGGCCAGGACTGTGACAAAATGATTGATGTCAGACACTCTCGCAGAGGAAGTCATTAGCAGGCAGAAAACACACACAAAAGAGCCCTGTATACTTGTTTTGTATAATCGCAAATGTTTTCCTACTGAACTATTCTAGATCATAGCTAGAAGTGGTCTGTCTTATGAAATTCTTTATCTGGGTTACTTAGCTCATGGTCCTAGAGGGCTTGGTGCAGGAGGACTTCCATCTAGCCAGAATTTGTCTCAGTTGATTCACCTCACTCTCTTAACCAGTTAAACACCTATCATGAGCTCTGAATGGAGTCAGTAGAGTTTTAAAAAATCTTGCAGGATCCAGCCCTATAGAAAAACAAATCAAACAGAGTGTAGTACACGGTAAACCTTCTATCGATTAAAAAAAAAGAAAAACCTGCATACCAATTGCTTAACCAGTAACTTTGTGTGAACCCTTTGACACTTTTCTGGACCTTTTCAGATCTGAATCCTTGGGGATATTGGCAAGTAGACAGCATATAGGGTTTTAAATGGTTTTGTCTGACAAGTTATGTAAAGTAGATCTATTAGGTTAGGAAAAGTCTCCACAACCCTGATTTACCTTGACTTAGCTGGAAAGTGTATTAATGTTTGATTAACTGGACAAATTGACAGTAATTGTTCACAATTAATTTCTTCCATTTCACAAATATAGCTTGGAGCTGAAGGTCTAACTGCAAGATTTAACTTGGCTGCAAATTTGACCAATTTCAAGTTACATAGGTTAGCTAAGTACTTTGTTCAAGCACTCTGTAACTTGTCAAGTTTATTTACTCATGTGCTAAAGATTAAATTCATAAATATTTTGCAAGTCTTTTGTGAAATGCAATCATCTTGACTTATCTTACTGCGCAACAGCATTGCTGTACCTACTGTAGGCACATGAACTATTTTAAGAAATTTTAAACTCAGCGTTGAACATTCTCTTGATGTATTACTGTAAAAAAGCGACACAAGAAGTTGTTTTTTATAAAATTGTCTCAATCATTATACCTGCTCTTAACAGAAAAAAGGAACTTACTGGACTACTGACAGTGAATGTCTTTTTTACTTTGCTGTCGTGAAATACACTTTTGTTTCCTTTGAGTTATATGTTGCTGTGAAGAGTTCATCTCTGCCATAAGTAGTAATGAAAATAACCACCAGACATCTGGGTCCAAATCACCTGGCAGAATGTGGCACAGCTGTTCCCAGTGATATAATTGGAGAAGAAGCTATAAAAGGCAAACAACAAGCCTATGGAGTTGTGGATTCTTGGTAAGCCATCTGTGATGGTTGGCTGTTATTGGCTAATGGTCCTTGTGCCCAGTTTCCTTGCTTGTTTCCAAAGTTCTTTTCATGGTCCTGTGTCTCAGCTTTGTTTTGGGGTGCTTGTCCTGTTCCACTCATGGTCTTTGTTTAAAGTGCCCTGTGTTTCACTTTGCTCTCTCTCCTATCGCACCTGTGGTTGGGCTTTTAATTTACTCTGTACACTCATTTTCACTCAGCATGTGAGTTTTACCCTCACCAATTCACAAGGGATGCATAGAGGTTAACACCATGCTTAATTTGCATTCTTCGTGACACTCTTTTCACGCTAAAGGCTGCAGAGTTCACACACAAATGTACAAGTCAGGGTAGCACTTCTCCAACTTCTATTCGCACCTGTGTAAGAGGCCAGTTGACTAGGTGTCACTGTGAGCAATGAAGGAAGAACTCATCATCCCTCCCACCCACTCAAGGGAACTCACTCCCTGCCACAGGTAGCTAGTGTGTCACTGTGGGGACTTACTTAAAAAATTAACAGAAGTACACTAAAATATGAAATGACATCCCTGTGTAACCTCCTGGATGGTGGAGATTATACAGAATGTATCAGTGCAGGGCTCCTAGCGAAGAAGGAGGGATAAGGGAGTGACTGAAGAACGCAAAGGAACAACACAGTTATCTCCCTGTACATATTGGTGCCACTATGTGTCTGTGTGCATTCGCCCCCCCTGGGCTCTCAGGTTAATGAAGGCACAGAATTAACACTCGAAGAAAATTAGTCCCATAAGGAGGAAAAGAGGGGATGTCATTAAAGGCCAATTACCCGCAGAGCAAAAGCTGTTCTGCTAACCAGGCTGCCCTTGGGAATTTAAGTGCAGTTTGCATAATTTTATGTCTCTCACTGTTAAGAGATGAGTCCAACCACAGAAATGCTATGAAATCTGTGTCATGTTTAAGTGAAATGTTTTCCTATGGAGGAACATTTTTAAGAAATGCAGTACTGACCCCAGTAAGAGTATCAGTGCTTCAAAGCAAACATTCAAAAAAGAGATGGTTAACTTCCCCATATATAGAACAGCCAAGATTCCTGCAGCACGAATTAATTCCCATCTCAAAAGCTGATATTCCTGCGTTCTTGCCTCAAAAAGACTACATTCACGCACTCGGCGAGTCCACGACCTGGGTGGTGTTTCCTGGACTCCTGACAAACTGAGCGCCTCGGCTGTCACGGTGTCTGTCGCCATGATATGATCACAACAGGGTTCCGTCCGAGTGGATGAGATAATAAATCATAGACTGAGATGCCAGCAAAAAGGACATCTGGTCCTGTAATTTATAAAACAGTATGCTCTCGAGGTGAGAGCAAAGAGCATGGAACAAATTTTAGGTGAAGTTGGTCTTCAGTGTAGAAGGAAAGTTCTCAACATAGGAAAAGACCTGCAAGCACCAGAGTACATGTATCGGTCAAGAATCGTAGGTCTTTAGTTAGACCTTAGTTTGTGTGTAGGCCTTAGCGTAGCTATTAACCATAAGCACTGCTGCAGGTAGTTTTTACGACCAAGCAACAAACAATGATCTAACAACAAGCAACTTTAACAGAAAAAAAAAAAGCTTGAATCAGTGTTAGTTTTTTTTGGTTACTAAAGCAGCTGTTTCAACCAGAATTTTATTGGATATTCAAGCAAGAACGTCAGGGTAGACCATTTCTTAAAGTGAACCCCAAGTCCAAATGTTAAAGAAATAATTCCTGAGTATGAAACTACAAATTGCTATGTCCAAATTGTTTTGACCTTAATACACTATTCTGTATTTAATGCTTGTGTCACAATTAAACAATGTGTGAAAGCTTGAGAAAATCTGCTTGTGTCAGCAGTTTATGTGACCGCTCAAAATATACCTTTCAAAAAGTCCTTGAAAGCCTTGCCTCTAACCTCTTCCTCTTCCCGCTCCGAAGAGAACCACACAAAGAAGAGTAATCCTGTTAGTTATCAAATACAGAAAGATCCAGTGTTTGCTAGAGAAAAAGTGGGTCTGCAAATTAAAAATACAAAAAGATAATCTGATCAACAGCATGAAGCCATAGTATATCCGGATATCATGTATCCAGCCAAGAACTGAAACAGTAACTCAATAATATATAAAAAGGCTATTTTTGTGCAGTCTAATTTAAAAATGCATAGTTTATGACTTGCCAGTTGACCAGGTCTAATTTTTACATGCATTCCAACCATAGCCACATGTGGTGGAGATGCCTGCCGGGATAAGTGGATATATGATTTCACAGCAAAATTAGCTGAACTACCATGAAAGTCAAATAGTTTACATTCTACTAGGGGGCCTTCTTTTTGTTCTTTTAGCAAATAATCTTTCTTCTTCTTTTCCAAACCATAGCTTTCAGTTAAATATACAAATCCTCAAACATGGCCATGCGTAAACAGGAACATTTGAAATCACTGCTTTGGATTTTAACTGTTTTTCCACTGAACGGTGTGTTTATACTTCCTGCGAAAGAACCTCTATTTATGGACAGCTGGAGAACACAAATAAACACTGCGCAGAAGTGAAAAATCAGCTTTTATTTTCCACGGAGCTCTACAGTGCAGTTGTGTACTCTCAGCGCTGCTTTCTGATTGCCTGTTTATTTTCATAGAGCTGCTCGTGGGCCAATGGACAATGAGTCAGCTTCGCACCGTGCCAAGTCTTCCTGGCCGTTTCCTGTCTGTGACATCACTGTGTATCCCTGCTTTGGCGCCCAGATCCCTGTCCTGTCCGCTGCCTGGGTGGCGCACATTGCATGGAGTATAAACGCCTGGGGTGAGGCGGGGGCTTCTCACGGCTCGCTTCATTTCCTACTTGCACGTGTATGGAAGCAGAATGCCATTTCTCATCATTCCCGGGGTGGCACGTCTGGGTCAGGATGCCTCGTTTGATTGAGTATGTAGTCTTCGAAGTGATGAAATTTGGACAAATTCCACATGCAGATGTTCTGCATATTGTACATTTCTCACTTCAAAAGTAGCTCATTTATGTTTTCGTACAGTACGATAAATGGTAATTGGATTTTCTTATATCTACAAGTTTTTGTCAATGTGCAAGGAGACTTTAATGATGACATTTTTCCACCTTCTACTTATGTATAAGATGTACATTTATAACATTTACAGTATTGCACAATTTCTTTAGATATAAGGAAACAGAACTACAGTATTAGCGATAAAATACAGCTTATTTATTTAAGACAATATAGTTACCTCATATATTTTCCTTTAAAGTTTGCCAACGCTACACCGAAATTAAAAATTCAGTGAATCCTGCCTTAATACTCTTCATAACTAACACAAACTTGTCAGAATTTATGATTGCAAATATAAAAGAGAAGGTTTCCAGTAAACTGATAATATAAAGATATAAACCACACATAAATAGACTTATGGACTGTAATTTCTGTCATTCATTCAGGAAATGTGTGATCTGAAGTTACAATTAGAGGCCGGTTGTGGATTTCCCAAAAACTGTACAGTACAATGTAGGAACAATGAAAGGTAACACTCGTTGATGGGATAATATCTGACCCTGTTCAATGCAGTTCACACACACATGCATGCCTGTATCATGCCTGCGAAATACAGCACAGAAGCATATTAAAAATGGTATAAATCAGAGGAATTGTAAAGAAACGGACAATGTCAGCAACACTTGACCACTAAACATTATGGAGGTACAGATTTATGCTTCAATTTTCTCAGACAATCTGACAAAGTGCAGTTTTTTATTACTCGTGTTCCTCTTTTGGAAGGCTGAAAGTCAAATTCTACTGTGTTCTCTAATATATCTTGAATAACGATGCGGTCTTGTATTTGAACGAAACAGTCATAAAAAAATGATTCAGTCCCTGTTAATGGTCACAGATTTGTGCAAAAATCCTGACTAGTGTTTGTCATTCTGAACTTGGTCTGTGAAAAAGGGTACCATGAGAAAGTAAAATTCATCCCAGAGTCTTAATGCTATATTGCCTTGTTGATATTTTTCTTCTCATATTTAAGATTATTAGCTAACCAAAAACAGAAATAAACCCAGTGACACATTAATGATTGGTCAGTCAGATTATTATATCAGATGGTGTATTGCTCCACTGAGGTGCTCTTGTTTTGCCCTACCCACAATTCAACAGAAGAGTGCCAAACCAGAGGCTCAAAAGTACAACAAAAAAGAGCAGAGCAGCCTATAATTTTTATTATTCCTTCCTCATTATAGCAGTACACTTCTTTCTTTATCAAAGAGGTATACCTGGTATATGATAAAATCTCCTGTTTACTTGAGTTACTTTCTTCTTTCAGTGTCTGACTTAGGGAGATCAATTTCTTATGAAACTCTCGTGGGATCATAATATTCCGAATGTGGTTTAATAAGAAATACTTCCCTGAATGTTAAAAGTATTATTATTATTATTATTTATTTATTTATTTTTTTTTTTAATTAAAATTTTCGACTTATTTTGTCTATACTTCTCAAACAGTAGGGCGTGAAACGAAATCATAATTAAAAAAAAAAACAAATACAGGTTCATCTCAAAGTTACTGAAACTTCAGATCGTGTGACTTTGGTGTGAAATGAAATGTTCTCTGTGTTTGTGCTTTTCACCATATGAAGCGAATCAATGTAGAATCTGAGAACAATATCATATGAGAGAAGTTCCACGAATTCATCGGGGGAATTGTGCGACAAGAAGGCCGCAGCAGGTGCTTCACACTCTTTTTTTTCTCCTGTATTATTTTACTATCACTGTTTTTCCGGCAATTTAAGATAATTCGGGTTAGGTGTAGTCTTGTTATATTTATACAACTTCATAATATTTTCATAATTAATTTGATTTAGCCTAAAAATATGAATACAGCCTGAAAATTATTATTAAAAATTCTAGAAAGGTGATCAGGATGCGCCTATTCTGTGTTTTATGCACCTACTCTTGGGAGGAACGTCGGTGCCTAAAGTGGAAAGAAACGAAATTTATTTAAGAATCACATGTCTGCAACTATGTGTCTCTTTCTCCTAATGTACATATTGTATTTTCTCTGAGATGTACGTGGCTTTGGCAGAAGCGTCTGCTAAATGAATGAATGTAAATGTAAAATAGGTTCGTGATTAACCAAATTAAGCGCATTTTAATTACATTCGTAAACCCAAAAGACCCTTTGTCGCCTTAAAATGAATATTTCAGCTGTAGACCAGTAAATAATCGAAACTAAACAATTTATTTGAATTAAAGTTTATTTGGGGTATTTAAGTTGCAAGTTGCAAGTGGCCCAAACTCAATGCAGCAGTTTTGAAAATGTACGTGTCGCTTTTTACCAGCATCTCTGTATTCAGAGAAAAGTTCACGTTATTTTTATTGATTTATTTATTTATTTATTTTTATTATTATTATTTTTTTTTATGAAGTTACAAACCCAGCCTATTTGGTTACATATATTTTAAATTTTACCCAGACAATCTCGTGAGTAGAAATTTCTGAATAACTTTTCTTCCCAATAAATATTGTAATTTCTATGAAAAGAAATAGCAGTAGCTGTTGCTGCAGTCGTTGTATTACCATTTTTATTAATATCGATATCATGCGAACAAACGTACCATCGCCGTTTTCTTTGAAATCTTTATTTAAAAGATTTTCTTTACTCCTGGACTCCGCAACTGCGTCTTCAGCATCTGAGTGTCGCGTTTCATTTTGGCCGAAACGGCTATTGCAGCTGTTTGTGCGATCAAAATAAATGTACAGTGATAGAACCGAACAGGGCGCCGCACCGCCAGCCCGTGCAGCCAGGGTTCGAGACCTGGACTCCCCTGTCACACTCCAGATGCATGTTTGGATTTTGCTTTCGTACATTTCCAAACACACATCCTAAGAAAAACTATGTATAACAAGTGCCTGTGGAACCACTATGGATTTGCTTAAGCCCTGCTAAATACATCTAACAATAAATGTATTGTTAGATGTATTTATTGTTAGATGAAAAGACTAATGAAAGGTAATTCATTATGCAACGTATAATTACTTATACTACATACATATAATATATAACATATATTATTTGATAATGTATTTAATTTATTACTGAGTTTACACTAAGCGAACAGAATTTGGCCAAAAGTTTTTGAAGCAAAAGATGCAACTTGAATATATAACGCGCCAACAGCAGCCCTAAAATATTTATTTATTTATTTATTTATTTATTCTTTTCCCACTTTGTGATTACGTAAACACTCAGGTACTGAAAGTGGTAAAATAAACATGAAATAAAGAGAGCCCTACAAGACGCCCATGATGTTACTCGTTAGGACTGTCATGTTAAACCTTCCACTTTCATAAATCTAGAGCAGCTACTCTGACCTCTGTGGGCTGCAGTTATTAAGTGCATTTTTTATTATTACTGTTATTATATTTATATATATTTTAAGCCAGTTAAACCCTGGAAAGTGTATCGCATCATGCTTGCGGAGAAAACACTGGTTAGCTCAAAAAGGGCTCTTAGTGCAGCCTTATCAAGGTGTTTGTGTGTGTGTGTGTGTGTGTGTGTGTGTGTGTGTGTGTGTGTGTGTGTGTGGGGGGGGGGGGGGTCGCCCCCCGCCCCACTATTTGTGTATAACCCATCTGAGCACTGCCAGTATGTTTCGCACCCTCAACACCCAACACCTTGCTTAAGTTAATGCAGTCATAGGTTTACCTTAAAATCCGACTGTAATATTATCATTGACTATATTTTTTAATACTAGTATCAGGGAAACGTCGCAGTACATTTTTGCGCATTTACGAATTTAAATATTTAAAATAGTTTCAAGCTTCAGTATCTTTCATACGCGTGTCTATGCGAAGCGAAGACGGTAAAGCTATAAAAAAAAGGTCTGATCATGCGACCAACAAGTGAACAACAGCAATATTTACCCACTCAGTGAGTTCACGCCACTCTTTTTTTCTACCGTCACATGATGATCTCAATTCATTCCGTGATCGCACGCAGATGTCGCCAAAACGTCTCTTTTAACCCGACAGACTCACGATTCCGACGCTTCGGGAAAATCATGCAGCAACAGGAAGAGATTCGTTCGAGCCCTTCTTTTCCTACTTCGGTGCAGTGGCCAGTGCAGGAGAGGCAGCCCAACATCTGCTCCTGCAGGCGAACATCTGCTCGTGTCGTGTGAGTTTTCTGCAGCCTGGACCCGGTCGCTGTGCTCCACCAAGGGTTCATTCAGGTTCGTTCTGCGACGTGCGCTTGCCAGCATTCCAAAGGCGCATAACCCGGCTCAGGTACCGGTATTATTTTTCAAAATATACAACACACGCAGTATCTGAAAGTCTTTCCATAGTGACGTATGGTAGAATGTTTTCCCCTCTCCAAGTAAAAAGATCAAAACACAGCATTTTAACGTTAAATACACTACAGTACAGTACAGTTCTTTGTAAAATTTGTGCTTTATTGTAACCCAAAAACCAAAAATTGTTTTAAGAGTCTAAACCACTTTTTGCGCTTTTAAACTACTTTTTCCGTGTTTGATGCGCAGCACAGTTTGGAACCCGCACCCCCACCCCAAGAATGTGTACCTTTATAACTTGAGGGAGAGAATTACTGAATATTTTCCTTTATTCACAGTTTGTGGTACCAGTTTCCTTGTGCTTCGCCTGAATTGTACTGATCATTACGGCAAGAATGGACACACACACACACACACACACACACACACACACACACACACACCGCCCGGGCCCACAATGAGCTGTCAAGGCGCCTCGGTTTCTTGCACATCTGGGAATTCCATAGGCCTGTATGCCTCAGAACACGATTACACACCTTCTTCAAACGCACAGGCGCTTTGATTCCAAGGAATGTATGATCCTGCAGCCCAAAACACTTTTCCAGGCTTTGCCTAAATGTTTTCCGCATACAGGCACCAGTGTAACCTCTCCTCTCTTTTTACATTACAGTCCTTAAAGGCAGGCAGTATGGCATTAGATTCAGTGAAAAAATTATATGACGTTTCATCAGCTGGTAGATCCACAAAGAGAATAAGGGCTGAAATACACACCCCTCCTCTGTAACGAAATGCACGCTTCTTCATGGATAAAATACATCCCTCGCGAGTATAGTAAAATGCACACATCTTTTGTGAATTTCCACAGGCGCCTCTGAAGTTTTCTGAAAGGCAGCCTTTGCTTTGCTGGTGCTGCACTTTTGATTTAATACAGCTTCACTGCTTCACTTGATTAATTTCATTTTGGAACACATTCACACATAAATAAATAGTACTGATTAGATTACTTTTCTGGGAACAAAAAGATTTTGGCATAAGAATAAAAATTTTCCCAGTTGAATATGTTCAATTGTACAAATTGCACTATATGTGCTATTTCAAAGTGTACATTATAATGACAGTGATGTTTACTGCTGCAAACTATTTGAAAGTACTTGATTGCATTGGCTCACATTCCAGATGTGTACAGCTAATCCAAGTGCAACTACACAATGTGCACTAGCCAGTTGCTTTCATTGTATACCTGAAATTCAATTACTGTTCTAGAAAACCACCTCAAAAAATAATTTCCTTCTGAACTCTAATAAAGGCAACATAATTCTGAAACTGTATGTTTTATCCTGCTGCTCCAATACAGCTACAAAACCTTTACTGAGTCTGGGCCCGAGTTCCTGTTTCAGTACCCTGTGGGTCACACATCTGGCATTTCCAGTCTCACTGACACATCTCTGACAGCTGCTCTGACAAACGCAGCCTGACTGGGAAACATTGCCAGTCAGTGCATGCCATTTTACTGTTATATTCAATACATAAAATTAAAAATATATATTTGGTTAAAAGTTACCGCATTCTTCTGGTTGCTGAAGGCCTGGAATTTATAGAGTATATATATAATTATATATAGAAAAATTCCAGACCTTCAGCGACGAGAAGAATATATATATATATCCCTATGTGTTATGTGATGAAATGTCTTCATCTTGTTCCTCAGTAAAACTACAGATGCTAGTAAAATAGCTACATACATGCTTTTTTTGCAAAAAATTTAAAAATCATATTTTATTGCAGAAAATATACAGTTATTTGCAAACAATCATAAAAATATCATTGCATCTAGAAACCGGATCTATTCTGCATTATAGAAAATGGCCTCAATAAATTAATAAATGTATTTTTGAAGACAAATAACTCCGCACAGGTAAGGGCTAAACTCGGAACCCTCTCCCGACCAACGGTCCTTCGGCAGCCGTGAAAGTGGGAAAGCACGTTGTCCCTTTCCTAAGGGACACAGATACGGCATGGCGTGGTCAAAAGACATGCATGAAGGATACACATTTCCAACATTCGCTGTCAGAGAAAAAAAAAAAAAACATACATTTCAGTGAAAAGCGCGTAAAGAGTACAAAAGCACGCGACTCTCTTGGATGTCGGACTTTTTTCTAAGTGCTCTCCAGGCGCTACAGCTCCTATAGTCTTTGGCCTTCTCACTCGTATTTTCACCGCTCGTGTTTTTGAACTTCCAGAAAATATTGCAGCTGTGCACATATCCAGCATCCGACTCCAGAGTGGCCCCTCGCAGAGATGAGTGGAATCGGTGTCACCTGCAAAGGCGACATTTACATCATGAACATCATTCTCCTTTCTGTGGCTGACACCTCTGCGCACGCGCGACACTAAACGTCACCGTTATTTACCCACTTACACAGCAGGGTATTCCAGCTGTATAAAGTCAAGGTAAGCACCGAGCTCGAAGTCACTACAGCAAGAGCCGGATTCTAAGTGGAACCTTCGGTTTGCAAGACGAGAGGACGCCTCTAATCACTACGCCACCTGGTGCCTGGTGGAAACATCTGGGACACTTGTTAGCCAACGTGTGCACACAGTGAGTACATACTGACAAGCGGGGAAGTGGCAAAAGCAAATAAAGGCGGCTCGCAAAGCGCATCGTACCACGGTGCATGGTGCTGCTCCAGGACGCCCCCCTCCCCAGACGTCAGTGAGATGCTGACATGGACCAGGCGCCCTCCATCCTCCACACGGAGAAGGCGTAGCTCAGCCGCTCGTGCGCCACGTAGCTGCAGCTCGACATTTTAGAGTCCAGCTCGTCGCTCTGCAGCACCTGGTAGAGGAAGTCGATGTACCTGGCCGCCAGTTTGAGGGTCTGGATCTTGCTCAGCTTGTCCGAGGGCAGGGTGGGGATGATCTTGCGCAGAGCCGCGAACGCCTCGTTCAGGGACTGCGTGCGCTGCCGCTCGCGCACGTTCGCCATCACGCGCTGCGTCTGCAGCTCCTCCAGCGACTGCGGGCTGCTGCTGCTGCTGCTGCTGCTGCTGCTGCTGTTGCTGTTGCTGCTGCTGCTGTTGCTCGACTTCTTTCCCCTCTTCCCAGCAGGAACCGGGCTCCCGGAGTCCTCCTCACTTCTCCTGCCGGAGCGCCTCTTCCTCCGGCATCTCCTCTGCTGCTGCCTGTCGAGCTCCTCCTCGCTGTTGCTGAGACTCTCCTCCGGAGACACCGGGGAGCCCGAGTCGCTCCGCATCGTTGCCTCGCGCAGCCGCAGCCGCAGCCTCAGCGAGTCATTTACTCGCAGCAAGAGCCTCCACCCGCTTCTCCGCCTGTCCGCCTCTCGTCGACCCCCCCAGGCTCAGGCGCCCTGCAGCATGTGCTCCCGAGCGGACAGCGGGCCGCGCTGCTCCTCGTCGCCCGCCGCCAGTTCGCGGAGCTCTTATAGTGGCTCGTGCGCGCAGTTTTTGGGAGAGAAGCGATTGGCGGAGGAAAGCAGACGCGCTGCTGCGCGAGAAGGAGGGGTGTGTGGGCGCGGACAAGGAAGGGAGCGGCAGAAACTTTCCTGTCCGCAGCGATCTCGATACTTTCATCTCAGTTATTCATTGCCAGCGCGAGGGATGCACGCTGGAAATGTGCCAGCTTGCAGTGAGACACCTTGGTCCTCGACTGTTCCGTGAGAGGCGCAGTCGCCGCTGTTCCGGCGACAGATTCTTCTTTTTATTGCGAGTCTTGCGGCGACGATCCGTTGAATAATATCGTCACGTGATGATGTATAACTTAGGTCGCTGACACTACATTGATGATTGTCACAGTCCGACGAAACGTTGTGTCACTGCGGGAGGATGTCGTTAAGTTTGTCTCATAGGACCCGTGGATCAGAGGCACCTTGCGAATTATTATTTTTATTATTAGTCACAAAATAATAATTCCCAGCAAGGTGCCTCTGATACAGCAGCATGTGTCGTATCATGAGACACTCTGACTCTTAAATTACCGGAGTAAAATCTACTGCTGTTATAATACAAACTGTTACAACAATAGCAGCACCACAAGACCAAAAAGAGCCCAAACACCAGTACCAGTACAATTTCATATTTCCACGGAGTCCGTTCGTTCGCCCCAAAAAGGCATGATTGTACCGCGCAAAATTCATCAGGTTCCCATCATGTCTACATCGAAGATGCCGAAGATTTTTTTTTTTAACTCATCCGTTGTCTGCAATTTTCTGGCAAAGCAGATATGGGAAAAACACGTAATTATCGCAAAACTATATAAAATAAAGTGAAGAATGACGGAAAGCGATGCTAAATTGAAAATCTGTAATTTTGTGATTGAGGAGAAATTATTAGATGAAACATCAACTATTCATGTCACTATTACGGATTGTTATGAAGTGCAGGTATAGTGTAAGTAAGTGTAATAATAAAATTAATAATAAAAATAAGAATAAGTACATCAGAAACAAATGTAACAACAGCAATAATATAATGTATTATTATTATTATTATTATTATTATTATTATTATTATTATCCATCCACCCATTCATTCATTTTTTTGTACAGCTTGTCCAGTTGCGCTATTGTTGAAGAAAGAAGAACAGGTACAGTACTACTTGTAGTTATTTTAAAAACAGCTCTTGGTTATTTTCACCACGAGATGGCATGATTTCCATCATAAATAATAAAACATAGAACATTTTACGTGAAAAGGTTTTCTTCTTGACAGCATGCTTTCTGAAATAATTAACATGAATTAATTTGACCCCAGAAGACAAGGTGGGAAGATCTTCTGAGCTCTCCAGTATTACAGCTACAAAGTCACCCCAAGTTGTAAAGTCTACTGCTGGTTGGAACCTGCGGTATTCGGCACCGGACCCTCAATTCTCCATAGTAAACTTGTGAATAAAGTTATGAAATACCAGTTCCTGACTGCCCATCACCAATAAATAAATTTGCTATTATGTTTAAAATAAGAAGACAATTTCTTGTCTGTCCCTAGGGTGTTGTCACACAGGTTAGAGTATGACACCAACTGTACACATAACTGATACAATCAACGGCCAGTTGTGTGGAGCTGAAAAGAATTGATGTGCAAAACAATGTTCTTTTTGATAAAGCTTTAACAAGTGAATTATTTAATATTATTATGTTATTATTAATTGCGCCTTTGGCTTTGTTAAGAGCGATGAGATAGACAGACTCACGGCAGAAGGACCATGTACGTTTCCTCCGTTACTCCTCTGAGTGTGGGCTCATTTCCTCTTGCTCTTTTACTGAAGATTTTGGGATAAACTCTTCGACAGAGTTATTGCTTTTCTCAGAAGAAGGCCAAAATAAACATGTCTTAAATGTTATATGTTTTCTTAACAAAATTACAAAAGTGTGAGAAATTTTTATTGCAGAAAATTTGAACAATGATCTTGAAACAAACCAATGGCCAAATAAAAGCGAGTTTAAATAACTACCCAGAACTCCATTTAAAATCTTACACTTTTGAAATCTTGACCACATGAGGTTTCATGCAAAATATCTGGAAACATATTTATACCTTTTAAAGGTTTTTAAGAGATACCAGAAATTGGGTATATTTTATTCTGATACTAAATCAGATGTAGGATTAAAGTTACTGACTTTTAACCGTTAATGTGTGACAGGTTCATGAAGCAGTTGGTGAATCAAGAGCAACATTTTTCCTCAATTTGTTATCGTATTGGCAGGCAACCATTAAAGGGGGTCCGCTGCATGACTAATAGCACCACAACCTTGAAGGTTTTGGATGGATCATTTCTCATCTAATGAGCTGAAGCAAAAGGCCTGGTGTGTGACTACTTTTGAGCAGATGAAGAATGTGACACCCCAGGACATTTCATTTTTCTGTGTTTGTACTGCAGAGAGTGATTGCGGATGTGGACTACATAGTGCCGTGGAAACAAATGGTCTGTTATGTTCAACCGTGAATCAGGTTGCTGTATTAGCGTTGTTCATTATTTTGTTGTTTACACAGGACACAACTGCCGTCTTGAAGATGTACCATAGTTTTTCATACTGGAACAAAAAATAAGGATCCTTCAAAGAAACATGCATTTTCACTTGTACTTATTAAATATAATAGTCATATCGCCAATGATAATCACAACTGCAAATAATTTGTCGTACATAAGTTTGCTCATTTACCTTGTATTGCTGGATACCAGACACTGAAAAAAAGACGACGTAATTAACACCAGTGACAGATTTTTTCAGCTTTCATGTATAAGGTTTGTTAAAGGTCTTGAACAAGCATGTTTCTATGAGCGAGTTTGAACTATAAAGTTTTTATTAGGGTAGTGTTTCTGAAAAGGCTTCAGACTTCAAGCCTCTCTACTGCACTCTATTTATTTTCATTAGAATATATGTTTCGAACAGTCCACATATCACACCAGTGGTACCTGCTTGGGCTATAACACCTTATTGCTTTGATTTCTCTTCAGTCCATCCAAGATTAGATTCTAGAAGGAGAATGCTGAGACATTAAAAAGACAGACATCATATCTGGAGGTGATAACGGCCGTCAGGACAGTCGGAGAGGGGGTGCAGGCTTGAGATTGGGGGTGGGGAGATGAAGGAAGCTCGTGTCTTGAGACGGCTGAGTCTGAGCACCCCAAACACCTGAAAAAGCCTGGAGAAGAGAGCCTTCAGGACTGACACTCCTTTCATGCTGAACACTTTTACACACATTTCTTGAGTCTCTTCTTGGGATTTTCATTTCAAAATCACCTTTGTATGAAGATAACATTTTGCAGGAAGTAGGGGATACTTTTGATGAGATGGATTTGATCGGTAGTCTAGCAGACTTCCTTTTTTTACTGCTGTCCTTATCTTTTGGAAAAGCATGCAAAAGATACTAAAACTAAATGTTTGCTTGGTTACTTAAACCTATATTTTACATATTTGCATATTTTTACATTTAATGTGCATTTTTTTGTCAAGAATCTCACTTTTATTTGAAAACAAGAACTCGGAATTTGACTGTGCACAGCAAAGAAAGACATCTGCGGACGTCTTTTGTTGAATGTATGTTTCCAAATCAAATATGTCTTATAGAAACACCATTTGGCTCAATGTCTGCGAATTGGGCCTTAGTTTCACTATTCCCTGAAAACAAGAAACATGAACGTCCTGGCATGTTTTCCAGAAATGTAAAAATAACAGCTTAACTGCGGTAACAGGGTCATCCCCGTGCAAGGGGAACAAAAAAACCTGCAATTTATATATTGCATTTCAGCTTTGGGGAATCAAAATTAATTGCTTTAGGATTAGAACTTTATCACAGCACCGTATTATTTTTATTATTTTTATTTATTTTTATAGAGTCCTCTTCTCACGCAGTGACACAGAGCGCTTTAACACAGGCATACAGCAAGAAAAACTGATAGAAACAAAGAAGACAGTCAACTAATGGCTACCATAATGAAGAACCTATTACAGAGCTACAAGTATACCTACTGGCCACCGGGGAAAGGAACAAAAACTCCCAACTGAAGGTTGAGGGAGAAAAAAACCTCTGGGGGTCCACGGGCCAAAAGCCTCTCTACTGCACTCTATTTATTTTCATTAGAATATATGGTTGGTATTATCTGTAAATGTTACACTAGCATTCTGCAGTGACAATTTAACAATTCGATATTTTTCACTTTTAAAGCGTAAATGAAGCAAAAATATAAAAATCAAATCTAAATCATTAATAGCCATTGTACTGACGCACATATCATAAATTATAATATGCACAGCTGTTCATCTACAGTTGGCAATTTAATTATTTTTTCCATTTTATGAGGTTACTATTATACTTCTTTTCTTGTAGGGTTTGTTCAAGGAGTAAAACTGGAAGTCAATCTCGGATTTTTTGCCCTTAGTCATCTTGGCTTCTGGACTTTTGTAAGGGATTTATAGTTCAACTCCACCTCCAGACGTGTCTTATTGGCTGCCACTCCCCAGCAGAGCCTCGCATGTTTGCACAGCTGGACTGCCGACCGTAAGAGATGTGGCAGTCCCAGGGTGCCCCAGTCCCTGTCAGCACGGCACACACACAGAAGAGCTTTTATTGGGGGGTCTGTAAGTCTGATACTTTGGCCCATGGCTGCGATATCTTATGCTTATTCTGAGAATCAGTGTATCTCAAACTGTTTTTGGCTGGCCTGAGAAACTTTTTTTTTCTTGTAACATCTTGACCTAAAATTAACCCCTTGACCGACTATAATACTGTATATCTTAATGGAGGAATTAATTTTAATACGTAAGAAAAGCAAGGGTGTTCATCAGAATCGTTCTTTAGAAAAATGTAGCGTTTTTAATGAGGCCGTATTAAATACTGTTCCATGGTCCACACACATTAGGTTCTCTTGGTATATTGGAGATACGAAATATTAGCCGAACCTCGGGCACATTTAATGAATGTGCTTTTTCCCTTTTTAGAAATGCTTTAAATTATTATCTTTCTAGATAATAAGTGAAAAAAAATTAAAATAAGTTGTTTTATATGGAATGTATATTGCACAGTGTGCTGTGCAGATTAGCATCTAGTTTCTTTTATATTCATACTTTTTTCTTTCTGACTAACCCTCAAAGAGAGACTGTTGTGCATGGCATATTTATTCTGGAAATCCTTCAGCTATGCATTCTCAGTGTGCCATCTCCTGAAAATGGATGAGTAAAATAGGCGAGACATTTATCCAGGTTCTATTATTCAGGAGAACTGTTCGGCATTCAGAATGACAAAATACTGGAGAAGGAGAAAAATGTTCACTTAGTTCAGGAACGATGGAAGGGCAGAGGCTGTTTTTATATGGCATGTTGTAAGCCTGACAGGAGAATAATATGTCTGAAATAAAGTTATTTTTTTTATAATGTGTTCAGGTGCCCGTGACGGTGCAACAACATTATTCAATCTGGAAAACTGCATGTATGTTTTATGCTATTCTCTCATGATGCTTTTACCACATCTTTTAATTTGTTTGAAGTGTATAATATCGGGGGTGCGGTGGCGCAGTGGGTTGGACCACAGTCCTGCTCTCTGGTGGGTTTGGGGTTCGAGTCCCGCTTGGGGTGCCTTGCGGCGGACTGGCGTCCCGTCCTGGGTGTGTCCCCTTCCCCCTCCGGCCTTACGCCCTGTGTTGCCGGGTAGGCTCTGGTTCCCCGTGACCCCGTACGGGACAGGCGGTTCTGAAAATGTGTGTGTGTGTGTGTGTATAATATCAGTTAAGATCACAGAACTGTGATTAACAGGCTGTAGGTTCGTGTAACATATTTTACAGATGCTGGGGCTGGAGCGCACAAGCAGTTTCCTGTGCACTCCATAATGAAATATCCCGGGGCTTTTCATCAGAGCTCCAGTCAGTCTCAACAAGAAGGTGTCACCGGGTGCCACCAGACTGTCTGAATCTGATGATGAACCAAGAGATTGGATATGGAGTCATGAACATAAGCGGGAACCAAGGCGGGAACTGGGGCAGAAAAGATCAGGAAAGGAGGAGGTGTTGGTCGGAGCCAAAACCAACAGAGGTGTTGGACAGATGTTCCCGCTGGCGTACTGCCCAGGTTTGGACCGCTGATCTGCCTCCACTCAGTGGGGAGAGAGAATGCAGCCCACGCCACCTGATGGTCTGAGGAGGACACCGTTATATTATTTACAGACCTGCTTCATCTGCTTTTGCCACAGCCTATGTTAAAAATTTTTCAATCTTTGGCACGTCCAATGTTTATTTCCCACACAAATTCAGATTAAATAAAAGAAAATTAAAGCCTACGGAATCAATTTTTTTTCATCGTTAAGCCTCTCTCGCAGAGAACTATTTACAAATTTAATTTCATCTTCATATTATCTGAAAAAATATATTGTACCTTAAACAGAAAATTATACATGATGTCACACTAAGTGCAGAATTATAGATTTCGCCAGTACGAATTCCAAAAATATCAAGAAGCAACTCTTGAAATTGTTTGCAGGTTTTTCTTTTTTTTTTTTTGTCCAGGGAGCATTACCATACCACACACATTTAAGCTAAATCCTTCCAAGGGATTTTAATAGTTGACAGAACTTGGTTCAGTGGCAAATGTAAATTAAAGGGCTGAAAGGCAGAAAAATATTTACCATAGTTATATAATAAGTTGTACCAAACCACTCTTCTGAGCTTAAAATTACACATATTAGATGTGTTTTTAGTTTCAAAAGAATTTCTTCAGGCATATTTTTCGTCAGCGGATTGAGGTTATGCTTGTCTGCATACTGTTGTTTCTCAAGTTTGTGGTAAACCCAACAGCTCTCCGCTGAAACATATGTCTGCTAAAATTCTCTTTTCCAAAATCACAGCACAGTGAATATATTTCTTCTTTTTATGTTACTGTAAATTTTCTGCAAAGTTACAACTTAAAACCACAGATATTCCTGTCATTGATCAGTGATTTATCCCTAATATATGCATGCATTTAGTCCAACTAGAAAAGAAATAAACTGTGTATGAGGAAAACAGAAGTTATTTGCATTCAGCTTTTCTTGATCTATTCACCTTTGGCAGGGCAGGACTGGGAAGGAGCGGACTGCCTATTTCTGTCATAATGTTAGTGGGAAGCAGCTAAGCAGAACCCAGGAGAATAAACAACCGCCTCTAGTCTGGTTAAACTGAAGATCTGAGAATAGCCCCCAACACACACACACACACACACACACACACACACACACACACAGAGTTACACAAAGGGGCCCCAAAGCAGGAAAATCCAAATGCTGGGAGAAATGGGAGCCCCACCCTCAGTCACAGTACCTCATGTAACCCCCCCAACAGGGATGCTCAACAGGGGTGCGTTTGCAAGGTCAACAGCCTCATAATAATAATAATAATAATAATAATAATAATAATAATTACATTTACATTTATTCATGTAGCAGACGCTTTTCTCCAAAGCAACGTACATCTCAGCAAAAATACAATTTGTGCATTACATTAGGAGAAAGAGACATAGCTGCAGATGTGTGACTCTTTAAGTACAGCTAGTTTGTTTCTTTAATAATAATTATTATAATAATAACATTTTTCTCATCAGTTCTCTCATCTTTTTTGATTACCTATCACTTTTCATATGTTCTGTGCCTTCTTATTCAGTTTTAATGTAATTTTGCTGAATTAAACAATTTCTTTAACTCTTCGGATTGTAGTTTTCCATGATTTTGTCCGAATAATATTGTTCTTTCCAACCATTTTGATCAGAGTTGCAAAAACGTAAACTATTCATTGCATTTTTACATTCTGAGTTCTATGGTAAGTTTAATGTTTTGAATTTTGTTGCAGGGCCTCTTCACTGCATCTCACTCTCCCTGCTGTGAGGGGGGTCACTTCTGCAAAGACTGAAGGAGTAACCAGAAAACAGCGTATCACACTTACACGGGGTATATTAAAAGCTCAAGAAGGATGTCTCCATAACTCCAAAAACACTCAAGAGACATATATGTCACCGCTGACCCGTGCATCATTTCTCACTGCTGAGAAGTTTGATTTTGAAATATGCTATATCTCTACACCTCTACATATACCATATTTATACTTATATTGTAAAACTCGTCAGCAAGCGCTGCACAGCAGCTAATATTGAACAACCTATTTTATTTTGACAGCTTTATAAGAGGACTTTATTCACACCCAATGATAGCTCGTGAAGTCATCGCAGTTATTAATGGCTGGAATAACACCGCGAAGTCCGTCTGAAGACCCTGGCATTACTCATGCCGCTAGTATTTGCGTGGTCGCTGTGGAATAAATAGTTTTAAACGCTTTGCGGCTCCTCGTTAATTCAGCCGTGTCCACTTTGTGCTTCTGCAAAGCCCATCTCTCAGCATCCCACCCCCATCTGTTTCCTGCATTATGGGGGTGGGTGAGGGGGGCACGTCGTGGTCTGCAAACGGCCTCCGGCCAGAGTGGACCCGCACGGGGAAATCCGTGTGAATGACGTGAATGCGCACTCTAACACACGGGGCCACTGCGCAGAACAATAGAGGCGCGACAATGTGAACGAGACATCGCTCCTTTTCAGTCTCTTTCACCACGTGTTTCAACCTACACGTTTTGTCTTCTGAGTCCTCCGCCTTGTCCGACCTTACTTTTAAATTCATGTACTTGAGATGACGGCAAACTAGTTAACTAGGGACTGATTCGGTGTCCTTTGCAAACACAGATGATGCCCAAGCCGACATGTGGGATGTCAGTGCAAAGAGACAAGTTCTCCATTCCGTCAGGACTATAACAAATATCTGAAATACATCAATCGGAGCTCAGAGGTTTAAAAGCAGTTTGTTTTGGGTGGGTCACAGGATAAGTTATATCCCCATAGGTAGGTGGGTAGGACATTATTTGTAACGTACTCTAGACAGTGGGTTTGGAAAGTGCACCTTAGCCATCCTGCATTACAGCCTTTCAATTCATGTAATTCTAGGGAAATCCATGTGCCTAATGCTTAGATAGGAAGAGACTCATAAATGAATAGTGCAACACCTTAATACAATGCCACTGGCAAACACTGGGTCACTGCTCAGATTCAGCTGGGGAATGGGAACCTTGACCTAAACACCTCGATTCAAAGTTGCTCTAAGGCTTCTCTTAGAACTGAAGCTTAGGCATTCCCCATAATCCTGTGTCCTACTGCAGATGGTGCATTATTTTATTGTCCTGTCATTAAGAAAAATGTGAAATATCTGCTTAAACGTACTCACATTTCACTATGTGTAATCTGTCAATAGGGCAGCATGCTGCCGCAATGGATGCCATTGGTGTTTCATAACTCCTGGACTGTGGGTTCTGATCTGAGTTCAAATCAGGCTCAGTCTGAGTGGAGTTTGCACATTCTCCCTGTGCTCAAGTGGATTTCTTCTGGATGCTCTGGTTTCCTCCCTGTTCAAAGACATTCTCCAGGTGCATTTGTGACTTTAAATTGCCATTAGCGTTCTTGTGTGAATGAGTGTGTGTTTTTGGCATCTGATCCAAAGTGCACCCTGCCTCACATCCTATGCTTCTGGGATAGGGTCTGGACCACTGCAACCCTGCATTTGACAAGTAGTTATTGGCAATAAATGATGAATGAATTATCTGTTAATGACCCCTTCTATTTGTACAAATGGGTGCTTGATAGAATACATACATAAAAATTACTGCTTTATTAAAGAGGATGAAGAGAAGAAATTAATTCTAATTAATTCCAAATTACAGCAGGTCGTGCGCTTCTGTGTTTTGAAGTTACTCAATGATGCAGATTTTGTCCTTGGAAGATTATGTAGGGATCTGTAAAACTAACAGGAATTTTGAGATTCATCAAACAGGCCATAACTGTTAGTGTTGGTTTTCATACTGAGCTCCGAGGGGTGCAGGTTTTCACCCGTCACAGTTTGGAGATTTATCCAGTTTCATGCCCACTTTGTGTTTTTTATTTTTTCATACTTCCTCCTGACTGATGCATTCAGCTGAATAAACACGCATCCCTTTGATTTGCAACATATCAAACATGATTGAATCTTTATATTTCTATGTAAACGAATCACGGCAAGTCCTCTGCGATCACAGGTCCACAGACAAGGTAATTTAACACAATGAATATAAAGACCTTTGACTTGCAGTTGTTTGAATTCCACGGATGGTTAATTCATGTGTCCCTGTTAGAATCAGCTGTAACAACATTTAATCAAGTGGATGAAGGTTTTTGTGTATATTTTCTTCATGTCAAAATATGAATTACTTTAATCTATCAGGTTTGTGCCCTGGAGTCGTGCAGTAAAGGCTTACCTTCCTGTGTTATTAGGAAAATATTGTAGTTTAGTACTTTGTACTTGTGTTTACCATTCCTCTTTGTAGCCCTTTTCAGAAGTTAACTATTCAAGGAGTCCTTATTCCTGGCTATAGCAAATAAAGGTAATATTGGCTTAAACAGAATAATGGTCACTACTTCTAAGTAATAGTATAGTTCTGTATCAGCAAAATAAATGACCAAAGTGCTTTAGAATGTTTCACTAACTCAGAAATTCAAATTGCGCTGAACATAATTTTTTTTAAAAAAAAGAACAATTTTCAGCTACTTATGTAACATATGCTGGTTTATACAGTACATACACACAGTGGCTGAAGCAGCTTGTCCCGAGCCTCACCTGGCAACACAGGGCACAAAGGGACACACTGAGGACGGGACACCAGTCCATCACAAAGCACCCCAAGCAGGACTCGAACCCCTCACTCACCATAGAGCAGGACCCAACCAAACCCACTGCGCCACCACACCCTCTTGCTTTATGTACTAATATGTGACAAATTGACCGTACTTACGAATCACACGTCTGCATCCAAATCTCTCCTTCTGTTCGTGTAATCCACTTTCTGTAATGTTGTTAGAGATGTAGATTACTTTCCAGAAAAATGTGTGCTGAATGCATGAATAGAATTGTGCTGGATTCACTTTGCACAGACTCAAAGTAAAAATTTCATACATTCAAAGAAAAAGATGCATGAATATATGTGCTTTTCAGTGGCTCAGAATCTCAATCCTTCAAAACCTGACAAAGCCTGTGTCCACTTAGAGTAGAATTAGTTATTTTTATTTATTTTCTATGAAAGATCTCCCTATATACAGTGTGGGAGAGACCTGCGCCTGCACTCAGGTTGCTACTCTCATTGTCATAAAACATACTGATAATGTTCTGTGGATAGTTTTATGTAAATCTCTTCTGCTCGAATGGGAACTTTGAAACAACAACAGTTAAAAAGCAGTGAAATGTCTAAAGATGTGGACATTAGACACAAAATTTTATATGTTACTTCCTGGGAAATGGCCCACTTCTGATATTGTTCTGCTGGTAGTGAGACCCATTTCAACTTTTCTGTCCATATATTTTGACTGCAGAGGCTGAAGACCAGCTATGGGGACAGGGTGGAAAATCATATGTGAGACAATATCTATAATGAACCAGTCGAGTACAGCTCTGTTCAGATAGTTACTGATCACCATATTTAAAAACAAAACTTGTACAACGATTGTTTTCATTAACTTCTTGCCACACTCTAAAATTCATTTATCACCTTTTGTACCAACAGAGCAATGATTTGTCATTAGTATTTGGTCCGTGTACAGGGGATTTCACACATCAGGACTGCAACACAAGTCAGCCAAGACTAACCTTGGTTTTTCGATTAGCTTGAAGAGTTCTTTAAATATTTTTCATTTACTGGCTGTGACTTAATGCCAGTTGTCTTGGATGTAAATTCAAGGGCCATAGAGAAATATACTGCATTCAAAATATTGGTAATATTTTTCATTCAGTGTTATGGTGAGTTCACATACATATAAAACTCAGATTAATCTGGATTTCCAAGCCAAATAAGTTCAGAGAGTCTGTAGATATTCACATTATTTCTTAGCAAATATTTATGTTTTGTTTGTTATAACAGAAAACATGACCAGCGAAAACAAAGTAATATACCTCCCTGTTTATGTTCTAAATATTCTTGAGCACTTGCCTGTAGAACACCTAGTGAGAATATCAAAGGAGTTCCTCAGACCTGGAAAATTTTCTGTTGGTGTGGCTGAGTGTGAAACAGTTATCTTCCCACTGTGCAGAGATATAATTTAAGGGTTTCAGGAAACAACTGATCTTGGCCCCTTTCTTTTTCCACCTTGAACTCTGCAGAATGTGGAATGATGTTTGATACAAACAAAATTTAATTTAATGAAGTTTAAAGCACAGAGAAACTGGGTCATATTATTACACTAATAATATTAGAGATGCACTCATTTGAAAAATAAAATGCAACTGACCACTGCTTTACCGAGTTCCATAGACTAATAAGTGTATAATCTTCAGCTCGGCCCACTTTCATTATTTTCAGCCATAGAATTGTCTGAGCACATAGTGTAAGCTGTCTGAGTAAAGGGCAAACCCAGCAATGTTTATATTTCCAAAATAAATCATCACACTTATTGCCCTCAACATCTATCATGGAAAGAAACCAAAGAAAAATCTTTTTGTTCCCCAGGGGTAAAGCAGAATTCTGGTGTGATTTATAGGTAGCTTAGTGATCTGCAGCTCTCAGAGGTCCCAAGCTCAACAAGTTGGAGTTGCAGGATTACAGACACTGGGACTTCTGTTTAGAACTATTATTATTATTATTATTATTATTATTATTATTACCACCACATTTTTCTCACTTCAACACAAGTAAGAAAGCTAAATCATCACAAAGAACTGCTTTTGAAGCTGGCTAACATACTAGACTTAAAAGTTTCTGTAGATTATTTGAAAAGCTAAAGCAGAGTAAAGAAATGAACATATATTGATAAACAAGTAAGCAAGATGTAAAGTGGTAAAAATTAAATCATAAGTGCAGAAACTGTCTCCAGCCCTCTTCTCAATCCAACCATCCACTAATCAGTTTGATCTGTTTATGAGACACAAAACTTGACAAATGAGCATTCTGTCCATTCTTTGTTTTGTTCATGCTTCTTTATTGTTTTTAATATATGCATTTTATTTTGTTGCATTTTGCATGCATACATTTCCGATATCTGTCCTTCATAACAGCTGTATTTCTTAGCAGCCAGGGATAAACTATTTGTTGGAGCATATTGTCCTGCCAGATTTTGTGGAAGATGGAGCATCATAAGTTCTCCATATAAATTACATTTTGTCTAGACATATCCAAAACTGCAAGTGCCAAAAGATTATAGTTACAAATTAATCTCTTCAAGTTGGCTCATTTACAAGAAAATGGGAATGCAGTGAAAGTAGAACATGCCCTTTTCCCCCAAAGGAAAAAACTACCAAAGAAGAACATCAGTTTTAAATAAAAACTAATATGATTTATAAAAAAAAAAAAAAAAAAAAAAAACTAACTTCATAGCATGGCTCTTTTTGCATTAAAAAGCATTTGTGTGTACATTTCATAAATATATACCAAATAAGCTTGGGGTTATGGAAATGAAACCTAGAACAATACACAGATTACTTGAAAAAGTAATTAGTAATCAAAGTAACACTATTTTGTCATAAATTTGTAATAAAGATAAAGCTATATACTGTACTGTAATAAATGCAGTTAGAGTACACTGCAGGAATCCTGACACATACGGTCATTTTATTTACAATGAGTACTTACAGATTACCAAGTATAACACATAAGGTGACACAACACATAGATAACAGGATTGATATCTGTAAGTATGATGTCCATACACGCATGCCTGCTTGAACATAATGCCAGAGTGCCCCATTGTGGATGAATATGACACTGCAAAAATACAGTTCACAAAAGCCAGTTTTTATGTAGCAAAGGTGTTCCAGTAGGCTATACTTTGCAAAAAATAAATAAAACAGGAAATAAAAACTAACTTAAAAACATAATTTGTTATATATCTGCTGAAAGCTGAATAATATATAACCTAAACAAATAAATAAAGAAATAAATAAATAACGTACGGTAATATGTAATACATGATATATAACAAATAATAGGGAGGCACGGCAGCGCTGCCGCCTCAAAGCGCCTGGGCGGTGTAAGAGGACGTGGGTTCAATCCTCGCTCAGTCTGCATGGAGTTTGCTTGTTTTCCCCGTGTAGGTTTGATTCGGGTGTTCCGGTTTCCACCCACAGCTTAAAGACGTGCGGTACAGATGAACTGGTGAAGTTAAATACCCTGTGGTGGGCTGGTGTCCCGTCCAGGGTGTACCCTCCCAGTCTTGCACATAGTGCTTCCGGGATAGGTTCCGAATCACCGTGACCCTGCTCAAGACAGGCGGTTTTTCAAATTGGATATATGGACAGATATAATATATAACATGTTTTTTAGTCACGATCCAGATTACAGAAGGCTAATACCTAATATAGCTTTGAATGTTAATGCGAATGATTCCACGTGTGCTTTATTTCAATTACGAAAATGAAAATAAACCTATACTCAAACAAAAAATCAGTTAGGACATCCATTTAAATATGTCATTAATGTGATCTTATTGGCAAACAGTTTTCACCTTTTACACGTGACAAACATGATCTGTTTTAAAAGGAGAGAGAATAAGAGTTTTATTGTCATTATTAGCAGTACAATGCAAAATAACTATTTAAATTATTGCAGCTGTACAAATGATTAAGCAGCTAATGAAAATGTAACCTAGTACTTTTAATTAAATGAGAGAATAGTCATTCTAGTGTTGCTTTGTATACAAATCACCTCACTTTCAGCCCTGCACTTCCATCTTACTGTAAGAATGAATTTTACATGATACTTTTTGTTTAACTGAGAGAAATCAATATTCCTTCTTTCCCCTGACAAACACACACACACACACACACACACACATTTTCAGAACCGCTTGTCCCATATGGGGTCGCGGGGAACCGGAGCCTACCCGGCAACACAGGGCGTAAGGCTGGAGGGGGAGGGGACACACCCAGGACGGGACGCCAGTCCGTCGCAAGGTACCCCAAGCGGGACTCGAACCCCAGACCCACCGGACAGCAGGACTGTGGTCCAACCCACTGTGCCACCGCACCCCCCCGACAAACAGTGTCATGGAAAAGGGAAGAAAGATATCCATACTTTTAGACCTCAAAATTCCTTATTTGATATATGACGCATGAGTTAGGAAAAAGCCGGAGCTTGAAATGTTATGAAGAACTGGGTTATACAGTGTAGACTTGTAGTAGGTTCTCTAACGCAATTCAATATGAGCCAGTGGTGTTACTGGGTATTTACACATACTGCTGTAATGACTTATTGATGCAATAAAGCCTTGCAGTTTATTTGTCATTTTAAATCAAATTCCATGTCCTGTATCCTCCTTGACAGAGGGTGACTGGTTGGCTTAGGAGTAATATCAAACATCAGAACAAGCTTCACTCATCACCTTCTATACAGGACTTCAGAGAATATGGTTACGCTACTCAAGAAATACAGGAAAATTACACTCACTGGCCACTTTGATAGGTACAGCTATAAAGTACTGTGTGGGACCCTCTTGTGCCTCCAGAGAAGCATGAATTAAGGAACAAGGTGGTGGACACATTTGAAAAGGTCCTTGATCCATGCAGAGCTGACAGCTTCACATAGTTTCTGCAGATGTTTTAGGTGAGACATTTAAATTCACATTCAGCAAACATGGCATTTCACCTCACTGCGAAGATGCTGTGCTGACTTGAAAAGAGAGAACTGTGCGGGCCACTGGAGTAAAGCAAAGGCACTGTCATGTTTGTGGAAACATCCTGAAATTCTGTGCGTTGTCACATGACGCATTGTCTTGCTGGAAGTATCAGTCCGAAAATGACTAGACTAGCCATTAAGGAATGCATCTGGTCAGAAACAAAGTCTTAGTACTTTTTACCATTCAAACAATGGTCATTTGGTATTAAAAACCTTATGTGTGCCAAAAAAAAAAAAATCCCCACAGCATTACACCACCACCACCAGTGTGTACTCTTGACAGCAGGCAAGACTTGTCTATGGATTCTTTTTTTAATAACAGTTTCTGACCTTACAATCAGCATCTTACAAGAAAAACTGTGACAAGGCAATGTTTTTCCACATTTGAATCATCCAGTTTTGGTAACTACATGTCCACTGGATCCTTATCTTCCTGTTCTGAGCTCAGAGGAGATGAACCTGGTATGGGCTTCAGCTGCTTCTAAGCCATTCCACATAAAGATTTGAGGAGTTACACATCCTGCAGACCTCTTCTGCACACCACTGTTGTATTCAGTGCAGGGGATCACAGAATTGTTGTATTCTTGCATTATTTGTTGACTTGTAGCATGATACCTGCACAACTCTTACCATTTTCCGCTGATATCACTCATCAGTGAGACTTTTTAAACCACCGGACTGTCACTGGCTGGATTTTTATTTGTCCATCATCCCATTCTTTGTATAGTCTTAACACTAAAAATCCCTGGAGGCTGGCTGTTTCTGAGATGGTGGAACCAGTGCAGTTGGAACAATGATCGTGCCATGTTCGGAGTAGCTTAGACAACACCTTATGTCCACTGTAAGTAACAGTAATTGGGCATCTTGAGCCTATCAACATGATTTATATTCTAAGTCACTTCCATGTTAATTAGTAACTGTGCAGGGCAAGCTGCATGAGGAAATAGCCAAATACAGCCAATAGAATAGACGCTGACTATCATATTGTAACGACCCGCGTTACTGGTGTTCAAGCGGGGAATGTGCTCATTGCAAATAGCTGCATTGTGGGAAAAATGTTAAATGTAAGTGTGCAACCACTGGGGGCACTTCTGGTGAAAATGAAGGGTATGCCAGTGTGAGTGAGAGCCTTGGCATGCTAAGTAGGCCACTGTAACCCCATTGGTGAATGTAAGTGATGTGTTTTGTGGTATGTTACATGTTTTATGTAGGGTGTACAGTGGGTTGGACTGTGTCCTGCTCTCCACTGGGTCTGGGGTTCGAGTCCCATTTGGGGTGCCTTGCTACGGACTGGTGTTCCATCCTGGGTGTGTCCCGTCCTCTCTGGCCTTTTGTCTTGTGTTGCTGCGTTAGACTCGGGCTCCCCACAACCCTCTATGGGACACGGGATTTCAGATGGTGTGTGTATGTGTTTTATGTTAGGTGTAGAGTCTTTAATTTTTACATGGCACATTTCATTTAATTGCACTATTTTAACAATTCATAGCACTTATTGCACTTTTAAGTAGTCACCTATAAATGACTATGTGTGTGGTGTGTTTGTATCAATTATTTATTAATTTGGGAGGGGACAAACTCAGGACGGGTAATTTGTAGTCCCAGAAGTGAAGTTTTGGGTTTTTAAAAATAGTTTTACATATAAATCCAGCTTGAAGAGACCTTTTCAGGAGCTCCACTCGGGTTATGAAAGGACAGAGGGCTGTGAGGCTGAGCTGGTCTATCATTGTCACAGAAGTTGGTGAAGCACACACGGTGTGCAGCTGAGAGTTCGTTTTCCCACACAGTTACTGGCTCTAACAGAAAGCAAGCAACTCGGCAATACTAATTTTTCGTGCTTGTTCTGTGTCAATTGGTATAAAACTACCGGATTGCTACCTTAGAGGGTTGTGCACCTACCAGGGAGTGAATCAGTGTTGGTATTAATCCATTCATGTACAGCTTGCTGTTGGAACCGATTAGGTACCACCTTGTGGTCAACTATGTGAACTAGGAAATTTTTTTTTCCTTCTTATATAGTCAGCATGGCTGAAGCCATCACTACTTCAGTTTTCTCTTTACAGAGAGAAAAAACACACCTTGAGCCCCACTTTGTAGCGACTTAATTACAACAAGGCTGGTAAACTATGAAAACCTGCTTTTATCACAGTTCAATTTGTATGCCTTGCACGTGACTCACTAGATCTGCACATTTTTTCAATCATTTTCCATATGTGAAACAACTTTACTAACTTAGAGAATACTTTCAATCACTGTAACAGTAACTGTTTTGAATTTGTGGTTTTATGTAGCATAAGAAAAGCAAATGCAGTAAAGATGTTTGTATTTATATACAGAAAACTGTAATCATCCTTCGGAACTCGGTCTTGGGTGTTCTTTCCGCGGTTTTCTCCTGTCTAAACTGATAGAAGAGAGAGCAGCTCTCTAGTATAATACATTCTTAATAATGTATTTAATGTTAAAATAGCCAGAAACTTTGCACCTTCGGAAGATGTAAGTTGAGTATAAATGCTTGGGTTAAAATGCATTGTCTTGTAGAACTGAACACAAAAGGCAAAGTGGCTGAAGATCGAAAGTTCTGAAAACTGAAAAGTTTAAATTTAATTTCTCATATTCTTATTGGATATATTTTGCTGTCCCTGTGTCAGGTTGCTGATGTTTTCCCTTTGTAGGGAGTGTTCCAGCTTTATTTGCTGTTTCCTGTCATGGTAGTGAATTTATGTCGAGCATAACCTTTTATATAGAAGTACTAAATATAGTCTAATTTTCAGACAGATGACAATTCACATTCATGTTAACTTTCCAAATTCTCAGTGAGAAGTAAATGTATTATCTGGAGGGAGGCTGTCTTGCCAAAATGTGTGTGGGGGGTGCATGCACATTAATTTGTTTGGGATTGTGTAAAATGTATTGCATTGTTTCCTTAATTCCAATGTCCTGTATTCTTCTTCTAATGAAAATGTCTTTTAAATGTATATGTACAATATAATCTTGTAAGGAGATTGCTCTTTTGCACTGCAGTCAGTTGCAGAGTTGTGTAACTGTAACAAGCCTGATGGGTCCTTGGAAAATAATTCCTGTCACATTGATGAAGTAAGGATCATTGCACTAGTCTCTCAAGATTATAGTTACATGGGCCAATGATGCTCCCTTGATGGGTTTCTTCACTAACATACTCCCTATTTAAAAGCCATTCAACTGCAACTTCAGGAAATTGTGACTAAATTTTCAGAGGATGGAATGTAAGGTACTTAGTTTGTCATGTGATTGCTGACAAGTGTACCTTCTCAGTCATCTCGTGAGAGTGGTTCAGTGAGTGCTCGCGCTCCAGGTACATCCTCTGCTCCTCAACGCTGGCCAGTCGGCAGGTGAGCCAGGTGGCCAGGGCACAGCCAGCAATGCCTAGGGAGGCCAGGACAATGGCAGCCAGCTGTAGGATGTGTGTCTCTTCTGGCCTCCGTTCTAACACTCGTAGAAATTGGATGTTCAGGATCCCACAGATCAGCCCGCAGATGCAGCAGGCTGAAAATGATATCATCTGTCAACCAGGTGTGGGGGGGGGGGGGGGGGAGAGGAAAAATATTAAACTGTGTTGTGGCACAAATTGTTTAAACCCAGTACCGAATTTCACACAGCCAGGCCAAAACAAATTTAACTGTTCACTAAAGTGCTGACCATAAATTATACTAAAATTCTCAAATCTTGACAATGATGATTTCTGTCCCTGTTTTGCCACTGTAAGGGTTAGTGAGATGCTAAGGAAGCTGGGTAGTAAGACGTTTCAAAATTAGTTTGTTCTGACAAATGTGTTTGTAAGAATTGTATTTTTGCATCTGAAAGTGGTTAATTACACTGTGTATTGAAAAGATTGTATATACACAGGCCAAACTTTTATACCTGTTAAAAACTTTAGAGATGAGGGTAGCAATTGGCATAGTGGTTAGAGCTGTTTAAAAATTACCAAGCTGAAACAGTCATTGGAACACCGGCACACAGCGAGAGGCCACTCCCATGACGACCACTCCCGCGACTATCGTAAATCATTTTAGGTAAATTATTTTAATGCTGGAGAAAATCAGCTAAATGTAATAATTTTAATTGAAATGCCTGGTTTAAACTTGTACCATTGAAATGTTATGCATAAAATTTGTACTGACTTACAGTGAGTCCTGACTTCTTCATAGCACATAACATCCCACACAGTCCACAAATTAGAAACTGCAAGCAGAAAAGGAGAGAATTTGACCTGTTACCTTTTGATGGAATTGCTCTCCGTTTTAATCTTTACTTTGGTCAGCTGTGGCAAATTATTTCTCAGTTGCTTGGATAATGTTCCCTGGTAAACCAGTCAAAGCAGATACATGATTTAAAATGAGCTGATGTGACCAAATACTCGGACAGAACAGACATAAGGAATGTGACTGTTGATCCAATTTCTGCACTTGAATGGAAGTTTATCACCAGGTGAACTGCAGAACAAAGTGTGAGTACATGATGAATATTATAAAGATGCATACTTTCCAAAGAACTTAAGTGAAAGGTATGTGTCAACGCTACAGAGTAAAAGCCAATCCATCTCCTTTCTGAACATAACTCACTGTGGACCATATTTGAACAGTAACAAATGCAGGTATTGTACATATCGCTTTAAATCAACCATTTGGTCACAAACAGCCGTGTTTTAAAATCCATTGCTGCTGTGCTGTCAGTCCGGCTCGTCAGATTTTCGACTGAGATTCTCACAGAGAATTACTGCACCAAACTTCCTTTTATACAAACTATGACGTGATTAAAGTTTGGGTTATACTAAAAAAAAAGAACCTTTATATAGGTAAGCTGGAAATTGCGAAGAAAATGATGTATTATATATACGCAGGACGTACACACAGGCCGCTCCATACCGGGGAACAGTCTCCCGGGTGGACTTGGCCGCGAGTCGCGCGCGCGCGCCGGGTCCCCAGCGCGCCCAAAGCGATGCTCGAGACGCCGAGCCCGCTCTCGAGCACCGACAGCACCAGCAGACTCCACGCGATCTTCCTGCTGGTGCACATCCTGCGTCCCGCATCCTTCCCTGAGGCTGAGGAGAACGGCTCGGCTCTGCGCTGCACGGCACAGTTTGGAGGAACGTGACGCTGACGGACGCTGTGCGCTGGCGGTCCAGCGAATTTTTACGTTATAGTGGGTCCAGCATCTTGCCAAATAAGTTCGCGTTTTCTCGGTCTTCGCTGGAGCGCAGAGGAAAGCTCCACGGCTCGTGTCCTCCTCCTGCGTTAGCAGCTGCGAGGTGCTTGCTTGCTCTCCACGGTGCTGGGGGTCCGTTCTGTACAGTGTGACACACAGACGCCGGCGTGGCTCTTTCAGTTAACCACCACCTTCAGTCTTCGGTGACAACATGAAGTTGCAAATCGTTTTGTGTGTGTGTGTGTGTGTGTGTGTGTGTGTGTGTGTGTGTGTGTGTGTGTGTGTGTGTGTGCGCGCGCGCCAAGCCAGAGACCCTCCTACAGTTTGTGTGCGACTGGAGGGAGGCGTATTATTAAAACTATTTGCATGTCAGATCTTTTTTTTTGTCCCCTGATCGTCACAGACCCCGTTGCAATGACACTTGTCATAGGTTTCCTCTCGCGCACTCTTCCTCCCGTGGATGCTTTTTATAAATGCTTCTTCCCTCTCGGTGCAGCTCTGTGTAACTTGTAGGATAGTGTACTGCACACTAGAGGCTATACTTGGGGGGGGGGGGGGGGGGGGTGCAATTCTGAAACTCTAAAATTCCTCTAGAGCCGGGTCAGTTTCGGTAGTATCGAGACCCATGGCATGGTCTAATTGCAAAAATTGTGTACAGAGTATTTTCTAGCTCAATCTGCCATATTTCACCTGTAGTGTGACCAGACAAAGCAACTGTAGCAGATACACTTCTGTCAATATCTGTAATACAGGTTCCATCAAACTGAGATGAAATGTGGCTCTTATCAAGATATAAAGAACACTCATTTCCATGGTTTATTTATTGGGGGATGGAATCTGAGAGACCCTGAACTTAACACAACTGTGTGTGAGAAGCTCAGCTTGTAGCCTTTATATAGCTGCTTTGCATAAGTGGTAAAATGTACTGATTCTCAAATTGTCTGAAGTTGCAAAATTCTGACTTCAAGGCTCTAAGAAATATTCTGAAAGGCAGCATGAGAATAGTGTTTCCCTTGCTGAAGGGAAACCTTACCGTTTACCCAGAATATACCAATGGTAGTCATGCAGTACAGACAATTTGAAAAATCATGCAGTTTTATTGGATAGAACAAAATAAAGGACCAACTTTTCAGTGCATTCATTAATTGGTTTAATGTATAGAACTATATGCATGCTTTAAAAGTGACAGAATAAAGTTCTGTACCTTTTAAATTAGTAGAAGTTTGTTTGACAGTTGTCAGAGCAGTCAGCTTGGACATATTCCTGGCTGATGGGCAGGAATGTGGAATATGAGTGGGAAATCTTTCTGACAGCATTGGCTGATTTGTCACCAGAAACAGCACTGCAGAGACTGTGGCCTCTGCCATCTCCTCTTTGACAGACCATAGGACTGCCCCCACAGACACAGGAATTTTGCAGCTGCGGAAAGTCATTCCGCAGTTTTTAAATGGTTTGAGGTTGGTTAACAAGGTTAACTAACAACCGGAAGTGCTCAACTTCAGCACAATTATTTATGCTTCACTCCTTCATTGGTTGTTACAGCTGATAAAACTAAGCATTAGAATTTAATCATTTTGAACCACTTGTATTAGCTGACTTCATAATTAATGCCCAAGTCCCTGTTTCCATTCCGAAGTGGAATGAACAGTGTGGACCACTGTGCAATACTTCCTCTCACAAGAACCTTTCAGTGAGTTGACCATGGCCACTGAAATATACAACATTACATAACATTGTATGTGTACGTTATGCAAGCTTAAAATGTCATGGATTCACACAATACATTTAAGGCTGAGTAGAGTTGGAGGTGACTTCTTTTGGCTAAGAGGTACAGTTGCTTAAGATGGATACGAAGTCTTTGTGTAGTTTCATATGGCTAATTAAAGATGTATGTAATAGGTGTTCAAGTTATTCTTCTCTGTTACAGGTACCCTACCATGACACTGGGGATGAGTTCAGAACAAATCTGTGTCATGAAGTTTAATAAATTTTACAGCTTTACAGGCAACTTGTGTAAAACAGATAGTTACATCCCCCCCCACTAAAGAATATTATATTAAAAATTTGAGTTCCATACAATGGTTCATAACAAATGAGTGCTACTCTGCGATGCACATCAAAACATTGTGTGTCTGTAATGGTTTGTCTGCGCATGGACCCAAGTTAGGACAAAGACTTGGTTCTTTTCAGTTGGACCACATTGCTGTTAAGTGTCTCATGTGTGTTACTGTATCTGGCTTTAATTTTTTTTTGTACCCTCGTAATCATGGCACCAAAGCGTAAATGCACCAAAGAAAAGGAAACAACCATGATTGAAACTAAATAAAGCAATCGGAAAAAGGTGAAACAGTGACGCACAGTAGAAAAGCATTAGGCTAGTCGGTCAACAATCGGGACAAAGGACAAAGCAAAAATAATGGAGCATGTAAAAAGCTCTGTCTCAATGTGTGTGTGTCTTGCTCTCTATTTTATACACTGTAGTAACATTTATTGTCACGACCACATCTGCACCGCAACCAGTAGCACCTGGCTCCGATTAATCACCTGGCTTTAATCAGAGCACTTGGCTATAAAAGACACCAGTCCACCACTTCCCAGTTGTGGAATCTCACCTGAGACAACCGTCCTCTCTGCGCTCTCAAACCTACCTACCTACCTACCTTGCTTGCTTAGCCGTAGTCCTATTCCCCATGATTCCACATCTCTTTGGTAATGATCGCCCACCTTGTCCCCCAACCACGACTTCAGATCCTTGCCTCTGTTCAGTTCGCCAATCACCCAACCATGAGAACAAGCCTAGTCTTTTGGTACCGAGTAAACAATCTTGCACTTGAATCCAGCCTCCTCCACATCCTGTTTGCCATGACCTTACTGTATTATGTTAAAGATGTTTGTGTATCTGGAAGTGTTTGTTTTTATGTATAGAAAGGTACCCGATATACTAAAATGAACATTTGGCTGCTGTTGGATACAAACAGTACCTAACTGTTCTGACTTGTGTACAAATTCAACTTAGACTTGGGAATGGAACAAAAAACTACATTCTAATTGGGAAAATGATATTCTGCATGTTCATGTGGTAAAATGCTATTCAACAAACACCTTGAGATGCTTTCAGATGGGGATGTTAATCCTAAATACACTACTTTTATTAATGTCAGGGTTGATAAAAAAAAATCAGGTAAACATTCTATAAACAAGTTTAAAGTGCAAGGACATGAACTGAGAATTTAGAAATTAAGTTTGGGAGGGGGGAAATAAAGGGTCTGACTCTTCAAAGCATTAAAACAGATGTGCATGGGCTTGACATGACAATTGCCTGTCAAATGAATGCTTACACAAGTCTAAATCTGCAGTATATTGAAGCCACTGCAGAAACTCATATCTCTGAAACATGGGGGTTGATATGACAGGTATGAGCTCAATATTTACAGCAATGCAGAGGTCCTCATGCTGTTTATAGTGCCTGTCTGAGCACTATAAAGCAGTGATTTCAACTGCTGTTAACCATGACTATCTCTTGAGATCAAACTGTGCATTTGTATCATAAGTTGGCAACATAAATGCATAATTCCTATATGTAATTAAAGGATGTTGTGGCCAATTTCAACCATATGAAGTCATCAAACATCTAGATTATCTTCTGGAAAATGTCACTGTAGACCCAATTCTGCACTTGGGGAATCTTCATCCACCCTAAAAGATGTTTGAGGTGAATTGACTGAAAATAGGCAGAATTTAGAGGCAATATGAAAACATATTTGAAGAAAGGAACAGCTTGTCACCTATTAAGCATGGTGATGGATCTGTTAAGCATTGGTGCTGTGACACGGGAAATACTGTGCACGTAAAGGGAAGAATGAAATCTATAAAGGATCAAAAAAAACCCTGGAAACTTATGTCCTTGAATCAGTGAAAAAGCTGAAGAGGTTGGATATTGCAACAAGAAAATTATCCAAAAATCAACCACTAACTACTACAACAAATGAAAGACTGAGATTTTGGAATGGCCTTCAGTCCCCAGACTTGAATATTACTGAAATATGTGGACAGATCACATGCAAGATGACCAAGGAATATTTCTGAACAATAAGTCTTCTGCAAGGAAGAATTGGGGGGGTTGTTTTTAGGCTGGTTATTACTAAATAATGACAGGGTACCTAAACTTCTGCACACAAATCACATTGCTCTGACATAGGACGGTGGATGACTAAGGCAATTATTATAGTGTATTTGGCACTGAAAGCTGTTTTAGAGAAGTAAATACTGAATATGAACAGTAACCACTAGATGCTTTTTTTCTAGAAGAATATACAAACTGAATATACTTCACTAATCTTTAGAATGTATTTTAACTGCATGAATTAAAGGTTCAGTAGAAATGGTCAGCTGTAAACTGCATTACGTACCTACCTAATTGAAAATGCTGAAAACCCTGTTCCACAATTCGGTCTAAAATCACTTACAACATTTCTCAGGAACTAGGAAACATACTCAAGTGCCATCAAAGCAGACACAGCCAAGTATAAACATTACAACACAACTTTTGTTCTATTAACAAAGTAGCATTACATTGTGACAAACATCATAAAATGCAAAAGCAAAAAATGTACATGAAACTGCATGAAAATACTTGATATGAGAGACTTGCACTTGGTTATGAGACAAGGTGTAAGTTCTTTCAATACCCATATACTACTTATAAAGGTAAATCCTATTAAGAACTTCTTGACCAAAAGTATAGCTTATGAAATAATTCAAATGAAGTAGTTACTTTTACTAGAGTTGTTGTACTTACTGTACCAGTAAATCAAATGTAATGTAGGCTGAAAGTTTCATTAATTATTAAACCCAAAGGCAGGATATGATGTATGGATTTTTCCTTTCTTGTAGCCTGCCATGTTTACTTTTGGTTCCACCCTGTTTCACAACTTTTCTCCACACTTACATTCCATCGGTGAACTTTATGGAATGCAACTTGACTAACCATTATATACCTGTAGAAAATGATAGTGGAATCACCTAGGCTTTTCCTGAAAGGTTACAAGTTCTTTTGTTTTAGAAGTCTATACTTTCCAAATGCATAGATTTTCAAGCTGGCTATAGGCTGCGATGAGCATGTAGAAAATTTAATATTGACTTGATTCACTAAACAATGAAGGGTTAAAAGTAGCTTTTACAGTAATTCAAAAGTAACAATGACTCCATTGTTTTCTAAATGCAGGTACTTCAATATGTAACCACTCTTGCATTATTAGCTTGACACCCAGGTAGGTATTCAGGCTCTCTACAGGTTTGGATGTTTATCAGGGTATTATGTATTCGAGAAGGCAACAATACTGAGAATCTCCATACAGTTCACTGTAACGAGTACACCTGTGATCTCCCTCCACTGTCTGCTGACAGGAACCTTCATCTTGTCCAGGGCTAGGTGCAGATCCTGGATGAGGTCCTTGTAGTTGCTTCCGTAACCCTTGCTCCACGTGTACAGGAAATCGTAAGCTGGTTTCCACATGGACTAGTGATTCAGCAAAGAATTGAAATTAATGTCCATTTAATAAGTAACTTGACATTATTTACAATACTAAAACAGCCAGAAACAGTTGACATAAATTCGATTTGTTAGTTTCTGAAAAATATGATTTTAAGAATGGTACAAGGATGTGCAGTGGTTTGAATTTTGGGCTGTTCTGCCTTATACAGTATATGGGCTATTTTTGTGTCGACGTAAACTAATCCAATCATTACTGAAAAGTAATAGGTAATATTCATTAACATTAGTACTAGATTTACAATAATGACTCTTTCAGATTATTGGTACAACTATGTAGTGGGTTTATCTTTTTTTAATTCAGGGTTATACTTCCATGCAGGAAAGTAGACTAGTGATACTGGTTTTAAAAAAAATTGCTCCCCCTTCTCCACATGCAACACTTAGATTTGTTCCATGGGACTCTTTCCCACGGATGAGTAGTGTTCCACTGGATGGATGATATAGCTAAGGTTCTCTGTCTTTCATTGCTGATGAGCACTAGCGGACAGCCCCTCGCCTGCACTGCTGAATGTGGAATCGTTTCATATACCAACCTAAATTAAAAAACAAATATCCCTAGCCTGCAGAACATAAAGAAATGCGGCGTACTGAATTTGTTCTAAAACCAGTGTGACTTGGAAGTACTATGTGTATAAACTTGCACCCAATTCAAACATTTGTAAGGTTACAAATTCTTAGTTTCTATATACTTTTTATGTCTGACAAAACTGTTTGATTCCTGCTGTATGAGGTTCGTCTCCCTGGATGCTAATGGTGAACACTACAAAGTAGGCAGAGGGTTGTTTTACCTGGGTGCTTACTTCTCCTCCTCTCCCTCGGTGTGGAGCCTCATAGCTGGCAATCTGACCACTGGATAGTTTTCCGAGCCGCTCGGCAAGTTCCCTCCATCGACCACCCAGCTCCACTGCAGTTGACAGAATCACTGTGCTCTGAGTCAAACGAGCTACCAGATCCTGAGAGTTCATCTTTAAGAGTCCCTGTGAGGGAAAAATTAATGCACACTAGCTTCAATGCTTTCCCAACATCTTCACAATGAAACTTCATGTTTGGTTTCCTTCAACAATGTAGTTGCCTTTACCGCATCATAATTTGTGTTCCTAGCACTGTTTAGCAGACATGTCTTCAGTATTAGAAATAATGCATCATGCCCTATTTGCATTAAAAGTTAATTTGAAGGGAAAAGCTCACTTACAACAATGAGCTCATGCTGAAACTTCTTCTTGTTCTTCTCTGTGTGACAATCTTCCTTAAGTTTTTCAAGTATGTAAGCCACCTTTTCAGACTCGGACTCAGCTTGCCTCCAAGTCATCTTATCCAGCGACAGATTAGAGAACCCCAGAGCCTCAGCAAATGTCTTCCAATTGGATATAGCTTCAGTAACCAAGGTCTCAATGGTTGAGTACATGTATGTTAACTTCCTGAATGGAAGACTAATATTGTCAAGAAGCACCTTAGTAGTGATTGCCACATCGCTGAAGTCAATGACTTGATCTTTGGTTATGAGTTTGATGTTCTTGCAGTGTACCAGGCCAACACGCCCTCTAAGGTACCCAATGTACCACTCCTTTACTTTAGACTGACCCACTGACTTGACAGTGTGTCTGGACAGGAGGGCCAAGGTATCACCCTTGAAGTACTCCAACAAATATTCCACCCTTGGTTGGCGGTAAACAGATTTCAGTGTTACTCCATACCATTTTATGTTTATTGGCTTATCCTGGAACCTTGGAATCTGTGCTGTGATTTCTTCAGGAAAAGATTCAGTTCCTAGTTTCTCCTTGCTGGTCTTGAGCTGTTTTTGCATAAGCTTTTCTGACCTCTGGGGGATAGAACTTGGAGACTTTACCTGAAAACTTGTTAAAAGAGAGCCTGTTGAGTCCTTTATGTAAGCTACTAGGTTAAAGTTACTAACCTCCCCAGTACTTGTCTTGGATAAAGACAATGGAAGCCGAACGACTTGGCACATCTTAAGTTGTTCTTTCTTCACCTCTTGAATCTGATCTGTAGTTTTTATCTCAAACTTTGAATCCATCGGTGCTGTTGCAACATTCAGATCTTTAAGTCCATTCAGACTGAAATGCTGCTTTCCCCAAAGCTGAAGCACAAGTGGTGGTAGGTTTTTATCACCCTTCTTGATGTTTGAAAACAGAAGTTTCGGAGGAATTTCACTGTGGCAAAAAATTACACAGAATGCTTTGAAAGATGGATGGATATGTCTTGGTCCATAAATCCCAACAGTGAGATGTCTGTCCATGTAGTCCCAAACGGATGTAACAGGTGGCTGGAGAACTGTGGCCTGTGCAGCAGCAATGACATATAAATGTGGCTTCAAGTCCTCAAGCTTGACCTGCATGGTATTGTTATATGTGTAACAGTGCTTTAATTTTTCAAAAGGTCCTTCCCTTTTTTGTGAGACTAGGCATACCAGCTTGGTCATAACTTGACTTAGTGGGTCACTCTTTATCTCCCCAGCAACTTTCATCTCCAGAAAAATGCATTCCTTCACATTGAGGTTGCTAAAAGTCACTTCTAGAAGAGGACCAAGGGTTGTTAAGTGGTCATTGCAGAGTCCACTTGGTGTATCTAGGATTGCTTTTAATCCAATTTCTTGGACTTCCTCAGGGGACACATGGCCTTCAGGGATATGAGCACTAATGTTCGAGTAAGGCAACTGTACAGAGCCTCCCCTGTGGCCAATCTTGCAGATGATCTGAGTCTCTGTGGCTTGAGTTTGAGCCCACCCTGGACTTGTGTGCCCTAGATCTAAACATGACCTTGTTAGTTGTCTGTGACTCAGCCAAGCCAACTTATAGGCTTCCCTGTCATTCTTAAGCCATTCAAAATCTGGACTTAATAAATCACTTGAAGAGCTCAGGAAGTTTTCCCTCTGAGTCTTCCCTTCTTTAACATCGAGAATATCTGAGGCACTTTTGCACAACTCGGATCTCTTTGTGCTTTTTTTGTTGGAATTCAAATGACGGGTAAAAGTAGCTTCATCGGAGGAAGTGCTAATGGAGTCTGCATTATCAGCAAATGCAGCCAGTGTATTGGCATTCAGTATAGATGCATCAGCCTTTGATCCGTCTTTCTCAGTGTTCACAATGTCATCTAGAAATGGATTTGAGCCACACAACCTGCTCCAGAATGGATTTGTGTTATGTGTCTTCTGGACCTCAGGCTCCACCACTGGCCACTCAGGTTTGGTTGTCATCTGAGGAGAACTACAAGGGTCTATGAAAAGAGGATCAAATGTGTTAAAGATAGATCTACATAAACACACTACAGTGAATGTAAGCAATAGGCCAGAGATTGTGAATGGATTACGGTGAAATATCTCCCACTATATGTGGGAAACCTATTTTGTTAGGAGATTACGGTCAGTGATGAGTCCAGGCTGTCTTTTCACTGTGACTACACACACACACACACATTTTCAGAACCGCTTGTCCCATACGGGGTCACGGGGAACCGGAGCCTACCCGGCAACACAGGGCGTAAGGCTGGAGAGAGGGAGGGGACACACCCAGGACGGGACGCCAGTCCGTCGCAAGGCACCCCAAGCAGGACTTGAACCCCAGACCCACCGGAGAGCAGGACTGCGGTCCAACCCACTGCGCCACCGCGCCCCTCCTCACTGTGACTAATCAGTTTTAAGAATTACGTAACATTTTTTTGATGTAGAACTACGTCTTTCTCCTCACTACGTAGGAGGGGTAACTTGGGAATTGACCGTCATGAAAAAAATGCAACCCTTCTCGCCACTACTGCTCGCAAATGAAAAGACACAGAGAGCTAGTGCATATACCATTGGACAGAGGGAAGGAACACCACATCAAATGAGACATGAGCGGGTGCTGCCGGTTCAGCCTGAGCAAGCCGGCAACGTCATGAAAATGTCCCACATTTAGCTCGCTGGCAACGTTGCAAAAATGTCCCACGTCTGCCTCGTTACGGAGTTGCTGCGCATTGCGCTATATGTCATCACGTTCGAACCACGTCACAAAGCGTTGACCTCAGCCTCTCAGTTTGTTGCTAAAGAGCCACGTTATCTGACACGTATCGCGCCGGCAGGAAAACCTTCATTTACATTGAGGTAAGGGGCACAAAGGCAGATCAGCGAATTAAATATTTCAAAGATGCCCAACAAACACAAAGCGAAGTACTATCGTGCCCGATGAGCTGCTCTTAGGGAGCAAGCCGAGGCCTCCGGGACTCTAAAGACACCCACAAAGACACCGGCTCAGTGAAAGCGTGAGCAGCGTGCACGGGAGGCTGCCATGACATGCCCATTGTGCTCGCCTGCGTTTCAACATAGACATATCCAGAAGCGAGAGCGCTGGCTTCCTTGACTTCATGCGCGACACGTTTGGTTTGAGGCTTGGCTCGACAACGGCGCCTACAACACTCGGCGGCTCGTGCATCGACATGGTCTTCGTCAGGAATTTGGATGGCTTGCAATGCAGCACCCACGTTTGATACTTCTCTCATCATTGCCCTATTCTTGCCGCGTATGATTCCATTGAATCTGTGGAGTGCCATGATTCGTCGCCCAATAAATGATGATTGCATACACAACCTCCTTTCATTTCTTGCACCACCCACACATAGTTCTACGTGAATACATGCAGCATAGTAAAGCTATGCACCGGACAATTTTTTATTTTTCTACTCCTGAATATAACTTACCATTGAAATTATCCAGTATTCTGTCATCATTCATATCAATTAAAATCCCTTCTGATTTGCTTCTTAGGAGACTTCCTGAGTGATGTAATGACAGTGTCCTAGCAGCTGACATCTTTATACCTATAAAAAAATTGTTTAATTACTGTGCAGATGCATAAAATGCATTTCTTCTGAATACTGCATATATTTCAATATTTACATTTATTCATTTAGCAATATAAATCTTAATTTCATGAAACCAAACCACATTAATATTCAATCTTGATGTTAAAAGTTGAAATGTTTTGTTTCATTGACAGATAGCAACCACCGTTAAATTGCTTTCACTTCTGAACATGCTGTTTGTTTTGTTAGTGCTGTATATCCCCCACTGCAAGTCACCTCACATAAAGGTGTCAGCGAAATATGAACAGTAACCATTGTTGCTTTTGAAGAAAACTTACAATCTGTAAAAGCAAATAAAATCAACCAAATGTACGGAGGCCCATTACTTGTGCCTCTTGCCAACATTCTCTAGGCAACTTACCTGAATTTCCGACTGTAGGCTTAAATTGGCAATTTATGCACGGGAATCATCATTTTTATTTGGTAGATGATCTAAAGCAGGATCATCAAAGTACCACAGGATTCATTGTGCAAGGAATTACACAACTTATTGGTGTAAAAGGCAACCAACCTGTACAGTTCTTTTATAACACAATGAAGTTCAATTTATTCAACTGCTAGAATAATTGCCTTAATTATAAGACCTTGAATTCCCTTTGCTCCTATAAGCACTGCCCTGAACCCTGTACGACTGACATTTGCACAATAATAGTCAACTGTGGATCCAAGTAGTTTTATGTAAAAAAGGCAGTGCAACAGTGTGTTGGCCATCTAATACTTTTTCCTGCTTGAGCGCACAAACAGGACTAACCTGTTTCTTGTGCTGTACTCGAGCAGTCTTGCTGTAAGGTGTGGAGCGGTAGCACTCACAGGAGAAACTCTTACTGTTACTGACTGGTTTACAGGTGTGACAGGACAGGTGCCGCACAGGTCCGCCACATTGTTAATGACAAGTCACTCTATTTCAGTAATGTCACACTGCTCAGGTCAAACAGGCGTTCCTCAGAAATCAACTAAAACCGCGTCTGAACATTAGCCAATAAAAATAAAAAAAGGTTATTTTAATGTATCTTTGCTTAGTTTGGCAAGAGAGAGCGGGTTTACAAAACCCCTCACTCTAGGGGAAACTTGATGAACATAACTTACACATTAAGTATAAATGTTTTAATAGAAACAATTTAAAATCATTGGATTCGTAACTCGCTTTTTTTTTTTTTTTTTACCGAAATCAATCACGAACAACGACGTGCTGCCTGCATAACTTACCATACACTCTGGATTCTGCATATTCAAAAACACAGTCCTCTCCAAGTTCTTGTTCTTTTTTTCTTCTTAGTCGGAGGAGTGTCTTGGACAAGAATACATTATAATCGCACTTGGGTTTTTATTTAGCCTGTCAACTGTGCACTGTGTAGAACTCCGGGTTCTCCTGTACAGTACTGCACTCGCGAACTTCGGCGAGGGGGCAGTACGATCCCCACCGAGGACTTCATTTCCCACAATTCTTTGCATATTGACGCAAAGGTTGCAACACCCGAAACCACAGTAGAAAGGTAGTTTCGGTGGGTGACGGAAGCGAACGTAAGAGCTGATTTGCTGTAGACTGGTTCAAACGATCGTGGTACAAAACTATTTAAAACAAGAGAATGTCATTTTTTAAAAATATGTTTCTGAGAGTGCCGTATGTGTAGACTTCATACTGGTACAATACCTAGTTCAGAAATTAACTTTTTTTCCTGTGAACAAACTTATATACATGATAATTAACTTAAGGCCCTGTCTACGAGAATTCAGTCGTCTTAATGGAGCTCGTGTTTGTGACGCTGCATCTTTGTTATACTGTCCTCTGTTCAGTTTTTGTTCATTTCCGACGATACTCGTCACTTTGTTCTAAAGCAACGGTTTCGTCCCCTTATGCACAGTTCAGAATTGGAGCTCGTTAAGTACACATCCTCCTCCTCCTCTCCCGTCATTGGGCACTGAACACGGAGGCGCCCACATTTCCAGGCGTCACTGGGAAACACCCTGAGCGCAGCAGAAGCTGCGTTTGTGAGGAATTGTGGGAAGCGCAGCCAATACGTAGGCTGTTGGCTCCCCCTACTGCTGTGATACTGTTGAGAAGAGTACACTGCTTGTCCAGAATTCTAGTAGAACACCAACTCAAATAGGTTAGTTAGATGCTGTGTTTGGCTGAAAGTTGTAATGCATTACCTGACCCAACAGGACCTGTCTGACAGGAGGGGGGGGAAAAAAAAAAAAATTAAAAAATTTGGTTTTAGTAAACTTTCTGCATAACAGTCTGAGGGCTTCGCAATCTACCAGGCAGAGCGGACTGATTCAAAGAAGAAAGAGGAGGGGGTGTATGCTTTCTTCTTAATGACACATGTAGCATGGTGTGTGGAGGTGATTTCACAGAACTGCACTCCAGACCTTGAATACTTTTTGATCAAATGGCGACCGTTCTACCTGCCCAGGGAGTTCGCGGCTGTGCTCATGGCGCACTAACTTTACATCCCAACCCAAGAGAACACACACAGCACTCTGAATGAACTGTACCACATCGTTACCAAGTAGAGAACAAGCACCCAGATGGCCTGTTCCTTATATCACAACTACATTTCTTACGCTTGGTCAACAAAGCTTACTAAGAAATCATTACATGAAATACACTGTCACAATGCAGTAACAAAGTCTCTCCAATAACATACATTCAAAACTCAAAAAAAGAACAATCCCCCTTCCTGGCTTCAAAATATGTGACTGGCCTACATCTTCCACACACCAACATACCCATGAAAGGACCAGCCCCTAATAGCAGCCTGACCTAAAACATCATATCACATATATGCATCTCCAGAACATATGAAATACTTGTAGATTACAATATAAAACATTACCAAACCCCCTAAAACCTAAGATCACACTAAGAAACACAAAACACTCATACACGTATAATAGGTTATAATCATCAATATGTCATGTTTCCGACCAGGAAGTGAGCCATCAAACCCAAGTGCAGTGCAGAGGCGCACAGGATAGGGGATGATCCGAGAGTCGCTGTTGAGAAACTAGCGAAGGTCACTGAGGAGCAGACATCGTTACGAGGAGAATCCGAAACCGTGAGTCGATGATCAGGCGATGGGTTGAGGGAGACGAAGAGGGCGAGGAGAGTCAGGAGAAGGAGGGTCGAGGAACAGGAGGTCAGGAAAGAGATAAGCAAACCAATCCAAGAAGCCTGAGCAAAGAGTAAGGCTGAACATGGTTCCACATCTTTCTGTGCTCCGGGCTGTCCTTTTATGCGCCCGGACCCTGATCAGCCGCAGGTGTTCCTCGTTGCTGAGGTGGAGGGCGTGACACAATATCAAAAACCACTTAAAAGTGCACAAGGTGACCGCATAAAAACAAAGGCTACTAAAATTCTGTGAACGAAATACTATTCACATAAAATCCACACATATTAAAAGAATAAATATAAGAAAGAAATATAAATATACAAGGAGGTAAAATACAAAAAAGTACAATATATTTTGAAGAGATGCAATTCCATAAAGCAGATGCCCATCTTCAGAGCTTCAAAAACATTCTTTCATGAGGCCTTTCCATCTGTCCTTTGCCTCGTGGTAGCCCCAGGCAATCACATCCCGCTTTATTCTGAACTTCAGTTCAGCTCAAATTTTCAAAAAAACACCATAGGCTCCCATTTTCAACCCCTTTTGGACAAGGTTAATGCGTGCATTCCACAATTCTCTCTTTGTACAATCAACCATATCCTACCAGAGGCTGTTTTGCTTACCTTGGGGGACAGTCCCTTCATAATATCATCAAAAATCAACACCATCTCGTCACCCAACTCCTTGCACAAGGGCTCGACCAGTGACCAGACAGTCCTGGCATAACCGCAATCCCAAAAAAACATGTTTAATCGTCTCCCCACCTGAACGCTGGGGTCGTGGGCAGTCAGGATGTCCGGTCAACCCGTGCCTATAAGGTTTCTCCATTACGAGCAATCTTACATTTACATTTGCATTTACATTTATTCATTTAGCAGACACTCTTGTCCAAAGCAACATACATCTCAGCAAAAGTACAATTCATGCATTACATTAATAGAAAGAGACATGGCTGCAGATATTTGACTCAGGTAAACCTAGTTTGTTATCTATCACTTGCTGCACCAAGGTTCATCGTTCAAGTAGGTGCATAAAACACAGGATAGACAAATCCTGATACCCTCCTACCATTTTTTTAAAAAAATAATATTTAGATACATAAGCAAGCAAATACAATGCTGAAGCAGTGACCGATAAAAGGCTTTATCTGGAGATGCTCAGGAAGTTACGGTGCATGAATATTTACACCGTACATGAGCTGGAAAGATCTTGGGCAAAATGGGTCCGGAAAAGATCAGTTTTCAGACACTTCTTGAATGTAGACAGAGTTTCCGCAGTTCTGAGTGACAGAGGAAGGTCGTTCCACCACAACGGAGCCAGAACCGAGAACCTCCGTGCTTTACCTTTTGTGTGCAGGACCACCAAGCGAGCAGAAATAGACGAGCGAAGGGGTCTAGCTGGGGTGTAGTGGTTGATCAAGACCTGTAAATAGCTGGGAGCAATTTTAATGATGCATTTGTACACAGTAACCAGGGTTTTGAATTTGATTCGGGCAGCTATAGGAAGCCGGTGCAGAGAAATTAAATCTTTCGTGAAGGCACTGCCAGTTTAAATCCTGTAGCCTATTGTTGAGCCCCTTTGGCTGAATTCGTGCCCAAATGTTTTCCCCAAGGCCCAACATCACTCACGTTCCCCTCCTCTCCAGCAAAGCATTCTATAACACTTTATGCTTGAGGAGGGTGCTAGCGTCAATGTCTGCGGAATGATCTTACTCCATTTCACCATCTGCTTGTAGTGGTCTGGCAGAAACTCGGCCTTGGGTCCAACATTGGACCGCGAATTCACCAAATACCACAAAGGGAAAGACAGCCGGAGGTGAACGAAATGCTGGTGTGGGTGTTCCAGGGGAGCTGCCAAACAGAAGCAGTGCTGTGCAAAAAAAGGCAATCAAATTTTAAAGGGAAATCAGGGACCCCCTTCCGCCCTACTACAGTGCCTACTAATGTTGAACATACTGTATGACAACCCAAAAGCAGATTCAATGCTCTTCAGGTAGGGGACCTCAGTCATACTAAAAATCCATTTATAAATTTACATGTAGGCTATTCCTTCAGCACACGTTTTGTCCAAAGTGATGTACATCTCGGAAAATAGAAGTGTGCTTCACATGTAGGCAGATATACAGTAGATTCAGATACCACAGGTTACTTATGCTGTTTACTCATCCAGTGTTTGCAATTCATTGCATCAATTACAAAAACTATACAGTACAGTTAGCTGATGCTTTTCTCCAGAGGAACTTATAATATTAGTCTACCTGCAATTATTTACTCATTTCATTTATTTATTTAGCAGACGTTTTTTTCCAAAGCGACTTCCAATGAATTCTATGTATTACCAGTCCACACACCTTATTCACCAAGGTGACTTACACTGTTAGATACACTACTTACGCTGGGTCACTCACCCATACATCAGTGGAACACACGCTCTCTCTCTCTGTCACTCACACAATATGTGTGAACCTGAACAGCATGTCTTTGGACTGTGGGAGAAAACCCACGCAGACACCGGGAGAACATGCAAACTCCACATTTGAACCCATGTCCTCTCGCACCACCCACGCACTGCAAGACAGCAGCGCTATTCGCTGTGCCACCATGCCGCATATACAGATGTTACTGGAGCAATTTTTTTTGGGTAAGTACATTGCTCAAGGGTACTACAGCCGGAGATCAGACCTGCGACCTTTGGGTCCAAAGTAAACAGCTCTAACCACTACGCTATTCAACTTATTTTTCTAGAGCGCTCCTCTCACACAGTGAGACAGAGCACTTTAAAACAGGCATAAGGCAAGAAAAACAAGTACAGCAGAACAAAGACAGTTGACTACAGAATATATTAATATAATGCTTTTATAGAGCTATAAGTATACCTACTGGCCATGGAGGAAAGGAACAAAAACTCACAAACAAAAATCAAGGGAGAGAAAAACCTCTGGCAGTCCAGGGGCCAGTAGCTGCCCACCCCTCCTGGGCATTCTAGATTAAATAAAACTTTTAAGCCAGTCTAATAAGCAAGTAATAATGATATTGTTGCTGTACAGTAGCTTGATTTCCCAGTTCAGCAAGCTACATATCGTCCATCATAGCAGTTGGATATCATCTTCAGTCGGCATGGAGTGTGTCTGTGACTGCCAGCCGGCCTTCTCAGGTCTTATTATAGGCAGACAATGGCTCAACAAGACAAAAAATTGTTGGTAATTTGTAACTTAATTAAATTTAATATGCTTTGGTATAGAGGTGGGAAAAACAAAGACAGCCAAGTGGAATTACATTTTGAGGTGGAATGCCTGAGTCAAGATGTAAATCTAGTTTGGATTTGAAGACTGATACAGATGGGCATTTCTGATAGTAACTGGTACAGTATTCCACAGTTTAAGTGCTCTGTAACTAAAGGCACGACTTCCTACCGAGGTCTTACTGATCACAGGTACTTTAAGGTAATCTGCATCCGATGAATGAAGATATTGTCCTGGAATATAAGAATCAATAATCTCACAAAGGAAAGGCAGAGCATTACCATGTACTGCCTTATAGGTCAAAAATAGGATTTTTATAATTGACTCTAAATGTAACTGGGGGCCAGTGCAACGATTTAAGTACCGGTGTTATATGGTCATACTTCCTAGCTCTAGTGACAATTCTTGCAGCAGCATTTTCTACCAGCTGTAGCCTGGACACAGTCTGGTATGGACAACTTGATAGTAAAGCATTGCAATAGTCCATCCTGCTTGAAACAAAAACATCAACCACTTTCTCAGCATCCTGCCTACATAGGAATTGCCTTAATTTAGCTATATTTCTCAAATGAAGGAAGCATGACTTAGTCAGAGCATTTACATGATATACAAATGACAGCTTCCCATCCAACAGGACACCTAAATCCTTCACACAATCTGCACACTTGAAGCTTATACTATTTGTGGTAAAGAGTGGTGTGATTGTGTCAAGAGCTTTGGCATTACTGCCCACCACAAGTACCTCTTTACTGGCATTAAGAGATATTTATTAAAATTATATAGAATAAAATTTTTACTCATCCACATTTTATCTTGCTAAAACAATTACCTAAAGACTCCACATGTGAGGGGTCATCAACCTTAAACAAAACATTGTTCACAACAGTGCTACCAGCTGTCCCCCCAGTATTAATATGTTGTTGGTTGATGTAAATAACTATAGTATTTCATGTACATGAGTAAACTGCTAAGTTCTATTGTCAAAAGATCCACTCTACATGTTGTATGGTTTTGACATCTTCATTGCGGTTTTGAGACCTTCCTTAATCCTTAACTGCTTGTACCTCTGGGATCCATGTGTTTTTTTGTGTAAATATTTGGCTTTCTTGCAGTGCATTGTTCAAATGTGCTTCATGGTACTAATTCTCAGAACTGCATGTTCTTCAATAGATCATCAAAAAAGGTATTTCAACTACCAGCATTAATGCATGCCAGTGGCTCTTATCCTTGGAATCACATTTTAAGCTCAGTGTGACGGAACAGTTAACAGAGTTTATCTGGAGATGAAGTTTATACCTTTATGTGTTTTGAACCTGCACCTACATAGGCACAAGAATTTTACCCCAGGTGACCTTCCTGGTTTTTCGAGAAATACAAGTTCACAACCCTTACTCACAAAGAGGATACTGTCCTCAGTCAGCATTGTTATATATTTAAATTAAGCAAAATAAGTTGATTACAAACACAGAAATAATCCTGAAGTGTTATTGCAAGGTTTGGGTTGAGCTCATCTTAATGTTGTAATAATGTTTCAATTAATAAACTTTGTTACTTAAAGTACAGGTAATATTACAGAAATACTTCAGTTTATAAATCCCATCTCAATCATCTGTAAATGCAGAAAAATAGGATTTAGCTGACTTAAGATTTAGATGCTACCTTATAGTTGCAGTGGGGTGTGCGGTGGCGCAGCCAGTTGGCCTGGGTCCTGCTCTCCGGTGGGTCTGGGGTTTGAGTCCCACTTGGAGTGTCTTGTGATGGACTGGCATCCCATCCTGGGTGTGGTGTCCCCTCCCCCTCCAGCCTTATGCCCTGAGTTGCCGGGTTAGGCTCTGGTTCCCTGCGACCCCGTATGGGATAAGCGGCACAGAAAATGTGTGTATGTGTGTGTGTTATAGTTGCAGATCGTTGATTCTGAGTTTTATAAAGCTAAAGTCTGGAAAACGCAAAAGCTGTTCATTCAGTTTCTAGGCCTTCCTGAAATTCAAATTTAGAAGAAATACAAAAATACTCTATATCTAAAGAAAACTAATATACAGGCAGTCCCCGAGTTGTGAACGTCTGATTTGCATACAACCCGTACTTACGAACCAACACCCCTTGCTATTGGTTTTTTTTGTCACCCCTAAGTAACAATCAAATGAGAACTTCATAATTAAACCTATTATATTAAAAAATTAGTTACTGCAAATACAATGGTCAGTAATAACAAACGGACCCTTCTTTGCGATGTGCATCAAAACATTGCATGTCTACAGCGATTAGTCGGCTCGTGGGTGGGTGCAAGTGAGCGCAAGGTAGGACAAACAATCTTTCTGTAACTGTCTGGTATTGTATTTGGCTTTGATTTTTTTAACCTCCTAACCATGGCACCAAAGCATAAATGTGATGCGAATGATGGTGATGCATCCAAGGGAAACAATCACAAATGAAACTAAAGAGGAAATAATAAAGCAAAAGGTGAAATGCCAAAGAACAATGGAAATGCAAACATTAAAGTTTCTTTAATGTGTGTGCGTGCATGCATGCAAAACACTCTCTCTCACCAAGAGAGCTACAAGACACACTTCTTCCCAGTTGTGCAATTTCACTCCAGACAACACCTCCCGCACATTCTCAAATCTCCCTCACTCTGCTCTTCCAAGTCTTGTCCCTAATTGTTCCCAAGTCCTGTTCCACGTCTCTTTAACGACCACCCACCTTGTCCCCTGACCATGATTTCGGATCCTTGCCTCTGTTCAGTTCGCCGATCGACAGACCGACCATTTGCCCATCCCAGACTATGAGAACACGTCTAGTCCTTTGATTCTGAATAAACAATCCTGCACTTGGGGTCAGCCTTCTCCGTGTCCTCTGTTCGTCACAGTAGTAAAACTTCCTATTCTATGTCTCCATTATAAATACTGTAGTTATATTTATTATTACTTTTATTAATTTAGTAGATACTTTTCTCCAAAGCGAGGTACATCTCATTATTCTTTCCTCAGGCCATCTACCTCATGAACACCTAAATCTCTCCCCTAGAGAGTAAACCGTGCAATACATAATGCTATTTATATTTATAACTATTTATCACATTTCTCTTACACTCCCTTGCATTTGTATCTAGCGACTATTTTTGTACTATTTTTGTATATTGGGTACTTTATATTTTTTAAATATTTTTTATCCCGTGCTCACATACTCTATCTTCTCATCTGTGTCTTGTCACTGTCATTCTGTCTGTGCTGTGGTAGTTCCTGTCACCAAGACAAATTCCTTGTATGTGCGAACATACTTGGCAATAAAGCTCGTTCTGATTCTGATTATATTACAATTACATTTTATTATTATTACTGTATGAAAGATGTTTTAGTATATCCGAAGTGTTTGTTTAATGTTTTTTAAGGATAGAAAGGTACACGATACACTAACAGCTGACAGACTGACGTTAGATACCCACCATACCTAACTGTTCCGACTTGCGTCAAAATCCGACTTAAAGACATGGAACTCATTCGTAATTCAGGGACTGCCTGTACTGCAGTTAGATTTAGAATTCATTGTCATAGACTCAAAGCCTCCAAATTTGTTGCCATTTGCAAATAGTATGGTGAATCTACTGATTAATTTGCAGTACATTTATTAACTTTATTTTCTGTATATCTAATGTAGTTCTGCCTTTGTACCAGTTCATTTTGGGAGTGCAGTACTTGGTTTGCAAAAGAAGCTTGTGTAGAGAACCATTTTAAAGCTGTGCCTATGTTTAGTGCATTACAAAAAAGCTGTTATATTAGTAGCTATATTAAATATCTTTAATGAAAGCCTTACAGATGACAACTTATGTGTCACACATGCGTTTCACATCTAGATTACCTGCTACTCCACAAACTGGGTAAAAATGTATAGTATATGAGATGCATAAAGTTTCTTAGTTTATTGGCCAGCCTCAGGGAAGTATTTTATGAATCTTATGCCCATTTATACCATGACTGATTGATGCTTAAGTAGTGAATCTAACAATTTGGATGGGGAATATTTTTTGTAATGGATGTTTTCATATGCAAGCCCATCTGGGTGGAGAATGCATAGGAAAATGAAGGGTTATAATGGGTGTTGTTAACCATCTTATATTTTGTTGGAACCCCACCCTATTAGTGCCAGTTAAGCAAGTGCAACCTGCTTGGGGAAGTAGATTTCTCAAGACTTCAGCAGTGGAAGTAAACTACACCTCAGCTCATCTTGACCTGTGCCTTACTAAACAAGTCACTCTACCTGCACGATAAGGGAGTCACGACAAAGGTACTGTGGGGTCACTGACAGTGGCATTCAAAGTTTAAAGTTTCTTTGAAAGCACACACACACACATTTTCTGAACCGCTTGTCCCATTTGGGGTCGCGGGGAGCCAGAGCCTAACCTGGCAAGACAGGGCATAAGGCTGGAGTGGGAGGGGACACACCCAGGACAGGACGCCAGTCTGTCGCAAGGCACCCCAAGCAGGACTCAAACCCCAGACCCACCAGAGAGCAGGACCAGGTCCAACCCACTGCGCCTCCGCACCCCCCTCTTTGAAAACAATGGGTGTAATAAACAATTATGACATGTGAGTCAACCATAAGAGTCTCCTTCCAGTATTTTATGTTGCTGGAATGCTGGGTAACACCTGGGTATGTTTTGGCTTTGGAGGGGTAGGTTTTTACTGTGTAAGGCTAAGTGACAGTTGCATCAGACAATCGGGTACAACACTGGACTGTGGTACAGTCATGGCTGAGACAAGTCATAGTGGAAATGTGGTCACTTCTCATTTGGCATCACCGCATGCTAGGGGTTGGTGCAGCCTAACGGAACATCGTATCCATACAGTTTCCCTTTTCTTTAGCAGAAAAAGTCATGGCACAGTCCAAACTATTATACGAGAACACTAAAACAGGGTTATAGACCTTAAGGAAATGTCTCAGACCACGTCATACCTGGTTTGACAGTTACCTGATGAACACTCTCGTCCGAGGTAATCCTGTGCAGAGGTCAAAAGGTTTTTTCATAACTCCATTTACAGTACTGATATTGTATGGGAAGAGCGGTTCAGAAAATATGTGTGTGTGTGTGTCTAGGTTGAAACGTTATCGAATGAAAAATATGTGCGCTTAATCTCAGAGTGAATCTAGTTATTGAAACTGCTTGACTGGAAGGTGGAGGGGTTCAAACGTTGCGTATTCCCAAAATATTGAAGTAATCCGTCTGGCTACAGAATCAGATTGCATTTTGAACATAACGATGATGATTCCGCTGACAGATTGCGAACGTTCCTGTACACAATAACATTCTTTCGGCAGTGTGTTCAGGGTTCGCGTGCCTTTCTCTGCCAACTTTTGTTTTGTCTGAATATTAATGCGCGGCGCTCCGCCCCTTAAAATAGGTGAGAAGGTAATGATGAGTAAAACCACGTTTAGCGCGGTGGGAAATGTGACGTCAGAGCCACCGCAGTAAAGATATAAAACGACAGCTCTACGAACAGCTTCAACGACTTCTGCACATCTGCTTGTCGAATACAATCTTTTCCTAGATGCCTACATTCTGCGTAAGTAGTTCAAACTAATTTCATATAGATGGAGAATATATGAAGTTAAATTTAATTACGCAAAGAAATATAGTTTAAAAATGTTAACGGCGTATGCTTATGCATGTACATTTTTTTGTATAAAAAATGTAAATAAACTATGTAATTGTAAAAAAAAATAAACTAAGTAATAAATTAATAAGTAATAAGTATAATAAGTAATAATACATAAATTAAACTAAGTAAATAAATGTAAATAAACTAAGTAACTATTAAACAAACGCTGTGTCTAAGTCCAGTTCAATCATGAACACAAACTCAGTACAGTTTAATCGAACTTCATGCATATCAAACAAATTTTACTGAAACCGCCCGGGTTCTGCGGAAATTTGTCAACCCAAATGCACATTTTTATTTTCTTTGTGTTATGAGGAAATAGGTGCTACATTTTCCGAGAAATTTCAACGAAATTTTTTTCAAACGAATGAGCACATTAACATTTCCCCCCCGGAAATACCTTCGTAAGTTTAGATTTGTTTCCATTAACTTAATTTGCATCCCCCTAAGGGTACAAATTCCAATGGGGCTGCAAAGAAATTTTTTCTCTGCCTAACTAGTGATTATCATGTAAAGCAGAAGTTACTTAAGGCTTGTGCATCTCTGCAGACTAAGGGTTTTCTCGAGTCTTGTTCAGTTATGTACATACATGATACATAGTGCTTTTTCATACGTTTATACATAATCAGACGCTTTTCTCCGAAGCGACTTCCAATGAACACTAGTCATCAGCTCATACCTGCATAGATTACTTATAATTACTCACTCTTCATTACACCAGCGAAAAGGTGTATCCACAATGGAATGTCGCATACCTGTCTCCACGTGAGGATCCGCTCTCAGGCGGGACACATGGCACAGGACACGCCTGTGCGCTTTTGCACGGACGGTAACGAGACACGCGGGAGCATTTTGCAAGAAAAGGGGGCGTGTCCATCCAGCAACTCCGCCTTCAAACACCGGGATAGATGAGCATGAAATATTTGAGCATCAACTTCAAATATAGAAACGCCCAACCAAGTGTGGTCAAACGGGAATGTCGGCGCGCTCATTACGCAGGCCTTTTATGTAAGATCACTTACAGCCAGACACGTGAACTTCTTAACCCTCGTTGATGTAATCTCACGTCGTGTAAAAGGCAAGGAAAGTTACACCATGATTATCTCTCATTTTTACACACAGTCGTGTAGGCGGCGAATATCTAAGATCTGCGCGTCGCTGGCTATTAAAGGGCATTTCGTGGAACTGCAGCTTTTGTTCAGTCCTTGAAATATCTACGATCCGACTTACAGATGCTTTTATCAGCGTCTAAATAGGATGCCGAATTGGCTGTTTTTAGACACTCGTTTTCAACTTGGTGGTGAAGCCGCATCTAGCGGCCGCCTGCGCGCCTTTCCATCCCTGAATTGATTTTTAGTGTCTACCTGTTACATGATGAACTGCGAATGTAATGGCATTGTCACCAAGGGGGTGCTTGGGCACTGGAGTAATAGTTCACATTTTGTCCCGCGTCAGTGTAATACCTCTAGTTTTTGGCAAATATGTGTGTGTGTGTGTGTGTGTGTGTGTGTGTGTGTGTGTGTGTGTGTGTGTGTGTGTGGGGGGGGGTCTTCAAACTGGGTACAGCTTCTCTTGATGCATCTTTCTTTATGAATGCAAAATATTGTATTGAATCTGAGAAATGAGGTTTAACTTAAAATCTGAGGGAAAGGGGGGGACGACCTTACAATGTGTCTTTGGTTTCTTTAGCCCGTGTCACTTTCATACTTTCCCTGAGTTTCATGAGAATATTAATCACACATCCTTATTCTCTGACTTAAGGTGCTGTGAAAACAGCAGACAGCTCACTCTGATGCTCTGCTGATTGGAGGTTTAAACTTAGCATTTGTACAGAGTTGGTTATAGAAGTTTTCTGCATCCTTTCGAAGTTATACTTTTTAAAGGTTTTTTTTTCCTTGCATTCAGATTTTTTGCAACAGTTTCTGAAACTTTCTAATTTCCGATGGCACTCTACTGAAAGGTTTTGCCTCCAGTTGTATTTCCAATTGCTCCTCACTCTGTGTTAATGTGGCTGCCATTACTTTTAATCAATTTTAGAATACTTGGAACATCAAGTGACAATGGGAGAAGACACATTCCCATCTCAAGCATTGGAGGGAGAGGGTAAGTGGGCATGCCCGGACCCCTTTGAAATTAGTCCGTGGGTAATGCGCATCTTTAAAATTCTCTTGGTTTTTGCTAATAGAAGTTTCTATGAATGAGTACACCAACCAGGCCTTTGAGGCTGATGAAATCCCCAAAGAGGATGAAAATAAGGACACCCCACCTGAGGAACCTACCCCCAAACGGGGACTGTTTAGGTAACAAGTAACCCTGTCCAGTGTACATTACATCTTTTGATATTTTGAAAATGCCAATCACTCATACTGCTTTTTTTTAGGGGGGTTGGTTAAACCTTATTTTCACTCATCTGTTTTAGGAAGAAAAAGAAACAGGAGGAACCTGCTAAAGCAGTTGGATTTTTCCAGCTGGTAAGAAAATGAATTCATAAATGCATTTATTTATTTATTTATTTATATTCTTAAGTCAGTCACCACAATGTTTGTATGCTTTAGTTCCGGTATGCCACATGCCTGGAGGTCTTCATGATGGTCGTGGGACTGCTCTGTGCTGCTGCACACGGTGTTGCTTTGCCACTGATGTGTGTGGTTTTTGGGCAGATGACAGACAGCTTTGTCGCAAGTGGACAGCAGTTAAATATTACAGGTGGGAAAATCCCTCTACAAACAAAGGTGTACACAGATGGCTTGACTTGAGCCCTAAAAGCCCCAGCTATCGAATGGCTAGAAAATTTTGTCAGTGCAGTGAGTCTTTGTCCAAAATTCCTTTTTTACATTTTTCACCTCTTTGCTAATTTTGATCATTCCAAAGATACAAAATCTGAGTTTTCATGTAGGCGAAGGATGTGGAAACAGTTTTTCAGGAAGAAAAGTATCTAAGGGATGTGTTGAGTTGGTGTCTAACTTTGAGTAGCAATTTGGTTTTATTGTTTCATTGTAAAGTTTTTCTTGCAATTAGCTCAAATTAATTAACTATTCCTCCTTCCTTTCCTTCAGGTAATCTCACCTCAGCAAACTCTGCAGAATGTGTTCCTATTCCTGGAGTAGATATCCAAGCTATGATGACCCAGTAAGCATTATTTATTTACATTTACTTTTATTCATTTAGCAGATGCTTTTCTCCAAAGTGACATACAGTACATCTGAGAGAATACAATTTGTACATTACATTACAAGAAAGAGACACAGTTGCGGATGTGTGATTCTTAAGTAAAATAAATTTCTTTCCACTTTATGCACCGATGTTCAACGCATGAGTAGGTGCATAAAACTCAGCATAAACAAATCCTGATCACCTTCCTACAATTTTTTTTTTTTTGAGATAAACAAACACTTACATACAATACAGGAGTAAAGGCTTATCTGGGCATGATCATAAAGTTATGGTGCATGAATGTTTACACCTTACATGAACTTAGATCATGGGCGAAGTGAGTCTGGAAGAGATAAGTTTTCAGACCCTTTTTAAATGTGGACAGAGTTTCAGCAGTTCTGGTGAGAGGGGGAGATCATTCCACCACAACAGAACCAGAACTGAGAACCTCTGTACTTTACCTTTCGTGCGCGGGACCACCAAACAGGCAGAAGAGCGAAGCCGTTTGGTTGGGATGTAGCAGTTGATCAAGTCTTTTAAATATCTGGGAGCAGTTCAATTAATGCATCTGTAGGCAAGAACCAGAATCTTAAATTTGATCTGGGAAGCTATGGGAACCCAGTGCAGAGAAACGAGTAGAGGAAATACATAGGAATGCATTGGCAAGTCAAACACAACTCATACAGCAGCGTTCTGTATCAGCTGTAGAAGTTTGATGGTAGTAGCGGGAAGGCCAGACAAGAGAGAAAGTTGCAGTAGTCCAGACGGGATGTCACCATGGCCTGGACAAGTAGTTGGGCAGCGTAAGTTGTGAGGTAAGGATGGATCCTGCAGATGTTATGCAGGATGTATCTGCAGGTTAGGGTTGTGGCTTCGATGTGCTGAGAGAAAGATACTCAAGTCTATTATTGCGCCCAGACTCTTAGCTGAGGGGGTAGGCAAAATGAGTGAGTTGTCCTGTTTGATCGAGAAATCGTGACATAGGTCGAGAAGAGCAGAGGACCCAGTACCAAGCCCTGTGGGACACCAGTTGAGAGAGGCAGAGGTGAAGAACGGGAGGTCCACCAGACCACTAGGTAGGATCTGTCAGATAGGTAGGACTCAAACCATCTTCAAACCATCAGAGTAGAATCTGGCGGTTGACAGTGTTGAATGCTGAAGACAGGTCGGAGCATAAGGACCAAGGAGAGGGAGGCGACTCTAACCAACTGGTAAGCATCAGATACTGCCAGGAGCGCTGTCTCTATCTATCTGACTATCCATCAAGGAGATGGTTCCGGGTGAGGAATTTAGATAGTGAGGGGGCGCAGTGGTGCAGTGGGTTGGACCGGATCCTGCTCTCCAGTGGGTCTGGGGTTCAAGTCCTGCTTGGGGTGCCTTGCGATGGACTGGCATCCTGTCCTGGGTGTGTCCCCTCCCTCTCCAGCCTTACGCCCTGTGTTGCTGGGTTAGGCTCTGGTTCCCTGCGACCCCGTACGGGACAAGCGGTTCAGACAGTGTGTGTGTGTGAGTTCAGAGAGTTGAGCACAGGCTGCCTGTTCTAGAGCTTTAGACAGGAAAGAGAGGTGGGAGAGTGGTCTGTAGTTTTGGTTGAGATCCAGGCAGGGTTTCTTTAACAGAGGTGAAATGAAAGCAGTTTTGAAGGCAGATGGGAAGCAGCCAGAGGAGAGCAAGGAGTTATCTTAGAGAGGGAGGTAAAGAGTAAAGAGTTGTGGGGAGATGGTCTGTAGGAGTGACGATGGAATTGGCTCAAGCGAGCAGGTGGTGGCTTTGTGTAATGCCAGGAGATTGGAGATTTCAGATTCAAAAGGTGGTTTGAATTTCGAGAGCGTGACTTCACAGGGAGGTCCAATGCAATCCAGGCAGGGTGATGCTGAGAACTTGTCCGTGATTGCATTGACTGTCTCTGAAAAACAAACTACAGTCAACAGCAGTGAGAGAAGGAGGAGGAGGAGGCGGCGAAGGACACAGAACGGATGAGAAAGTGGCAAAGACTCTGTGTGGTTTTTTAGTTGCAGACTGTATTTTGTTGTGGAAGAAGGTAATTTTAGCTGAGAAAACAGAGTGAAAAGTAGCTGAGTTGTTTGTAGACATCCAGGTTGTGCAAGTCTTGGATTTTTGCCATTGTCACTCTGCAGCCCGGAGTTTGGTCCTGTTAGCACGTAATGTATCAGTCAGCCATGGGGTGGCACTGGGGCGTGCTGATCTGGAAGATAGTGGACAGAGAGTCATGTATGCAGTTGTCTGGTATTACTTATTTGATGTATCACTTTTTTCAATCAGTTAGCTTCAGATTAAAGTGTTTAATGACTTGTATAAAATCCTTCTCAACACAAAGTGAACTGAGAATTTCTCTTTACAGGCATGCCTATTACTTTGTGGGAATTGGAGCAGCAGTACTAGTTCTCGCAACCTTCCAGGTCATGATGTTTTTCTTGACAGCCACCAAACAGACCAAAAGAATTCGTGAAAAATACTTCCATGCAATTCTCCACCAGCAAATGGAATGGTTTGACACACATCAGATTGGAGTGCTGATAACTAGGCTGACAGAGTAAGTCTGTTGTGGCCATTGAGTTCATGCTAAGTGGGCTGGTGCTACTGTATTTATAAGACTGCAACAAGAAATCAGCAAGCTGCTAAGTTCAGAAAGTAGATGCACTGGTCTAAATTCTAACCATTTAGATAGTAAGTTGCCATATATCCAGGACTTGTTAGTTTGTATTGTGTTCTAGGATTAGTTTTAATTTACATTAAATTGCACCTCTGCTTATCAATATGTACTGCATTGTATTACTGCATTTCTCTTCACTGCAAACTTGAGCTATGAGGAGTTGCATTTTTCTAATGTGAAATTGTTAAATTGCTTTTAGTGACATCAATACAATTAATGATGGACTCGGGGACAAGATCTGCATTTTTACCCAGTTCTTCTGCACCTTTATTACGGGATTCGTCATTGGCTTTGTCAAAGGCTGGAAACTGACGCTTGTTATCCTTTCAGTCAGCCCTCTCCTTGCAGGGTCTGCTGCAGTTTGGTCTAAGGTAAGAATAAATCCAGGTCTAGCAATATTTGACAAAACATCTTGAATATAGGAGTTTTGGAGTCAAATCTTCAATTCCACATGCATTTCTTAGTCAATCTGTTTGTTCAGGTTCTTGCTGCACTAACCAGTAAGGAGCTTACAGCATATGCCAAAGCAGGAGCAGTAGCTGAGGAAATCCTTGTGGCCATCAGGACAGTTGTGGCTTTCAATGGACAGAAAAAAGCTGTAGAGAAGTACGTTTCTTGATCTGCATATTTCATACAGCACTTGGTGGCTGAGATGTTAAACCAAGAAACCTTTTACCATGATGAACTCCTGTATACCACTGAGTACTCTTCCTGAATGAGTTCAGGGCACATCCTTAACTGAAGGGCAGTAGGCCATTGCTTGCTGCTTCAGACTGAAACATAGCCCTACTCACTGCATTACCTAGTAACCCTCTGTCAGAGCTCACATTATAAGAACTAGTTTGTCTGTAAGAACATTATTGGCATTAAGCTTGATCTTACCATAAAGATTTAACTACTTTTTATACAAGGACCACAGATAGAAATGCGCAACTCACTTTAGCAGTTTTTACTTAAGAGGATGTTCTGCTCCAAACCATGTATATACGTGTGGTCTTCATGTTGTGGTTAAATCAATGACAACTTGATCCAGCTGCCTCTAAAGCATAATGATACATTCAGTTTCCAGTATCTTATATTCTGTTCTGTAGCAAGCACTAACTTTTTTTTCCCCCTCTTCTTTAAGATACAAGATTAATTTGGAAGAAGCTAAACGGTTTGGTGTGAAAAAATCCGTCACAACCAACGTGTCAATGGGTTTTACTCAGTTTGTCATATTCGGAACATATGCTCTGGCATTTTGGTACGGAACAAAGCTTTCTGTAGATGAACCAGAAAACTACTCCATCGGACGGGTAATCACGGTAAGCAGTGATTGTTCACACACAACCTGAATAGTTTACTTCTGCTCTTTTCCTATTGGCAGATTATATATGGCATTAAATTTTCAGTTTTAATTTTTTTAGTGTTGGATTGCTTGCAGGTATATGGGACAAGCGGTTCAGAAATTGTGTGTGTGTGTGTGTATCCTTGCAGGTATTCTTCTGTGTGATGATTGGTGCATTCTCCTTGGGTCAAGGAGCTCCAAACTTGGAGAGTGTAGCCAAGGCTCGGGGGGCAGCTTATGAAATCTTCAACACCATTGACATGGTACTACCATTAAATGAGTATTTCAACAGTTGGGTCTTTTTAATCTGAATGGTAAGGTTGTGTCCTTCTGAATAATCGATTCTTTGCATTGCAGCCTCGTCCAATTGACAGTAGTTCAACGGAAGGCTACAAGCCTGATTCTGTGAAAGGAGATATTGAATTCAAGAATGTGCATTTCAGTTACCCTTCCAGAAAGGAAATAAAAGTAGGTCATGTGTTTGGTATATCCCCCCCACCCCAAGAGTTTTAGATTTCTTATAATCTGAAAACAAGGCCTGCTACCTGAAGGATGCACTCTTGGAATTAGACAACATTAGAGTTGCAGTTACAATAAATTTAAACTATTCATGCTTAAGATGGCATAGTGGTTGAAGACAAGGTGTGAATTCCAGCAACTTTTTTTGTGCAAGATTCTAAGTTTGTTAAAATGCTAAATAAAGTGAATCTCTGGATTCCCTGCTAGATCCTCAAGGGTGTAAATCTGATGATCCCTAACGGAAAGACCATTGCTTTGGTTGGAGCCAGTGGTTGTGGAAAAAGCACAACCATTCAACTTCTGCAGCGCTTCTATGACCCAGATGCAGGAGAGGTGAGAATATCAGCCCTTCATAAAAACAAATCTGGTCTTGCTCCGGAGGGGGCGCGGTGGCGCAGTGGGTTAGACCACAGTCCTGCTCTCCGGTGGGTCTGGGGTTTGAGTCCTGCTTAGGGTGCCTTGCGGTGGACTGGCGTCCTGTCCTGGGTGTGTCCCCTCCCTCCCTCCCTCCCCCTCTGGCCTTATGCCCTGTGTTACTGGGTTAGGCTCTGGTTCCCTGTGACCCTGTGTGTGTGTGTGTGTGTGTGTGTGTGTGTGTGTGTGTGTGTGTGTGTGTGTGTGTGTGTGTGTGTGGTCTTGCTCCTTGCCCAACAAATAACATAAACAAATTGCTGGGCAACATCTGAATATTACCCATGTATTGCCAAATTGCAACGAATTTTCCCAGCTCAGCCTTTCATTCTTGATCAGGCGTTCCTTTCTACTGCATAATCATAGATCACCTTGGATGGCCATGACATCCGCACGCTCAACGTGAAGTGGTTGAGAGAGCACATCGGCATTGTCAGCCAAGAGCCCATACTGTTCGGCACAACAATTGCGGAAAACATCCGCTACGGCAGGGAGGATGCCACCGATGAGGACATTGAGCGTGCTGTGAGGGAGGCCAATGCCTACGAGTTCATATCCAGACTCCCTGATGTGAGTTCTTAAAACTTGTTATGGTAGCACAGATGACAGGGCTATATGCATGTGTCTTTGTGATGTTTTTTGTGTATCCAGTAGACATTTTGTCCTGTGTTGCTGAATAATGCAGAAGCTGAACACGATGGTGGGGGAGCGCGGAGCCCAGCTTAGTGGAGGGCAGAAACAGCGGATTGCTATCGCCAGGGCTCTGGTGAAGAATCCCAAAATCCTCCTGCTGGATGAGGCCACCTCTGCTCTGGACACTCAGAGTGAGTCCATTGTGCAGGCTGCCCTGGACAAGGTAGGACTAAAGGAACAGCACCTCAGTAAGCTTTCAGCTGTGCTTTTGCTCAGGAAGGAGCAATAAATGTAATTGTTCCAGAGTTAAAATCCAATCGGGATGATGCGTGTAGAGCTGTGCAAAACTTCTGTATCATGATAGCTAATCCAAAATTGTTGTTCGAAGGCACGCGCTGGCCGGACTACAATTGTGATAGCTCACCGTCTGTCAACGATCAGGACAGCTGATGTGATTGCTGGCTTCAGTAATGGAGTTGTGACTGAACAAGGAACCCACAGTGAACTCATGGCCTTGAAGGGGATCTACTACTCACTAGTCATGCAGCAAGTAGGCCCTAAAATGAAACCTGTCATTTAATTTGGTATAATTTTTTATTCAAAGAATGACACTTTCAGCAAATTGTGCTGGGAGATGGTCATCCATTGAATTGTTTTGATACTGCAGTAATCCATGACATTCATAATGTTGAAGCCAGGAGACAGTAAATAACTTTTGAAATATAAGTTTATTTTGTCAGCTCTCCACTTTAATACCAATGGCGTTATACATCAGAACTCTGCACTGTTTAAATCTTCAGACATCAGGTAAACTGGAAGATATTCAAGAACTGAGTGACGGCAGCTCCAGTGAGGCCTCGGAAGGCTCCGAGGAAAGTGAGTCTGAGGTGGAGCAGAACCAGAACACAGAAGGACTCAGTGGGTTCCAGAGGAGCTCTTTCAGGCGTAGCCGCAGCATCCGCCGAAGGTCCTCCAGAAGGAAGAAGAAAGTCAAGAAGTCTGCAGATATGAATGTATGAAAGTGCACATGGCACAACTTTAAAGCCAGTTTATAGGGAATCTGCATGTATAAAGTCAGATTACCAAGGTTGTCCAGTTCTTGTCTTTCTGAAACTTATTTTATTTCCCTTTTCAATGTTCCTGTCTTAAGTGACTTCATTTTGCTAATTTCTCTCAGGAAGAACAATTGCCAGATGTGTCCTTCTCAAAAATCCTGGCTTTGAACAAACCAGAATGGCCGTATTTGGTGGTTGGAACGATCGCTAGTATCATTGGTGGAGCAGTCTACCCCTGCGTTGCCATCATCTTTGCAAAAATCATTGGTGTAAGTAAATGAACGGCGATGTATCATCACAGCAGCATATGAGAAGGAGCTTCAGGGCTTTAGGGTTCATGCTTTTCTTCGTCTGAGCTGCTTTCTTGGGAAAATAATTAGAGCACTGTTATTTCAGGTCTTTGCTGAAGTGGATCCGGAGGTGAAGAGGCAGAAAACCTTGATGTTTTCATTGCTTTTCCTTCTCATCGGAGTAGTCGCATTTGTGACCTACTTTCTGCAGGTTGTCCCAATACTTTGGGTTAGGTTTTGGTATGAGGTGCAGTGTTTTGGAATTTAGTTTTCAACAAGACTGTATATCCTTCTTGTAACTAAAGCTGTAGTATACATTTAAGAGCATCTATATAAACACCATATTCTCATTCCCGTTCACTATATTTCCTCAATTCCTGCATTTTGTTACTTAAATGCCAAGCCCAGAAATCACATTCCAATTTAACGTAATCCCAGAAAACATCTTTTTCTCTACAGGGTTATATGTTTGGTAAATCTGGAGAGATTCTTACAATGAGATTGCGATCCCAGTCTTTCCAAGCCATACTGAGGCAGGTACGGTACCACCCTCTCATATACATCCAACACTGTCAGCTCTGACAGTTGTTAGAGTTGTGGCTGAACCTGCAGTCCTAAACACTAAATTGGTGTTCTCCACTGCAGGACATTGGCTGGTTTGATGACAGCAACAATGCTGTAGGAGTTTTAACAACAAAACTGGCCACGGATGCATCACTGGTCAAAGGGGTAAACACAAGTTGCTACTCTACACAACTGGAGCCTGGGATCATGCTAAATATTAACTGAAAAGTTAACTGCGTTGTATAAGTTGAAGTACATTTTTACTCCTCCTAGCTGTATATTGTTCGCTGACATACCCCTAGTTGAGTAACTTGAGAGCATAAGCACAGCACTGACTTGAATGCACTGCAATTTTTTCAGTTATTTCCTTTGTGCCAGTTACTTTGAAGCAACTTTAGGGCTGAAACTCATTTCATCCTGGTTAACTTCTTGACCTGGATTATAGCTCAAGAGTTTGCATGTGTATTGTCTATGTTTTGAATAATGAGGTGCTATGTTGTCTTGTCTTCTAGGCTACGGGATCCAGACTTGGCCTGAGCGCAAACTCAATATGTGCACTCCTTATTGCCATTATTGTGGCCTTCTGCTTCTGCTGGCAGCTCACACTCCTCATCCTTGCTTGCGTACCTTTTCTTACTATGGCCAACTATATCAAGGTGAAGTCCACTGCTGGGCACGCGTCACAGGACCAGAATGCTCTGGAACTTTCTGGAAAGGTATGGCCAGCCACAGAATGATGCTCAGGCAAAATGCAGAGGAAAATGCTTTTTAATGTGCCAAGTGAGAGTACCAAAAAGTCAACCATTTCAAACATGATGAACATGTCAAAAGTGGCTTTTATTTAAGGAATGTGGCAAATGCATATCATATGCAGTAACTAATTTTACTAAAACTGAGCAACTCAGACCTATGTCAGTCAGTTTGCTATTACCAGACTGATATGCTTGATTCAGTTAGGCCTGAGGTTCTGACCATTCAGTGGCATCACGTGGTCGTAAAAAACTTTAGTGGCAAGATTACTTTGGTGGGTACTTTCCAAAAGACTTTATTCCTCTACAAAAACTCATCTAAGGATGTGGTTTTTTTTTAAATATATTTCCATTAAGGAGGGGTGCTGTGGCATGGCAGGTTTGGTCTGTGCCTGCTCTCTGGTGGGTCTGGGGTTCCAGTCCCGCTTGGGGGTGTCCTGTGCCGGGCTGGCGTCCTATCCTGGGCATGTCCTCTCCACCTCCAGCCCTGCGCCCTGTGTTGCCGGGTTGGGCTTCACTTGGGATAAGCGCCTTCAGTCAATGTGTGTGTGTGTGCGTGTGCAAATTTCCATTAAGTATTTTGCCCTCAGCAGTGACTGTCTCAAAGCCAGCACCCAAGGTTTTCAGCTGACTCATCTCAAGTTTCCAAGCAATGGAGTCAGCTGTAATACTGGGTAACACTAATTTGTGTCATCTTCAGATATCCACGGAGACGGTTGAAAACTTCCGAACAGTCGTGGCCTTAACAAGAGAAGATATATTTTTCCACAAGTTTACAGATAGCTTGAGCGAACCATATAGGTAATCTCTTCACCTATGCATCACATGTACGACACACCATCTGAGTATTGTCACAGAATGGAACTTTGCTGTCTCACTCTGACATCAGATATGAATAAATTGAACCTATTGGTAGTTTGCAAACATTTACCAGTTCCTTGACACTTCCTCATCCAAATGCAGAAGTGCCTAGATCTTAACGGTGGAGACTTGGCCTAAATCTACATTTAAACAAACCTTTCTTATACATATAATGGTTTTTTTTGCAAATTAAATGGGGTATTCATGTTTGAGACACTACATTTTTTTTAGCGGTAACATTGCATATGAAATATAACAAATTACCTCTTCACTTTCAGGTCTGCCCTATGTAAGGCACCCATCTATGGACTGACTTATTCCTTTTCTCAAGCCATCCCATACTTTGTCAACGCTGCCATTTTCCGATTTGGCGCTTGGCTCATAGCATACTGTTACACCCAGTTTGAAAATGTTTTCCTGTAAGTACTTGGATGGGCAGAATGCTCCAAAAATAACATTGAGTGACATGGATTTGAATCCTGATGTGTGGTACTGCACGGTTCACTACCTGCTACTGCAGTAGAGCCCCAGAACGCTTGTTCAAATTACTCCAGTAAACGTACCCAGCAGTATAAACTGAATGCCTTGGATTAATTATGTAAGTAATGCGGTCTCTTCCGGAGTTTGATGTTGGTTAAATTTCTGAATCCTGTTTCCTTGTAGAGTGTTCTCCGTGATTATCTTTGCTGCTATGAGCATTGGACAGTCCTCATCCTTTGCCCCAGATTTTGCCAAAGCAAAAACATCTGCTCAGAGAATACTAGCCCTCCTAGAGAAGAAACCAGAGATCGACATCTGCAGCGAGAAAGGAGAGAAGCCAGTGAGTAGTGGAGCAAGTCCTTGTCATTTTTAGTCCCTTTTTGTACTATATAAACTAATCAATTGTCTTTTTATTGTAAGCAGGGATTACAGTATTTCTTTGCATACATCAAAACATTATTCCTGAGATCATTATTCCTGAATTTGGCTTTCAACTCCCCACCCCCACTTCCCAAAAACCAGTCAAACTGTTCAGGAAACATTGAGTTCCGCGACGTCCACTTTGCATACCCGACCAGGAAGAACGTAAGCGTCCTGCAGGGTCTGAATGTATCTGTGAGCCCGGGCCAGACACTGGCGCTGGTTGGGGGCAGCGGTTGCGGGAAGAGCACAACCATCCAGCTGTTGGAGCGTTTCTACGATGCAGCTACTGGACATGTGGTGAGGACCTCAAATCCCAGGCCAGAACATGAAACAGCCCTGCAGTCTGGTGTGTCAGTAAGATGATGAAAGCTTGCATGTGACAAATCAACTTCAGTACCAACTCATGTACAGAGCTGATTAAGTTTTCAAACACCCCCTTGGACTTTTTGCACATTTGTGACAGCTCGGAACCATGATGTATGTAACTAAATTTTTTTCCACTCATCAACACAAAGTACTGCAAACAAAGGCAGACAGTTTACTAAAGTAGAAGTCAGAAAATTGAATTTGTTACTGTTCACCCCTTTACTGTAATGTACTTAAATGACCAACGAACTCTGCTCTGAAAGTCACATAGTTATCCACTTGTGGTTTTGGCGTAAAACCACGGACCCAGTTTCTGTTTGTGTTTTCATCTGGTTGTTTACTGGGATGCTGATGTAAAAGGCAATATACATGCATATTATGTATGATACCACTTAATTTCCTCCCCTATGTCATCCTCCATTCCAGTACGTGGACGGACATGAAGCGGAGGGCCTGAATTTAGCCTGGCTCCGCTCCCAACTTGGCCTAGTGTCCCAGGAACCCATTCTTTTCGACTGCTCCATTGCTGAGAACATCCAGTATGGCGATACCAGCCGTGAGATCTCCCAGCACGAGATTGAGGAAGCTGCTAAGAATGCCAATATCCATAACTTTATCTTGGGTCTCCCAGAGGTATGTAGGGGGTCACTTGGTGTGAGGTTCAGAAGGTATCTTGGACTTCTGAGTAGATGTTTGTCAGAATGGCAGTCTGACATTGTGGTTGGCACATAAAAATATTTAACAGTTCATGCAGTATGTCTAAGCTAATCTGGCAAAACTAAAACTAAGGGAGCACTGCAAACAAAATCTCATTGAATTGCTATTTATTCTGGAAGCAGTTCACCTTTATCCGTAGGAGTTAATTATACTTGCAAAATCTGCTAACAGAAATACAACACCAGAGTAGGGGACAAGGGCACCCAGCTGTCTGGAGGGCAGAAGCAGAGGATTGCCATCGCACGGGCGCTGGTGCGCAAGCCCAGAGTGCTGCTGCTGGACGAGGCCACCTCTGCACTGGACACAGAGAGCGAGAAGGTCAGTGAGCACCATCAGCGTGACCTTTACAGCGGGTTTGCAGTTACTTCTGCAAAGTTTAAACACTGCGTAAATGACTTAATGCTTGTTTAATGTATTTTGATGGGTAATAACTGGAACCTGTGTAGTCACTGGTCATGTTGCTGTAGAGTTCATAAAGATCCCAGTTGCCTTATGCGACTTCAGATATTCCCTCTTCCTTTTAAGACACTCTAGTTCGTCCCCTTGCAAATGCAGGCAGCAGGTAGTGTAGAGGTCAGAGCAACCACCCAACACACTTGAAAAACCCAGGTTTGAATCATCATTTGCTTTACTACCCTCGAGTAAGGTGCTTACTCTGAATTGCCCCAGTGAAAATGACCCACGTGTGGGAATAATGTGAAGGTACTTCCAAATATTTATTGAAGTTGCTTTGGAGAAAAGCATCAAATATATGAATGTAAAACAAAAAGCTTGTGTGTGTCCAAATCACCAGATTGTGCAGCAAGCCCTCGATGAGGCACGAGTCGGCCGCACCAGCATTGTCATCGCCCACCGGCTGTCCACAATCCGGAATGCCGACATTATAGCAGTCATCCAGCATGGGAAGGTGATTGAGCAAGGCACCCACAACGAACTGATGGCTAAGCAGGGTGCCTATTATGCCCTGGTCAATGCACAGGTGTCTCACTAAAGGAAAGTCTCAATCCTATTGAGGTGTTCCAGGAGAAACTACAATATTACACCTATATTTGCCTTGTGTTACTATGCAGTTCCTACTGATGTAAGCTGTTACAATAAATAGTGCACTTTGTTTAGTAATGCTACCTCCTGCTTCGAACTTTTTACTGTGGGTTACATAGAACCCTGATATTTAGTGCTTAATGCATCTTCTAGCAGTAACCTGTTTAAATCTGGTTTGGGATTAGTAACGTGAGCAAGGACTACAGTGACCTGAATGCACTCAGCCACAGGACTGTTTCATAGTACTGGGTACAGCTCCACAGTTTAAGTACAGGTTTTTTTTAATAGCTTTTATAAACTTTTATTTTTCCCTCCATTGTGCATAACATTTACAGCAAAAGGTCTAAACTTTGTATGCATTTTATTTGTCTATAATTTTTATTTCTTGATTTTTAGCAATGCCATTGTCCTGTGGATAAGTAACCCATGTATTTACACTCAACCATTGCATGTAATATGAGCCTTTCGAGCAAGAGAGCAATGGGGCTCAACACCAGCCCCTCTTTCTCCCCCCCATAACAAAAAGAGCAATCCATGACGGTCAACATTGTAGATGTTACTTGCGGTACACTTATACATTGGAATTTTGATGTAAGTTATAGATTACAACTGTACACTTGTCACATGTACACACCTGTACCTGCTGTATTTTCACCCTTTTACTGTATAAGTAAATTCTTTAACTTGTGAACCTTAACTTTATGACTAAAACTAAATGTTACAGTATGTTTAAACCTTATAGGACTCGAAGTATTGCAGTATTTAGATATTTGTCTTGTTTTTAATAAATCTGGAATGATCCAGATTCACTCTTCTTGAGCAGGTATAAAGATCCTGGATTTTCCTGAGCTGCAAATAATACTTTCAGGTTTCTTTTATCTGTAACGTTTCAAGATGCTGCCGACTGCTTAATAATTTTTTTTTTTTTTTTATATTTTATATGCATATGATCTTTCTCCATGTTTCTTATTCCTGCAAAACCATTTTTGTGTATGCTGGTATTTGTGCCAATAAGCTAAACTATAATGTTTCCTAGTTTTCTGTAAAGTGAATGTTGCCTTGTACAATTAGAATTCACAGTATGAGAATGTTATCCACTTAAAGCAAAGTTAAGTATTAATGTTTCTTCCGTGTACAGTTTAATAAAGTGGCAAATTTTTGTGAGCTGTGTTTCTACGTAAAGTGAGTGATGAACCCTGTGGAAAGACGCTCGGCAGTATGAACACACGGGGGCGCTGTTTGCCCACGACTGCGCCGCAACGCCACCATGTGCGCAACGTTCCCATCTGTATCCGTGATGCTCGCCGTTTCGCGCATCTGCCGTTTTTTCTGCTGAAACTGGCTAATCGGCTATCGGGCACTGGGGTGGCGTCTCATGCGTAGTCGCGTTGAATTCGTGGCTGAGATCACTTAAACGCAAATTTATACCAGTATTACTGTGGCATTTCCCGCGTGGGCCTACAGCTGCGTGCTCCGACAGTCGGACTGACTCGCCTGTGGATGAGACGGTAAAAGTCCGTTTCTAGCACGTGGTTGTCTGCAAACTTGAATAATCGCTACTTTTCAGTTTTTGTTTGAAAGCGGGCTCAGATGGAGTCAAAAGGTACTCAAGCAGGAGTATAAGCAAACTAAATTAAATATTTTCAGTATTCTGCCTTTTTTTTGTCGATTCATCTTTTAATTAAATCAATCAGTTATTTGGGCAGTTACAAATACTACATATCATGCAAATGGTAAACCAGGGAATAATTTGAACCTTGTTCAGGTTCTAAGGTATGGACCGAAACTGCTGATTCATGGCTACTACTAAAGACAAAACTGACTTAACTCAGAAATGCATTACAGTGTAAAATTAAGCTCAAGTGTATTTTTTCCACAGTACTCTGATGTGATGTGACGGTTTAACAATGTAAATTGTTTTTCTCTAGTGACATGAGTTGCTCTTCAGTGAAATAACCGTCACCTAACACTTGCAACTTTTAGGGTTAATGTAAAATAATCATCTGCCAAACAGTCCTTTTTTGTAAAACTGCCAAAATATCACTGTAGTGTGCGTGTGAGATTTTTCTGGAGGCAGTTCCCAAACTGTTGCGACTTCTGAGGGAAGCACTTGACGACTGTGTGTCAGTAGGAAGCCGATGAAGTGCGCTGTGCACTTGGATGCGAGGCAGTGCTCTGTGGCTCTGGGCCCTCTGTACTGCGGCTGCTGCCCTTCTAGAAGCAGTGATCGAATCTCTCTTCAACCACACGGCTCTTCGGAACCACAGATTGTTTGGTGTCGCGACTAAATGTTTGCTACGCCTTTGGCCCTCCGGTTTTCCTTTGGCCCGAGTCCCCATCCAGCCTGTTTCAGGCCCAACGGGGATGCTGCCAGTATGTTGCATTGCCCTTGGTCGAGGCACTTCCTCTACGGTTGCTCCAGTTTAGTTACCGCACTGTATAAATGGGTAAATAATTGTAAGGTGCTTTGGAGAAAAGTGTCAGCTAAATGAATAAATGTAAATGTGGTGGCACACAAATGATTGGAACATAAACCATATGCAGTGCCCCAGAACATAATTTAACAAGTTACAATGAGAGCCATTGTTACTTGTACAGCTATAAAACTCCACATAACAAGCATTTGCTCATGTAAAATTCTAGCAGGGAATATTTTGGCATCTGAAACAGTCTCCACGTTCCTTCTCTATCAAAAAAGGGGTGCATTGACTGACTGGACTTTAATCCTGCTTTTTTTTTATTTTGAATTGATGTATAAAATAATATTCACTTTCTTTAAAACTAAACTGCACATTCATTAAAACCAAAACACGGTCCATTCCGAATCGACACCAAGCGATAGAGCGAAAAATTTTAGGAGGAAAGTGACGCAGAATTTCTATACATTTAAAATCAGTCTTTCATTTATGCTGTTTGGTTTGATTTGCTTTTTTGGACACTGATTTATTTTAAAGCTGCTTTTAGCAAATAAAGCAGACGCTGATATTTTCACATATATTTAAAGATTGGATTTATTGTGTAACTTATGTAACATACAAACTTATTCACTGTAGGATATTTTACTCATGTCCGTGTTGTATAAAAATATCTGAAATTCCATCGCATGCTTTTGGAATAAACGTAGTAAATCTTTTTTCGCCCCCTTCTCGTACCCTAGTGACTGCTAAATTTAAACCTCTGGATTTACTATTTTCTGTTTAAAGAAACTTCAAAAGAGTTTCCCGTTTGGATGCCTTTTAAATTCTGGTTTTGGAATTTTAGTTTTGATTGCGAGACACCTATATGCAATTGGTCCCAACTATCCACGCGGGTTTTGAATTACATTTTGAGTTCCTAACGTTTCCAACCCAATGCAACCTTTAGTGATTTGTCTTTTTTTTCCTCACGTTATGTCGCACTCAGCCTACTGTCATCCAAGGACTTGCTACAATCCCTAAAATAGTTGTACGTTTATTTGAAAACAAATCGCTCGAGTCTAAAGTTAAATCCACTCTGACTTTATTACTGGGATTCAGCAGAGAAGCTGGTAAAATCTGTGCGACTTTGGACCCGCGCACTTGAAGGACTGTGATCTAAACAAAGTGCATCTGACAGATTTTGAAGATACAAGTCCAACTCGATAAATACCACTGTCACAAAATACATTTTTTTTTTCCATTTGTTGACAAAAATCAAAATACACCCCATATTTCCAGATATTTACTAGAAGCAATATACAACTAGAAAATACTATACAAAACGTACCTCGGACAAATACAGTACTCACCTTTACATAGGTATTGTATAATATGCTACCCTAGTCTATTACATGTTGCAGTTTTACAGTATTTTTGCAGCAATTGGTGTAGGTTAATTTGAATTGAAACAGAAATGATGATTGGACTGCTTGAAGTGGTGCGTGTTTTCTGTTCGGTTCAATACGGTAAAACTTGTCATTCAGACTGAATTAAGTGGCGCCCACGGATTATCCGTCCCATAGATCCAGTGGAAATAAAGTAGCCTGTGCTGCGCATCACTGAAATTCGTTCGACTAAAATCACCGCAGGAATGTGACAAAAAAATCCTATTTCTGTTCAAGAATAAAGTGCCGCAGTTTGGTCTGAATAAAATATATACATTTGAATTTGCTATGAATTTGCAGGCCACGTTCTTTTTATGAGATCCAAAACACTTATTATTTGTGAGTCCGGCTCCCGACTTCATTTGAAGCGTTTGAAGGGTTTATGAAACTGCATCCCCACTTTCAATGAACTTTTTTTTTTTTTTTTTTTTTTTTTTAACCGATGATGCACCCGATATGATAAACTGTGCGATTACCATCTATACCTCAGTCGTGTATCCTCAAGATCGCGTTAATTCCGAGGGAATTTGAGTTCCAGTTTATGAGGAACCGGGCAAAATAAAATAAATAGATTTCTTCGATAATTTCCAGCAATTACGAGCCTCTTTAGAGTCTCTGTAATTCTCGTGCAGAAATCCAGCTGTTGCTCAGTCCAGAGAGTTGCTGTGGCCATTTATACTAGCGGCCGCCTGCACCGACTCGGGGTGCTGCAACAGGTCCGGCGAGTGACACGAGGGGCTGCCGGGGACACTGTGCTCGCTGTCCGTGTCGCTGCCTCTTTTGCCCCCGCTGCTGCTGGAGCCCGAGCCCGCGGAGCCCCCGGCGCTGTGGGTTTTCACGTGTTTGCTCAGGTGGTCGCTGCGCATGAAGCGCTTGTTGCACACGGGACACGCGAAGCGCTTCTCGCCCGTGTGCGTGCGCAGGTGCCGCTGCAGCTCGTCGGAGCGCGTGAAGCGCTTCCCGCAAAAGAGCCAGTTACACACGAAGGGCCTCTCGCCGGTGTGCCACCGCAGGTGCGCCTTCAGGTGCGACGTTTTGCCGTACACCTTCCCGCAGCCCGGGATGTGGCAGCTGTGCAGCCCTTTGCGGCGCAGGCTCGCGCCCGCCGGTCCCAGCCTCTCCGCCTCCTGGCAGTTGGGGCAGTCGCAGGTGGCCCGGCCCGAGTAGCGCCGCGACGACGATCGGGGCGATCCCGCTAGAGGAGCCGCGGGGCCTCCGGTCAGCATGGTGCCCGCTGCGCCCGTTAAAGGGGATGGACTTGAGTCCGGGTACGAGGGCAGCACGGGCTTAAAGCCATCCATCAGGTGCTGGCCAGTCGTCAGGAGGTGCGGCGAAGCGCTCGAACCGAAGGCCGAGTGGCTCAGACCGGAGTAGTCCGAACTGTACCCCCCTAGGGGAGAATGCAAGGAGGTCTGCAGCCCCCCGGAGTGCAGGGACGTCTGCAGCGCGGCCCCATTCGGGTTCTGGACGTCGATCCACCCGGCGCCCACGTCCCACCACGCAGAAGTGGCGCTGGTCCCCACGTCCCCGGCAGGTATGCCCGGATGGGACGACTTGAACCAGGTGTCGTAGGGATGCGCGACGCTCATCCTCGGGTAGATGCCCTGCAAGCCGTCCACAGCCGTGTGAACTTTGGAGATGAACACGGGCTGGTGGTTGGGCTCCTGGGGCGAGTTGGAAACGGACGCCTGGAAGACGGAGTAGTCATTTCCGAAGTGCGAGTTGGACGAAGAGCCCGACGTCAGGGAAAAGGCACTGGAACCCGTGGAGCCGCTGGCGGCGAACGAATCCGTGAGTCCCGGGCCGCTCCTCGAAACCCCGGAGACGCCGAAGCCTGAGAGGCTGGAGCCCACGCTGCAGCTGCTGGACGCGGCTCTCTTCCACGGGTGGAAACCTTTCCCGAAGGCTGCGCTATTATTATCCGAAACGGAGGACGGGGACGGGCTCGGACTGCCGATCTTGTTGCAGGTAGCAGCGAGCATGGCTAAAGGAGTCGATCCCAGTCTCGGCTCCTCCTGGGCACAAATAAATGCGTTTCAGAAATACGCGTCAGATCTTAACGCGCCAAAGTGACGCGTATCGAGAGGAAAACTTTTGCAGCAGCTTAAATCATCATCATGCAGCGTTAAATCTTAGCATTTGACAGAACCCATTAGACTAGTATTAAGATGTATAAGTTGTTATTATGTGGGGTTATCATGTCTGCTAAATTGACTAAATGCGTCAGATTGTTGAATAACGTACCTGCAGGTCGCGATGAACAGGAGAAAACCAACAAATGAAAGTATAAAAGTTTTAAGAAGGGTCTACGGGGATTTAACACACGAATTTCCTCTTGTGTCGGCGGGTAGGCGACATAAGCTGCGCTCCTGCTTCGTTCTCGTCAAAATGCCTTTTTTTTCTTCACCTTCTTGCTTAAAACATAATCATAGTGCGGACTGACTTTCCTACTCCGACCAAAGTAATTTTAATCCCCCCTCAGCCCGACAATAAAAGAACTAATTAAACCAGCCAAGAAAAAAAAATCCGTAGACTCACCCCTAGAAGAGAAGTTGCCATCACAAAAAAGCGCCCTCCTCAGAGGATCTTTTTTATATTTATAAATCAGAGCAGTGTTTTTTTAGAGGTGTGCAATACAATGATGCGTTCCGCCCATTCCACCACAATTGTAGGTCCTCCTGGTCTTTGAAGTGCCGCTGGGACGCGGACGGCCAATCAGAGGGTCTCCACTTCAACTCCAACACATTCTAACGTGAGGTCATCAGTGGACCACTTCAGACGAAGCCCCCCCCCCCCCCCCGCTCCCTCCCTCCCCCACCCGCCCCTCGCTCCGAACCACCTTCCCCTTATACTAAACAGAACGGGAAAGGTAGCGCTGTACTATGTGAACAGAGCATTTTCTAAGCTTCACTGTTAACCCTGGTATTTCCTACGATTATGATAATTATTTAAATATCTATTTTGCTTTAATTAGTTCGGGTATGCAGATGTCCGCGCTTTACGTTGTTTCCCTGTAAGCAGCATGTTGGTGACATATAAGTTACAAGGACCTGCCGGACAATAATAAAACCGGATTGTGGTGACAAGTTAATGACATCGTCATAGTGGTTACATAGTGAAAATTTAAAGAACGACAGTAAAGAAAGTAAATTATTTCATATTTTTTTCAACCGATTTCACACTCCGCTCGTATTTGGAGAAAGAATTGACTTTGCGTGGTTTGCCTAGATTCTGGGGAATTAAAATCTCGAAACAACTGTTAACAGATAACTGTTGACAAATAGACGACCACATCTCTCCCAGAAAACAAAGTTGTATATTTAACTTTATTACATTAAAAAAAAAAAAATCAGCGCAGTGTATATTCAAAGAAATACTTTATTACTAGAGATGTAACGAAGTTTCACCCACCCCCTCTGGGCATGGAGACACCGCAGGTTAAACTAAATTCGTGTTTATCTGAGATTTCCGCTGAATGACTTAAGCATGTTGAGAGGGCGTAACTGTCCGGCCCCGAAGGTGGAGGGAGGTGCATGTTGGCATGAGAAATTCATCAGCAATAGACATTTTCCTCATGTGAAAGGGTCGCTCCTTCCCACGTGTGTGTATTAACTTATTTTGTTATCACCTCCAATTATTTATAACACCTGCACAGCCGGCTCACAAAGTCTGAAGGCCGCTTAAAAATAAATATTGAATTAAAGTAGAAAAAGACATATGGGCGCTCCCAGCACAAATATTTCATAGCTTTTATAAATCGGGTCGCCGTCCTCTGTTACTATTTGTGTTTTTTCTGTGATTTAGAAGCTGGATTTTTTTTTTTTTTCAATTTAATAAAACAGTGAGGGCATGTTCGCATGTACATGTACATGCAGTGACATGTTTTACATGATGTAAATATTCCAGCATGTACATTGTGTTGACCGCTGGCATTCTTTCCCAATAATGTTTGACTCCATTAGCATGCTGTGTGCATGGACAGAATAAATTTCATTTGAATTTCAAATTTAATAAAGCAGGAGGTTTTTAATCATCTGCAGTTTTTATTTGTTTGATATTAATATGCTTATTGACCGGGTCTGTTGACCAGCTTGGTCATTACAGGACAGCGAAAAGTTAATTAAAACGACCAGGGATTATTCATCTGCATCATCTGCATAACCCGTGTCTTCCGTGTTATTACACGCCGTGATGGATGGGAAGTCGGATTAATCCCCTGATTCTTCAATTTGGACAAAAGCTTTTGAGAAAATATACATTGAAGGGTCAACGGCGCGACCAAACTTACCAAAATTGAGAAAGACTAACACATGATGAAATATGTTTTGTGATGCTCCAAAAATTAAAGAATATGTTTGATGGCTACCACCGCATTTCCCTAAGTATAATTAAGAAATAGACATTATGTTATAACATGTATATTTTAATGTACCTACCGTGCTGGTAACTTGTTTTTTTGCGTTTTGATGGGCTATTTTTAAGTTCAGTAGAACACATGTTTGCAAGGTATAATATAGCAAGTACTACACCATGTATCATAAATCCTGCCTGGTCACCGGTGTATGCAGGTTACATTTTAATTATGCTAAAATAACTACGGTTTTAAATGAAGTCGCATGAGAAATAAAAGTTAATAACATTAGTAAGTATTACTAATAATGACTAATAATAATAGGAACGCTTAGCACGACAGTGATCCTTCAGTGAGGTACAAAACCAATATATTAGCATCAATTACTGACAGTTAGTGAAATGTGCCTGCTCAGGAAACATTTAAACGTGTGTGAAACAGTACGTACCTCTTTGCCCCCCCCCCCCCCCCCCCCAGGAATTAGGGAATAAGTGTGAATGTTTTATCGAAGGAATGTGCAACTGACTCCAGACAGCGCTGCAACACAAACGTTACGCGGGAAATGAGATTAAAGAGGGGGGGAGGCGGTCATCCACAGCTGGGTTTCACCGTATACTGTGCCTTCCAGCCCTTCCACGTCTTCTTGGGATGCCGATGCCGCGGAAGAGGATAAGAAGTGGTTGCTTTACCTACAGAACCCCCCCCCCCCCCCCCAACTGCTGTGCTCTGCCATCATTTACAACACCTCAGTTTTCATCTCTGAAAATAATGTTCTCTCATAAGGAAGATTTACATAGACGAATGCGTAAGAACATAAATATACTTAATATTCCCTTAATGTCATGTAGACGGACGCTCCTGGCTATCGGAGGTGAGGAACTGAGCCATATGTCCATATGAATAAATGCAGATGGGAAAGCAATTATTAATCTATACGTAAAGCATATTTACAAGGGAACTCGGGGCGAATAAATTCATTTGAGAGGGAAAAGTATGCCCTGCGAACTCAGGGTACCACGTTGTCACCGAGGTGCGCAGGACGAGGAGGTGAAATCTTGGTGACTGAATCATGTTCAGAGTTCAAAAAGGTGGCGCACAGGTTGTTCGGGTTCCTCGACACAGAACATACGAGAAGAGAAGTCGCCTTCTCAAGTCCTGTTTTCCGACATCATCATCATGACATTATCATGTACGCTTCGCCCCGGCATCCACGAAATTAATCCTACTAGGATCTGCTCCTTAACGGCAAATAACCGGGTTATTCAGGACCGCTGGGCACGAACAAAAATGTGTGCAATATTGCGTGCTGACGGATAATAATCCCTCCAGCGGATAGAGAACGGACAGGAGGAACGCGATATCCTGCGCACACACACACACACACACACACCACAATACTGTTTGTGTGCGCGTGCACGCGACGCTAATTCTATTAGGCAGTTTAATAAATCGAAATGCACTTGTTAACGCTGAGTCGTGTAAACTGTGCGTGACTATGTGGTACCGCAATTATACACCTATCGTGGAGAAATTAGTGCGCTCAATGTACCATGAAATAATCACGAGCATCGGTGTGACGGTAGAGGAAGGACGTGGACGTGGAAGGATCGTTCCGTTTTTCGGCCACTAGTAGTATATCAAATCATATCATATGTCATATCACAGCAAACGACACAGATTAACTACTGACTACTAACTATTCGCTCTAGTTCATCGCTGTCTTTTTAAACGCTTATGGATCAGCAGCACAGAACTGGTAGGATGAGCAGGTTGCGCTGTTGAACAAGGGCGCTTTTTCAAAACTGGATTCAAAGTTCTGATAGTTGATACACTACTAGCATTTCGAACATCTACTGGGCAATCTTACATTTAAAATCACTCACATAATTTGGGGGGAAAGATCGTTTAAACACTTGGCTTTTTTTGCGGTTTCCCATTGAGAACAATTATTAGAGAATGTATTAATCACATGATGGTGTGTAGGTGCTTTTCGAGTGAAATTTCGTATCGTAGCCGCTTTTCTCTGTTTACTTTGAATTAGTTTTGAAATCATTCACGCCACTTGCAAGTATTTGTTATTTGTTGTAATCTAATAATGTGCATTTACGGAGCGCTTGTCTTTTAGTTGGACAAGCGTTTTGCCACTTTTTCTCTTTAAATCAATTATGTGAGTGTTATGAACCTGCCCGTCATATATAGGTTATTAAACGGTAAATACGAACACAAAATAGAAAATAAGCTTGAATGCATAAATAAACAGTTATACCTGGGTTTATCCGTATGTGGATTATATATAATAGAAATACCACACTGCCATCATAAACAGTTTTTGTCCATTAAAAATGGATGAACGGATGTGCATCAATTCAAAAATAATAATAGCTAACTCAAAGTTTATTGAACGCTTTCCTGTGTTCATTTCTATTTGACTAATGAAGCTGCTTTAAAAAATTGATCAGCCGAAGTAACTGGAAGTTCGCCAGAAAAAAAAAAAAAGACTTTTTTTTTTTTTTTCCCTTTTTGGTGATATAATTGGATGCCAGACCTGTTTAAGGTAACCGTATTTAAATGAGGCAATGCGCGAATTTAGGCAAACAGTTTATGTTACAGTTACTTTCCGGATCGCATTTAGTTCCTTATCATTATTACTTAACAGATGTCCTGCGGCTCCCTGGGGTCAATGCTATCTGTCACCCTAAATGATGGTCCTATAGTCTCAGCTGTATCATCCTGACAAAAGGCTTCTCCATGTGCAAACCAAGCCCGAATGGACCCTTGAGCCTTAAAGTGGTTCTGTGTTGAGAGGTGGATGTCCACAGACAGATGATGTGGGGATTAGCAGTGTCCACATCCCCTGGACCCACAGAGGACAACAGAGTCACAATAACAACTCCTTCAGCGGGTCCCCTGTGGTTTACAGATGACAGCACCAGTGCTGCAGAAGGTAACCGTGGTATACATTTAACCTTTTTCACATTTCTTTTGTTTGCTTGCCTCTGTCAGTATATTAAATTTATGTTCTCGCCAGTAGTTTCTGCTAAGTACAAAAATCTACATAATATGAACAAAAACCTGCAAGAGGATCAATCCTAGATCATAATGTAAACTCGCTGTTTGCTCTGAGGAATAAAACCATAATGCTTCTTCTGGTCTAAGTCTTGTTTCTAAATACAGTAAAACTCTAACCCAGCCTGACTAGACTCCAACTTGTTGCAGAAAAAAAAGAAAAACAATGGTCTTCTAGGATGATTTTTAATGTATTTTCATGCAAATAAGGCCCGAGTAATTGTTTCAGGACCAGTACTTTTCTGAAAGTGATGCCTTCTGTTTGTGAGTCCCCCACTAGGAGGGATGTTGAACTGTGACTCCTCCTTTTTCACCATTGTTTGTCCCCTGGACCACTGGATAGCGATATACTTTGTAATTGTGCAAAAACTGATATTTTCCACATGAAAACAACTGTGAATTGACCTGTACATGTCATTCTGACTGTTTTATGTGGAGTAACATATAAATCCCATACTACGCAATCCCATTTTATAGCATAGGTGCAGTACTTATGCATTTCATGCTGTAGTCTGACTTAGTTTTATTACAGCGCATGTATTTATTTACAGTGCGGTGAGTGATTGATGAAGGATACAGTTTGATTATTTTAACTACTCTTTTTTACATGGGAGTACTGGATCTGCAAGAAGGTGAAGATCAAACCGTTCTAGGTGGCCGCTGTGCTCTTGTCACGGTTGTGTCCCTTTGATGGGCGGAGGTCGAAGGGAGCAGATGTCCGTCTGAGCAGCAAACTGCCAAGTGAGCCTGCAGAAATAGTGCCACAGACGTGGCGACCCAAATGGTGTGACAAAGGACATGCAGGAAGCCTCTCTACGCCTGGGTGAGTCCCACCGAGGGATGCTGCCCTGCCAGCAACTGGGGGGGTGAGATTGGGAGTAACGGTCATGCAGAGTAGGGGTTTTTTGGGGGGGGGGGGGGGGGGGTCCAAGATGGGTTTTAGGTCTAGTTGGAGACATTTAGCACATGCCCAGACACACATAAGCAAATAGACAGAGCTTAAATACATACGCTTGTTTAATAAATGAATTTACTCTGCAGCAAAGAAGGTTGAAGCAGGTTGTGTTTTTTAAATGACTTAAATGCCAGCTATCCCTACCAGTACTTAGGCTTTCTATTTCCAAGCATTGCATGTTGACTTTTGAATTTGTGCATAGAGTTTAAGAGAGTGTTGCGTGAGAGTGTAACTTATTTTGACTAGTTATATCCCCTCAGTAGATTATTAAAATGTGATATGCATCCGTTTAATCTGTTCTACGTTACGAACTTTAACAAGTATAATGATAACTGAATTACACTTGGTAAATTTTGTTTCGGTTCTTACATGTACATTCATTTGTCGGTAATAACTTTATTCATTAAAGCAGGGAGGAGATGGTGATTATGTCCTCTGCAGTTTTATTATGTTGTTCCATGAATGATTGTTATTCGTAATCTCTTACTTTATGAAGTATCATAGGTCAACCGTTTCCTATACATTTATATGATAATTAGCAACAATAATAATGCTCCTTTAAAATATTGCTATTTATAAATCAAGTTTATAACATTCTGTTTATTTTTCTACTTTTGTCACTTGAAAAATTAATCTATATGACAAATTTTAGGGTACTGTTTTTATTGGCGGTAAATCACTCCAATTGAAGAAATACAAAAATAATTTGTTATTCTATGTACATATCTCAGTTTACCCTATCTTTCCGAGAATATCTGAAGGCTGAGACAAATTTTTAAAGGAGTGAGATTTTTAAAAATAAATTGTGATCCCTGAAATAATTCAAGGATAAAAGTGGAAACATAAGTTTGTAATAAAAGTGTGCCTCAATCCATAAACAGTCAACAGTTTGCTCGCTGTCCTAACCGTCGTGTTTCTCGTCGGAATTGATCAGCCAGCTGTTACTGAGATTGTCAGTGGAGGTTTGCCCTTCTGGCTTGTAAACAAGTCTATCTTAAAAGCTTTTTTCTGACACCGAGAGTACAATTGATAATTGTGTAGACACGTCAACTACATCAGATAAGAAATGTCTCTAAAGCACATCTCAGTGTGCATCTACATATTGTATAGCTATATTCTGCTATAAGGTGATATATAGGTGAAATTTTAGAAATTTTCTCTAATTGTGTTTAACGTCAGTTTGAAGCTAAATTCCAAACAAACATTTCAACCAGATTTACTCCAGTACATCCGGTCTGGTGTTTTTCTATTGACCCACTCTGAGAAGTATGTCTCGCACCCTGTAAGTATGGTAGACAATCTTAAAGACAAGTGAAGTCACCACATAAAGTTAAGTACTTCAGATTACTCTGTTTTTCGAGCCTCTCGTAATTATCCTCTTGAAGTCATTTTGTCCATCTAGGATAATGGTGGAAGTTGGGGTCTGCCTGTCAGCACTCAAGTGTACGTGGAGGGAGTTAGCAGGAGGCAAATTGGTGCAGAATGGCTGCTTTCATTGTTATTCAGGGAATAGCTGAGAAACAGAAAGAAGAAACAAATGGACACTTGGCAAACAGTATTTTGCTGTGTTTCTGATATAAAAAGAACTGATATTATATTTCAGACCTTGAATTAAGAAATGTTAGAATGTCGCCACTGATTTCTTCAATTCTGCATAACAAATCAAAACAATTGTGTCATTTTTGGTTTTGCTTTCTCTTAGTTATGGCAAAATTAAATACATAAATATGAAAATACAACAGTACTTTTCAACTACAATTTTCTGTATTTTCTTCAATTATGTCTTTAAATGGAGAATGGAAACTATTTCTTATTTTCCATTTTATTTGATTATTGTTTTTAATCAGACATTGTCCTCTTTGACAGATGAAGTATTAAATGTAATAGAAATCAAGTTAATATCCAAGTAAGTAAGAAATACTGCTCCTAGGCCACTGAAAGCTGTTGTTGCTGAGATCAGTTGCTGTATGGTGTTCTTTCAGGATGCACATGCTAAGACACTTTTATCCCTTTTCACCCAAACAAATATGAGAGTATTGTCATCAGAGGCTGAGATTTTTTTTTTTTTTAACTCACATTTCATTTTACTTTACATTTCACAGATTTTATAAAATATTATCATATGTAGTATGTCTCAAAGGCATGCAAAATATTATCAAGATACCCCTCACCTAGTGTGAACAACCCCCATAAGAAACAACTGTCCAGCACTGAAAGGTTGATTTGGGGCTTTGCTTGTTGTGGATGCAAAGTGTATGCTTGCAACACATACGTCGCCTTGCAATTTAATCACCGTACACCCAGGGGAAGTATTGACAGTTGTCCTGTGGAAGCTATTAAAGTTCCTGTTCCAAGGTTAAATGAAATTGCAGTTTATCAGGGAAGCATTGAGAAAATAAGGGAACGTGCCCATGGCTGTTGATTAATGCAGAGCGTGATCAACACCAGGGGTTCATTAAGCCATACATCACAATGGTAATTCAGCATGTCATCATGTCTGCTGTATCTCGTCCAACATGTGCGCGTGTGTATCTATGTGTGTGTGAGACAGAGAGGGAGAGAGAGGTACCCCCTCCGCAGTCACAAATACCCTCTTTACCGAACCTGTATATTACGCTAGAAATTCCCATCCCGTCCAATAAATTAAGAGTTTAACGTGCCCCCACCTTTACTTGCACATACTATTTTACCATTATCAGTCATTTCTTCACTGTGTTAAAAATATGAACTTAATTCATTTCAGCTTTTCACTGTACATACCTGGGATTACATGACAGAAGTCCAGTCGCACTGCTTCACTATTCTTTTAGTCATGCTAAAGTTGTGAGAGGATAATCTACGTGACATCACATATATAAGATATGATTTTGTTTGTTGGACACTCCCATGTTAAAGTGATACAATGATTATTTTATTTAACGTGCTGTCTCTTCATGCATGTTATGAAAAGTATGATTTTTAATACCCTGTGACAATTTTTGAGATATGGTTCTGTTCTCGTTTTCTTTACCCTTCTGCCTGGTCTGACTAATTGATTTTCTGTTTCTTTTTATCTCCTTCCCAATCATTCCAACATCCGGCCTCCGATCACACCGGTTTTTGATCACTTGAAGTTCTGTAGCATCAGACATGCATAAATAAGTCTCTGCTAATAATGGCTGGCTACTGGTGTCATTTATTATCAAGGATTTGTTTACTGAGGGATAATTGATGGCGCCTGTGGGACAGCGTGGAGTCGGACATGAATCACAGCCAGAGAGTCACTTGATAAGGAGCTGAAAGTCACCCGTAATTAAGCAGGGCACTGGAGACCAATTGTTTATAGAATGATTTTGCTGTGGCTAATTGACACTAATTGTTTAATCTGATTTTTGTGCGCTCTGCACTACGACCAACGTGCGAAGGCCAGCCACTCATGTGCACTGTGCGTGGTGTTTGTGGAGCGCTGCGGCCCTGGAGAACAAGTGGAGACATTTAAAAATAATTTGCCTCGTGTTACAGCAACTTTCCACAATGTCAGACAGTACATAAACCTGTCTGCTGTCTCTACCCAGAAGGAATATGGAGGAGCTGAAAGACAGTAAAAATGAATGACATTCTCCTTGAGGAATCAATGAAACTTGAGAAATGAAGCATTTCAAAGTGCTTTTAAGAAACAAAGGCATGTGTGAAGGTCTTAAAAAACATTCCCACTTGAAAAAATTAAAATTAGTGGCACATTCTTAGTAATGAAATTATACAGAAGCAAAAGATACACTACAGCTACAGAAGAAAAGTAAAAGACATATTTACTATCGGCCTACTGGAAAAAAGTCACAAATGCACTAACATGTGGCTGAAAATATGCAATAATAACAATAGCAGAATAATGCATCTTGCAATACGAGAATGTATTTCAATCATTTTGTGATAGTTTTTAAATATGTGTCTTTCCTTTCTATGAAAATAGTTACGCTTATCTCTGGTTTAACAGTAAATGTCAAAATGACATCTATAAAAGTAACATAAATGTCTTTTTTCCATTAGTCTTGTATGCTAGTGAGAGTAATAGGCTTTTCTAAGGTGGAGATTTAAGAGGATTTATTTCTTAAGCTTACAAATTAACAGAGCAATTTATTCAGAGGAGTTTTATACAGTCTGACAAAACTAAAAGTATCCAAATTTAGCAAGAGACTCAGTATTATAACACTGCCAGTAATATAAGAGCATAGAGTTTTACATTATTCTTTTTGGTACTTGTTGGCTAACAGGTAAATCAGGGAAGATGACCAACAGCACTGATCATATGACAACATGGATTTGTTTTGTGAGCAACAGAAATTTCCAGAAAAAAATGGTTTTTGTTGAAGATCACGATTCATTCATGTCAATGTCACACTTGTTGCCTTTTCACAAATTAAATTTATTGTATTTCCACAAACATTTAGCATAACCATCTGTACTGAGAAAGTAAGGCTGTGTGCATGTTTAGGTGAATGTTATATTGTATGCCACGGATTCCACTGGGACTGGTTTAGTGCAGCATCAAGCATTATTTGCATTTTAATTAACATTTGTCTTCTCATGTCTGTTTTCAATGAAGTTTTCTGATTTATGAAGGAAGACTGCCATCACTTTGTCCTGATAATTGGATGCTATTGAAAGGATGAGTTTCATTGATTTTGTTGATGTCTGCAAGCATTGCCTTTTGCAGCCATTGCTTTTTGTATGGAAAGGTCTAGGTTGAGAAAAGTGTTTTTTGGGTCTAGCTTTTATTTACAGGACCCTTCTTTAACTGAAACATGGCAGTCTTTCAAGCATTTCTGTGTCTTCTACACAAATGTACCTTGTTGCAATGCAACAGCTCTCTGTGTTTTGAGGGTTTCAGCAAGTACAACCGCTTAATTTTTGAACCTATCATAGTCATTGGAAAAGAATGAGAAACCCTAGAAATGCTGGCTAAGACCAGAAAAATCTATGCTTGTAATGAACGAGAACAAAATAAAATGAAATCTCAAAGCACCATGCAGCTAAGAGAGAAGTCATTATTATATTAATATGGAAAAAGCTTATAAACAAATAGTTTAGTTAATGAAGATGACGATGACGAAAGTAATCCAGGAATATTAAATACATTTACATTTATTTGTTGAGAGGATGCTTTCATCTGAAGTGATGTACAACTCGGGGTGTACCGAAGCACATGCGGCACCAATGTCAGTTTAAGTAGCTGTAAGGAGACCAGAAGAGAAATAGCTGAAAAGGAGATGTATTCTGAGACCCTTGTTAAATTATGGAAAGGATTTAGCAGTTCTGAGGGAGAGAGGGAGCTCATTCCACCACATGAGTGTCAAAGCTGCAAACCTATTGAATTTTGATTTTGGGTTGTGTCTTTGGGAAAATGTCTTCGGGAAAATAAAATACTTTTTGTATATTCCATGACAGTTCACATATCTAATTCATAGCTCTTGGTAACTAAACTTAAAATGTCAATTTTTTTTCATTATCCTAATGTCTCACTTTTAAACAGGTGACCAGAGCAATGTCTTTCCCTGTTAATGCTACAGTCTAATATAAGCACTTTGCTGGGGAAGGCTAGCCAGCTTTTGCATGACTTATTTCTTTTGGAGCTGGAGGAAAGGTCAGTATCCTATCCTACTGGGAGCCTCTTGATTGAATGTAATCCTGGTAGCGTTTTTTTTTTTTTTTTATTTGCTGGATGAGAAGTTAATTTCCCTAGTGACCTTTGTGCAATAAAATTGTATTATCTGTTCTTGGAAGGACTGCAAGAAAGCAAATTAGCTTTCTCTGCAGTGTATTGTCACTTAGGTGATCAGCATGTATACATTTATTTGCTTTAATCTGATTAAGAGTCCAGTTTGTCTGTGGGGAGCGGGGCTATAGAAACAGTTCTCTTTTCCTGTTTATTCGTTGCCTGTCATTCAGCAAGGTCTTGGGATCGGAATAATCATTTTGCATGCTTAGTGCTGTCTTCCGTGTGTCAGTTCCCACACTTGGTCATACGTGAATCTATTTATTTTTTAAAACGGTTAAACTGATATTGCTTCCAAAATCTGCTGACCTCCCGACTCCCAATGCAAAATTCTCAGATTATGTCACATTAATAGGCTGCTCTAAAAGCTTTATAATTGGAATTTTACCTAGCACACACTGCGTCAGTCAGGCGAGAAAGGAACCAACGACTAAAGATGTTGATGTCACCCTTAGACACGAACATGTGCCATTCGATACTCAGGAATTTGTGTCCGCAATTATGCTTTGTTAATCCTTCCCGTTTCGGGTGAAGTGAATTTCTTGGTAAACTATTAGCATTGGTGTTTTGTTTCTCGAAGGAAGCATCTTTAACCTGACAATTCAGTTTGATGCACTTTTTGTTCCTTTTACTTCTTTAAAACTGATTTTTGCATAATTTTTATAGGAGATAACTAAAGTACATGTTTACAGTAAAACGATAATGACTAAATTAGGCAGATGCATTCCAAAAATCGGCAGTGAAAACCCAGAAGAGAGGAAGTTTGACTGAGTATCGGCAGGCCTTGGACGGGCCTTGCTCTTGGTGATTAAAAGGTAGGCCAGAGTTCTGATGGATGCCACCCATGATCTCAGTGAGCGTATGGCTTAGGAGAGGGATGCATCTGCTAACCCTCCCGTGGGATGTGTTTCAATACGATGGCAGCTTCTCTCGATGCAGCTCCTCTGGAGTGGCCCCCAGTCTGTTGGGACCTCGCTGGGGGCCACGTAGAATGCAATGCACTGCTGCCCGCAGGAATCTCCTTTATCACCAGGTCTTTGTGCTTTCCCTCCACTCCACTGCTCTGTCAGCCTTTTCAGACCCTGTGACGGCCACTTATATTATATCCTGTGTAGGCAGGACATTCATGTTTTTTAATTTTTTTTTAATCCATTGTCATTCCCATGCTGTTAGAAGACTAGCTCAGTCCAACCCTGCCATTGTCTCCCGTTCTGCTCTTCATGGGCTCGGCAGGGAACTTCCTTTTTCATGTCACAGAAACTTATGTAAGGGTAATCCGTAGGGCCTGGGGGAAGAAAAGAAAAGGGGGAGGGAGGGTGTGAAACAAGTCTTTAAACCTCCCTCGCTGTCTCAGTTTGGACATAATCAATCATCACAAAGTGCATAAAAATTATGCTTAGAAGATCACTTGAGGTTTGTCCGGCTGAACGAATTGCTTCATGTACAGCAATTTTTTTTTTGCAACAAGGGTATCCTCATAATAATGGTTCTCCTCTGTCTTTTTCCATTTTACATTTCAACAGTCATAAACTACTGCTACACAAAGCAGGTGAGTTCAAGCAGTGGCACATATTTGCTTTTCAAGGACTCATCCTTGCATATTACGGAATCCTGATGGTTGCAGTGCGGAGTATTTGCTGGAGCTCTGCATCCTTTCACTGATCTGACAGCAACTGTTTTTCACATTGTGCTTCCAAGTTTGTTGCAGCATGTAAATGATCGGAAAAAATTTTTGAAGTCATTACAAAGCAGATGTGATGTAAACATAGATCAACGGCGCATATGTCTACTGCAACATGATGGTCTCTGAGACAATGATGCTAATTCTACCCAGTGGGGCCTGTAGTGGATATTAGGCATGTTAAAGGCCAGCAGGGATAATCTCTTTAAGTGTGATTCCTCCAGCTTGCCTCCTACTTGGAGGGTTAAGGAGCCAGAACATCTCACAGATATCTCAGCTCAGTCCCACACTGATGTCTGGAATGGGGAAAAATTGCACATCCTGCCACACACTAACACAATTTAAAGGCATTTTAGTAATGGAATAACCTGCAAATGCTAACTATACTGGTACTTCCATTTAACTGAGCCAAAAATCTTTTATTTTTCCAAGCAAATCCACATCAGTGAATCTGACTAAGAAGAATTTACAGACATAATGCACTAAAATGTTTCACTGTTCCTAAGTAAATCATATTCTAAAAATCTTACCAAGCAATTTCTAAGCTAGGAAAAAATAGACATTCTTTTTAGGTTATATGCACTGATTAGATTCATTTTCAGTGAATTTGATATGAGATGAATACAGCACCAGGCACCTTGGTGTGTAGGAAGATTTATTTACATTCCTATACACGCACTGTACGTGTGGAAGAACAAAGGCAGAAATAAGCTAGAAAAATGAAAATTACACTTGTTTCATTCCACATTATTGTGAAAGCTTTGTCTCATTGAAAGTGCTGTACTTTGTGTACTTATTTTAGCTATATAATTGAAGATAAGCATATTTGATTGCACCGCATTCTCTCTAAAAGCACTTTTTAACTAAATTCAGCTTCGAATTGAACTTTGTATTAAATTCAACTGCCGGATTTAAAGTTAAGACAAAGCACTATTTCATGGTATCCATGCACTGAGCAATTTCCTGTTTTTGTTAGTGAATCAATGCAAGCCTATCTCTCCAGGCATCACTGGAGCAATTATGACAAACAAAAAAACAATTAGTGACTCTGAATGGAACCAAAGTACTGAAGAAGAAGGTCAAATGCCAACATCGGTGAACAAAAGCTGACAAATTGCATGTGAGTGTGATCAGGAACAATGTGAAGGTGAACTGACACCACTTTTATGGTGCATGGCAACAACCTTAGAAAATAAACAGGAACACTTTTTGTATCAGTAAAAATGGACACAATATACCGTATTTCATATTTCATACAGTATGCAAGACAACATCTTTGTTGAAAGACTGCTTTGGAATAGTTAATTTTCAGAAGAAGTTGATAAAAATGAATATCTCCTATAATAGGTTATATTAATATTTACTATAGCAAGTTAGATTAAGTCCTTTCCTCAAGTAATGTAAAGTAAAGTAACCAATGACCCTATTCAAAGTTGAACCCTCAAGTCATGTGAACGATGATGCTTTGTGAATTCCAAATGGTCAAAAATTGATAGAAGGAACTTCAAAAAGCAGCAATTATGCAACCTGTTATGAGTAATCTGTATATATAACACGTCCAGCATTTTTTGTAGTGCATCAAAGACACGGGACAACTGGCAAGGAGCTAAGGAGTGTGGCATAATGTGATACAAAGCCCATTGCTATTCCACAAATGTTCACGTAAACTAATTACAAGGATTCCGGGAACTCTTACAGCTCCAAGGTCTTTGCTTAACACATTTACAAGGATGTGCTGGTTTGGTAGCACTGCTGGACCCAGTTTTTTCTGTCATGGTCTGGTCTCACCCTGCTTCTCATGGATGCCATTTGACGCTCAGTCAAACCTTTCAGTTTTTGTCAACAGTTGTACAAAGACCATCGGTAACAAGGGTTTATTTAATGACAAATTCCAAGTAGGTAGGTGCGTTAAAGGTGAGAACTTCTCTTTTTACTTGGCCGTTTTTATCACAGCCCTTTTTTTCACCGTTTTTTTGCTCTCTTTACAGCAAAACATGCAGAGGGGGTCAGATGTGAACTAAACCATCACCGTGCGTTCAGCAAGAGTCTTAATCATTTACTTCTTTGTTTCGACTGAACAGAAGGGAAGAGAAAAGTGCCTACTTTAGCTTGGTCTGTCAATTTACGTGAAGTTCCTTGTCTTGCGGGGATTCCCGATCCCTCAGGGGACTTTGAGGGAACTGTCCCTGGCAAACGTGACACTTCATCAAAGGTGAGGACTTGCCAGCTATCGCCGGTGTATCTGTTTGTCTGATAGAGCCCTCACCTGGGTCCCCAGTGCAACGACATCCCATCATAAATAAAACGAGCGGGAAAGAGCGCCTTTGTCACTGTTTATCGGCCCAGCTTTTTTCTTCCTCGCCCTTGATTTCCTCTTCAGAAAATTGATGCACCCTTAAATTGAAGCGGGGGGACTTGACAGGTAATGGTTAGCGTGATAACTGCTCAGATTTCATCAGCTGGCACTTTTTTCTTCTTTTTTTATCTGCGGGTGCAATTGTAGGAACTTTCAGCTAGATTACCTGTCATCCAGAGCATCAGATAAACCGGGCGCACTGGAGAGCAGCCCCCCGCTCTCAGTGCTGATAGGTGAGTGGGAAAGGTCTGTTGAGGGACTGAAGAGACGGAGGCCGACAGGGAGCTGGCTTTTATCTTATCTCATGTTTACTGAGGACAGTTTGCCATTTAGCAGGTTTTGCATATGTTGGATTACATACTGTATGCTGCTGTTTGATCTCAAAAGATTAAAATGGAACAATGAGTTGTTTGTGCCTCCGAAATAGCATGGGAAAGAAAAAAAAAAACAACATTTGAAAGACTTTGGAAAGATGGGAATTTACTTGTGTCAAAGTAGTGCACTTGTAATCTTGTGTCGTACCGACTGAGAATCGCTGTGATGCCGTGTGTCTCACGGTGGACGTGGCAGGAGACGTGATACACGGTCTCACTATAAACAGCCATGTGGAGCAGCACTTTTAATGTGAGAAAAGTTCACAGTTTTTCTCCTCTTAGTGTTATCACACCATTTCTGATGATTTAAATTCCCGATGCTTTTAGCTATGGTCTTTAGTTAGTTATGGCACCGCCGGAAAGTACAATCATTCAGTTTAACAATGGGAGACTGAGATACAGAGACACCGAAGGGAATATATTCGCTCTGTGTTTTTGAACTATGCTGTTAACAACTTATTAAACCTGGCTGTCTGAAAACCCAAATTTGAATTTGTGCTTCATCCACGCAAGCTCAGGGCTCGAAGTGCTGGCAGATGCATGGCAGTTTTTTGCGCAGCTATTAATGCATTATAAACACCCTGTTAGAGTTACATAAAACGTACATTTCTGACTGCAAGACTTTCAGATGAGGGAAACAGCTGCGAGGGCCTTACAATGCATTAAGTGTTTTCTCCTTTTAGATAGTTAAATTGTGCATGAAATGTTGCTGGCTCGGGGTCCTCCCAAGCTGGACTGATTAGGGAACATCTGTTACACTGGGAGAAATCCGTGTCTTTCCTAATTAGCTGTCAGGCTGCGCCGCGGACCGCCTGATGGCGCCGGGGTCCGCCACAGGTTCCTCTCCCATCCCGTCACCTGTCCGTCGTCCCAGCCCCCCGCCCCCTCCTCCCAGTCACCTCTTTCTGTCTCCATCTCCCCCTCAGCTGTAATTAGAGACCATGCTGGATACAAAGGGGCAGGCTGGTGTCGGACCCAGTTCCATCTGTACCCCCCTTCGGGGCCGACGCTCTGGAGCACCGACGGCGGGTGGGAGGGAATGTCCGGAGCTTGAATATACCAATGCCACCAACATCCTAGGTTCCTTACCCCATCTGAGAGTGAATACATTCCAGCCGCAACCATGCCACCTCCTCCAAGGAGAGGAAATTCCTGTTTTGTTTAAGAGCCTGTTTCTGGTTAGAAGCGCACGGTATTTTGGGAATGAGTGGGAGGGGTATCTCTAATTCTAGAGATGAAGTTAGTTTCAACATAGCGACTGCGACACTGGCAAAGGAAAATGTTATGTCCTTAGACCTTTCATAGATTGCTCAGGGTTCAAATGCTGCCAAGGAAGTACTATTAATACTAAGATTCGTGTTAAGTCGCTCTTAGAAGTTAGTAGCGTTCTGTCTGACAATTTTCATTCCAGCTGACCAGTGCTTAACATTTCATCCATCCACGACAACCTTTTGCAAAGACGCTAGATCGTGATAGCACCTGATTATTTGTTTCCTTTCTTCAGTTGTACAACGTAATAAAAAATTAATATCACCTACAGTTATGAAAGTCAAAATATGACATTTTTATATGTTATGTTCATGTTCATAAATGTAAGAGTCAATCAGTGTCTGAACTACGAGATGTATATTTTGTTGTGGTTTTAAATATTTGTCATTACAGTGTTCAATATTGAAATAATGTGTTATTTTTACTGGAAAGGCAAGCAAGTTTAGAATGTGTTATGATACCATGCCTGTTGGAGTTATGAGACGGAAAAATGCTTTATTAGAAAAAAAGAAAGTAAAACGTATTTCTTTGTTGTAGGGAATGTCGAGATTGTGGAGAGGGAAAATCAGGAGTGGGAAGACAAAGTGTAGTTTGTGGGAGAGAATGACAGGCTGGCGAGTCAGAGAATGTCACAGCAATTGTGAAACCATCAGCAGACCAAGGATGGCGGGTGATTGCTTCGCGTTTCGCCGGAGTCCATCCACGGGGACATTTCGCACCCGCGCCCGGCCCTGCCTGAACCTTCGCTACTGACATTTAGAGTGTTGATTTTTCAGCACTTATGCTAATTGTTGTAATTTTCCTGATGAAGCGCCATTCCAGCTACCTTGATGTGGCCGAGATAGTTTTACATTTTCCGTGTGGTCCTCGGTGCCATTTGGTCTGTGTAGTGTCAGCTCGGTGTGTTACTGAAAGCAGACAAAATTGCAAGCAAATTGCATCAGATTGCCAACATTGTGAAAAAGGTAAATTGCTTGCAAATCTATTTAAACCACTGGCCTGTTTTCATCAGCCATGGTACTTGGTATTCATGATTGCTTAATTGGCGACCTTTTCTATTGTTTAGATCTTTATGGTGTGATGGAAAGTGATCTTTACAAAACCAATTACCCCCCTTTTTTTTTCTCTCCCCACTACTACATTATTGATGTGATTGCGAAGGCAAGTCCTTTGTAAATGAACTTTCTGATTTCACCGATTTAAAAAAAAAAAAAAAAAAAAAAAATCAGTTGAAAAAATGTAATTTGTCTGGCATGTTGTCCTGCGTTGGTGGCTTCTCATGGAGCCAGTTGTCAGAGAGACCGTGCGTCCTGCAGCCATGCCCCATTTGCCTGTTACTACTGTCAGCACTTGTGTAAAGTGTCTTTCTCGCGTGAGTGACCAATTAGGAATGTGACAGGAAAAATATTTTGTCAACCCGTCAAAAGCAAGGAACCAACGCTGTCTGGTGTGTATTTATTGCTATTATTCGGCTTATTGTAACAGCTACGGTAGTAACCATCTGCCAGAAGAAGTCTTATTTTGACTGGCTGCAAATATATGCAGTTGCCCCCACAGACGAAAAAAAAGGAAAGTAAAACAAATATCATTTCAGTTAGTTTACAATGATGCCACATAAAGTAAAAGAATTGCAATTGATTCAAGTTATGAAAATTATGCGCAATATACACTATAAGTATACATGTATGTATTATGATCTTTTGAGTTAATTTTCAAATTATTGGTATGACATTGTATGTCCATTTGAAATTTATTGTTTGCTTTTTTATGCATTTTGCTTCTGATGTGTAATGTCATGCAAAACAAACTTCATAGAAATACGAAAAAGTTCACACACACACATTTCCAGAACCGCTTGTCCCATACGGGGAGCCAGAGCCTAACCTGGCAACACAGGGCATAAGGCTGGAGGGGGAGGGGGCACACCCAGGACAGGACGCCAGTCTGTCGCAAGGCACCCCAAGTAGGACTCGAACCCCAGACCCACCGGAGAGCAGGACCTGGTCCAACCCACTGCACCACCGCACCCCCCGCAAAAAGTTCAGTCTTATTGTATTGAACAAATCTGTGTGTAATTATACAGCATACAGCTTTTAATTTTTTTCACCATTTACACTTTTATTAAAATGAATGAGAATTAACAAGGAAATAAATTCTTTTAAAAGCCTGAATTCACTGCAACCAACAGAAATAAGAGCTGGCGTTGCATATACCTTGCATTATGAATACAATAAATCAGATCTTCTCGTGCGCAGTATGGAACTCATTCTTGCTCAAAAACAGTAAACACCTTTCTGATTCTTCTCAAAACTCTTGAGGTAGGTGTTACTATTTTAAGATGCATGTTATCTTTTTAAGTGAGAAGCCAAGTATATGTTGCTTCTACCGAGAAGATTGATTTTAACACTTGGGTGGGTTTAGAGATTCTGTGGTCATCAGTACCGTGTTGCAGCGGCAACATGAGAAAATCTTCGCTAAAGGACAGGAGAGATGCCACCTGCTTCTACGTTTGTGGCAAACGGAGACGGTTGCGACACGTCCATCTCAGTCCCTTTTTCTCCATGCTATTAGCGCAAACATCCGAGTAGCTCCGACAAAATTAACCCACAATTAGAGCAGACGGCGTGGGTGTGAGGTAATGGGGTGGGATAATGTGTCCGGCTTCTGCCAGGTAGCATCGCAGCACTCTGACTTGCTGCGCCTGTGGAGGGACGGCGTGGCGGCGGAGCCTTTCCATACAACTGGCGTCCTTGCACTGTTGGCAGGCCGCTAATGTCACCACACGAGCGGGACCGGGGGATGCCATGAACAGAGGCTGGTGCCCTTGTTCTTCTCTTTACAGGACTCATAGAGGACTTTTCTGGCATCTCACGGTTTATTATTCGTTCCGCTCGCCACTTTTGTAAGCGCATACTGTAAATGATGGCCTGCACACATGTAATACACAACATCACGCTCACGCTGATTTTCCTTCTAAATGCTGCTGTTAACTGCGTAAAGAAGGTGTTGAGTAAGAATGCTGTACCTGAAGGGGAGTAGGCGACTTTGCCTGCTTTTGTGTAGGTTAAAGCTTGAAAAGTAATCATTATTTAAATTAGAGGCCTCAGGCTACTCGAAGCCTTGCAATTTTGTACCTGCTCAGACCAGCTGTGCTGGAATGGAGGAAAGGCTCTGGCAAGGAGGAATAACAATCTGTTTAAAGAGAAAATAAAAAGAAAAAATCTGTTTAAGGGAGCTACAGCTTTTTACTCAATTCAGTTCGACTCAATTCATTTTATAAAGCACCCTGTCATGCAGTGACACAGAGCGCTTTGGCACAGGCGTAAAGCAAAAAAACAAATACATCGGACAAAATTTTATTGAGCTTTGTAAGTAGATTTGACTTGTTACTTCTTAATTTGAATATTTCTCCAACCTAAATACATAAGAAAATGTAGTTAACTTAAAATATGTTTTTAAGTACACACACATTTTCTGAACCGCTTGTCCCCTAGGGGGTCGCAGGGAACCAGAGCCCACCCGGCAGCTCAGGGCATAAGGCCGAAGGGGGAGGGGACACACCCAGGACGGGACGCCAGTCCGTCGCAAGGCACCCCAAGCGGGACTCGAACCCCAGACCCACCAGAGAGCAGGACCCGGTCCAACCCACTGCGCCACCGCACCCCCGTTGTTTTTAAGTATTTCCTTAGTTTTGTTTTTTCATTCTGACCTTTACATTTAATGTCATTGTGAATTTTTGTTGATTTTCACTCAGCAAGTCTATTGAAGTATATTAATTATATATGTATGTCTTTTTTCACCTCGATACTTAAGTGCATACATTGAACTAACTGGGCACATGGACCCCTGGGATCCAGAGTTCAACATTCCTCTACAGAGGTTTGAATCACAGGGACCCCAGGAGAGGTGTAGTTGAAGACCCCCGTTGCAGGTCTGGATACCTTGCAATAGGGAGGGAATGTCCCCCCCAAGCCATCACCTTTCAAATAGATCAACATGTTCAGACTGCGGTGGTGTCCTAGGAGCATAAACACCACCCCCCTTAGCAGCTCCACGGCTGCCGAAAGCACAAGTACGTCAAGGTGAGGCTGACCGATCACCAACCCTGAAACGGATGAGGACGCAGGCGGTTTTTGGGGAAGAGCATGCAGGGAAAAGGCCAGGACTCTTTAGAATGAGCCTCCAGGTCTCACGAGGGCTTGCTCTGGTGGGGAAGTGGTTGACAGCAGAGCCGCTTTACCGCGTTACACGTGCTTCATTTCCATCAGGAGAGGGGAAGCAATTTTTCCTCTACTTCCACTGCTTAGATTCTTGACTAATCAATTGTATTATTTTGAGAAATACATCACCTTAGAGTGGCTGATTAAATTCAATATTGAGAGCCATTGTCTTTCTTGTACATCCTTTATCAGAACTAAGTAATATACCGGCCATGCTCATTTTTCTCGAGGTGTTACAAGAAATAAAGACCAGCACTCTTTTTATCCTTCTGCGAGATATTGCGTGAAGATTCATTTACTACTTTTCATCTCCCACCTTCTCAATTTTCTGTCTTGTGTGTCTCCTTTGATATTTTTCATGCTTAGACTTGCTGTTTTCACTTATGTGTTGCTGTTTAACCTTGGTCTCCTCATCTGTTATATTATACTCAGCTCATTTTGCCTCAGGAGTGAATTTTGTCTCCACGGCCATCTTGGATTGATGGTCGATAATGCTGTGGAATAATCTTAACTTCACAGAAACCATTTTTCACCGACAGCCCTCCTGTGTTGCATTTGATGAGTGTTACATGTGATCTCTAGTTACAGTTAGACCTTTGTCTGTGTGTGTCTGTGTCTGTGTGTGTGTGTGTGTGTGTGTTCAGTCTTGCTTCTAATAGACTCCCAGCTTGTCCCATAAGCTGTGATGGTGTGGCAGTTGTTCCACAAAACCACTTATCAGACTGCTGTCTCCTCATCCTACAGGAGCCATTAAGGAAACATCAAGATTCTCTAAAGAAGAGCGCCAAGCTTTTCCTTGGTAATTGACTTTTTCCATACTTGCCCGGGGGCAGCTGAGTGGAAGTGGGATTTTATCTTAATAGGCCGAGGAGTCATTAAACACAGAGTAACTGGTGGTTTCGCTTTGAACAGACTCTGGATCGGTTCTGTCTATCTGAGCCTTGTCTGCTCCTGCCGCTTGCTGGGATTTTTTTTTCTTCAGAGCGACGTGACGCCTCTTGGCTGGAAGACCGCAGCCTCTCACCTCGTGAATTCCATCAGCAGATACAGGCGTCCCATTCAGTGAGCATTTCTCACACCTCAGATGGAGGGCACGGCAGCGCGCCCGAGTAATGAGCAAACTCCGGATGAGCCAGTTTTACACTATGGAATTAAAACCCTTGAACATGAGCCCAGAAAGCCAACAAAGGGCTTTAAGCACTTTGTTCATGTTGTGTTTCTGTCCCACAAAAGGCTCAGGAAGATCCTTCCATATAACACCGAAGAGGGAGTTCTCAGTAAAAACGCAGCCACGTTGACTGATGCAACTCAGAATCATGCTCAAGTACAGTGAAAACACTGTAGCATCTTCGAAAGTAACAATTTAAGGAGTTCTGGTTACAATAACAAAGTCATACTTGTATATCAAAATTTCACTCGAATTAGTACAGCAAATATAATTTCTTATAATGACAAAAAATACATATTGTTGATTAAAAACAGTCATCTGAATTCCCATGGTGTTTATACAAAGCTGCATCTTATTCTCATGGTCTTTAGACCCATAAAGAAAGATATTTTACCACAATCTTCCCAGGAGGATCTAGCCTGGACCCAAAGGAGCATCCACAGGGTTTGTCAAAAGGGAATCGCAACAGATTTTTAGCCAAAAACACCAGTTATCCCTGCTAATCATTTCAGGAATCAAACAAGTATAATAACTGTTATTATCATCCTTCTGTGGACCACTTGTTTCTTAGAAAAGAATTTCATCCCATTTATTGTTTGCATTTGATTAACAGTTTCAGTTGTTTTCTGTAGCTGAATCATTTGTATTATTTTACAAATCACTCTTAAGCTTCATCTTCATTTTCTCATTAAAAGTAAATTTATCTGATTTGGTTACACAAGAGTGGGAAATCTTTATTTTTATTTCATTTTTTGTAAAACTTCAAACTATCAAGAGACTCAAAGATTAAAACATGCTTTCATTTTTCATGAATGATAATTAAACCTTATTAATTTTGCCTTCATATTAGTGTCATGGTATTATAATTAAATTTGTTTCATGTTAAAAAATGTGAACCTTACATTTAAACATAACTCTCCTGGCACACTTCACGAATTAGTAGTTTTATGTATTCTGTATCTCTTCGGAAATCAATGTGAAATTTAATTATGAAATATTGATAACAATTTATCCAAGTCAAATAGAAGAGTGCTCCAATAAAATTACTGCTTCTATACTGAAAGGGGGTTCTAAAGCATTTTTTCCTTGGGTGTGTAATTAAAACAGTTTCAGGCAAAGTTGTTGAGGTCAAATATTTTTTACAGTTCTGGTTGTGAGTTTGTTTTCTTTTTCTTCTGATGTCTAGAAGTTTGTTCTCCAGCCTAAGGCTGCAAGTCTCACAAGTGCAACACAATCCATTGTGTGAGAAGCTAAAGAAGTTAGAAGCATCTGGAGTGTGATATGCAACTTTTTCCTGACGCACATAATGATTCATTATTGTTGGAAACAACTATCATTGAAAAGTTTTTGCTTCTAAATATTATTAATGTCATTTCTGTATTTTGTTTGTTTTTTGTTTGTTCGTTTAATTTAATTAAACCTAATTTAATGTATTTTAAGTGCTGACATGTTGTTATAAGTTAAGAAAACCACCTTCATAGAAAAGTTGATGTTTCACTGATAAATTGAATCTTGAAATTGATCGGAGTTAAAGTTTGGAATGAATAAAGACCAATACTTCAGCAAAACACAGGGCCGAGCGTTTTCAGGAGCCCAAGAGGGGGTGGGAAGAATCATTTGTAAGTGAAATACTCTTTTAATTCTTTTTGAATACGGGGCGATATCGAGTAAAATCGGAGGATTGACAGGCCCGCCAGTCGGGCTTTTGGGTCGGGCGTCATGTGTAAAATTGGCCAACAAGAGATTTGGGACAGTGCCTTGCGAGTCCCTGTCACATCATACCCCCCTCCCCACTCTTAGTGCCCCGCGCCCTGCTCCAGGGTCACCGTTCCCAGCGGGGTGTCTGTAAGGACTGCCACAGGGCGACAGGGCTGTAACACCACCTCCAGCTGAGCGATTTATTACCCCGCCCCCCTCCCCTCCTGCTGCCCCACCCCAGATCACCTGCCTCATCCATTCATAATAACATCCCACCACCAAATATTCATGAAGCTGCCTGTAGGGGGGGCGGGAATCTGTTGCTTGGCAGGGGGTGGGATAGGGGGGCTTCTGCAGGTGGCTGTCACATCCGTAATTGCCCGATACTTCCCTCTGCAGCGTAAAATTGTTTTCATTATGTGCCGTGAACACAGAGCCAAGCCGAACCCCCTTGAGAGATTTCCCAAGGGCTGGAGGGAGGAGGCCCTCCACTTAAACAGGCGCTTAGCTTCAAATAAGAAAAGCAAAAGAGAGGAGAAGAGGAGGAGGAGGAGGAGGAGGAGGAGGGGAAGAAGGGACACGGGAAAAAAAAAAAACAGAGGAAGCTCATCATTAACTGCATTCTAACAACAGCAGACAAGCGCAAGCTCATGCAAAAAAAAAAAAAAAAAAAAGAAAAAACTCTGGGAGATTATCTGAAACGTCTCAGTTACGAGGAGGGATTTCAGTGGCTTTAGCCGCCTGCGCTCCGCTCAAGGGCCTCCACCGTCACGGGAGACAGGCTAGGAAGAGCTGGAGAAAAAGCGAGGAGTTTCCGCCCGACTGGAGTTCCCATGGAGTGCCGTGCAGGAGGGTAAGAAGGTTTCACCAATAAACTCCACCATTGTCAGGCAATAATACTCCGTCGGGCTGCCCCCCTCCCCCCAGTACCCCATTCCTTTCGGATTCAAGGGTGTCTTTTTCTTTCCCCCCGCGCTGGGCTAATCACAGGCCTACTTTGTTTAATTGCACCAAAAAGAAGAAAATGTGTTTAAAAGTCATCCCGCACCCCTCCCCCCACTCCAAGCTGCCCTCCTCTCCCGGTCGCTCCTTTCCCCTTTTCCTTTTCTTAATGAATTGTGGAGTTCCAGAAAAGACAACAAACAGGGCCTTATAATAAATGAGGGCTTCGGGGGTGGGGACAAAGGGTAGGAGCTAAGGATATTGGTGAGCGATGCATTGAGAGACACTTCCGTTGGCCAGTGGTGTAAAGCAGGAGTATAAAGCACGCATCATGTGGGGTTGGAGAAGTGTTTTGATGCTGCACAGGCTGTTGATGCATGGGGGGGAGGGTCAATTGGGGAATAAAAACTTAGCGCAGTTAGCGGCTGGTAACCCGCTGGGCCTGCAGGTCGTTATAATAACCCTGGTAAATGCGCGTCAAAGCGACCATAATGGCCACAAATTCGCCCATCCTGTCTCTCAAACGGAGATTTAGAAACTTAAGGTGCGGCGTATTGTACGCTGTGACTCCCGGGTCACGGACTCTGGGGGGGGTGCTGGCCGGGGAAGGATTTATCAATCAACCGAGCTTTTTCCTGAGGCTGAATAAAAAGCAATCCGCAGAGATGCAGAGCAGTGCCCCCCTCGGACGGGGGGCTTTGCTCATTCATCAGATCCAGACTCTGGTGCTACCTCGCCTCCTTTAACCGGGGAAAGAAGGCCGATCACAGCAGACAGAGTGTGTGCGCCACAGTCAGCCCCCTTTCCCTGCTTTTCTTAGATGTTCAAAACTCTTTTCTGCATTGATATTGACACAAAATTTAATTTTAAAATAATAATAGAGACCTATTTCAGCAATGCGCGAGGATGATGCAGCAGCTTAATCTAAGGTGCAACAGTAGACTCCCATTTGGGATTTCAGCCTGCTAACTTCTGGTGCATGCTTTTCCTGGTTTTTCTTCAAGCATTGCTCTCTTTCTTGATGGATTGCTTTTATAGGCATGTCGCATTCTTCTGACATAACCCATTGATATAGATATTTAATGACGTACCTTTTTTCTGAGCCTAATGCCAAGTTGAGCTGAGCCAAGCCTACGGTATTTGGCTTCGAGTTTATAAAGCATGACTGGATATTTCTTTGCACCAGGGAAATCATACGTGACACTCACAGCTAAACCTACCTACCTACCTACTTTCTGAACCGCTTGTCCCATACGGGGTCACGGGGAACCGGAGCCTACCCGGCAACACAGGGCGTAAGGCCGGAGGGGGAGGGGACACACCCAGGACGGGACGCCAGTCCGTCGCAAGGCACCCCAAGCGGGACTCGAACCCCAAACCCACTGGAGAGTAGGACCCGGTCAACCCACTGCGCCACCGCGCCCCCTTTTACAGCTAAACCTTTTACTTTAAAATTTAGACAGTCTAATTAGCCCCATTTATTTTACAGTTTTCGGAGCACATATTGTATATTTTTAAGCCGCGTTGCAAAAAATGCAACATAATTGTCTTTTTTTTTAATTAACTGTTAGTAATTAACAGTGATTAGGATGCTCATTATGTCATTATATGCATTTACAGCACATTTATTAATTTAGCAGACTCTTTTCACCAAAATGACTTACAACATGTTACATAATATTTAGCGGGCACCTTGATTCTGCTGACTTATGAATTCATAACACACTACAGTAAATTCTCTGCAATCACTCACTCATCTGAACACCAGAAGAATGTAACACACACATACATACTAGAGGCAGTGTAGTGGTTAGAGCCTCTGCCTTTGGACTCAAAGATCCCAGGTCTGAATGTTACCTCCAGCTGCAGTACCCTTGTGCAAGGTACTTGCCCTAAATTGCTTGAAGAAAAATTACCCAGCTCTATAAATTAGTAAATAATTCTGAGCAGCTTAACATTGTGAGTTGCTTTGGATAAACGTGTCAGCTAAGTTAACAAACGTGGAACCATTTTTAGATGTTTTCCGTGGGTTAGGTATAAATATGAAAATTCCAGCAAATTTCCAGCAGTGACATACTGGAGTGAAAGCAATCGTAACAGTAGCGATGGTGATCTTTAAAGATCTCGAGGAAAGAGCACCATCCTTGCATTTGGTCCATGTTCCAGAAGAATGGTAGATTTGTTTGACTGTATCAAGACACCCCACCCACTCCCCCTACTTTGGTTTGTGGCAAAGGGATTAGCAGGCCCTGGGGTGCACAGGGTGAGTCTCAAGTGGAAGGTTTGGAAACGTCCCCAGAGGGTACGAGGGCGGCGGGAACCTGCGAGTGATTCGGGAATGTTGGCACACAAATCGTCCTCCCTTTAAATGGCGCTCCATCTGACCCGGGGCAGGCCACTTAACCTCGCTGTGCACAGTCGCCACCCACCTTTACAGGAGGGAACTGCGTGCTCACACTTCGCAGTCATCCAAGGTCTCCTGTAGCGTTAGAGGAGTTCAGCACACTTTTTACATTTTTTTCATCAGAACCGTGAACGGAAATTCAGTCCGACTGCTCTTCGTATTTTTGAAAAACCCACAGAGAACATATTTGTGCTGTAGTGCAACGATGAATTGTTTTTCTCGGCTACAGGTCCGGTGTTCAACAATATCCATTGTCAGCAATAGAATATCTAATAATATAGCCATCATTTCAAAGCAGTGGGCAACAGAAAGGCTGTAATTATAATTAGGGCATATTTTTCTCAGGAAAATGATAATATGAAATTTTTTTTCCACTCTCCCTCCGGTCGTCCCTTGACTTCCATGAAAACGGCCAGGGACTTCGGCAAAGCGGAGGAGCCCCCACCGGCCGCTCTGAATGTAGCATTATACCCCCTGCACTCTTTCACTCCCTCAAAGGCTGTTTAAATGGTCTGGTTTATTATTGGCTAAAGAGGCTAAAGGCGTCTGTCAGCGTTTTTCTGAGAAGGGAATCGGTGCCTTTTTCTGCGGGCCCTTCACCCGACAGCTGTCCGGGGCCTTGCCCCACTTTTCATATGGATATGTATGTTAATGGTAGGCAATGGAGTGGAGATGAAGAGGCCCGATCATGAGCTCGTCCCTTCGCCGACCCCTTTCCGAAGGCCCCACAAAAGGGAGGCGGTAAAAAGAAGGCCGCCTCGGCGAGGCTTCCACTTTTTGTGTCCCGAATTAGTTCTGCAAGCAATGAAAGTGATCTTTTCCGCGCGACAGGGGAAGTCCGCCGACGGCTCAGGGAGCTCATTAGTACGAGGGTCTGCGGGGACGGATAATTGACTGACGCAGATTCCCCCGGCTGTCACAACACAGCCGAGCCACCGCCGCATGCACGGAAAACACTTTTTAAAAAACACGTCTTAAAACTTTTCACCGGCGCTTCCCTTCTCCCCTTCTTTGAACTTGTAAATTGGAGATCTCATTTGCTGCCTCGACGGCTTTCTGAGCCACACTTCCCGTTTTATTGAGACTGGAGCCGGAGGAGGGGTTTCCTTTAGAAGTCTTGAATGGCGATTCTGGGGTCCGCACGATTTCATTAACGCATAGTTAATATTACACACAACTGTATCGTCGCTCGCGATGAAACCGGCTGCGTTTTTCGAATCCAGCCGCTCTCTCCGCGTTTCTGTTTTCCGAGAACGCGGCACATGCCGTGAACGCACCTTGTTTCTGCGTCGCCCTTTCGGCGGCTCTGTTCACGCGTTTCTCCGGAAGTTCTTTTTTTTTAAATTTAAACTGTTCATTTTCACTAACCGCTATTCGTTTTCAGCAACAAACATCAGCTTTCTCATGTCTTATCGGTACGGGAAACAATGGCTACGAATGAATATTGAGTTTAAACAGCTATTCGAATATACAGAAGTGAAAACAGCACAGTCTGGCCACCTTGAAAAATTTTCTGTCATTTAGCAAACGGCACTTTTTTCACGAATGCGCAACATTTGGTGTCTTCTGCTTCGGTGTTGAATTTTCTCCTCCCCAGCGGCAATGTTTCACATACAACAGAAGCTCAGGTCTGAACCGAGGCTAATGGCAGCCTAACTGCCTCATGGTTAAATTGACTGGAAAATGCTGCTTTAATTTTTATGTTAATCTAAATGGACTAATTGTTAATATATTCTGAGAGCACCTCAGCGAAATGGCTTCTACATTTTTTATTGTGTATTCGATGCCTTTCAAAAGTATTTCAAGAATGGTGTTAACGTGTTCGTTTTTATTTATGGGCTTAGTTTCAAAATAAGCACAGACAATCGCTTAAAAATATCGCTCAGGTAAACCACGTTTTTCTCGATTCACTGCTTATTAAAGTTCTGCGTTGCTATGCGTGTTTGAACACGTTCAAGCGATCCGCTTCTCCCGCTGAAGCAGATTTTAGCAGTTTGCATAGGAGGGGAATCTCCGAACTGAAACCGTTCTTTAAATGTCCTGTTTCTGCTAACTAGCTCACTTTTGCTGACCAAGAAAGGTCTAAACTGTCTAAAATTAAATGGTAAAAATAATCTTTGGCAGGGTGGAGGTGGGGGGTTAGATACCACCAATCCCTGCCCACTTTATGAGCAGAAAGAACTTTGTCAAGCAGCTAAATGGGCTATTCTCCATGGTCCCTTCCCTCACTCGCAACTATAGAAATTAGCCCTGCGTTTTCCTGCTCTCACACATGGATGCACACGCTTGCATGAGCACAAGAAAAGGGGGAAAAAATCTTTTCTTCTGTCAAAATCCCTGGCCAACAATGGCTAGATTAGTGGACGTGAGGGCCTCCTCTGGGACGTGCATTGAGCCGCAGAGCACCCCCAGCAGGAACAGCTGGTGGGGGTTAATGGCCGCTGAACTCCCCAGCCAGGGCTCTTTCTCTATTGTGAGTTGGGCTCAAGAGAAGGAGGGAGGCCACTGACAGCCTGTGGGATGAGGGGGGACCCTCTGTGCTCTGCCTGGGGGGAGGGGACTTGGGGTATCTACAGGCCTCCTGCTGCATCTCAGCCTGGGGACAGGGGACAAACCTGAATTAGGGTCAGTGTATATTCACCACCCACCGATGGCGCGTAGACAATGGAGTGGGACGTACTGTACACGAACGCCCCTCCGCGAGGTGACGGACCATACAGAGGAAGTGCGGGGAATGAGGAGGAGATCGTGGGGAAAAGCAACGGGCTCTATAGTTCGAGCGCCCAGGTATAGCCTCACAAGCGGTATGGCACAGCGGAGATATTGATGTCGTGCAGATTTTACACAGGATTTTAGGCCAAGTTTTTTGTGGTTCGTTACTTTTTCTTGCTCGCTGTCCTTAACCGTTCGTCTCGGTCAGGGCTGCAGTGCCGTGCAGCCTATCCTGGAGGCACTGGGCCAAGGCCTTCTGTGTGTTCAGCTATATTCATGTAGTTGATGTTTTTCTCCGGAGTGACTCAACACGTTAAGGTACCGACGCTTCTCAGTAAGCATTTTTCTCAACAATATTACAGTAGGAGGTGCTATTCAAACCTGGGTCCACTGGGTTCCAACACGCTACCTACCGCCCATCATTTCTGATTGTTTATTTTTCTTCTTTTAAGATATATTATATATCTGGCAAATAAATTAGAAAAAATGTATACACCATAACATTTCTTGACAGTTCATTTGGGGTGTTCATGCAGAGTTCCTGCTGGTACAAGCATTCTTTGGCAAGAACGTGGTGGACATTGCCTGACAGATTTTACATGCAAATGTTTGTCACAATTAACTTTTATGCGGCTGCTAATAATCCTTCGGAAGTGTTGTCGCATGTGACGAGGACATCATTATGGAGGCCATAATGACCCATCAGAATAAGCAGATCAGGCCCGTTCTGGGTCAAATCCAGGCTCATTTTGGCAGGCCTGCTCTACTATGATGGGGTCCATCTCACTTGCAGCAGAGGAAAGGACAAATCCTCACATGCTGACTGTTGCTGAATTTCTCTCTGTCACATAAAAGCGATGCCCGCACTGTGGCCTAGTTGTGCCACAGAAGAAAGCACCCATCTTCTTTTTCACCCCCTCCCAGCTGTCTTCCTATAGTGCCACCCCCCATCCACTCTAACCGCCGCTAGTGCACCGATGCCCCCCCGCCACCCCCACACACGCCCCTGTGGCCCGTGCTCATTAGACGCTTGATTATGATGCCGTGCCGGTGTAATGTTTAATCGAGTCTGACACCTGGTTCGCCCCGTTACAAATCCTGTCATGCAAATGGGGCCATTTGTGCCGTTTGGTGTGGAGAGATGGGCTATGAAATGAGAGGTTAGCGGGGAGAGATGGGCTCTGGGGACGGCTGGCCCCTGCTCCCACGCTATGATTACGGAGACAGGAACAAGTGCGCTCACGCTGCCGTTTCCTGCTGCTGGGAGGGAAGGTCAAATGAGCACCTGAAATCAGGATTTACCAAAACGTCCAATTAGAACGCATGCGTGATGTTGCGGCCAGAAAGCCATTTTTCATATGTCCCTCGTTCTTCCCTGCTTGCTTTGCAACTTGAAACGGGCAACGATTTGTTCAGCTGTTTCTGAAACTGATCGAGCAGAACAACGAGTTTCGGATCGTACTAGTTCGGGAACTTTTCGAAATCACCAAAAAAATTTGATGTTGCGATGCAGCGTTAGAAGGTTGGTAACAGGGGACAAGTCAAAGTTCTCTCCATGCGCACCCTTCTTCCTGTTTCCCGTTTCTCGTCCCAGCTCCTTGAAGGTTTTATCTCCTTCACCCGTGGTGATTGTGTAATAGATGCTCCCTCGCACGGCCCTTGTTGACGCTGAATTGCGATCAGTGTTGTCTCTGGCCTTTCAAACACACTTGCCGTATACTTTTAATTTCCTCTTCCTGTTCGCCTCGTCTTTGTCCTGCTCTCACCCGCGGCATTAACGGGGGGTTTGTTAATCTGAAGCACAAACCACGTCTGCCTCTCACAGGGCCAGTACTTTGTTTTCTGTTTATCTTCTCCAAGAGCTTGTGTTCGTTTACAGTCACATCCTACCACATGGCGCTATTTGGCTGCCATGCAGTGATCTCTATTCATCACTTCCTGCTTTGACTGTTTTCCATATTTTTTTCAGACGTGTGCTTCTCCAAGCTCACCTTCTAAATTGTTTTCCGGAACAGCCTCACTATCAAGTCACTCTGGCATATGGGCTGTGTTTTTCGTATGAGAACAGTTTTTTATGTGCGATTTCTTCAGAAGATAGTTTATTATTGGCACATTTAAATAATATCTATAATTATTCTGCATTGTTTTGTCTATGAAAAGATTGATATTACATTTTTGTAATTAAAGACGTCACAGTCGTTAATACGGTTCTCCTCACTGGAAGCTATAGAGAGGACCCCATAACTGAGCGATCATATTGTTCTGTATGAGAACCACTGCCTCTGTGGAATTTTACAGTATCTGTTTATAAATCTGCCACAAGTGGCAAAAAAAAAAAAAAACGGAGCATGGGGATTGTTGTTTCAGCCCAGCACATGCAATAACCGGGTGCTCAGAGATGAGAAGGGTAACAGCAGTGAGCTGAGCAGAGCAGCTTAGAAGAATGACTCATGGCACCCCGGCGCCGAACTGTGTCTGTAGTTCCGCAAAAACGCTGCTCCAGCTATGTGTCGAACACTAGATTCCACAGCATAGGAGTCTCTGTCTCCATGAATTACTTCCACATTGAGGACTGGTTGACTGCACACACATCACAAGCAGTTTTGAAAGTGTACATTACTCATTTAAAAGCTGTGAGCATTTAACTACTGTATAGAGTTTGTGTGTAAAACATTCACAAAGTGATAAACAAAGTTCCAATTATGCAAAACATTTGGGAAACAGTCAGTATAGCTGAAACTGAATGGTATTTCAATGCTACATTTGCCTAATAAAATCTAAATGTAGAATGTTAGTGTGGAGAAAATGGATCTTTCTGTATACAGAAATAGTGATTATCATTTTAATCTGCAGCGTTAAATGATCTTTGTAACATCAACTATGAAATGAGAGAACATTTTTCACCCAAAGTAACTTTCAAACCCGAAGCAGATGATAAGATTTATATCAATGCGACGTGGGTGTTAATTTCATATACGCAAGAAAAAAGATAAAGCATCTTTTGTACTTTTCTATATGTTTTGCATGCTGTATAAAGATATTTCATCTTATTCATAACAGAGAACAATGTCTTTCTTTTTTCATACTAGAAAACAATGTCTCTCTTATTTCTCGTTTCTCCAAAGCAGTTCACAGTTTTAGGTTTTAAACTAAACTGCTTAGTCATTTACATCAGACCTGGTCCTTCCATCACAAGCCTATAGCTTGAACCATAACACTAGCTACTTACCAGCTCAATGAGTTACCGTATATATCCAGTTATGCAGTCCTCAGTTAACCACAATTATTCAGTTATAAAATTTCAGTTCATTTTTGTATATTATTAGATACTGAAAATTGTACAGTATATTGACACCTTACATTCTTCAATTGTACAGTTAGTGGTTTGACCCCAGGAAACCAAAAAAAACCGCAAATTCCCGAAGATAAGATTTCAGTCTAACTGGACCACAAAACAAGATGATTTATTTCCACTTGAAGTTTAAACACTGCATTTTTGTATCACATCAAAACAATGAAAAAAGTTGTTTTTAATGTTAAATTTAAATGTAACTATTTCCTGAAATCACCCGATGTACTGTAAAGTTATGGATTAGCTGTCACGTGTGGCAGTTCTTATCGATGGTGGAAGAATGTAGAAGTAGCCTCAAACCTGGATGTAAGGATCAGAATTTATTACCCAGAAGCTCTCAAACAATTTTGTCAAAAGCTTATTCCACTGTGACATTTGTTCTACTATAAATCACCGAGGGGATATCTATCAGTGGACAGTAGCGGGAGATAAATGTGCAGGTGGGGAAGGGGTCAGCATGGATTTCTCAGCGCCGGGATCCATCCGTTCTGCAAACCCATTTATCCAACCTTATGAATCGTTCTTTTACTGACTTGCTCTGTTTTTAATTTCTGTGACATTTTACTGAACACCAAACATTTAGGCCTATCTTGCAAAAAAGAAAGTAGGGGAGAATTTATTCATTGTTAATGTACTCCAGATGCTGCCTGGCAATATATGAAAATTAATGCAATTTCTAATATGAATGAAAATGCAACATTCTACTATCTGTTTGTATTTCTGTTGCCTTCAACCTTTAAGATAAAATTGAAGTGAAGTCTGAAATTAGTTAATGAAAAAGTCAAGATTTGTTATAAGTTTTATGACCTTATCTTAAGGCTTAAACATAATATGAAAGATAAGAAATCTGTCACTGATAAAGCACTCTTTGTGTATGACAGAAAAGTGGTTAGAGCTGCCGCTTTCCACCTGAAGGATCTAATTTTGAATTCGACTTCCTTCCGTAGTGTCTTTCAGACAAGTTCTTACCAGGAATTTGTACAGTAAAAATTTTCCCGCTTTATAAATGGGCAAATCATTGAAAGTAACCTCACATTGTGAATTGCCTTGCTAAGTAAATGTAATAATAAATATATTTCTTAAAATCACATGCCATTAATAACGTGACAGTTTTCACACTAGGTAATTGCTTCTCACCTTGTGCCTGAAGTGTGAATTTTGTCACCTGGGAATAATTTCCCTTGAAACCCCTTAATGCACAAGTCCCAAATTGACTGCTTAAGAAGATTTGCTTATAAAAGGGTTATACCTGTGAGAAATAGTTGTATTAAACATTGTGCTGAGGTACAGCAGCTTACATGAACAAACAGGTGGACAAAGAAACGACCACTGTGAACGGCTTCCTATGTGGAGCATTACTTCAAGGCTAGGCCAGTACCATACTGTTAAATGCATGCTGTCAAAGAGCCAAAGAGGTTTATACAGCTTAAAATTCTGTTGTAAATTACACACATATAGAAACGAGAAGGATTTCCTTGCTGAAGGACTTCAGATGTGTTAATAAAATTTTGTACAGTATAACAGCCATGACCGCAGTTTCTCAACCAAAGTAATACCTGCATTTTTAGCCCAGTATGACACCACTAAGTTCAGAACGCCAGCTGTCCACAACACTTCATGTGTCCATGTGGCTCATTCTGTTCCGAGCCAAAAATGGTCCAGACAAGCATTTTAATATAGTCTTCTCTGTGTGACACAGGCCCGACTTCGGGTCAACTTTGGGGAGGCCCTTCATCTGAGAATAGTGAGGCTTAAAGTGACATGATTGTAAATGATTTCACAGTGATTTTTGGTAGGTATTGAATTTCTTCTCCACTCATGAGCGGCTGGTCTGCTGTCCTTCACTGCTGGTTTTGGGACTATTCATACAGAATCTAGCTGTCACACCCATATTTATTCCCTATTCATCTTTGTAAAGTCTGGACAGAACAGAGTAACTGTGCCCTTCCCTCTCTACGGTTTCTGTCTGAGGGTGTCTACCGCACATTCTTCACTGTGATGACTATATCCCAAGATCTGTGAAATCTGCCCCCTAAAATTTACTGAAATTCAGTGTTCTCAGTTTAACCAAACCATGTTCTGTGTTTGTAATGCAACAGTAAATTATGCAGTGTTGCGAAGGGCACGGCGTTTTTATGAACGACAATTCTAGCGGCGCTAACTTCTCTGAAAGTCGCATGCAAAAGGTATAAATAGAAGCAAACCAGTTAGTTTCTCAGAAAGATTCAAAAGCAGTTCAGAATATCAAAAGGAGTAGATCTAGACATGGTTTATTTTATGGCTGTCATTTCCACCAGCAAATACCCACTCATTTCAGTAGGCAGTAAAGAGAAAACAGCCCTTGGCTACACAGTAACGTTGAGTAGATGACTCTCTAGTGATAAACCCAGACAGAAAGTAGAGTAACTGGCGTCATGTTTATTCTCTTTACACAGATGTGGACTCGAGTTACAAGCTGATTCTTGTGCTCTATCAGTGTTTTTTTCTTTTTTTTTTTTTTAAACTGATATAAGCTACCCATCACTTAAACCTCTGTAAATTTCATCTTGTTGCCTGAGTAAGAGTTAGCATTGGCTATTAACTATGTTGTTTTTTAACCTCCATTTAAGTAGCACAATTTCTTAAGAGTCTGTTAAGTGTAAAAGGATCACTACTTAATCATGAAGCTTGCTGTGTAAATGTGTCGTTTATTTTTAATGTGTAAAGATTATGTATTTTACTATATCGACTAATCAGAGTGCTCATATAATAAATGTACTTGCTGTAAATAAATTTTCAGAAATAATTTTGAAGTTCAAAATGCAATTGTTTGCATTATCTTTTTTTTTCTGTTAGTTATTAAACATCTTTGTATGCATGCTATCTTTTTTGACATGCTGTGCTACTATTTTTTTCACTTTGGCAAATTTTGTGTGGATCGTGAACTCTTAAACAGTAGGTGCAACCTGTATCTCAAACTACCTCTGTATCTTGCATACTTTGTAATGTTCGAAGGCAGACTCACACAGTAAAATCCGTCTTGATCTAAGTCAATCAACACAAGCCATCAGATGCTTGGTGAAGACACCAGATAATGAATTTCTGTAGGGAAAAAAGTGAAAGGCCATGATTGCAAACTTTTCAGATTGGACTTTTCTTTGGGTTGTGAAGGGAAATTTCTGGCATATTTTATTGTTCACAATTACAAAGGATAATTTTATAAACAAAGAAATGTGGAAAAAACATTCACTTTCAATGATTGTTTAGTAATTAAGATGATAACTCAGTCACACATTGAAATAAAAAGCAAGGAATAATGAGAAATATGGAATTTTAGAAAAGCTTTAAAATGGTTATTCTTTATTTCTACTGTCTTCCAAAGATATGTTAAAAAAAAAAAAATTATTTGATATATTTCAGAGAATTTTCATGTGGTTTGGTGTGTTGTTTCATTACACTTTTTGTTAATGGTGAACAAAAAATACACCGTTTTTCGTTTCAAGTCACACAAGGAGATTTGTGAGTTTGCTAATGAATGTAACTTTTATTTAAATTTCTAGTACAAGCCTAATTACCACATGGTATTAACAGTTTAATGAAGTTAAAGCATTAATTGTGTGTAGAGGTTACTGTGGAAAATCCCTTTAACTGAATGAAAAGAATATCAGTCTTGATCACAGAGCAAGATTTTTTCTGAAATGAAAATTATTTAAAGAAGTTTTTTTAAAAATTGTGTATACAACCTGACTGTTGGAAACATGAATGGCATACCTTTCAAAGTTCAGAAAAAAAAGTGAGTTCAAGCTGGATTTTTGCTATACACTTTTTAACAAATATGCTTTCGGAAGTCATTTCAAGTTATGATGGGAGCGAAATGATGGCATGGCTGTGCTCCTGGTAAGTGGTGCACACGTGAAATCCCTAAATACAATACATTGAAATGCTCTGATTGTGAAAATGCTTTACATCGCATCGATGATTCTGATTGGACACAAAGTGTTAAATTACAAGCCGGTGCTGTTTATGCTCTGGACCTTTCTCGTCCAAGTTGCTTAGCAACTAGAAATTGAAGCTTGCTTTGTGTTGTGTTGATTTTTTTCGTTTGAACATACTGTTGTTCGTTTACATCCTTGGTCATTTCTCACAGGGTAGAGGTAGGTGGTTGGAGAAAGATAGCATGTAATTTCTATATTTTTTCTAAAAAAGAAGTCCTTCAGAACCTCACTATAGACAATGTTTTACAACAGGGGAAATGCAGAAAAAACTAAACTGAGGCATATTATTTCAAAATTATGATGACTCACAAGAGGAAGCAGAACCCCACTGCTCCTGATCACATCTCCACCTGTATTTCCAACACCGCTTCCTTTAATCCACTGAAATCACACACACATTTTCAGAACCACTTGTCTCATACGGGGTCACGGGGGAACCGGAGCCTACCTGGCAACACAGGGCGCAAGGCCAGAGGGGGAGGGGACACACACCCAGGACAGGACGCCAGTCCGTCGCAAGGCACCCCAAGCGGGACTCGAACCCCAGACCCACTGGAGAGCAGGACTGTGGTCCAACCCACTGTGCCACCGCACCCCCGCACTCCACTGAAATCCTGCTCCACTATTTACTTCAAAACCAGACACTGTAAAAGTGGAGCGATTGTATTTAGTATAATTCTTTAAGACTTTGTATGAGTATGCATGTCTCCATGTTACAAATCATTTGAACAGCTTGTCAAACGTTAAGGTAGTAACTTCTTTTACTCACTTTACATTTACAGGATTTAAAAAAGAATATCAATTTTAACATGATGAGGCACTGTTATGATTCACATATGCTGAAACCTTTCCAGTACATGAAGTGGCTAGACTCTAAAACACTTCATATGAGAAAAAGAATTTAAAAATCAGAATAAAAGCATCATGCGCTGAACTACTTTTCAATAGTTTTTTCATTAAGAAAGTCCTCCACTCCACATGGTGGCAGCACCGTAGCTTATAAATACATGTGGAGAGTGTTATTTTTTATTTAGTCTTATTTTTCATTTAGGTCTCACACCCTTCAATCTCCACATGTCACTTAAGGCAACGTAATGAGCCCTTAATTACCTGCACAGGAGTAATTATCCCATTGTTTCCGAGGCCTTTGTGCTAATTGCTACTAATTATGTCTAGTTATTTTAGGAATTATTAACTTGCGAAACATTTTTCAGCGCAAAATAATTGTAAATAGTGAAATTACTTCATCCTAACTGTCAGAACTCTAGAGAAATTAAATAATTAATACAACATTAAAACCATATTTTGCACACTATAATTTACATTACATTTACATTTATTCATTTAGCAGACACTTTTGTGCAAAGCGACATACATCTCAGCAAAAGTACAATTTATGCATTACCTTAAAAGAAAAAGAACTGTATACAAGAAATGTTCTGAAAGAATCAAGAGATTCCATATGTCAGCAGATGTCCAGCATGGCACAGATGCTGTTGCCTAGTATGAGGTGTGGGATAAGCAGAAGCCTGCACTCTTGAAGATGTCTTTGACTCCTACAATTTAAATAAAGTGATGTACAGATTGTAATGCAATAAAATAAGACATATATATTATAGACATAATAAAAACATAATGAAACTATATACTAGGGAAAGCCACAATTTGTTAATATAATGCAGTTATTACCTTAAGTACCTTTACATGTGAGATTTTGTAGGATTAAATAGTCTTACTAAACAGAAAAGATCTACTTTTGCTTCACTGAGCGCATATTCTTTTTAAGGGATTAAGCTAAAATCTAAAATGGATATTTTGCCTGTCATTTTCATTCATGAACTATGGTTTCTGACCTTGTTTCTTTCAGTTTTACTTGACCTGAATGTATAATAAAAACATGGACAAGAATGACAATAAATAAGAGTAGTTCTTGAGTGAAGAGCCCATATACCTGTACATTTCAAGAGTTATATTCCATAATCAGCGAGACATATAGCAAGGACTTATCGTCTCAATTCTTAATGGCAAAGCAGCTCTGCACTGATTTCAGCCAAACCTCATTTTAATTCACAGTGAAGAAGTAGAACTTTAAAATGTATTTAACTGTTCCAGTGAATTGGTATAAAGTGTGTTTTAAGTGCGGAATAAACTAGCTTTTCATTTCTGGCAGTGAGTGTGTGGTGGTGATTTTCTTGTACGCCAACATGTGAAGCGACATTTTTCTAGCTCAGACTAAGCTGACAGCTGGTGTGACACATCCTCAGAGTTTTTCTGAATTGCTTGCACAGTGGCTGCATGATGTCATTCACCGCCTTTCATTCAAGTACAACTGTGCTCCCTGTTTGAATTTGAACACTTCGAACTCTTTCTGCTATGGATTTTTTGTAAATGTGATATGAAGTAGGAGAATGAACTTTAGAGACTGTGATACTTAAATTACATCATCCCAAAGAATGCTATCTATCTATCTATCTATCTACATACATACATACATACACACATATGTCTGTATATATATCAGCAAACATTCAAGATTATAACATCTTTCATATTAAATAATGCATGATCATTTTGAAAATTTTATCTTCAAAAGTTTTGTGCTACACGTGTCCAATTTTTTCCATGCTGGTAGGACGTTTTGGATGGCCTGTGCACACCATGGAAAACTAGGTTTCCAAGGGAATTTCAGTGACTGTACAAATTAATTCATTAGTTGTGGTGGTCATACCCTCAGGTGGGCTGTGTTTATGGGGGTTTAGAAGGTAATGTGTATTTTAAATCATTGTTTAAGGATATTTTCCTTCTTTGGCTTTTAACTGATGCCCACAAAGGCCATGTGTCAGACTGAGAGAGATGATGGGAATACAGACCAACTAAGCGTTCTGTATTATTGCATCTGAATCATTCAAACTATCTTTTGATTTTACTTATATGTGCAAAATGAGAAATAATGTACAAATTTAACAGCACTCTAAAAAACAGGTTTACTCATTTTTAGAGGTTTTGCGACTCAGAATATAGCTCATCTAATTTTAAAAAATGATAATGAATACCTTACAAAACTGGGAATTTTTATTTTTATGGTGTGCATATATACACTCTGATAAGGTTATCTATTAAGAGTGTTTGTTGACTTGTTTGTTTGTTGCTATGTGTTTTATTTTTGAAGGATTTATAACAACAATCATAAGACAAAAACATTGCAATGAAAATAATAAGGTAAAGTATGTTATATTCCTGCTGTGTTGAAAAACTAATACATGGATTCAAATGTCATGGAAATCCCCAGTAGTTACTGATAGCGTGGATTAAAGACGACAAAATTTTGCTGTGTTATTTATGGGACAAAAAGTGTAACATAAGAGGATGACTGTACCATTTGCCTAAAGGAATGAATTTTAGGCTTGTTAAAACATGGATTCCCATCACAGTCTGCTGAACAAGCTGTATTCCAGGATTTATAACCCACTAATAGACATTACTGGATTTTTTTAAAGACAAAGCAGAAGAATGTGTTAGCCACAACTCCGTACTGAAGAAATGGTCTTCAAATCATAGTGTTTCTCACAGCAAGGTGGAGAAGACAACACATTCATCTGGTTCCGTTGCTAAAAAAAGACTTTTTCTGCACATGGACTGCCTTACAGTTCTTTAGAAGGGGCTTGTCAGTCCAGCTGACTTTGGAAACTGGTGATGTGCACTGAAAGAGCAATAAGAACCAGTCACACTCTGAATGTTGCTTTGAGCCAGTGAGGGTTTCTAATGTGTGTCTCCCCCTACGGTGTGAAACAGATGATCAGTGTGTAAAATACCACACCACAGTTTAGCTTTTTCTATCACACCTAGGAAAATAAAGGCTTTCAAATGTCTTTTCAAGGCTATATAATTATGCACCTCCCTCTTCTCTATTTGAATGGGTACTTTGCTTTCTAAAGTTCTTTTTCTTTCACATTTCTTCCAAGTTTCTATTTCTGTTAGCATGTCTTTTTGATATGAGCAAAGTCTTCCAACGAGAAGAAAACAAGAGTGCAACTTATTCATTAAAATTAATCATTTGTTTGCTGAATGATGCTAAGAATTGTTTTGTGTGACACTTGTATTTTTTTTTAATGAATTAAATGAATAAACAGGTGAGGCAAGACATTGTACTTATAATGAACAAAAATGCTGACAGTTTGTATGTATATATACTGTGCATCTATTCACAAACCCTCTTCCTTTCTAACTCCTCACTAAGTGGATACTGTTATTACAATTACACATTTCAGAACCGCTCGTCCCATACGGGGTCACGGGGAACCGGAGCCTACCCGGCAACACAGGGCGTAAGGCCGGAGGGGGAAGGGGACACACCCAGGACGGGACGCCAGTCCGCCGCAAGGCACCCCAAGCGGGACTCGAACCCCAGACCCACTGGAGAGCAGGACTGTGGTCCAACCCACTGCGCCACCGCACCCCCCTTATTACAATTAATTTACTGTAATATAATGTGATATATAATATATAATGTGAGGGCAGTCCAAAGAGATGCAATGCAGGTGATTTGGTGATGCTATGCCTTTAGTGCATGAATGGGTGGGTGACTGTGCATGTGTGACATGGACTATATGGATATCCCAGCCAGAGTAGCTCCACCCACTGGTTCTGGATAAGCCCCAGATCACCCCAGCCCTGCTCAGGAAAAGCACTTATTGAAATTGGATGGATGGATGGATGGATGGATGGATAATGTGAGGGTGAAATTATTATTAATATATATTTATTCTAATGTGAAATAGTTATTTCTCAATTTAGTAAATATTTTTGATAATAGTAAATATATTTAGTAAATAGTAAAAATTGATTATAATATTATAATATTAGACTTCACATAAAATTATAAATTTTACAAAAGACATCAGGACTAGAATCCTTGAAATCATTTTGGGGTTAAAAATCTATAAAGCTTGATTAATTATCGCACAATAAAGAGTCAAAGCCACAATCAGAACGTCACCTGTCATTTAGGCATATTATGAATTTCAAAGTAATTCTACTCTACTTTAGTGAGTTCTTTTCAATTTTGCAAAACAGCTTAAAACCCAGCCGACTTCACGCTACTGCTCTTCCATTGCAGGAACGGTCATATTCTTTGCTTGAACACAAAGTTGCCTGTTATGGGGTCTTTGCTGTGTAGCCCAGACAGTTGACAGATGTGTTCTCCTGACAGCCTTTATTTGCATTGTTTGTGAAATATGGCAAATGACTCAACATACAGTATATGACTGAGGAAACTTGGAGAGTACCCTATGATACCTGAGCAGTCCGTAATGGGACTCCTTGCATATAGTCTCTAATTTGTATGTGCTGTATGTCATTTTTTGACAGGGCACTTGACACCCCTTTTAATTAAATGCATTAAATCTTATAAATTGGTCACATCTAGACTGCCACCCCATTTAAGGATTTTAAGACATTCTTTTCAAAGTGTTGGTACCACTGTGTTCAAAGTAAGACCTTTTGCCAGCTGCAGATGGGTACATATATATGTCAGATAAAAGTCAACTGGTTGTTCGGTGACTGAAGGCGAGAGGACAATAAAAGGTCAACAACTTTTCAGACGAGATCAGGGCCAACCAAAGTATGTAGAAAGACTACAAGAGCGCTGAGTGCAAAAAATGAATCGTGAGAAAGGTCATCATTTATAATCAGTTTTGCATTAACAGGCAAAGCCTGTGCAGAAATTTGCAAAGGTCACCAATACCTCAAACGAATGTCATAGAGTGAATGGTCAAAAACATTTCTAGTGATAAATATTACTGTTTTCTGTCCTCTCCCAGGTCATAAAACTAGACTTGGGGCATTTCCTGCCTACATATACATTCCACTGAAGTCACTGGAAATATAGCAACATATCTAACAAACATAGTTATCGGTATATAAGGTGATTACACTGTGAAGATGTTAAAAATGAGCAGTGCGCCCAGTTTTTATTGCGTCACTAGTACTTTTCACGGGGGCATGGTGGTGCGGTGGGTTCAGCCAGTGCCCCCTGTGTGGCCCTTCTTGGAGTGCTTTCCAACAGACTGGCATCCCGCCCTGGGTGTGTCCCCCCCCCCCCCACTCCAGTTTTGCGCCGTGCGTTGCTGGGTAAGGCTCCGGCTCACTGCGACCCCAGCAGTTGTTGACGATGGATGGATAGCATGTTTTAGTTCTCACTGTTTACAGACCATATTGAGTTCTCCTGAACTGACAGTGACATGATGGTACTAAAGCAATTAAGAGTTGCAATTTATGATCCAAGAGACAGAGGAGCAATAACCATCTGATTTTTAACAAAACTATATTTATGCATTTCTGTATTTTTTTATTTCTGTATGATTTATTTTTTATATCAGATGCCTTAACTTCCTTTTCTATGCCAGTATTGTAAGAGCTCAAGCTTTGTGCAACTTTTATTACCTGAAGACCATATAAAATCACTGCACTGTCAGTCACTATTGCTTAAAAGCAGTATTAGCATATGTTTATGAAAAGTCGTTCTAGACTTTAGTCACCTCAGTCCTGCATGCATTCATGAAAGCTGACTTCTTATAAAATATTATTGCGCTCTGAAAACTCATTCTTTCTAAGAGCTTTGATGTCTTTGCAAACTGATTGCGAGCTGTCAGATTGCAAAACTGAAAACTGCAATTACCGCGAGCAGTAGACTTAAAACAATTGTCCAAAATCTGGATTTGGATTTCAAAAGTAAAACTGCAGTTTTCAGTGATGTGACAAAATAAATCTAGAGAGTTGGCTCCATAAGTGATTGCTGTTAGGAATGCATGAAGCATGTCAGAGCTCTTCACTTCTTAGTGATTGCAGTAAATATTAATTTCAAATGAAGATAAATCTAATGTCATGACAAGAACATGTCGTCTTGATATTGTTCTCTTCAGATGTTGACGCTAAATTTAGAGAAACTTTACGAGGGTAGATGTCGACAAAAATTTGAAAATCATTGTGAGAAACCGTAACAAACCAAAAAAATCTTATTTTCTGTTAACTACTTACATTTTTATAAACAGAGTTTTAAACTGTTGTTTTGTCAGCTGTAGATTATTTAGATATTTCATCTCTGAAAAATTTTATACAGACAATAACTACTGCAATAACATTTTAGCTATGATTTCATGTCTTACACCTTTTTTATTTTTTAAAAAAATTTACAAATGGCTGCATCACAAAAAGTGCACAAACACACTAATCAGATCCAGCTTTTCTCCTTGCTTTTGTGTAAAATTCTTGATAATAAGTAGCCAGGTCTAAAGAGGAAACATCGGCCCAATTGTTTGTTTTAATATAATTTACATGTGATAAGTGTAATTACACATTTTACAGGACCTAGGTGCACTTTTGTTCTATCAGTAAATACAGGTCCTTACTTGCACGTTTTTATTAATTTCATTAAATTGAGAGGAATCACCTGGCCAGATAAGGTGGCACTTGTGTTAATGTGTTTATTCTGTTAATTTCACAGTGATTTGTATAAATCAGGGCTTCGGTGATGATTAGACAGCGCACTTACGTTGCTTGTGTTAAGTTGCGAGATGTACTTAATACGCGCCGTGCTCTTCATGCGGGCCCCTAAAAAGGCAAGCTTTCAAAGCACTTTTTGTCTATAATCACAGTCTAATGGTTGGTGAGCTGACCCGTGGCCCAGACACCGCCAGAGTGCCGTCTCACTCGCGCTCTGTACCTGCAGCTTTCTCCTTAATTACAGACGTGCTTCTCTGTGTCTCCTCTGTCTCTGACATCAAAACAGGATGAAGATGAAGCGCTATTATGGTGAGACGAGAGCTCTGCAAATTGTTTTCTGATAGCGATTCGGGAAAATGGAAATCAAATGAGAACCTTGGGGGGGGGGGGGGGGAACCCTGATATTTTAATGCTGCACTCTGCCTTATGATGAAGTGGAATTTTTGCATTTGTGTATGAGTTGGTGTGTGCCGCTTCATTCCAGACCAACTCAGTTTGTGAACTTCTCACACCACTTATTGAGAAGCCTTTAAATCCTCTATCGATCCACAGTACCTGCCTTATAAATAAACATTTCACTTGATACCAAAAGAAAGATTACAAACTGCTACACAACTCTGGCAAGTTATTGTTAAGAAAATACATAGTCAGAAACATTCAAAAATTAATAAATATCATTTCTAAAGCAGATTAGAAAGAATGGAAGCATCGGGGAGCATCTTAGCATTTAAACATTAAAAAAGGAAAAAGTTTAAGGCTTTAAAATATTCCTGTGCGCAAACCCTGTTTCTAATGATGTGAATCAATAAATAAAATCTGTTTTCAAAATATTTTGTGCTCCTCTCTATTTAACTTAAGGGACAGTCACAATGGGAATATTATTTTCCTATTTTTCTTGTACATGTTACAATGATCTGCTCCTCTAATTGCCCCATCCACTTAACTGGGATAAATTATGTTATTTTTGGGTCAACACAGGTCAACACAGGTTACATGAAGTCATTTTCACAATGTCTTCCATATCTCAACATTTCAAGAGGCTGGCGGATATTTAGTGCACAATTGTGCATTGAGTCACACATGCAGAATTTTAACATTTAACCCATGTTAATGCTGACATAAAAATCAGCTGCACGATGACAATCATGCTGCAGAATGTGCAACTCCATGGGGAACAGCATTAATACGTCAGATGTGTTACCGCCATTCATTTGTTCTTTTGCTGTGGATGAGATGACTTTCCAATTTGGTGGATTTACAAGAACTTGAGTCTCACACACTGGCTGCTTATGTTACGAATGTTTGAGGTACGAATTTTGGAGATACAAACTTTTTTCAGATCCTCTTTTTATTTTTGTTCTGTAACTGCGTTTTGTTCGCCTTTTTATTTCAAAATATTCCATTCGTTCTGGAGCAAAGCCCGCATTTCCGTGGCCTGCTGCTGGTTAGCAGGAAAACTCACTCAAACAACAGGAGTGTGAGACTGACCTACTTCAAACGGCCATGCTGTATAGAGTGTCCATAATCAGTTACAAGACAGAGTGCACTGCACAGATTTATGCAATAAACTGGTCAAGTGTCGGGACTGATTACCAGATTGTGGAAAGAAAGTATTTTTTACTTCCTCTAATTTTAAATTAGCTTCCATTTTACTGCTATTTGAAGTTAAGCATAAAGAAGTAAGTCCCGCAGATATTTTTAAATACAGTTTTATACATACTTTTTTTTTTAAATAAATCAAGGGATTTTAACATTAGTTGCATCAGCTTTAATGACTGTGACTTAACAGTGAAAAAAGCTGGATTTACAAAAAAGTTACAAACGAGCTTCCAGCCTCAAGTATGTTTGTATCTTGATCCAGTATATAGTAAAACTGTTCACTGCATGATTTGAGCTTATTGTGCATTTACAGTTATATATGGACATTTATTCATTTCGCAGACACTTCATTGGAAAGCAACCGTTAAGCAATTAACTGGAGTTTAGCTAATGTTATTCCAAGTTCATTTACAATGCAAAATGCACTAAACTTGCTACAGTCACATGTACAACAGAGTAATGAAACACACTCACACACACACACACACACACACACACACACACACACACACACACACACACACACACACACTTTGGCCAATTTAATGTTATCACTTTACCTGAAGCACATCTTAGAACTCACTCCTTGTGTGTGAGTGACACACAGAGAGTGTGTTCCACTGATGTATGGATGAGTGACCCAGTGTAAGTAGTGTATCTAGCAGTGTAAATCACCGCGGTGAATAAGGTGTGTGGCTGATAACACTACACAGAGTGCGTTGGAGGTCGCTTTGGAGAAAAGCGTCTGCTAAATAAATAAATGTAAATGTAAAATGTAAACTCTCACAGCACCTGGAGGAAATGCTGGCAGAACATGCAAACTCCTCAGAGACTCTACTGGATTCACGCTGCTAAGACTGGGAGGTGTGAGGCACCAGCGCTACCTGCTGTGCCACCTTGCACTAAGTCTACCTTTCTGTTTATTTGTACATTTTCAAATGTAATTACCGTAGTCTATAAACTTAATGTATGGCATGCAGTTGGTCAACTCTCGCAGGAAGTTTAATCTCGCGAAATCCTTTCTACCATAGCAGGTGGTGCACGTTTGTGGCATGATGTTGCATTTGAAGCGTAAATTAGCCCCTGGCCCCAGTGTGTCCCAGCATTACAGACCTGAACATTGTCTTGCCTGTGCTGTACAGAACCTGACTGCATAGTCGCATTGCTCTCTATCTGAAAGACCAGCAGTCCACTTGCCTTTCACCTCTGAGGGCAAAGCCATAATACGCCTTGAGTATGTTCTTCCACTTCAAGCCATAAGCAGGTCTGATCCTGTCGGTGGGTGAGTTTTGTTCCAGAGGCCAATTAGCGGGCCTTACCTTAGCCTGCAGCTAAAAGGCATCTAATGGTGGGGCATCCACCTGAGAGGTGCAGAAAGCTGGCTGTCCAGCCTTAATTTGAGAGGGGGGCCCCCTTTGAAGCTTTTCCATTACATAGGACTTCATTGTGGCCGACGGCCGTTTGATCTTAAAATAATTTACTTAATGATCTCACCGCAGGAGCAATTGGTGCTGCTCGATTAGTCTGCGAGGTTTAATGGACCTGGAAAGAAAAGAAGAGGAGGCAGAGGGAGGGTGGTGCGCAGGGGCTAAATGGGAAATTTCCCACCGTCGGGGCACCGTGATTGTGCCGAATACGTGCGGAGACCACAAAAACCTAATAATAATAACAATAATTAAAGTTTAATATTACTATTGAAAGAAGTCAGCTATTTTTGTCCTCATTTCCCCCGACATCTCGTAGACTGCCATTTCTGACAGGTATGGACTAATGTTCAGATTGCAGACTTAGCATGAATGATTACACGGGTCAAAGCATAATCCATAAAGTGCTGAAGGATACATTTCCACAGGCTGAGGGGCACGGAGAATGTCTGACTGTATTTGCTTTTCAGCTACACGCAGTGAAAGATTGCGCTCCTGTTACAGAGCTGTCAAAATCCTGCCCTGCTTTGTTCCTGATAAGCTCTAAATGTATTACTATAATGAGCGGTGATAACAAGCATGCTGTTTAAATAATGCTCCCAAAGGGGCCAAACCTTTCAGTCAAATTAATGCATAGGATTTTAACCCTTATTCCCTATTGAAAGGGCATGAATGAATGTGGCGTAGCTGAGAACTTCAAATGGAATTTTAAGAATGGTATTTAATTGCTGTAACAGGGATTCTGGCATAATTTTATTCAGAGTTTTAATGGTGTACCAGCAACAAAAAAGAAAACAGTAATTCAATCTTTCACCATGCCCAGAATTACATCCGATGCTGCATTTCTGCTCTGCTTTGTACTGTTTGGTTTAGGGAGCCTAGAATGACTGGAATGATGGGTTTATTGTTTACGTATTCTAATTACGAACAAAATGTCATCGCGGTAGAGTAAGAACACTGAAGTAAACAGCTTACAGTCGCTTACTACAGTATATTATGATGTGACAAACTTATTTTTAACACAGAAAACTAAGGTAGTGGAACACATTTAAAACAAAAGAAGCTGGTTATGGAAGCATCCAGAACAACGCAGGAAACTGCTACAAGAGCGGAGAAACACGGGTGACCGCTGTGACCTTGCGGTAGAGATGCGAGGGAAAAGGAAAGCTGTAATGCATCCATTACGATCACATTGGGCCCAGGTAAATTGATGCAGTTTACAGTAATCTCTCCACTAGCAAAGAGGCGACAGGCAGGGAGAGGAATTAACGCAACGGTCATTTCCGTCAGATCACAGCAGACGGGTTTTCGGCGCATCAGATCACACAGCAAAAAACACGCATGTTCACTTGATCGACGAATTCGTCTCATTTATTTCTTGAGCTCATTTGGTTTTTACCTCCATTGTTACAACACTTCTCTCCCCAAGACGGTGGTTGAAGCAGCCAGAAACAAACCGCTCTTCGCTGAGACTCCAAACTGTTCTCAGTTCATATCTAAACTCATATCGATACCAGTTTTCACAGTAGTCATGTTGCCATTCAAACCGAACAAAAAATGTATTGTTGAAGGCGTTGTCAGTTGAAGCGACAGAATGAGAAGAGCTGCCAGGCTCTGCTGACATTTCACTGGAGAATTAATTGGTAAACTGACAAGCTGGCGTGTTCCTTTGTGAGCGTACAAGGAAGATTTACTGGCTTTGCATTACAAGGTGATAATTTGCCGCCGTATCACATTTCTGTGGAAGGCCCGGGGTTCCGTCTTCCAAGCACTTATCTTTTCACGCGTGTCGAACATTTTGTTTCTTCAAATGAGGCTGCTGCCCAGAGAACACCTCTGTGGTTTCGCTACACGGGACTCATTCAACAAGTCACTACAGTCAGCGGTAAGGAACTGAATGAATACGGTTAACTGTTAATCCCACTGCCAGCCAAAAACGTGTGCACCGTAAAGGTAGCGTAAAGTTCTGGGGCAGGAATCAATCAGTGCCGCTCCACAAGTTTTACAAGAAAGCTGGAAGAGGCAGTCCAATATTTCTCCCACGATTACACACACATTTTCAGAACCGCTTGTCCCTTACGGGGTCACGGGGAACCGGAGCCTACCCAGCAACATAGGGCATAAGGCCGGAGGGGGAAGGGGATGCACCCAGGACGGGACGCCAGTCCGCCGCAAGGCACCCCAAGCAGGACTCGAACCCCAGACCCACCAGAGAGCAGGACTGCAGTCCAACCCACTGCGCCACCGCACCCCCTAATTCCCACGATTACATTCACATATATTTATTTAGTAGATGCTTTCCTCCGAAGCGACGTGCATCTCATAGAAAATACCACGTGTGCATTACATTAGGAGAAAGAGACATAGTTGCAGACGTCTGATTCTTAAGTACAGTTTGTTTCTTTCCACTACATGCACCAGTGTTCATCGCACGAGTAGCTGCATAAAACTCAGAATATCGACGATCCTTGATCACCTTCCTACTATTTTTTTTTTTTTTTTTTGAGATACACAAACATTTATGTACTATACAGGAGTAGTGGCTGTGTAAAGGGTTATCTGGGCATGATCATAAAGATATGGTGCATGAACACACACACCTTCAGAGCCGCTTGTCCCATATGGGGTCACGGGGAACCGGAGCCTACCCGGCAACACAGGGCATAAGGCTGGAGGGGACACACCCAGGATGGGACGCCAGTCCATCACAAGGCACCCTAAGCGGGACTCGAACCCCAGACCCACCAGACAGCAGGACTGTGGTCCAACCCACTGCACCACCGCACCCCTGGTGCATGAACATTAACAGCTTATGTAAACTTAAGAGATCATGGGCAAAGTGAGTTTGGAAGAGGTGAGTTTTCACACCAAAATTAAGATCTTAAGGATAATTCTGCACTTTCATCCATTTTTGTGCAGAAACAAAGAAATCTTATTAAATACATTGTTTGCTGAAAAAGAGATGCAGGTAGAAAACGATGAAACTGTTTTACTTTTCATTTCATACCTGATTTATTGACATGAATAAAAGTGCTGCTTGATATTGCTGTTCAGCACCCAACTTTGAAGTATACATGTATTTAGCCGACATTTTCCCCCAATTTACCCATCTGTACGGCTGCGCAATCCTTGAGCAATTTGCATTTCACAAGCACCTCGATCGACAACGCTCCAACAGTCGGTGGATTTCGAAGCAGAAACCTTCAGGCCTAAAGAGAGCAGATCTAACTGCTGCGGTGCCTGCTGTCCTTTTGCATACGCTGCATATACTGCACCGGCAAAATGTTAGAGTAAACTTGCAGGACACTGATTTTTGTCGCAAGGCATTTGGTTAACAACTTTGATGAGGAAATAAGGGTTCATGTCTTCCCAGCTTTTCTGCATCGGTTCCCACAGATGTTGAACTCTTGACCACTGTGCTTTTGCTATTCCATCTGTTTGTCCGTATTCTGGCGCTGGTACTGGAAGTAAGTGTGCTTGTATGTGTGTGTACGTACCCCTTTTACACCTCACAAAACTTACATGTCATAGCAATGAATGGTGTTCTGTCTCTTAATGGCCAATGTAATATACTGTAAAAAGCAATTGAGGTAAACGGATTATTTTGTCTTCCTGTCTCTGTATATTAAGTCACTCCAGGGAGCGGGTGTATTGGTGTGGCATCTGCACAGATGTGGCCGTGCCCAGGGCTGTGTTTCTGCACACTGCTCCCGTTTGAACCTGACCAAACTTGCTGCCTCGAACCCTGTAATCCAGCGGTCCTGTGTTTCCTAACGTTCATCTGTGGAGCCTAAAGTAAGGAATGTTAACTACAGTTTTCTGTAACTTTCCACAACCTTTACTGTGGCCTTAGTATCTGAAATTTTTCTTTTTTATTTTGCTTGAAGTTATAAAATAACTAGGAGGCACAGTGGCACAGTGGGTTAGACCGGGTCCTGCTCTCCAGTGGGTCTGGGGTTCAAGTCCCGCTTGGGGTGCCTTGTGACAGACTGGCGTCCTGTCCTCTGTGTGTCCCTTGCGCCCTGTGTTGCCAGGTAGGCTCTGGTTCCCCGCGACCCTGTATGGGACAAGCGGTTCAGAAAATGTGTGTGTATAAAATAACCATATAGTTATAAAAACTATAAGAATATTTTTAAATAATTACATATAGGTGATGCAAAAACCAGAAGTTAGAACACTATGGCTGCAGAAAACTAATCCATTAGTTCTTAATTATTTCATTTTTATATTGAAATTATTGAATTTGGCAGACAAACCGTATTTCTCTGCTTTGCATAAATTAAGCTGAATAAGAACAGCTTCAGCATACATATTTAAGCATTTCTAGCTTTTATTGACCAGTGTGGAGTTGATACTCCTCAGCACACAAACCAAGAGCACCTTGTACTGACCTGTTTCGAGATATCTTAATATCACACTATTAATGTAAAATATCATGAGAGGAGAGTCAAACTGTAACTGTAATAACAATAGTCGAGAATTTTGTTAGGTTTAAAATATGTCATGGAATAAAATAACTGTATAATCGTATACTCATTTTACACAGTAACTGAACCGCGCTTGGTTTCCAGTAGCCCATACACACAGTTCTGACCAGGACCATGGTGTATGCATATTAAAGGCATTTTACAAGGCCTCCTGAACACCTGCAATCTCCCACACCGTTGGGCTCTGGAAAGCTAAAACATAAATCATTGTTTGTGGGTGGAATACCTCATTAAATGCATTCCACTTGTGGTGCTATTTAAAAACTCCAAAGAGTACACTCTGCCCTGCCCCAGCTATGGTAAATTTGGTGTAGCTTGCAATACTATTATTATAATGACAACTTCTTTGCTTAGCTGAACTTTTAACATATATGACTTTCACATTTTTGTATCTGGCTGTTTTTACTTAAAAAGAAACACGGCGAATACCTCGATCCCTGTTATCCCATTTAAAAAATAACTGTTTATTCTGTTTGACTTAACACTGAAGTAATTCAGTCTCTATAAGTTGTAATTTTTATACTACTATTGAATATACGACAAAATCAATTACAAAAAAACAGCCACTACGTATCGTGTCAGTTGAAAGTAGAATAGTGAATGAACCTTTTTTTCTCTCCCAGGTTATGAGGGTGTTTACCCAGTGTGATATAAGAGCCTTAAGGCATGAGGGTTAGGACAAGACTTCAGCCACTTCGCACTATGTCCCCCTCGGGAAAAGCTGACAGTTGCCTGCTCGTAAAAAAAGGTACATTACTGCTGCTTCACACAAATTTGTAAAACCGTGTCATTAAAAAGCCCTTAAGAGACTCAAAATATCAAAAATGTGTTTCATAGTTAGCCATCTAAGAATCAAGTTATGTCGAATTTAAATTTGTGGTTAAAGGTTTTTGTCTGTAAGGCTGAGTAAAGTGATTCTGATTGTGCATTTCTCTGTAGCTTTTCCCTGTCTAACTTAACCCAATATGAAACTTGTGAAATTTTCTTAAGTGGCTTAGAAAGGCGGTTGACATGCTACACTTACATAACGGAGGACAGTGTTTTAAAATGAACTGTCGAAAAAAGCATCTATCCCATGTCTCTGGGGTGTAGGTTGTATCAATCAGTACATGCCTTCGGGTGTTAACCAGATCCTTAATTATAGGCCTAAGTAATTTGCTCATTCAACTTTGTCACTTTCCATGTGCAGAAACGTCATATTATCTCAAACCAGTGCGATGTGAGAAGACCCCACATTGTGTCCTGCAGTCATAACACATCAATGAGCTGGGGAACCATTTGCTGCTATCAGCCGGTCATACTGTATGTATAGAAAACTAAATATGTTAGCATGACAGAAAATGCTGGCAGTGATTTGTTAGTGTGATGATAAACATCTCGCTCAACATATGAAATGAATGAACTGGTTTACCAGAAAGAAATGTGGCTACAGATGAAAAAACTAAAAGGTAGACATTACACATAGCAATTAGAAAAAAATTAGCAAAATCCACAGATCAGTATGGTTGTCCATCCATCCATCGTCAACGACCGCTGGTCCTGAGCGGGGTGGCACCAAGCTGGAGCTGTACCTGGCAACACGGGGTTCAGGGGACACGCGCAGGACGGGATGCTTGTCCGTCTCAAGGCACCCCAAGTAGGGCTCGAACCCTAGAACCGCCCCCCAGCGGGCACCACCTGAACCCCCCGTACCACCGTGATTGCTTAAACCATAAACAGATAAAGAGATATAAGCTAGTGCAATATGGGATAAATGAGTAGTAACTCTACAACACTGGGCACTTGAATCAGTACTTCAAATAAAACTCAAAACAAACAGGCACACACCAGCTGAAGCTGCTTGTCCCAAGCAGGGGCACGGCAGGCCAGAGCCGAACCCGGCAGCACAGGGCATAAGGCTGGAGGGGGAAGGGACACACCCGGGACAGGACGCCAGTCCATCACAAGGCACTCCCAGCACGTTGTTGTCTCATGTAAGAATTGTGTTCCTTATACCAGGTTATTGACACGTTCCGCCTTGGAATGTCTTGAATCGACTGATCAAGCAATCGATTTATCAATTGATTAATTGATTTAAAAAGCAAAATGATGCAACCCACCAAGCAAGAGGGACACACCTTACCTACGTACATGTGTGTCAGTGGCTAAAGAACACAGAAGAAAGGATTTAGCCAGGATCACTTCTGGATTTTCAGTCCCTTTCCAAGTTCTATTTAAATAAAACTAGTTGGCACTAGTTGTCCTGGGCCTGGCAGAAGGGCCTGCGAATGCAAACACCTGCCAGCGCTGGGACAATTTAAATACCAGTTGCATTAACAGCAGAGTCAAGCTGGCTAATTGTGGAAGAATCCTTCGCTTGACGTGCAGCTGCTTCCATTGTTTTTTTCTTTCCAGTGTCTTGGAGAGTCAGTCGCTCGTGTTCCGCGCGAAAAGACCACGACTCTGCCCCCTTCAGGCTGCTTTTGGAACTTCTACTCAAATACCTGAAAGCGCTATGAGGTCATTTACCTCCATATATCCCCATCCATGCAAAATATCCCAGTAACGGGAAATCTATTTATGTGTTCTTTCATCTTGTCGTGTTAAATAAAACAGTTTGTTGGTCACATAACAATTGTACGAAAACTGTTGCACATAACCAGAAAACAAAGCAAAGGCTTTGTTCTTTTGTTTTTTTTTTTTTCATGAAAATAAGCTTTGAAGTTCTTCACAAAACGTGTTTCTGCTTATTTTAACAATCTTTTCGTACTTTTTTATTTTCAATAATTTTTTAAAAAACTTAACATTTTTTTGCTCTCCTTTGAATAATTTTATTTTTAAAAGCAACAAAGTAGCGGTTTAGTACAATACAGACCTTTGTGAAGTGACAGAGACGCCGGATGTTTGAGCACGGCGCCATGTGCCAAAATGTCCACAAGAGGGCATCGTTGTAACACCAGGATTTTAGCATTAGACTTCTGACGTTAGCTATTTTCTTCAGAAATTTGATTTTCAAAACTATAGTTTAGGAGTTTTAACACGTCTTACTCATGATTAAAAATGGTTTACCAATAAAAGAATTTAGACTGCTTCTGTTGGATTACTTCATGGACAGAAAGCATGTAAGAAATGAAAAAGTGTGATCAAGGTTACATTTCTCTCTCACTCACTCACTTTCAGTAACTGCTTTTCCTGGTCAGGGTCGCGGTGGTCTGGAGCCTATCTCGAAATCACTGGGCGCAAGGCAAGGGGAGTACACTTTGCACGACACGTCAATGCATCGCGTTTATTTAAATAGTCTGCATGTTCTCCTCGTGTCTGCGTGGGTTTCCACCAGGTGCTCTGGTTTCCTCCCACACTCCGAAGACATGCTGTTCAGGTTCCCCCATAGTGTGTGAGTGACACAGAGAGAGTGTGTTCCACTGATGTATGGATGAGTGACCCAGTGTAAGTAGTGTATCTAGCAGTGTAAGCTACCTTGGTGAATAAGGTGTGTGGGCTGATAACACTACATAGAGTTCATTGGAAGTCGCTTTGGAGAAAAGTGTCTGCTAAATAAATAAATGTAAATGTAATGTAAATAAAAAAGTAATAAAAATGTGCTTGCTTCCTTAACAGCTTTGATGCTTCATGGTGGAAATCTGGATTCACAGTTTGTAGGGAGGAAATCCAGCAGGATATAGTGTCACCTCACAGATAGTCTCAGTCTCATACAGACCCATTACTCACATAACAGTGTTGATTTATTCTGCCAAATCATCCCTTTAGGTAAATTCCCACTGTGGGATGTCTAAAACGGTTCCTTCATATAGAAAAAATGTTAAATGACAAAATAAAGGTTATTTTATACATGACATTGACAACACTAATATAACTGTAACAAAAGCTAACTTGTATTTTAATGCAATTGTCTTTTAATGGTGTTCATTCATCCATTCATTATCAGTAACTGCTTGTTCAACACCCTGGATGGAGTTCTTTTGATAATTTGGCTCAGAAACATGTATGATGTATAGAAATGTATGATGTAAAGTTCACAAGATCACTGCCTGCTGCTCACTCCGTAAAGCATGGAAACACCAAGTGCTGTTTAGGGTTAAAAATAAACATTTCCCTTGCTCTCCTGCTGCAGGGCCCTTGCACAAGACACTTACCCTAAACTGACACAGTAAAAACCACCCTGGTGAATATACAGGTAAATTATTGTAAGCAGGTAAACATTGCAAGTCACTTTGAAGAAAAGGGACAGCTAAAAAAATTAATAATAATCATAGTGTTAAATTTCAGTTGTGATATTTACTCTAGTGTTGTTATTGCTTGAGATCATCAGTGTGATATGAATTACAGTTTGATTCACTCTACTTGGTTTTGTTATGGAAGATGCAAAGTGTTGAGCTGCTTTGCAGAGTGAAAGACACAGAAGGCAGTGAACAAAAAGCCTGTTGTGCACATACAATGACTAGGTAATCGAGCAAAAGTGTTGTTGTACTGAATAATAACCCTGTTGTAAAAAAAGGAGTTTATTTTCATAAGCTGTTGCAGAGAGTTTTTTTTTTTTCTTGTTGTATAAATCCCCATTATATAAGGGATGAGAGTAATCAACATCAGTTGGGCTCATGTTGGGTACCTGAAAAACTTATAAAAACAGTAAAGCAAACTGCGGCTCTTATGGTCTGTGTGCAGGTGAATTTTACATCCTTTATTGCGTAACACACAGTGACATTTACCTGGAGGGTTGCAGAAGTCACTGATTTTTAAATGAGCAATCTGATTTCCTTTCTGGTTTCTTTCTAAACTACTGTGAGTATAGTTATACAACTCTATTCGTTCACATTTTTGCTTGCTATTTAACATTTATGACTGAATTATAAGCACATATTTTATAAAGTTCTTGTGTTACATATATTAACTATATTTTAAAAAATACAAATGTACATGCAAAAGGGAACATGGTGGTGCAGTGGGTTGGACCGCAGTCCTGTTCTCCGGTGGGTCTAGTGTTTGAATCCTGCTTGGGGTGCCTTGTGACGGACTGGCATCCCGTCCTGGGTGTGTCCCCTCCCCCTCCGGCCTTACGCCCTGTGTTGCTGGGTTAGGCTCTGGTTCCCCGCAACCCCATATGGGACAAGCGGTTCAGAAAGTGTGGGTGTGAAATGTGCATGCAAGTATACAAAAATAAACTGATGCAGCTCTCCACAGTGAGAAATAAGCACCAGGAAGAGGAGTATAAACAGCTGTCAAATAAAGCTCTTTTTAAAAGTAAAATACCCTTAATGAGCTCCTTGCTAACAAGATTAAACCCACTTTTATTTGCTACAATAATAAACATCGAGTTAACAGATGGAATCACATTAAAGTGAAGAAAACATAAAAATTTTACTATCTCCAGCAAGGTGGCACAGTTGTGTACCAGGGTGCCGCTACTGCCTTACAGCACCCAGGTTGTTTAGGCTTAGGTTTGAATCTGGTTCAGTCTGTGTGGATTTTGTATGTACACCCCTCTGGGTTTTTCCTTGCGTGCTCTGGTTTCCTGCCACATTTCAAAGACATCCAGTTCAGGTGAACTGGCAACGCTAAATTACCCATAGCGTGTCAATGTAATGTGTAAGGCTACCTGAGGTGGACTACCACCCAGTCAAGGGTGTACCCCCTCCCCCGAGCCTTGCACCCACTGATTCCAGGATAGGCTCCTGACTACTGTGACCATGACCAGAACCACACACTGACTGTCTGAAAGCACTCGCCCTGAGTGGGGTCACGGCAAACCGGAACCTAACCCAGCAACACAGGGCACAAGGCCGGAGGGGGAGGGGACACACCCCGGACGGGATGCCAGTCCGCCGCAGGGCACCCCAAGCAGGACTCGACCTCCAGACCTGCTACACAGCAGGACCCAGCCAGGCCCGCTGCACCACTGTGCCACCACACCCCAGGTGACTAGAACCAGCAACCAGACACTCACTAGCAAAACTGAGTATCTTCAGCAGCTCACTGCTCTGCACAAGGTTTCTGTACAGTAAGATTGCTCCTCCTCCCTCTTCTTCTCTTTGCCCAACCCTCACTACATTTGAAATACCGCCCTTTCATTTTCCCTCTCAATCAAACTTGATCCTCGGGCACCGCCTCCCTTTGCATTGCACCACGGGAATCGAAGTCCTTTTCTCAATTCAAACCCAGCGAGTGCATCGAACCCGACAAAATACAACTCCCATGTCAACGTTCGCAAATAAGACTCCTTTATCCAATCAGAGCTTGGGGGCGGGACGTCTACCCTCTACAATTATAGCAATGCTTTCTGTCAAGATATAGATTTCTTAAATACTCAGATATATCTTTAGGCATAGTATTTTGTTCTCCATGCTACTTATTGCAAGGATAAAGCAGCTATCCTAAAAACTTAGACTGGCCGAGTCGACATCTTCGACGGGCTTTTTGATGGGTGTTGATGTTCGTGTGCAGCAGCAGGCTAGTAGTAGCTAGCGATGTGGAGGCAACGGGAGTAGGTGGATCTTCAAGAGGAGGCAGCGGTCGAAATGGCGCTCGCTTATGCATTATATTCATGTAAAAAGGATTAGCGCAGATTAGCGGAAGTGTAGAGGCGGCGTGGCTCCGTGCGGACAGGCGAGGAGGTCGCGCCCGCTTTGTGCTCCTTTATCTCGAGGGGGGGTCTAGCCGTTGCGCGGCGCTTTGGTACCGCCCTTCCTGACAGGAGGGACCTTCGGCAGCGACACAGGAATCTGATTATAGCGGCCGGAGGAGCGACGCCACAGCCCCGCAGCAGCCATTCGTGGAAAATAGGCCGTCCTTCTGCGGGCTTCAGCCAGCCTCTGAATCCGTATCGTCCGGCCTTCTTCCTTGAACAACTCCTCTCCGCTCGGTTTTATTAATGCGGGATGAGTGGTACGTCGCCCTCCCCCGGCCCGTCTCCACCCCTCCGCTTTCCTGCACACCCCTCCGCCACTATTCTGACACAAAAAAACAATTATTTCTGTTTATTTCTCACACTGACTTGTGGGCTTTTTTTCCGTGCTCGAAATGCACACGTTGTGGTATGTAAGCTAGCCACTTTAAAATCGTTTAAAAACTGCGTTTCTTCGGCTACCTTTCTAAAATATTTTGATCATTTCCAGTGAAAATAATCTCTCGCTAGCTAAGTTTTCTTTCCCACTTTTTTGAAACGGCGTCGAAGGGCTCTGATGTTTTTTTTTTTTTTTTTTTTTTTAACTGTTTCTGTAGATGAAACGTTATTTCTTTTCGCAGATCAAAAGAAGGAAGCGATGGCCACGGAGGGAGGGAAGGCATCTGCTGGTGATTATGGTAATAAAGGCAAAACTTCTGGATCACAGGTAGCTAAACAAGTGTTATTAAAAGCATTTCGTTTCCACCCAGATGCACAGTTTATAACACTTCCTGCTTTCGTGTCACGAGCGGAGAGGTGTGGTATAATATACTTCTGCTCATTTATACACTCATGATGAAGAAATAAAGCTTTGCTGCCAGCGGTGTGTGTGTACGGGAGAAGAGAAACCTGTTACAGGGAAGAGCACGTGATACCTTTTGATTAAGTTTAAATATATAATATGTGATAAGCATAAAATTCGCAAACTCCAGCATGACAAGTTAAGAAAAATGCGTTTTGATTGAAGACTGGCGCCTCTGCGGTTATAATAAATAATATACCTTTTCTTAGCAGATTTTAATTCGAAATAATTTTTGCATAATATGAACTTTCCATCGTCATGATCGTCTTGAATTACCTTAAGTGAAACTACGTTTTGGAGCCCAGCGCGTGTGCATGTTTATGAAACGGAAGCGTTGGCCTGGATGTTGCATGTGACACAAGTTCAAAACCACTGTTTATTAAGGATCCGTACAATTAAAGCAAGGCTCTTTTTTTTTTTTTTTTTTTTTTTAATGCACACCCACTCGGGTCCGGTGATCCCGCCCACAATGAGCGCTCTGTCTCCTCCGTGTCGGTACAGGACGCCCAGCCGTCCCCCTTGGCTCTGCTCGCCGCCACATGCAGCAAAATAGGCGGCGCTCCGGGCGACGGCCAGGCGGGAGGGGGGCAGCCGCAGCAGATTATCATCGACCCCGGCCAGGGACTTGTGCAGCTGCAGCCCCAGCCCCAGCCGCTGGAGCTCGTCACCGCACAGCTCGCCGGGAGCGGCTGGCAGATCGTGGCCGCGTCACCCGCCATTACGAAGGAGCCCGTAACCCCGGCTGGCGCGCAGGTGTCGGGTGGCACCGCGGATAACAATGAGGGCACCCCGGGCAGAAAGGGCAAAGCGATCGGCCCTAGTCATGCAGCGGCGGCGGGACAGCAGCAGCAGCAGCAATTACAGGTCATTCAGGTACAGAGCATGCCGAACCCTTCGGCTTCGGGCAGCATCCAGTATGAGGTGATTCCGCAGATTCAGGCCGTAGACGGCCAGCTGACACTGCAGTCGGAGCCGATTCATCTCGCCGGAAGTAACCAGGCGCTCTTCGCCTCTGCTCAAAGGGCCGCTTCTTCGGCCGGCCTCGTCTCTCAGAATGTTCCGAACCGGGTGATCCCTTTCCAACTGCGTCCCGACGTGTCTCTCCCTGTTCAGCTGCAGACGCTCCCGGGCGCCCAGGCTCAGGTGGTGACCACGCTGCCAATTAACATAGGCGGAGTCACTCTGGCTCTGCCTGTGATCAACAGCGTGCCTACTGGCGGTGGGCCGGTCCAGCTGGTGCAGCCCACCGACGGGGGGATGTCCAACGGGAGTCAGCTTGTGGCCACGCCCCTCTCCACATCCGTCTCCGCGACAACGGAGTCCGCCGGCAACTCCACCTGTAGCGCTGCTGCCGCCAGGAGCGACTGCTCAGCGGAGGGCGGACTGTTAAATACGACGCCGTCGGCCGCCGAGAGCGCGGTGGAGCAGGAGGCGCAGGACCAGCAGGCGTCTGATTGTGAAGCGCAGAGCTCGAGCCAGGTGCAGACGAACGGGATCGCGCCAGCGCAGGACCACGCCGGCCAGCTCCAGCAAGTGCAGATCGTCGGGCAGCCCGTCCTGCAGCAGATCCAAATCCACCAGCCTCAGCAACATCTCATCCAGGGACTCCCGCAGCAGGCCATCCAGCTGCAGCCGGGCCAGACCATCCAGGCGCAGCCCTTGCAGAACGTGCAGCTGCAGGCGGTGCAGAGTCCCGCGCAGGTCTTCATTCGTGCGCCCACCTTGACCCCCTCGGGCCAGATCAGCTGGCAGACGGTGCAGCTGCAGAACCTCCAGGGCCTGCAGAGCGTGCAGGTGCAGAACGCCGGGGTGCCGCAGCAGTTAACGCTGACACCGGTGACGGCGGGCGCGAGCGGCGGCGCGTTCGCACAGATCGCGCCGCTCGCAATCGGCAGCGCTCCCATCACCCTGAACGCCGCGCAGCTCACCTCAGTGCCCAATATTCAGACCCTGAACATCGCGAACCTGGGGGCCGCGGGGGTGCAGCTTCAGGGAGTTCCGGTCACGATCACAGGTAAGACGTCGCCCCACAGGTGTAATCTTCAGATCAGCTTCCTTTCTATCTATCATGTCGCTATGCGGAGAACTATTAATACATGGTATCGTTTGCGAATTATATAATAAGGTGATTTTCTATACGCAGTGGGAAAGATGAGATTATTCCTTAGGGAAGCTTTTTATTCAAGAATAAAGGGGCTTAGGTTTTCCGCAAGAATACATTTGCTGTTGTTTTTGGTGTCAGCGATTGCAGAATTTGTGTTTTTGTTTGATGTGTTGTATACCGTTTTTTTTACGGTGGTAAAGCTGAAGAAACTTTTTGTGACACAGCAGATAGTTTTGAGTTGCTGGATCCTGGCTTTGTAGAGTTTGTAACTAGTTATTTTCAATATTTTAAATTCAGTAGGTAGGATAGTGGTGAGGTCTGGTGTCTTACAATGTAAAGGTTTCTGGTTCAAATCCCTCTGCTGCAGTAGCACCTATAAATATAATGAATGTACTTTCTTTTAAATGTATACTGTAAGAATTAACTGCTCTAAAAATGGGTAAATCGTTATAAACTTCATTGTTGCACATTGTAGCTGAATTGGCAAAATAAAGATTAATAGTAAAAAGTACTTGTGAATAGCACTGTATGTTTGTGTTAATAAAAAATAGGATTTTCATCCATTGTCTAAATGTATTGTTTATGATAACAAATATACTGTGATCAGAGCTTTTTGCAAATTACAGCTAAGACATAAAGCTCATAGCCTTTATGGACTTTTGTTCAGGTAGGAATGTGTGAAATTGGCTTGTTAGATTTGGGTCTTGTGTTAATGTTTTGATGTTGCACGCTGTTGCACACACTGCCAGCTGATTGGCTGTTGGATAGCTCTTACTTGACCAATCAGAAGCTGCTCTGCAACTTCTGTCATTCCTTCCAAGCAAAGCTGATTTAAAAAATAAATTTATCTTCTGTTTTTCTTGCATGTCACTTCTGATCAGTTTTCTTTCTCTGTTACATTGTTTAATTTTTGTGTAGCAGTTACTTTGAAAGATAAGTAGTCTTATAAATCTGTAATATATTTTCACTGAAAACTGCTGGTGATTATCAAAGTATCTTTATGTATTGTGGGTATTTTGTACTTTGTGCTAAAATAGCATTATGGACTTGAAGATCTGAGGCTATTGTATCATTCATGTAATATTGAAGTATGTTAAGTGTAATTTAAAAAAAATGTTAAGTTTCATTTCTTAAAATGTTTGAAATCTTTCACTATCTATCATCAGATAAAAATACCAGTGGTCATATAGATTTAATTGTTCCATGGTCAAAAACAGTAACAAGATAATATGTCAGTAGACAGACATGTATTGTATTTTCACACGTGAAAGTAAAATATAAATGTGTTAACACATATCAAGACAAAAATGTATTGGTAATTTTTATTATTTTGGTAGGTAGTTTGCACCTAACAATATTTAACACATTCATATAGCTGGATGTTTTACTGGGTCAGTTTAGGGTGTGTATATTGCTTCTGAGTACTACAGCAATAGCAGGGAGCGGGACTCCAATCATCAGCCTTTAGGTCACATGTCCATTTCCTAACCCCTACCACCTTATTATGAAAATGATTGAGACATGACAATATTCCAGTGTGTCTGTTGAAGGTAATTACAGTGCTGCTCTTCTACAGGCACAAGTTAGGAGTGATAGTGTGAATCACCAGTTCAGGTTCACCTCCATGCTAAGTACAGGCATTGTGGGCTTTGCTTGTTCCAGGACAGCAGCAGAGCCAGGATGGCGTGAAGGTGCAACCTACACCTGTGACGGTGGCCATGGGGAACATGAGCGCTGTTAGTCCAGACCAGATCGCCCAAGTCCAGATACAACAGAACCAGACCACCTCAGACCAGGAAGTGCAGCCCAGCAAGAGGCTCCGTCGGGTGGCCTGCTCTTGCCCAAACTGCCGGGATGGAGAGGGGAGGCAAGTTCTTTCCTTTCCCACATTAGATTTGCAGCAGTGATTATGGTGTGGATGTTGTCATCAGGACAGTGCTAGGCGCTACATTAAATTACAGAAAAGCACGTGCAGCACAACAAGGTTCTTACCGAGAGTTTATAAAGTAGCTGAATGTGATGGTTTGAGGAACACAAAGCCTTTTTAAAAGCTGAATTTTTTCCACTTTATTTCAGATTCAAAAAGTAATCTTTGTAGTGAGAAATAACGTTAATAGTGTCCATAAAACTGTATTTGCTGCATGTATTGTGTATTTGTGTGTCTTGTGCCTCTTGTTTTGCAATTCAGACAAAAACATATTTTATTATTATCTGTCCAACTGACATCTTTTACCAAGGTAACTTAGTATGTCAGCCTTGAGTAATACATTAGTGCTATCCAGAGGGACAAATGTATTTCCATTTCACTATTGGCAAAATGTATCTGCCTGTTTGTCTGTACTCACAGAAAGGTCATTTTGAATTGAATTTTAAAACGAGCATCTAAGTAATCTTTAAAAATCTATGACAAGCTTCTGGGCTGTGGGTTTAGATGTGGGTTTGAATCCAGCTCAGTCTTTGTGGCGTTTGCATGTTTTGCTCATATTTGCAAAGGTTTTCTCCTTGGCGCTCTGCTTTAAATCCACAGTCCAAAGACGTGCGTATGTGTATGAGAGAGATTGCCATTTGATGGGCTGGTATCCCATCCAGGGTGTGCCATCATGCCTCACATCCCTATGTTTCTGGGTTAGTTTCTTCATCACTGCAGTCCTGAGCTGGATAAGTGGTTATTAATAAGGGATGGATGAATGGATGGATGGAGGGTTCAGGAGAATGACCATTCAAGTGAGGTGGTCATCAGGTGTGCTCACCTGGTGTGTTTTTTTTTTTTTTTTTTTTGGCCTCAGAAACAGCAGTGAGCCAGGGAAGAAGAAGCAGCACATCTGCCACATGGAAGGCTGTGGGAAGGTGTATGGGAAGACATCACACCTGCGGGCACACCTGCGCTGGCACACGGGTGAGCGGCCCTTTGTTTGCAACTGGATCTTCTGCGGAAAGAGGTTCACCAGGAGTGACGAGCTGCAGCGACATCGTCGGACGCACACTGGTAAGGGAGATGCACACACGCAGACACGAGTGTAGGAACAATTTATGTTTTTTTATTTTATTAAAAATGTATTTTAAAAAGTTACAGCTTTATTTGATGTTTTCACAGAATGTAATGCTTAATTTAGAGATCTTTACTATTTTACTTTTTTGTTTTACTGTAAGTGATTTTGGATTTACAAAAAATGGAGTTACAAGTAGACTTTTGGTCCCAGTTGTATTTGTATGCCAAGGAATACAACATTTTTGATACTTTAATTGCATACTATAGAAAATGTATGATGATGATTTAATTTAACTTCATTATCCTCGCTGTGTAGGAGAGAAGAGATTTGAGTGTCCGGAATGTTCCAAGAGGTTCATGAGAAGTGACCACCTGTCTAAGCACATCAAGACCCACCAGAACAAGAAAGGGGGTGCAGCATTGGCCATTGTCACTACAGAGGACATGGAGGAGACTGTCAATGAGGTGCTGGGCTCTCCGGCAATGGTGGCCTCCGTATCGCTCTCCCAGGACTCAGACCCGGCTACGCCCAACACTGCCAATAACATAGATGAGTTCTAGCCAATCCGCGTCCTGACCCAGGGCACCGTTCACCATTTTGCACGTAGTAATTGCATATCTTTCAACACATGAAGTGGACTAGAGATAAGAGAGAAATGCATTTCAGACAATTTTATGAGTTTAAAATGATATTGATAAGTGATGTCTGTATTAATGAGTAAGATAAGCACAAAGAGAATGGTTAAGTGTGAAGAGCTATACCAATATGAATAGTCAGTTTTGTAGGAAAACAAAATCTACTTCTATGCACCGAATGTATTTCTGCTTTTGACTGAAATATTTGTTGAGTATATGAGGTGTGTTTTTTTTTTTTTTTTTTTTTTTTTCCTTTTAGTTTTTTTAAAGGAGTCACATGTGGTTCCAGTCATTAATCAGGTTAAATGGTTCAGGTGCAGAAAGGTTAAAGAGTTTAAGGTACAAGAAGGCAGTTAACATGTTACAGGTTGAAGGTCAGAAGCACCAGATAGAATTATCTTTACAGCTGTCAAGTGGGTTATGTATTAAAACAGAGGTAACTTAAATATATGGGCCTCTGAATGTTTTATTGAAGAAGAAAATTTTATTGAAAGCTCTTACATTTGTCTTTATGACAAACTGATCATTATAGATTACTTATTATGAGAATATAAAAAATGTAATTTAAACTCTTCAATCAAGAGTTAACTAGTTCCTTTTGTATAACAATAATGTTTAAAATGAAGTAAAAGCACACATTAAATCAACAAAAAGTACTTGGAATAAAAAAATTTTGGAAATATGGACATTTTAATATTTTGATGGCATACTTGAGACAGATTTAGCAAGAGATACTATAAAGACAATCTTGAAATCATGTTTACATTAGTGGAAAGCATTGTGTTGTTATGTGAAAAGCAGGCATTGCTCTGTTGAGCTGAGTAAGATGTGTGCGTTGAGATATACGTGTTACTAGGCACATCCACATATGCGTGTATATGTATGTGTCAATTTTTTCAGTTTTTTTGAGCTATTCAATTACATGGTATGTACTACTATGCCTTAATATATATATGTACGCACACACTGTAAGTGTGTGTGTGTGTGTGTGTGTGTGTGTGTATAGATGTTTATATATATATACACACATGTAAATATAATACGCATACTGCAGATTCAGTCATGCCCTCGAGCTTGTGGGAGGTAGTCTCCAGTGAATAGCTTTATTCCTGGAGGGCACTGCCTGAATCCACTGCTGTGTACTTCTAAGGGATGTATAATACCACCCCATACCGAAGAAGCTGCAGCTGCACCTAAGGGAATAGGCGTGCAATAATGTACTGTATGTTGAAGTAAATCTTTTGAATGCTTTTTTGTTGTTCCTTTCTTCTTGTTGCAATTTTGATGCCACTTGTCTTGCTTTGTTGTAGAGCGGACCATTTACCACTTTGATATTATTATAAATTGCTTCTGTGTTTGTCTAGATATTCGGTATCTTCCTCCTACTTTTGTTCATATTTGGGAAGCAGTAGATGACCTTGCATTGCTAATTTATTATTTATCTTTATTTTTAAGATTTGCCTTTGCAAATTTAAAACCGTGTATAGTGAGCTGTTGTCGGGAGATTGTGCAGCATGTTTTTATTTCTGCTTATTGTAAAGATTTATTTTAATCCTTGTGATCCTTATGTATGTGTAGTCTTAGCATCTGTTTATCCAAGCTTTTTCTTACACATTTAAAAAGTAAAAAGAAAAAAAATTGATACCAAAATAATTCAGATGGCTTTCGTAACATTTTGTGTGACATTTAATATTTTCTAGTGACATCTCATTTGTAAATCTTTTTCTAAAAACTTTCGTTTGTGTCACCATGATGTTTAATATGTATTTTTTGCAAGAAAAGCCTAAAAACTTCAATTTCTTGACGTTTTTAAACCAATGAATTTGTACAAAAGTGTTTTGTCAATGAAAAAATAAGGTTGCCTGCATAATTTGCAACTAAGTGAATAAATACTTAATTCTTTTCTATCTTATATTTGTTGGTGTTTATTCAGTATGTTGCTATTTGTATAATGAATATGTTTGAAATGTATCCAAGACCGAGCATTCTTTTGGATCATGAAACTACAGAATTAATTTGATATTTACGGAATGTGGATGTTTCAGTGACATTTTTTGCTTTATTTCAGTCACGACTACATACACTTGAATTTAAGAACATACTGAATTGTGCGTTTCAAGAAGGCTTTCACAGCTTGAAACATTACGAGACCATTATTCTTGGATCATAACAAAGGAAACAATGTGCCACTAGTTAAAAATAGTGAATTGGGATTCAGTTTTCATATGCAATATAAACGTTGGAGTATTATATGTAAGACCATAGCAGAGACATACAGGTGTCTTTCAGGGTGTGCAATTTTATATTTAGCCTGTCCAGTAGCTGTTACTGTGCTATACTTTACATTACAATACTTTTATACTTCAATACTACTTTTAATTCAATAGTTTTTTGTGTGCATCTATTTGAGTACATACAAAAATGCTTAAATGCAGATCACAATAATTACTTGAATTATTTCAGGATCGCAATCTTGAACAGAATGTTTGTTTATTCCAATCGGTTGCCCTAGAACTGAATGATAATGTGATGAAAAAGTTCCATTATTGTGGTGATGAATACATAATGCTACACAGCCTCCCAAACTTTCCAAATAAGGATGTAATTCTTTTCTACTGAGCAGAAAAAAAAAAACACTTTTACCAAAGTAGCACAACTGCTAAAAGTTGGCAACAACTGGCATGGTTTTTTTTTTTTCCTGAAGATATAACTTCACATGGTGTGCTTCTGTTTATCAATCACACAATTTATGATCTTGCATTTACAGAATAGTTAAAAATGTAAGAATCATGCCAAAGAGTATAGCGTAATTTGTGTTATACAAGGCAACAGCATGCAATGTATGTGGAAAATATGGTCCTGCAATCCAGATGGGGAACTTTTGGGTGACTTCTGAGAGCTGCTAGTGCCCAGCTTTAGAAACAGCAGTGTAGATTTCTCTAGCAGTAGGAGAAGAGTAGGAGTTAATGGCATGGTGCAATGACAGTTTTCACTTCCTTTTTGATCTTTAAAAAATTGCCAGACTTAAAATAAATTTCTGTACGCTACTAAGGTTATTAGATTGCAGTACAAGTTGTAATGATAATAATTATATTCAGAACGAAAGTGCGACATTCTAGTTCCACAGCTAGGGTGCTAGATAATTGATGCTTGGAGTGTGCTGTGGCTCTGCAGGAGGCCAAGGAGGTGGAAATCCACACTCCACCTGCTTCTCCTCTAAAGTCTGGTTGTGCTGGAGAAGTCCCTTTGCATAGAGTGCCTTGTTGCCCTGCTCTTCTATGTCCTCTGCTTGGTCTACATCCACTGTGGCCTTTAAGATCAACTTAAACGCACTGTTGCTGGAGCTCTTCAGTCAAAGTGTGTCAAAAGAGGTTTCTTCTCCACCGAGGATGCTGAGAACCTGACCCCCAAGACTTTGGGGCTTCTGAAAGCACTTCAGGAAGAACTTCCAGACAAAACTGTAAAAACTTGGTAATTATCTCTGAGTGGGATTATCACCCCTGTAATTTCCCTCCTTCAGTTTGTAGGTTTTGATCATTTCTTCACACAATCCCCCAGGTGCAAGAGAAAGAACTACCATTAAGTCTCTTGTTTCCAGTCCTTCTATTACAAACTGACATTGATTTACTGTCTAGTATTTGACGATGGGCTTTAGTAAGATGTAATATTATGCATTTGTTTGTGTCCAGGACCTGCATCCTGTCATGTCTGCATGTTGTCAGAAATGTTCATTTTCCAGACATTTTGCTTTGTGATTTTTCTTAGGTAAAATCTCCGTTGACAGCTATGGTTATGAAGTTGTTTCTTATCACTGTGGCATAACAATGAACAATAATTTTTTTCAGTCATAATTTTTGTATTCTGAAATCACTGAAGCATGAGGAAAACTTTGACCCAGTACTTGTGTCCTTACAGTATGCTTAGGATTCAGTCACATTCATTTCTTCTTATATCAAGTGTTTTCATTGTTGTTTAATAAGTTAAATTTTTAGGTAAAAATATAAAAAAATGTAAAAAGTGAAATACAAAATACTATTCTGAGGGTGGTGTTACTGAAAGCTTACGCGACCTAGTATTCCTTGGCTGTTATCCAGTTAAGTACCGTTTAGTCCTAACACTGTTTATCTTGTGAAATCTAACTAGATCAGGTATTAGGCATCAGATGGCAGGCATGGGCTAATGTAGGGTTAAGGTTAAGGTTAGGGTTAGGTTTAAGGTAATCCTAATGGACCTGGATGAATGTAACCCTGACAATGGAAACCAGCTCTGAGAGTATGGAATGTCATCTGTCTGAAGGGTGAGGAACATCTGCTGGTGTGGGACGTGGAGAACAGTAGATACAGTTGGTCTGAATCAATGACTTCCAAGTGGAGGAGTTCAAGTATTTTAGGGTCCTACTCAGGAGTGACTTGCAGTAAAAGGTGAAACAGGGGATTGAAGGGCAGACTAGAGTGATCTCAACAGTTTTGTGGGCCCTGTATCGATCTGCGGAGGTGAAGCAAGAGCTGAATCATCGCACAGTGGTCAGTTTACTGCTGTGTACCTCCCCGTCTTCACGTACGGTCAAGCGTTTCTGTTAATGACTGAAAGAACAAGACCATGGATGCAAAGTAGCCAAAATGAGGTTTCTCCAAAGGATCACTATGTTCAATTCCCATGAACGGGTGAAGACACTGGCAATCTGGGAGAGCCTCAGTGTAGAGTTGCTTCTCCTCCAGATTGAAAGGAGTCTGTTGAGATGGTTTATGCATGTCATAAGAATGCCCCTTTTAGGGTCCTGCTGGAGTTATACTGGGCACATCCCACTGGAAAGAGACCCTGGGGCAGATCCAAGACAATATTAAATCTCTTAGTTGCACTAGGAAGAGCTGGGGATCCCACAGAGGGAGTTGGAGACATGGGCATGGCTGTTCAGCTTGATCCACTAGAACCCTCCATTTTATAATCTGAATGTTACTGTGTTATCCTGGAACAAGAAGAAATTACAAGATGCAACAGTAAATCACAGTTACATTAAATTCCTAATATCTAGATCACCAGTTACAATTATCAAGTGCAAATTCTTAGTTTCACCACAGACAGACAGGCAGACAGACACACACACACCTTTGAATAACCTTTTTTCAAGTCAACGCATTACTGCTTTCTGCCGGAGCACTAAGGACACACGATGTCTATGATCTTCATGCATAGGAAAGATCAGTAAGATCAGCGCTTGTAAACAACTGCCAAAGCTTGCCAAGAAGGGGTCTGTTATTTGCAAGTTACAGACTTCCACATGCATAGAGTTACAGAACTGAGAGCAAGTCTGCAGTCACATGACGCTATTTAAAATAAAACAGAATTCATTTTGAAGTAGTATAGTTATGTTGTTTGTGTGTGGGAGGTGGTCAGGAATGCTGTGTTGTCTTTCTCCAGATGGTCTCTCCACATTGCGCCAGGGGAAAGAAATCTGTCAACAAGCTGTATTGAGCCTCGGATTGATAGGGACTGTGCCTGAGAGAACGTTGTGCTCCTGCAACTGTCATTGTTCACCTCTGTTGCATGTACTGGTATGAAACCGGATCAGTCCTCAACGTATTTACACGGGTTCTCTGTGCAAAGCAGCTTTCCCCGTCCCACATTCTAGTTCTTTTCCAGCACAGTAGTTCTGCATAAAATGACAAAGAAGGGGACAAAATTTTTTACATTTCAAGAAATTGCTCGTTTCAGTATTGGATATTGGAGTGCTTACATTCTGAATATTTTGGAAACGATTGAAATGTAAACATGTTCCCAATGTTTATGCTGCTTTTATTGCCATCGTCCCCTTCCCCATTAAATTCGTCTTGTCTGAGAAATGGGAGATAAATGATTTAATTTACAGCTGTGGTGCAACTTTTGTTTCCCTTCCTATTTGGAGTTGTGGCTGATTCTGTAAAGCAAACAAAATGCCACTTCCCTTCAAAAGCCTCTGGACAAGGCGAGAACCACAGCGCGTTGATCAATAGACTGCTGCACGTGTGGCTGCAGTGAACTGAGAGCCACCTGGAGTGATTCACAAGTTACTTAGTATGATCTACCAGTTTATACAGCTGGGTAACTTTTACTGGATCAATTCAGGTCAACTACCTTGTTCAAGGGGTACTACAGCAGGAGGTGGAATTTGAACCCAAGTTCTTTAATTACAAGGCAGAGTAATAACCACCTGCTGCTCCAATAGTTCAATATCAATTAAATATCACATAATTATCAAGAAATGTGAATCTTATGTAATCCTAACTAACTATGTCTCTGTTTTTGTTATTTGAAATGACTGCATACTTCAACATGCAACCTTCCCCTGAATCACATACCCTTCAAACTAAATCTTTGATGTGGACTTAGATTTATGTGGAAGTTGGTGTTTGAAAGTACCACAAAGGAAAACTGTCATAGCGGTATTTAATACATTGGAGGATCTGGCTTGTACATTTTAAAAAGATATGTAAAAAATCTAATGGCAGACTTTAAACTGTCTGAGAGATGCTGTTCCTTTCTCAGACTGGATTTGCCAAATGTCTGGAAGGCAAAAAGGCCAAAATGTTTCCCTCAGTCCAACTATACTACATACACTTCTAGTGTTATGGAAGGGAAATTGTCAAAGTCAGATTATAGAGCGGGGGGGGGGGGGGGTGCGGTGGCACAGTGGGTTGGACTGGGTCCTGCTCTCCGGTGGGTCTGGGGTTTGAGTCCCGCGTGGGGTGCCTTGCTACAGCCTGGCGTCTTGTCCTGGGTGTGTCCCCTTCCCCTCCAGCCCTTTGCCATGTGTTGCTGGGTTGGGCTCCAGCTCCCCGTGACCCTGTATGGGACAAGTGGTTTCAGACAATGTGTGTGTGTGTGAGAGAGAGACCATAAAGTGCTTGCAACTTCTGTACAGTTTCCACAATAAACCCATTTTTTCTCATCCTGTGCCCTGTTGACAAATGGTCAAATGAAGCACATTTTACTGCTACAAAGACAATAGACTGCTTTCTCACTCCTGCAAAAATGTAAGAACTATATTAATTGAATGCGGATTGTAATACAGTCCTTGTACTATTTTTGTCTGTTTGGTGGTCATGGTTAAACTTTTACTGTTCTCCTACTGACCCAGTATTTATATGTGTGACTGAATGGCTCAAAGGCATTCGAATATCACTGGTTGAATTTAGGCAGTATAAAATTACTATCTGAACTTAACTGAAGATGAAGCTTCCATTCAATAATTTTTCTCCCACTAGAGTAAAGGCATTGCTATTCCATTTCTTCTGTTCTTTATGCTCCACGTTGGCCTCACTTTTTTCTTTGTCTTCTGTTTGTTGGAGCTCTGATGTTGTACATACTGCTTTTGGACTCAGGAAGACTCTTCCTTCACTGATGATGATGTTAGCAGTTTCCGCAGGTTGGCTGTATCTGAGGGTGGAGGGACTGGAGAACAGCAACGCAAGAAAGGGAAACCTTGGTAAGGAACCAGTAAATGTCCCTTTCCACTCACATGTCATTGTAGTGGACTCATTTTTCTCTTATCAAACTCATTGACAATGAGGAATAGTGACAGTAAAGAAGAAGCAGACTAGGAAAACCCACTGACTGATGTATTGTATGTGAATGCACACACACACACACACACACACACACACTGTCTGAAACCGCTTGTCCCAAGCGGGGTCGCGGCGAAACGGAGCCTAATCCGGCAACACAGGGCGTAAGGCTGGAGGGGGAGGGGACGCACCCAGGATGGGATGCCAGTCCATCGCAAGGCACCCCAAGCAGGACTCAAACCCCAGACCCACTGGAGAGCAGGATCCTGTATGTGAATGGACATTTCATTATACTATTGTATCTTGATTTGTGTAGATTTCATGTTATGATATATTCCCAAAGAATATCTTGTACAGGTACTGTGAAAATATGTATGTCTATATAGTTTTTAAGCAAGAAAGACTACGTAAGCAGGTAACAAAGCTTAAATCTGTACGTAGCTTGGAGGAATATATAGAAATTCAGAATTGTAGAGCTGTGATCAAGGCAAAGAGACTAGCATGTGACAATAGCCATCACTGGATATGTGGAAACTGTCTGGGGCCTGGCTTGTAAGATAGCCCTCAGAAGCACCAGCAAGAAATAAATACATTTGTCTGACACTTTTTGCCAACTCACAATTTTAAGTTACAATGGTTTACCCATTTTTACCGCAGGGCAATTCAGGTTAGGTGCCTGGCTCAAGGGCACTACAGCAGTAAGTGGGAATTGAACATGGGTTCTACTTGCCAAAAGGCAGTAACTCTAACCACTATGCCACCTGCTACCCCTAAAGGTAATTACGGAGCCCAGAGATTACATAATAAACATGCAATGATACCAGCCTTAAAGACTCCATTGAGTTTAAATGTGCTGTATGTCTCGAATACAAGAACTACGCTAAAAATCATTTCATACAATAAGAAACAAGCCATTGTGCAGCTCTCAAGGCTTCAGTGCCACAACAGCTGTCAGAAATGAGTATGTTATTACAATATGTATAATTCAGAGACAGTTTTATTAGATTTTTTTAAAATTCTGAGTGAATTTGTGGAATTATTCAGGCTTTTAGTCAATCAGATGTCTCTGTTTTATCTGTCTACATCAGTCAGCTGAACATCCTAATCAGTCTGTTGCTAGGGGAGCAGTTGCCTGGCAATACAGCGAAGATCACGACCATATGCATCACAGACACACATGCCAGGGATGTGGCGTCCACACTCCTTGCTCATAAGGCTGTTGGTCTTTCCATTCATATGTGTATTGCAGTCATGCCTGATTCACGGAAATATTTAACAAGACTTTTTAAAATGAACTTCAAAAACACCACCATCTAAATTTAATGTTACAAGCATCTTCAAACAGCAAAGAGTGATTTTGAAAACTGTAGCTGAAGGTGATTCCTATTCTTCTTGAAATAAATATATATTAAAAGCATCTTAAATGCAATGAGGTTTAGTACAAGACAGAATAAGGTGGTATAGCTCAGTTGACCTGGTTATGAATCAAATACTCCTCATTTGTAATACAAATTCATTGTTCATCAAACTACTTGCTAACATTTGATATGATTCCTGCAGAATTTTGATTTAGCAGGCAAATAAATTTCGTTGTACACTGACTACAATGTTCAACCGCACTGCTTCCAAAGTTTGATAAAAGTATGCTAACTCAGTGTCATCTCAATTTCCTACAAAATGTGTATACATGTGACCAATTATTGGCCAATTCTTGGGCAGTCATGGTCATAACAGGGGTACAGAAGCAATGCTCAGCAGGGTTTTTTTTTCTTAAAACCTTCTATTGACTTTTATTAACAATAACCAGGGACATGAACCCTTAAAAGTGTAACAGAAACATCAATAACCAAAACCAACAATGGAAAAAGACTATTTTAATCCAAACCTGTAGCCAACTTGTAGAAGCCTTCCTGCTCTCTCTTCACTCTCTTCCCAAGTCCATTGCAGTCCTGCATCTACTTTAAATTTCCATGTTGATTGTCTCTTAACAATCAACAACCGATGTTCATTATCTGGTATAGGAAAGCAGTTTGTCCAAGTAGTTTCCTACCAGATACAATGGCTTTACCAGATCTTGGATCTTGGATTTTTAACCATGTACAGTAAAACCTGAATCAAACATACTCCTACAGTTTCTTATGAAAATATCCACATATGAGACATACATGAATTTAGGATATACTGTATTAGTTAGACAAGGCTGCCTAATTCATGATCAATAGTGAAGGTGAACTGTAAGTCATGAAGCCTTTCCTGCCTTGTGTTACTTTCTATATGAGGGCATGGATATGGCATTATATTGACTTATTTTCTTCACCCACCATCAGTAGGGCACCAACAGGGCCAGCAAGGGCTGGGAAAACCACCAAGGACCTGAGAAGCACCCCATAGTTTAGGGTGTACACAGTATCTACTATAAAATTTAATCATGATGATATGCTTAAACATGAAAAATTGTTAATTTTTCCAGTGCTGGAGTCCCTGGTAATTATGCTGGTGTTCCAGTTAATTTCATCATCACTTCTAAAGCGCATATTGATCAGCTACATGTAAAGTCTCTTAGGCTGACACCTGCAGATTTTTTGCAAGTAACACTGCTCGCCATATGGAGCTCTGCTCTAGAAAAGCTAATTACAGCACTAACTGCAGGTAATGAGCCATTGCAGGACCCATAGGGGCTGTTGGATCAGCACGTTGACGCGCAAGCTTGATGCTAACAAGAAACCGCCGCTAATCAGGAACACCCCTAGTCGTCCATAGGGAACATATACAAAGGCTTAATGCAGACAGGAGCATGAGACTGTTTCAGTGAGTTCAGTCATGTCTCTCCATGGAGGTCCTCTCTCTTCTTGCTCCGCTGATGAAAACCATCCACAAAAAGGACGATGAGGTCAGATTCACTTTTATTACACTCCCTGCCTTGTCAAATTCTTGTTGAGATTATGTTTAATATTACTCACACCCCACCCCCTCAGCATCATCCTTTCTCTAATTAAAGGAGTAATTGCATTGTATTTCTTTTTGCCATTGGTGTACTATACTAAAAGCAGATGCTTTCCTGTGCTCCTTTATCAGGTTTATCGTTTTGGGGGGATATCAAGATGAAGCCCTCAGTGGGAGATTTAATCACCATGAATCCCAGGTCTGCAGGTTGAACTAAGTTGCATGAGAACATCAAGGCCATCTTCAGGTGAGCAGAGTTTATTTTCCATCAAACCACTCATGTCTCTTTCTTTTTTATCCAGATCCTGTGCCCAATTGTTGTGACCAGTAGCTACCGTACTGGTAGCCAAGGGCTTCCTGGCAGTATGACTTCTGGCATGGAATTTAATTTCTCTTTACTTCTGCATTGACAGATACCACATATTGATAGAACGTACTGTATGAAACGATGCACTACTGCAGAAGACTTGCAAAAAGCAAGACTTTTTGCATATTCTGAAATTCCTATGGTGGCAAATTGGATTTGAGCCATCAAAGTAAGCATCTTACAGAACAGTTCCATGAACCTTGAACTCAGAGTGGTGCAGTGTTAATGCCCTGACCATGGCTTTTGTGCAGTATAATAATAATTATTATTCCCTGACACTTACTAACCTTCTCATATGACTGCTTTTTAAATTCATACCTTTCTAAATGTTAAGTGTCATGGCAAATAAGCAGATTCTGAAATTCAGTGGCAGTCTTTTTCTTCTCTAGTATCAGATCATCAATTAGACTGACAGTATACTTTTGCAATCTGCTGATATTTTTAGTCTGAATGGGCATGTGTTGTGAAATTTTGTCACATTATGCAAGACAAGAAAAAGTGTATAAAGAAATCTTCCTATTATCTATTGATTATGATCTGGGTTTATGAGTCATAAAATCTATTCTAGAAATTGCTGGAATACTAGAGTGGTGGCTAAAATGACTGCCTGTACTATCTCCAGCACCACCGGGCTTTGTTTTATAAATTTGGGGAGGATGTTAAAAATTAGTGGGATACATAGTTTGAAAAGGTGTGCAAAAAGTGGATTGAACCATCAACACTTTCATCCTTCAGATGAGGGACCATCTTGTGTTGGTGCCTCAGTTCTGGGGTTTTTACCCTCAAAGTACCCTTCTGCTAGATGGTTGATCACTACGCCCAGATCTTTGAAGAGTTTTAAATGTCACGTATATGCACATATTTCACATAGGTACAATATCGGATTGAAGTATCACTTAAGAAGGAAAATAAATAAATAAATGAATGAATGAAACAAAATTTTATTCTACTACCCAAGGACTCACTATGTTGTATTTTTATGAACAATTCATGGATGGTATTTGGGGATAGATCTGCCAAAATAAACAAAGCTTAATGAGTTTTTCTGTAGATTGATGTCGCTGCAACGGCCTCATTATTCTCTAACATGTGGCTGTGACACAAATGCATTGTCCTCCCATTTTGGGCATCCACCAGACCTCCCCTCTCTCCACCTGCACCTCCCCTTCCCAAGAGCACTCTGCTGCTACTGTCCTCATTTTAATGCCCTCACTTCAAACACCAAACCAGCGAGCAGGTAAACAGAGCACTAATCACGTAATATCGAAGCGCACCACATTCTCACAGCTCCGTTCCACTCTTAGCCTTGTGGAACATTCCTTTATTGCGTCTGCTCTGCCTGTTTTGAAGTTGACATCAATTAGAATTTGTAATAGGAAGAACATGTCAAAATTCTGACTTCACAGCCAGTAGGTGTTGAATTCGTATCCAAAATTCCCCAAGGTGTTCTCCTTGGAACAGGATGATCATACCGGAAAAGTGATCCTCTCTGACCCAGGGTGGTGTTTTTCATATCCAGTGACACACTATGTTTGAAGTGGTTTTTATTAAAGTATGTCTGTAGTTCTTCATTATGAATAGTTCCAAGTGTTTCACAGTGAGTCTTTGGTGTTAGAAAGGGATTATTTAATGATGTGGACTGAAGTAACTGGGCATTAAAATTTCAGTAGGCTTTCCTGGAGCGTATTTCAGCGCTAAAGCTGTTTTTTTTGTTTCAAAACTAAATTGCCAGAAAAGCTATGAATAGAATAAATAAATGTTATTTGTGAAATTATTGATTATTGTTGAAGCTGACAGTGCTTCATGGAGTTTTGGAGGTTGTGGATACGCTTTATTGTTTGTAGCTGCCAGTCATCCCTGTGATTCAATATTTATGTCCTCTTCACTGTTTGCAATAACTTTTATTATCAGAGCACCTGGCCATATGTCACTCTGTGACAAAGAGGGTTTAACACTGGTGGGTCATTCACTCCTACATTGCATAAATTCTCTTTCTTTTTGTCTTTTTCTCTGTTTATCCCTCTCTGTATTTTCTTTCTGTTGTACTTCAGTCCATAACAAATTAATGTATATATACATATGATCCTGTTACTGAGCGGCACGTTGCCTCCATATTTTGCACCTTCTCTAGAAGTAAATAATTTGAAATTTTAAGGAAAAAAACTCTTTCATTTTTTATTTTTTTTTTGCACAATCATTACATAAATCGTTCTATGCTATTGTTTCAAAATAAGTTCACTAAGTTGCTTGATTGGCTTTTTTTCTTTGACACATGGTAGGAATATTGAATAAAAAAAAGGAATAGAAAGGTAATCTAGGACAATCTGAACCCCAAGCAGTGAGAACGGAGGAGCCGCTCAGCTTGATTTAGTCTGGTGGTCAACAGTGGAAAGATGGCAGGAAGTGTCTGGAGTTGATTAATCTATAGCTCTGTCCCTGTGTGCATACTTTAGCGATTACTTCAGCGATTTACACTGTTTACATTAATTATATACTCCATCAGCAACAATATGAAAGTATTTTGAAAGAGAACAAATTAGTATTTAATTATAATTGTTTTCAGTCTCAACTTCAAGTTCAAGTCGTCTTTATTGTCATTCCTCTATACAGCTTGTACTCAGTGGAACGAAATGCCGTTTCTCCGGAGAGAACCTGTGCAGGGACAATATTATTATTTTGCAATGTTAATGTTACACACAGCCTTATGATAACAGTAATACTGTGGAACTAATGCTTTCACTGAATTTGAGTGTTTGAGATCAACTTCTTAGTTGACCCTCAGTCAAGAAAAGTCAAGTCTGAGTCTTAATGTATGACAGAAATCTATTGCTGGGCAGTTTTAAACTTGTAATCATGGGTTAATGAATTCATTTTCATGACAGCATAAAAACGTTTTATCCCTTGGATCAGAGACATTAGCCAAAGGATAATAACAGCCATACCCTCCGTAAAGTTGCGTTTGCCTGTGTAAACTCTTTAGACCAGCAGTTGGTGTCAGAAACTCTTGACACTAGGGTCATAGGTTGAAATAGAGTGTCCTTGCAGAAAATGCATGCAAAGACAAGCACCCTTGATGATAGTAATCAGTATAATAGTCCAATTTGTTTCTGAAAAGTATGTGGTCAACTGGATGACAACCAGTTAGACCAAGACAACCAGTTAGAGAGGACCAACGTCACCCTCCTGTTTGTCAAGAACAACCCCCATGTGCCTGGCGCAATTGATGTGGTCACTCCGGACAATCACTGCTTCAGATAACATGGTACAGGTAGTACATACAGGACCACAAACCAGTTTGGGAAAATCCAAAAAAGCCACATGATGCACACATTGCCAATGTAGACATGTATAAAGGTCAGAACCTAGTGCCACAAATATAGCTTAAGGACTGAATCATCTTGTGATGGTCATCACAAGATACTGCAGTGTTTAATTTATATTAAGCAGATGCAGCAGAAATGTGGATGTGAACATGCACTAGGTCCCTTTGCTTGTTGTGAAGTGACCCAACCATGACTGCGGTATCGTAACATTTTGCTCCAGTAGTAACTGCAGGAAGAGCTGCATCCTGGAGGCACCTCAGAGGTATGCGGTACTGGTAGGCGCTGGGGCAGTAAAAACATTAAAATATCACGGTACTACTTTAGGAGATATCACCCAGAAAAGGATTAAGGAAAATATTATACCTAATTAGGAAATCGCATTTTCATACATTCTTACACAGTTTTTTTAGATATATTTATATAAAATTCCCAGAATTAAGCACAATTCTATCAATGTCACTGAGTCCCAGCATTCTGCATTACAGAGTCATTAAATACACTAAAATCCAGGTGTGATCAATCCCAGCACCCATGATTAATGAGTACAGAGCAGAGTTTCTTTCAGACGGCATTTCTCAGATCAATAGAATCTTAGCTCACAGAAGAGATATTGATCCTGTGCAATCCCGTTCACCCTTTTACCATCTGCAGAAGGGATAATCGTCAGATCCAGTTAAAGACCCCAAGAAAATATTTCAATGGGCTGTGAATATGCCAGTTCTTATTGCTTCAGCCAATGATAAGGAGCAAATTGTGGTTAACCACTTGTGAGGGTTGTTAGTCAACAGAGCAATGACTGAAGACTCATTAAAAAAATTGTTGCATTTTTATATTGATAATATAAAATATTGAATATTGAATAAGTATTGAAATACTATAAAATACAAATACTATAAATACCATATATAGAATACTATATATAAACACTATAAATAGATATACTATGAAAACCCATATTTCCAGAATTCAGCTAACCATAAATATTTTATCAGTGTTCTTCTACCTTGCAATTTTAAATTTAAATTTAGATTTTTTTTTCCAGTTTTGTTGCTTCTTGAATGGTAAGCTGGTGAGGGTAAAAGGTTTTGCTGAATGACATAATAATGACGATAATTGTATGTTTTGCATGTGGCACACAACAAGCAGCACTTAAATAGCAAAGTTCATACTTATGCAGTCCAGGAGCCTTACAAGTTGTTTTTAACACTCTGACACCGTGACATTTGGAAACTTTATTTTAATTTGTACCACGAAGAACTCGATTAATGAGCTTAAATTACTGTTCAAGTGCTGCAAGTAGCTCTCAGTTCTCTTTTGTCTTCAGGATCAGGGGTCAAGTGTTGGTTTCAAAAAGCTCTGGCATGAGAGCTGCTGTAGGTATGTATAGTCCTTTCTCACTTAGCGACCACTTGCGTAAGGAATGATACTTGTACTTTAATAAAAAGTACCAAAAGAATCATAGAACTGAGGACAAATGTAAAGTCATTAGAATAGTACATTACAGTGCTGTTCTGTCTGTTCTTTCTTTGTTCCATGCATTGTAAGGGCTTTCATGCTCAGAAAACATGAGCAAATTTAATAAATATAGGCTATATTGTATCCTTAACACACACAGTCTGAAGCTGCTTGTCCCATGCAGGGTCACGGAGAGCCAGAGCCTAACCCGGCAACACAGGGTGCAAGGCTGGACGGGGGAGGGACACATCCAGGACGGGATGCCAGTCTGTCGCAAGACACCCCCAGCACAACTCGAACCCCAGACCCACCGAAGAGCAGGATTTGGTCCAACCCACTGTGCCACCGCACCCCCTGCAAGACTTGTAGGTTGCTTCATTTGGACCCTACAGTCCAGTTGCCCTGCTTAGCCGTGTGTACACAAACTTTTGACTGGTACTGTAAATAGTTTATGAAAACAGGTTAACGTCTTATTCTGAAGCAATTTTGAGTGAATGACTAACACCAGTTCAAACGTGCGTCAGGAACCCTGGGAGCTGTGCCCTGGAGAACAGCGGGATTCCTCCTCCAGCAAGACCTGCCTCTCCTCCAGACATTGGATTCCCGGCAACCCATCTAGTTTAAGGGATCCAATTTAATTAGTGTCTGCAGGATCTTGCTCAGCGCACACTCGCTCACCCAGCCTCCTCAGATCCCCGCAGTCAGTCTCCACGATTGCCCATGACTTTCCTGTGTAAACATTGCCTTTATCCTTAAGTACCAAACGAATGTTTCTCACCATAAATAAGCTCTGCACTTGTGTCTACCACCATCCTTTGTCTCCAAGTTGAATTACAACACACCATCAGTTAGCGAATGTGCGGCATGGTGGTACAGCAAGTAGTGCTGCTATCTCACAAAGCCTGGTTGGTGCAAGAGGATGTGGGTTTGATCCCCACTCTGTCTGTGTGGGTTTTCTTTGGGTGCTCTGGTTTCCTCCCACACTCCAGAGACATACTGTTCAAGTTCCCCCATAGTGTGTGAGTGACAGAGAGAGAGTGTATTCCACTGATGTATGGATGAGTGACCCAGTGTAAGTAATGTATCTAGCAGTGTAAGTTACCTTGGTGAATAAGGTATGTGGGCTGATAACACCACAGAAAGTTCATTGGAAGTTGTTTTGGAGATAAGTGTCTAATAAATGTAAATATAAATGTATGTAGTGAAGATGGTCCTGCACCTGTCTCTCTTGGCTGAGATCAATACCAGTTTATTGAGCAGGTGGTGGATGGGACTTAGCCAGAGGTTTCAAGTGAGGTGTTTGAACCAACTCTACAGGACAGCCAGGAGAGCTGCAGGAGCTCAAACCGTGTCCAGCAACACTTCAAGATGCGTCCTACCTGTCACACTTTGCTCACAGCACAAAATGTGACGATAGACCCTTTAAGGAGGTATTTTCCCAGGGGAAGTAAGATTTTAAAGAGATGTTCTGTGAGAGGGACCACTTTTCTACAAGCAATGAGCCCCATAGGCATGATCTGAGAGAGAGCGAGAGAGAGAGAGAGAGAGAGAGAGAGCGAGAGAGAGAGAGAGAGAGAGAGAGAGAGAGAGAGAGGTAAGCAACACTCCCAACTCCTGAGTGTATAGCGCCCCTTGTTGGAGAAGCACTTCAGTAGCCAGTAAATAACATTGTTAACATTTCTACCTTCCATAACATTACTACAGTTAGACAAATCATTGCATCAATTTGCAATTTACGTTGTACTAATATTTGGGAAATTATGTACATTTCTACATTTCTATATTTTTCTATCAAACTTTCACTGGTGGTTCATTATTTATTTCTTTGCACCCGTGATTGAATTCATATTCTTCTTAAGTGCGGTAATTACACTTTTTATTTAGACATACTGTACATCTGATAATCATTCTCATCTTGTGAAAGTCTTTGCCCACTGTTGCACTTTTAATTAAAATCTCCTAATTAATACACTGCAGATGAATTAAACTTTTCTGCGGATTGCTCATAATTAGTTCTCGACTAACGAAGAAACAAATAAGTAATTAGGTGCACATTAAGTGCAGTGACAGAGTGAGAAGTCCCAGGGTATTATTAGTTTCTCTTTGGCAGTGGAACGATCACTAGCCAGGATCATTTATGCTAATAAAACATGTAATTAACAGTGGCAGGATGGCCCTATAAAGCGGCCCAGCTGTTGGAGGCAGGAATTGCTGCCTGTTAGTGATGACCTTCCGTAAAGAGACACGACAGACATTGGGAGGTATCTAACACACGGCCGTATCGGTGCAAGGGGCACCCCTCGATCTGGTCCCGGCTCGTGCCACTGGACTATGGCTGATGGTAGCAATACTACGTAAAGAGATGTATGAACCCCTCAGCTTTAACCATTATTACATTTACATTATGAAATATGAGCTGCAATGTTTTTCCATAATGAGACCAATTTTATGTGATAAAAATGAATATTTTGTTGCATACCTGTTTTTTTTTTTTTTTAAATCCAGATCACCTTGATTTCATCCATTTAAGGAGCTGCACATTTTTATTGAATACTCTGTACTCTTGAAAAAAAAATCCCAGCAAGGCAAATGGGATAAATGCTGTAAATTTAAGATTCTCTGTACAAAAGCATCAGTTAAACAATACATTAATAACTGCACACTTGCATACTGTGTCATTAACTGTAATGTCATTTCTTAACATGGTCATTTTCATTCATGGATTCAAGCAAAAAAAATAAATACATATACACTATATATATGTATATATATATTTTAATTCTCTGGTACCTTCTTGTATACATCTTATGTTTTGTCTAAATTTATTTCCAGCTTGCTGTGATTAACCATCACAAAGGCAGTTGTGTCTGATGCAGAAGCGAACAGTTTTGGAGGACGTGAAAAATCACCGCCTCTATGGTTCTGGCCCATTGTGCCCCAATCAGAAAATGATCTTCCTCATTAGCATTTAACATGTTATGCTTTTCCAGCACACTATTGCTTAGTTTATCAAATATCAACATAGCTTGAACTAAATAAAAGAATTTTGTCCGAACAGTAGTATAAGTGGTTATCAGTCAACAGTAATTTAATTTACAGTCAGGAGTAAAAGCTTTGACTTCATCTCAGGACACATAATGACTTTTACACTCAAAGAGCATTTGTATTTCCTAGGTGGAACAATCAAATAGCTCACAGGAAGTGGGACCCAAAGTGAAGGGTTCAGATACAAAAGCCTGAAAGACTATCCAAAAACCTGGCCATCAGACAGACATTAAGCAACACAAAGAGAGCAGGTGATGCAGAGGAGCAGAAAGTAAACTCTTCTCTTTCCAGCACTGTCATGATTCCTCACTCTGTCTTCCAAACCTGTTATTTGCAAATTTAATGGTATTATAGCTTTCTCATCTACTGATTTGGATAGGATCCGTTGGTTCTACCGGTTCAGAAATTTCTCTCGTGATGTTCGTAGAAGGTCACGCTTTGACACGACTGTGTTGCGACGATGGCAGCTTACACACATGCAGGATTCTGATGCTGAGCTGGTCAAAGAGGAGTCTTCCTGATAACCACAATGGCTGCACCAGATACCCTCAAAAAGGCACGGTTCCTTTGGCAACGTATTGTTTCATGACGAAGGAAGCATCTCTTGGAGTCACCCCAAAATATAAGCCAACTTGATACCACCGAACGTGATGTGGAGCTCAGATGGGTATTTTTAGTAGGCTGTGCTCTTCTTTTCAACTGCTATGATGAAACTGTTGGAGCTGAAGAAGTTTCCCGACCCAGTGGGTGCTAAGAGCAGTGTGACAGCTGCAATGATGGTGCTGCTGTTACTCCACAGTCAAGTGCTCAGGTATCCCAGCTGGAGCCCCATGTGTATCTTCATGGGCAAGGAAATGTGTCACCTTGTCAGTCTCATCAGCATGACAGATACCCTGCTGATCCTGGCCTCATTCTACCTTCCGTTGTTTCTTGTCTGCAGTACTCAGATCGAAGTGGTTGATGGCTTTACATAGTGCTTTATAATGACGGCAGAGGCGTTCAATTATATATTATCTCTGACTGACAAAAGCATAGATCTAAAACTTAAGAAAGAAAATCTTTGAAGCCACTCCAGTTTAGCTGGAGGAAACTGACCTTTTCTCTTCCAGTGTTATTAAATTCACTTTTGAAAAAGGTTGAGGACATTATGGATAGTGTTACGTTTTATTTTATTTCGGCCTGAATTGGAGGCCAAAAATGCTACGGCTATGGATTTTGGATTTTGATGTGGATTTTGATGTGTTTATTTCCTCATTTCCTTGAGATGGATGACTTCTCTCAGTCATTGGTGAACTATGGCAAGTAAAACATTTCGAAGTCAAACTTGTACATGGTTAAAGAGATTCCCTGAACAACCCAGTTCCACCCAGGTCTGGTGTGCACAAAGTGCTATGGTGCTGCTGGCTTCCATACCTGAGCCATTGACATTGTCAGAAGCAATGAGGGGAGATAAAACGTTTGTGTTTTTCACTGGGTATTTGTGAATGATAAAAATAATTTTTGTGCAGGAGAATTATGAAATTGACAGAGATCAGATACACTTGAATTAATTGCATGAAAATGAAAATATAACAAATAGTTATTTATTTTTGTTTAGTCATTTGACTGACACTTATTAATAACATAAAGCTGCCTAAAATGATTTACGCATCTTTACAGCTGTGCGATTTCTATTGGAGTAATTCAGAGTAAGTACCTTACTCAAGGTGTAGAGCGGTAGATTTTGTTTCAGGCGTACACCCAGTCTGTCATGACTACCAGAAAAGCTTCACTTCATCCGACAGTCTGCTTTTGGGTATGACTTTATATCCCATTCCTATTATATCAAAACAGGACAGCAGTAGGACATCTGTGTGCAAACAGGCATCGAAATAAGTCCGGTGCCAAAACATTTTATGCTGGATAGGTAAACAAAAATATTCCTCTTCAAACTGTTAAAAAAATCCATTGTAATGATGTTTTAAAAAAGTTCATACAAACATGCCTCTGTCTTGCTGACATTTCTGTTTTCCTCTTCCGGCTTTGGTAGGGTTTTGAAAAGTGACCTCCAAAGCCCTGTTTGAGAAGGTCTTTGCCGAGAAAGTGCACTGCCAGGAGGAAGCAACCCGAACCAGCCAGACCACAGAGCTGGCCAACCGGCTGGTCAAAGGTCTCGAGGTATGAGACTCAGTGGCCAGTGGGACAACTGAGGGTGGGGGTGGGATGACTGCACCATCGTGCTGGTCAGCCACCTGGAAGGAGCTGCTGGGCTGCAGAGATTTGAGCAGCCTAGTGGCTTCAGGAAAACCAGAGGGGAAACAGGGAGTAAGTGGTAGACCCCAGGAAATAGCTGGACTGGATGATCTCCTGGTCAAGGTCCAACTCACATTTTTTTCTGGCCAAGACTGGTGAAGGCACTGGAGAGCAAAGATGTGGGCGGAAATGTTATGTTGAGATAATGTGTCATAATTACCACAGAGTGATATATGAAAAATATAACACTATTTTTTTTTACTTTTGAATTCAGATGTTTTCTGTAAAACATAAGGTTATCCATTGGATCATAGACCCTCTTCGTTGCTAATACCTCCCTGAGCCTGAGGTGCCGTATGAGTTCATCTGTAATCCCAAGTCGAAAAAGGAAGGGGCAAAGATTTCACTAGTTATTGATAGCAGCCAATAAATACTTTGTGTTCCTACTGAAGAAATGAAGGCAATTGCACAGTTCCTCTCTTTCAACATTTTTGAAAGTAAGAAACTGACAAAACGTTAATAATGCAGAAATGTTGCGAAATTTTTTTAAATACAAATATCGATGAAGACAACTTCTGCATGTGCATTTAAATTATTTTGGGGAAAATGACATGTTTCCATATGTATGTAACACTGATTTAAAATTCTGGAGAATGACTCCTAATCCCAAACTTTTACAACTGAAAGAAAGATATGTGTAAAACATCTTCAAGCAAGTCCATTCTGAACAGTGGGCTTTCTTATTTGGAAAAGTAAGAAATGATGGAATGTGGAAGGATGGTGTTTGAATATATCAAGATAAATGATTTGTCTTCATGCCATTGACCTGGAAGCAATGGAGTTTAGACTAATAAATCAGACACTCTATGTTAATCATTAACTTACTTCAAAAACCTCAACAGCTGTTGGAAATTAAAAATGGTTCACCCCAGACTGAATGATATTACAGGCAATCCATAATGCATTAGAATAAAATGGGAGTGATTTTTAACTGTCTTTGAATTTATTATGCATTTTCTAGGTGCATGATTTGTTGTTCAGGGGTCACAGAAGACTTGCTGAAGCCCCGAATAGATGTAAAATTGATTCTGAATGAGATTTTAACGTTTTGGAGGACTGCGGTTCGATGTGTTGTGTTTTTCATCTCTCCAATCAGCACATAAATATTATGCTTCTGCATGTTTGACTTGCCATTTTCAACATTTGTCATAACTGATACCTTTTTGAGTAACCGCTGCCTTCATGTGATTATAAATGAGAAGACAGTGTCGATCAAGGCCAAATGTAATGCTGTGACCATTCCGAATGCATAGGCTGCGCAGTTCTTACATTCAGTTTGCATTCAGTAAAGCAGCACACTGGACTTAGTGAACTGTTATGCATATTCAGGAGCTAAAATTGTCTTTGAGATACCAGATTTGTTGTGCAGGACAGTTCAGTAGGGGAATGTAAAAGTGAAACCAGTCTTCAATCATTTTGATTTAGTGTTTGTGATGAGACATGTACAACATATATACATGCGTTTACATGTATGCATGCAAAATAACACCTCTTCTGATAGAAATGCAACCTAAATAAGCCATGTTACTCGCTGTCTGTGTTGTGTCCATCTCAGCCAGTCTCAACCTGCTTCACGATGTTAACTGATTAGTCTGCTGAGAAATCTTAAAGTTGAGATGTCCCTTACAATAGAATGCTTTTGAGTTATACACTCTGATGTCTTTATTTTGAGAGATACGTGGTGAGTCTTTGCTAAATAGAGTTGTACCTATACAAATATGACTGTGTAATAGAAGCAGTGATATACTGAAACACACACCAATACTCTAGGGTCCCTGTACATGGAGAGCTGCCTCTTTCACATAGTCTAAGCAAGTGTATCAGTGGCATTGAATTATCTAATAATCTACATTGTTTTAGGTGTAATGCTGACCTAAAATTCATAATGCAAATTTTTTACAAGACGCTTTAGTAATGACAGCAGTTTTCTGTGTACATGCATAGATTGGTTCAGGGTTTCATAGCTTTAGGTTCTGAAGTCCCGAACAAATGAAAACTGTAAATTATGTTTTTGGTCAGTTGTTCTACAGCATAAAAATATTGCACTTATGAATTAATGATAGAATAAATTTGTTCACAGACGCAGCTGAGCTCCTCAGGGTTTATAGTCACTCCTGAGTACCATCCATGCTCCGTGATGCCATCCCCCTGCTGATAGCCAGCCTGGACCTAGTCCTCATGCTCATGGATGGTGCCACCATGGCAGCCTGGAGCACCAAGGGCTTGCCAAAAGACAGGATGTCCTTGGAGAATGCTGCCATCCTGGCCAACTGTGAGCTCTGGCTGCTCCTCGTCAAACACCAGCATAGGAAGTAGCATGAATTTGCAACTGGGTCAGACCCATCTCAAAGTGGTGTGACAGTGCCAGGAGGGCTGAGAGAGACTTTACTGAGAGTTTGTTTTGTTTTTGTAGAGCTACATCAGGTATCTGTTGACTTTCTAATTATGTCATGTAGTTCAAAAGTGAATGTGATCACAAGTTTACTGCATACTGTGCATTATGCTCAGCTTGTATTAAGGTTTGCAGCCCAGATGCGTTGAACTAAGTTTCATTCAGCAGAAGTTTTTAGAGTCACTGAATTCTCCTGGTCATTTCTAGTCATTTAAATACTACAAGCCATGGTCACATAGAATTAACTAAGATCCTGGAGTAGAGGGTCAGCCTGCTTCTGGTTCTGCTCCTGGGCAGAAATAAAATAAGAAAAGAACATCGGTTGCTGTAATCGTTGTAACATCTTTGCATCATAGGTAAATGGCTGTTAGTTTAAATGCTGCATTGACACTTACAGGTTCACATAGTTTATTCTAAACTGAGTATGATGACTTGGGGTCTTAAAAGGCTGCTTTTGATACAGTCATTCCATCTAATAATCAGCTCATTTGACAACTGTTAGTGTAGTAGTTAGAGCTGCTGCCTTTGGACCCAAAGGTCACAGGTTCCATCTCCAGCTGTAGTACCCTTCAGCAAAATACTTACCCTAAAATCACTCTAGTAAAATAACCCAGCTGTATAAATGGGTAAATAATCAAATACCTTCATAACATAAGCTGCTTTTGGGGAAAAAAAAAAAGCATGAAGTAAATGATAACTAATCTATAACAATTTTTCCCACTTTAAAAAATATTTGTGCATAAGGCTTACTAGTACCTTGAATTTCCCCAGAAAAATCTAATTACAGATTTTATCAGTCTTAATTTCATTTATATTTGTATACACAAAGGATGACTAATGCCATTTCTGACAAATTAGATATTTCCTGACAAATTTGCATGAAATTATCAGAATAGTCATTTCCATCTGAATGTTATTTTGCATGGACTCTGTGATTCAGAAATAGAGCCACTAGACTAAAAACTATGTTTTCAGGGATTTTTAATTTTAGATAAAATGTTTAATTTGTGTAGGTTATATCTTAGAGGTGTATGTATTGATCATACTTAGAAAAGTGTTGTTTGTGAAGGTTACAGCATCAGCCCCTTTGGAACATAATCTGACAACTTTCAGGGTAAGATTAGAGTTAGGAATAGGGATAGGGTTGGGATCAACCCTAAATTCATGTTTTTATCACTATATTACTTATAAAACTTATAATATCGCTTACAATTGTCTTATAATGCAGACCATAACACAGACGCAAGGATGTAATGATATTCTGTGCTCTCTAATAAACACGCTAAGAAATTTTGGATATCTTTCAGATTAGACATCCCGTATAAGTATGTTTATTGTGTGTTTTCATCTACCATCCTGGTCAAGTTTGATCATCTTATCTGCATATCTGTCCGATATTTGCAGAAACAAAACCTTATTGAAAATATGAAATTGCCCACCAGACAAGATAAAAGAGTGCATGAAGGTATAGGTAAAAGCACGGTGAAGGTATTTTTGCAGGGTGTGATGCCACTAAATTTTGGTGCCTTTCCTGCAACGGCAGCTGTGAGCGCCTGTGCACTTCTACTCTTTCTTTTGCACTTAGAAGAGTTACACAAACGTGAGAGAAGACGACCATGAGACGCATGAATAGGAAACATCTGTGGGGAGATTCACTGAACATTTCCCAGAGCTGTGTTTTCTGAACCCTGACAGTTCCTTGTGGTAAATCCAATAACAAGATTATTCCTTGTAGCTGACCTGCACGCTTGTTCTGCACGGTGATGAATACGGCACGCCGAGGCACCCATGATGGATTCGCCGTGGCTCCGCTCCTGAAGTTCATTAATAATTGGAATGTTGTAGAGTGTGAAGTAATGAATACTAATTACTCCTTTCATGTCGCACAGTGGCCCACAAACCAATCCATCAGCTGGGACTTTAATTTGGTGGAGTAATGATTCTATCGATAGAACATTAATTCCATCTTTTGAAGATATAGAGCTGAACCAGACCAAGGCCACAGAAAAGTTTGCACTACAATTTGAGGTGTTAGTTGACAATTGCTGGGTAATTAAAACAAGGAAGAAAATTGTCTAGTTCAGCTGGTTATTCTTAATTGAACCGAAATGCAGACATGGATAAATATTGGCTCCTGGGAAGAATTATTCCCCCTTTTTTTTAAAGATGCCATTGACTTAATTGATCATAGCTACGTTTGAAGGCATTGCAGTTTTCCGCATTCAGTCGAGCTGCTGGGCTATGGATCTGATGAAGGCCAGTGTTACGTGTAACTTATTTACATATCATCTAAGAAAATAAAATCAGGAGTCTAGTGAAAAAGTCGTCATAGATTCCGAGTGTACTTGCTGTGAGCGTCGCACACCCCATTATTCCAAAAAATCTTGCCACAGGTTACACATTAATAATTTTTTACAGGAATCCTTCAGGACCTGGACCCCTAATTTCCTCCACTCCTGGCAAAAAGGCTTCTTCATTCATGTCCAGATGGAATCAGTTGGTGTGGAGACCAATGGACAGTGGGGTATTTGGCTCTGAAGAGTCCTCTGCCTGTAAACTAGTCATTGGCACTAAGGCTGAAAGTCGCAGGATTTGGTACCGGGGTGACTTGTGTTGGTGTGATGTTGCACTAGTACATCTCGACCTGTGAAAGGGTGCTTCTCAATGCCATCAAGCAAGGCGGAGCAGTCAAAGGAAGTGCGAAAGGAAGCCTTCGGTTTCACAGAGGCCATCACCTGCTCTGTATTCCTCTACGCCGACCGGGGACAACCTGACCTTCCTGTCACAAACCACGTTCCAGGCATGGAGTCCAAGGGCCCTTCAGGGGCAGAGCTCTCCTGTCTCTTGCAATCACTGGACTTTTCTGCTCTGCCATTGCCTTCAGTTTAACACAAGAGAGAGCCTGCCATCCTGTCACATTGATTAGCGCTCACCGTTGTTTTCCTTTATTCCTTATAGACACTGGGGTCTGATGGGAGGGCTCAATGCAAATACTTGTCATGGCACATCTTCTTCCTTCTCGGTACAGTCTGGATGTCAAACAGTCCTCCACACCACTTATTTTTGTGACTGCAAATAAAATCTGTGGTGAAAGGAAGAGAAAATTCCTGTAGGGTCATCTTAATTCCAGCAGTTCTATGGATGACTGGCTCCACCTTGTCTTTTGGTGCTGCTCTGTTCCCAAAACCTTGACTCTAATATTTCACGTCTACTGTAAAGACCAGCACGTACTTTCTTTTAGTGACTGTTGTTAATAATGATCATTGCTGTAGCACTGTTAGTGGTTTTTATACCTGTGACAGCCCTCAAACACCTTTGAAAGCTAACCTTTGACGTAAAGAAAACTAAGGGTCCTGTTAACAGGATCATCGCAGTTTTTCCTGAGCCACTCTAGATAGAACATAAAGCTGGTTCGTTGACAGTGGGCACCGGAGGAGGACAATCGCTGTGACTACCAGGTCTTCATCAGTGCCGAGGCCACTGAAGTGATGAGAAGCGCATCATCCCCCAAGGTGTCCCAAAGAATGTCATCAAAATCAATGAGCCGCCTAATGTGCATGCAGTTTTCTTCAACTCCGTCCAGGTAAGATCTGAACTACATATTAACTTCCGTTGGACTTTAACACACCTAGTGCTGTAAAACTGAGGATGAATGGAAACTGCTAATGAAGTAGCACATAAAGTAACCAGTTAACTGTTCATCACAGACAGAAACACAGGGGGGACAATGGTAGGGTAAGGCCTACTAGGCTGGAGACCTCCTATTCAAATTTGCTATCGGGCCACTTATTGATCGCTACTGAGAATAAGATTAAAATTATTCTGACATTACTCTTGCAAAGAATAATGAAGAAATGTAGAACAATGTTAATGAACCTGAACAGACAGTAAAAAAGGAAAAAGATTGTTAAATGTATCTAATAGAGTAATGTTCACAAGCAGAAATGATCGGTTATGTCCTTTAGTTTGAAAATATTATTCATTATTGGCATCATTCAGTCTCAGCAGTAGTCTCCCGTCAAGCATAATTTCCTGACTTCTTCAAAAAGAAAGCCGTGATTTCACTTCTCAATTAGATTTTAATCTGCAGAAGACTGGCATTTATTTCTCAACTTTTTGTGATTCTGGTCACAACCAATTATGTTACCATAGAAATAACACAGGAATTTGCAGGAATAAATGCTCTTCATTATATTAACAAAACAGCAACCTGTATGAGCATATACACAGAATTCATTAGGTAGGCAATGAAGCATCACCCGAAATGTAATTACAAACAGCCAGTGTGACAGTTCACAACATAGCATAAATGATAACCATAATTAGAGCTGATGATGGAAGCAATTTGCCGAACAATACAGGTACAAACGATTGCGAACTTGTAGGATTTGTCACTGTGGGAGTGGATGTTTCCCCCATTTTATCCCCACAGATAATGGCTGGTAACTTGAAAAAGGACTCTTATTGTTTTCACCAGTGTGAAATGAGGTAAATTACAGGGTATAGAATTTTTTTACAGGAAAAACTTGCCTGAGAAGTCATGTAACTGTAATATTTCCAAGCAGAAAGTTTTTCTGCAGATATTCTCTGAAGGTTGCGAGAAAGGAGAGGAGGGGTTCCTGACCTGCTGTTCTTGTGTCAGTATGTGGGAGTCTTTACCCTCGGCACAGTAAAAGCTAGCAGCTCAGAATAATGGCAGGGATTCTGGATCGGAGGAGGAGGAGCTGTCTTTTACAGTGCGAAGGGTTTAATGTAAGTCCTGTTATTTATATAATGTCATTTAATTCAACTGCATTTAAAGGGAAAGATTTAGACCAGTTATAGTTACATAATAACACTCAAGTTTAACGAGAAATTTTTGCATGCCTTAAGGGCCCTTGTGGTATAGGTTTTGTTTTCCCTAAGAGATAAATGTTGAAGATCACAATAACTTTAACAGCATCTGACACTGGTGTCCTGAATAGAAAGCAGCTCTCCAAATATATTAAAATGATATAAGAAATACTTTATACAAACTGGCTCAAGCCTGCTACAGAAAGTATAGTGTCTGTAAAATCTTTCATGTACATTCAAGATATGACATTTCTGGTTACATCTTTTAAGAAACCACATTTACTTGTACATTTGGAATATGGTAGAGCCATCAGAGATGACTGGAACTGCAGACGCCATTACAAAAACCTGCAAGAACACAGTATATAATAACAAAATCCAAGAACAATTAATATCTGCAGTCTGAAAATTGAGTTTAATAAGCCCCTCAGGAGAGTTGGAATTTAAAAGTAAATACAGCATTAGAGTCAGCTTATTCATTACAAATGACTTCATACAACTTTTTTACAATACAGATGTTCTACAGCCCAAGTGATTTTGTACTTCAAGTGCTATTCAATGAATCCATTATGGTAATAATGCGCTTCAGAAGTGAAAGACTACAGTACAGCATAGTAAGTGACTGCTGCCCCCTACTGGCGACATCGCGTATTGGAGCAATTTAGCATAAATCTCAGCGCTTTCAGTCACATCTCAAAGGTGCGCTTCGGGATAAAATAATCAAGGGTCTAAGGGTCTGTTGCCAACAAAGCATAAAACAGCACGACATTCAAGAATAATTTTCTCATTTATATAAATTGGCATTTAAGTCACGATATAGGAGTACTTCCTTAAAAATGCATTAAGCTCATAAACTGGGGCGTAAGTGTATTTCACAAAACGACCGTTGTGGGTTTTTGACCCTTTGACCCCAAGAAAGCCCCATCATTCTTTTCTTCCTAAAATTGTAACCTCTGGATCATGTTGAAATTGTTAAAATGATTAAAACCCAATTCAGGGATACTCAAATCTTGCAATGTTCCTGTCTAACTCTAAGAATGTATCGAGTTAAGCGCTGAAAAATAGCTGAAGTAGTGATTTCTTGTAGTGGAAAACAGAAAAGCAATCACGAAAACATGAGCTTTGCCACAAAACAGAAAAATCATTCATCCCAAAACACAATAAAACACAATATAAACGTAGTTCCACACTGTCCCACACTCAGGCCCAACTAGTTCCTTCCCAAAGTCTGTCTTTACACAGAAGGCCACAGATAGCAACACCTGATGCTCATTCCCTCCCCATGTGAAATGAAACCAAGGAGCAGAAGTAGTAAAACCTTCTAGGTAAGAAGGCCTGCAGGTAGACGGTCCAACAGAACAATTTGAATGTCTTCATCCAATTTTTTTCAGAGACAGGGCACCCAGAAAACTGGCCCCTTCCATCCCTTGAGCTTGAGTTTCTACAGATGGTTCTGGTATGCAAAGTCTTTTATCTTCAGTGTTGGTGGGGTTGGGAGTCATCAAAAAAGCAGATGTAAGTCTGCACTTGCCAAGAGTTTTCGTTCAGTTTCCACCGTATCGCTGAGATGCCAGGATGTGATGAACACAAGTTGCTTTCGCAAAATCATAGGGACTTCTGAACAAACATCCTGAAAAATCCAAGAGAAACTGAAGTAGAATTCTGAATCTGATTTCAAGTTAAAGGGTAAGATCAGAGAGTAGACTAAAAACGACGAGCAGACGTTTTCACAATAAAATCGGCGGAAGAGAAAGGGAGGGTATCAGCCTACTTCAAGGTGTGATCACTTTCAGAATATGGAACGCATCACAAAATATTTTTTTTCAGACAGAAACAATCGTCCCTACATAATTCAGCAGCTGTTAATGTAGTGGTTAGATCTGCTGCTGCCTTTGGATCCACAGGTTACTGGTATGAATCCCAGCTCCAGCTGCAGTATCCCTGAGCAAGGCACTTACCCTAAATTGCTCCAGTAAAATTACCTTGCTGTATAAATGGGTAAATAAGTAAGTAGCTTAACAATGTAGGTCACGTTGGAGAAGAGCATCAGCTAAATAAATAAATGTAAACTCATCACTGTCACTACTTTGACAGTGCAAACCCTTTCTCCAATGACAAGGGTATAGAAATAGCAGGATGAGAAAAAGAAACCGTAATGTCCAAAAGTGCCCAATTATCATAAATGTAACAATCTTTATTATTTCCAGTGTATAATAGGGCAGTAAATCAATGAAGGATGGTACTGCGGTCTCACAGTGCCTAGGCTGGTCTGGTGCAGGCTCAAATCAGGCTCAGGCTGTGTGGAATTTGCATGTTCTTGCCATGTTCGCGTGGACTTCCAGCACATATGGATGTCACATTAGGAGAGAAGGGTTGCAAGTTCTATACCCGACTGTAGCTGAGGAGCTCCTCGTTTTCTTACAGTCTGGCTGAGCTGTGATAGATTTCTGTAGCGTTTCAGTGTGGTGAGGATTACTGCATGACCGAAGCCCTGAACATGGCCAAGCACCACTGCAATTGTTAAACTTCATAAGCACATAGTAAAGAAGGGTTAAGATGCAGTAACATGTTCAAGCTGCATGATGCACAATGTTTGTCACAGCAAACAGGAACAAAACTCCCTGGAGATTACATACACGAGTAGAAATTGACTTTTAGATCGTATTCACTTGACATTGACCTTTTGTACAGAGGAATACTAATGGATCACTCTAATTCGTCGTCCATGGCAGGAGAAATACACGTCTGGAGTATTTGAGCAAGGCCTCCGGGCCAATGCAGATTGCAGCCTTTGTAGAAATCACCCCGGGAAACGACAGAGGCACTATATGATCTTAAAAGTGCTCACAGGTAATCAAGATAGACAATCATTTTAAGCAATAATGTGATTCCCATTTGCTATTGCTGTCCCTGGACCAGAAGCTCAGTTGCTCTGATGAGGATGTGATGTTGAACCCCTTATTGTATGTTTCTTTAATCAGGGGCTGTGTGCATTGTGTGTATTGTGTTAGGCTCCTTCTGGCATCCATTAGAGATGTGCAGAACTCCTCCATTTGTCAGAATCCTGATGAAATATTACACAGAGTCCTGGAGTCAAGGTTTCATCTCATCCTGCAGGGTAATGATTTCTTCTTTAATCTTCGCCTGACAACAAGGTCCCACTGAGATTAAAATGATCTGTATATGGGATTGATGGTGTCAGTGCATTGATTGGGTAAGAATTATTTCAGTTTGTTTTTTGGCACCTTTTGTGTGGGCTAAACATCAGTTTTCCTGTGCTTTGTCTAGGCCTTATTGTGCAAGGTTGCTGTCTGGAAATGGCATTCAATATCATACAATGTTTATCATTTTTACTACATCACTTACAATTACATGCTTGTGCTACTCCTGTGAAAGCCTTTAGGCAATAACTCTGAATAATCCAGTGCCAACTTTTGATATTATTTTTAATATGCTGAAAGGTGACAATGTAGAAAAAACTCCAAGACTAAACAGATTCCACATTTTTACTTGTATATAATCAACATAGACTATAATGTCTATTTATACAATATGACCATGTTTTCTGTTGGGGTATAGTTTAAAAAAAAAAAAAAAAATTGTATTACCGAGTAGTCAAAAACATTCATTTCTACTAGAAAGGACTTGAAAAGAACTTCACACATGCCTGCCAGTGTATACAGTAGGTATGGGTCTCAAAATCCAAACACTACTAAGCATACAGACCACAGTTAAGCAATAAATAATCTATGTTAAACACGAAACAGGGAGGATGCTACAAATTTATTTGTTTTGGAGAAAAAAAGTGTAGAGTGGCATAGCGGCAGTAGCAGCGTAGGTTTAAATTCATCTCAGTCTGTGTGGCGTGGACACGTTCTCCCTGTGCTTGGGTGTTCTGGTTGCCTTCCACAACTCAAAGACACGCGTTTCAGGCAAATTGGTTACTCTTAATTGCCTGTTGTGTGTGAATATGTGAGTGCATATGTGTAGGTATAGCTTCCCCATGATCAACTGGCATCCTATCCAGGGTTTACCACTCCCTGCCTAGCATCCAGTGATGCCAGGATACGTTCCTGACCATCATAACCCTGACAAAGGAAAACAGGGAGTGAAGCAACAGTGAGGAATGCACATACTTCTTGTACAATGGTATTGAAATAAGCCTGAGAATATAGTTGCTAAGAGCAAGCTGAAGACTGCTAGGAGGCCCCCCACTCCACTACATTTCCCGATTGAAAGAATCTTTCACTTGGGAAGAACGTTAGGGCCGGGTCTTCTCATCTTTATCGCCAACCAACAGCTTGCTGGTATCATGGCTGGGGCAGATCCCTCCTTAGAGGACAGGGACAGAAGACCATGTACAGCACAGACCGCTACAATCCATTGCAACTAGCAGGGAGAGGCATGCTCAAAGTACGGCACAGGGGTCCCACCCCGTCTTTTCAGTCTGCACAGATCCTCTGGAGCCTTAGGAGACAAACTGTGGCTCCAGTTTAGCACTGATAAGAAATGTTTTGGAATAAAAGTTTCTCCAAGTTAAACTTTAGGAGGACAGAAGTGTTGGAAGTGTGTAAGTGCACCCCCTGCAGGCTGGACTGGCAGGTGCAGCCATTATGGTAAGAGTTTTATCGCAGCTCTAAGCGGTAAACACACACTTCAGCATTCCTCAGATCAGCAGCGCCAGTACTTATTAATCTCCTTCCTTACTCTCGATCAATAAACTTCTGCACACCAGCCCGTGAATTTCAGTTATAATGTGTGTATATAAAACATACATAATATGTATTGTATGTATTTAACTGAGTCTTGTGATCTGTTGTGTTTATGCAAAAGTATGCTGGATATGAACCTTAAACATTTTTAAACATTAACGTTTTTTTTTTTAATCCTGTGCTGTGAAATGCTTTTTGTTTACTCTGAGCTGTACTTGGCTTTGGAGAAATCTGCTAAAGGAATGATAGGTAATCAAGCCAACCAACTGTGAAAAAATTGGCTTCAAAACGTGCACGTATAAAGGTCTAGACACAAGTCCATGTAAAACAGATAACCTTAAAGCCAATGAAACTACTATGTAGTATTTTGTGGATGCAGGTAAAAAGTGACCACAGATGATTACATATTAAGAGATAAGTCCATAAAAAGAAATTAAGACATATTGCAAACTCAGCAATGTCCACTAGAAGTCACTGTGGAGCACAATCAGAAGGAATGACATGAGTACTAGTGGTTACCGTTCTGTATTGGCATTTTACATACATACATTTTCGGAACCGCTTGTCCCATACGGGGTCGCGGGGAACCAGAGCCTACCCGGTAACACAGGGCGTAAGGCCGGAGGGTTCTGATATAAAATATATCAAAGGAAGGTTATTGACGTTGTCACAGACTGAGCTGTGACAGGCAAGTTGGTAGCAAGGAATCGGTAAGATGCCGGCAAAATACCATCAACGAAGTGCTGAACCTTGTTGCTTGTTCACATGCATTTCACTTTGTACTGCTACATTACTTGTTTTGGTCCAGTATTCCATTTAACGCTTTCTGTTTGAACTAGATTGGGTGTCGGGAAAGGCCTACCGGTATCTGTCCGTTTGTCATTAACTAATAACATTTCTTTTATCAAAGTATGACAAGTACATGTAACTGGTTGTAAAAAGTAAATGCATTTATTGTTTTTAAAAATCATTTCTGTAAACTTTTTGCTTACCATTCAGCTATCTGGTATTCTGTGGTGTTTGGTACCTTGTATTGCAAACCAGATTCATTGAACCATTTGGGGTATTTCTAGGTGGGAGTCCTTGGGCACAACCAACTTGACAGGGATAGGGATATTTATAGTAGAAAATCTTTTGTATTGTTTGTATGTTTTAGTATTTATGTTGGATGTAATTTTTGGGGGGAAATGCACTTTGGAATAGTTGAGGCTGTTATGGTATAACCAGAAGGGTGGAGTTACTGCTATATAAGTTTGTATTAGGTCACTAGGGGGAGTTGCCAATTGATGCAAATTTACACAGACAGACTCTCATGCAGTAAATAGGAGAGCTATGCATTGCTGTTGATGCAACGGGTTAAGCTCATGGCTCACAGGCCTCCTGTTCTTTGAAACTTAATGTTTTCTTTTGTATTTGGCTGGGGTTAATGTGTTTTGAAGAACACCTTTTAGTAAAGAAAAATAAACCTTTGGTCCAACTACTTCAATTCTCCACTGCCGCCTCCATCCGTCGTCCATACCCTCACAGACGTACTAGACACAAATTATAATGCAAGATAAATGAGTCCCTTTACAGCTGTTTCGAGACTAGTTGCGTGGACGCATGTTATGATTTTAGATTTTATTTTATGATAAGTTTAATCATACAGAAATTACACAAATTTTCCAGCAACATAAAGCTGAGCTAAAACATTTAATTGTCACCTACCTGTCAATGCATCACCTACAAAGAGTTTTACCTTATGCAAAGACAAAAGAGATTGCGCAAAGACATAAAATGGTCTTGGTCTGTATGTATGTCACATAAAACCTTTAATCTGTCACTACATTTTTAAAATACTGCAAAAATATGTACAGTTAGAAGAAAACTTTGGAAGAACAAGCAACACCAACATGCTATAAATGTATTGCTTTCTCATTTTTCATTAAAAATTACTGTATTCTCCCACACATTGTAAGCATATTTCCAGTTGAAGTATTACAAAGCATTTTGTTTCCATGCACAGCAGTCTGTCTATGTGTTCTGAGACCCATGTCATATAGACTGAAACAAATGCATCTTTTGCATTAAAAAGTTACTTATTTCTGAAGGATTACTGTGTTATTCAACTGTATGAACAGGAACTATATTTTATTTTCAAATACTAAAACATGTTACTATTGTACAACATAAATAAAGGTATAAAATAAATAGCTGATACTGACTCAAAAGTAAATTCCCTAAAATATCTAATAGTCTGTGCACACATGCATACACACACGCACACACACTTCTTTCTTTAAACACAAATACAGCAGTGTCTTAAGTGCCCTGGTAATTTTACATGTTTACTTTATATATATGAACAGCAACTGAATTTCACTAAAAAGATGCAATTTCAATAAGCTCTAAAATAAATGCTTGAGAGAAGTGTAATAAATCACTGCTCTGCAAAACAAAGATTTGTATTTCATGAAAAAAAAACATCATTCATGTCTATGCCAGATTCTCACCCCATATAAGGGTCCACTAATGTGAAAGTGCCTAGAGTAAACCCAGCAAAGTGTTTCTGCTCAACTTCCCAGATGCTTCTAGAGAGGTTTTGCTTACGGTCACACTCTCCTTGCAAAAATTGGGGGAAAAAAACGACTCCTTCCTGTTTATGTAGGACTTGACTTTGTCCAAAACATTGTTTACCACAAAACAATGCATCACATAAACCTATCTAGTCCTGCACCACACTATTTTTTGGGTACAAAAACCATGCAGTGCACTCAAAAGCAGAAGTGTTTCAGCTGTCTGAAAGCATGGACAAAACATTACCTGTTTGCATAACATTAGTTGTACTGTACACTGATAAGTACATAGCAAACAACAATGCTACATTTTAAAACTGAGCACAAAAAACCATAAGAAATGCTTGTGGAATGAAAATTTAAATTTGTTATCTTTGTTCCAGTTATTTTGCTTGTATTGAAACTGTTGTGCAAGATCACTGTGACCCAGCATATGTTCCGGAGTTTTTGCTTATTTCTCCTACCACATGCTCTTGTGGGTATCATTGTACTTCTGATATTTTCAAAGGAGAGAATCCTGTATTCATTTAGTATCAAAGGAATCATACATCTCTTTGCATCACCCCTACTTTACTTGGCTATTTCACTGTGTTAGCTACTTTTATACCATTCAAACATTCCGTCTTGATATAATGGCTTACCATCTCAAACAGGTAAAAAGTTGTTTAAATTATTTTAATATTTGGCATGGACAAACTACAAATTAAAAATAATGTACTGTGTGGAAGCAGAGTTTGCTGCACATGGAATTTTTACAGCAGCATAGAAAAGCCTTTTATCCTGAATGTTGAGCACTAATAGTTGTGTCATTTTTGTATGCAATGCATTTATTCCATCTCTCTCTCTCACGCACGCACACACAGAGTAACCTTAAGGTCAACATTTGCATAATTTGAAGTGCAACAAGGGTGTGAGAACACGGGGAGGGATATGATGGTATCTGCTCATACACTGCATTGGGGAAACAGTCATACTGGCTGATGACGAACTGGATGACTATGATGAGGGACAGGGAACCTGTGGCAGCCAGTTGGTAATGATTATCATAACACTTAACAGACGGTAATACTGTTATTCCATAAACATGTTCACATTGCTGATTGATTTTGACACCGAACTGTCACTATACGTTGTTTCAGTTGGAAACTGAAAATGTGTATGTTGCTTCAGCCATGAGATATGAACCTGTCTTGACATTATAGAACAATACAGCCTTGAAACGCTGAAATATATTTTACTTTTGGATACTTTCAGACTAGAAATTTATAATAAGATGTTTGATGATAACAGGGGACTCCAGTGATGATTTAGACTGAGCATTCATGAAGCAGATGAAATCATCCTAGGTGTCCTTTGGTGATCAGTGTAGGATGCGTCTCCCCCCAGTGGCCAAAAAGGGCGCTTCCAATAGTTCAGGTCTAGCTTGCCTTTAACAGACTCTGCAATGAGTTCAGCAGCAGTTAATCCAGCCCATAATTTTCACTTCTAATGGTCGTATATCAACATATTCAGGGGGGCTTCTCCTTCCCCAAAAGCGCTTAAGGCAGGCGGCCAACTCACACCCGTGGCTCCAACCTGTGTGAGAGTTCAAACAATGTCTGCTGATTGTCAATGATGTGCAGGCAGCTGATGTAGGACCTCACTTCTGGGCTCTCCTTCTGGACCACCTCATTTTCTGAGAAGAGAGGAAAGCTTTCATTCAACAGCAGAAGGTAGGTAAAACCACAACAACCTTGAAATTTCAGGAGGCCACTGTGCTACACAGGGGGCACGGTGGCGCAGTGGGTTGGACTGGGACCTGCTCTCTGGCGGGTCTGGGATTCAAGTCCTGCTTGGGGTGCCTTGCGACAGCCTGGCGTCCCGTCCTGGGTGCGTCCCCTCCCCCTTCAGCCATCTGCCCTGTGCTGCCAGGTTATGCTCCTGCTCCCCGCGACCCCGCATGGGACTAGCTGTTTCAGATGATGTGTGTGTGTGTCATTATTGTACTACACTTATTAAGCTAGTGTGTTTTTTTTTTTTTTTTTTTTTTTAAAACAGATCCATGAAACCTTTCCCAACATAGGAGATAAAGCCAAGGTCTCAAAGGTAACACTCGAAGGTTAAAGAATTAATATTTTTCTACTTATCCCCCAGTTTTACTGTAAGGGGTCTGAAGCAGGACTCACCCTATCTGAATAGATCAAGGACATGTATGTGCACTACATTATTCATTTAGCTGACACTTTCTTCAAAGCAGCTTATAACAATTTATCCATTTATACACCTACTGGACCAATTTAAAGCAAGTTTCTTAGTAATGGGTACTACAGTTGGAATGACTATAATCCTTCTCCCTTGAGGCCCAAGGTAGTGGCTTGACCCACTATGCTACCTGCATGCCAATGAATTTATACTAGTATCCCAGCTGCAGCACCACTGGATTAGGCCTTAAGGCTTCAGTTAATGATTTGTTGTGTTAATGTATAATTCAGCACCTGAATGTACTATCTATACATATACTTTTCAGACTAATTTCTAATGTCCTGTTACTTTGTGATCACTAAGTCAGAAACACAATGTGTGAGTACTCACCCATGTGATCCATCTGACAGTGTCGAATGAGACGGACAGCATCAGCAATCATGTGCTAAGAGAAAAACAAGGAGGTTATACACAATCACCTGTCGTTGCTACATGCTGGAAAGGATCCGTATTTACTCACCAATTTTTCAAAATTAACCAGGTTATCAAGAAATGTCTTGTTGCCCTCATGAATAAATGTGATGTCTACAAGAGAAAGGAAACAAACATTTAAAAATGTTTTCCACTCATGAATATGAACAAAAGATGGGCAGCAATTTACAAAACAGGCAAACATCATTCTGGAAAATTTTATTACTTAAAATCCATCAATCTGTGAAAACACAATTTAGTTTACCAATTTCCTTGGCTTCTGAAATGTATCATTTAACATAACCATCATAACAAGTACAGCACTGTGAAAAATTACCCTTCAGGAGGAGTGGCATGAAAGGGATTTTGGGAGGCTTCATCTTCTTAAATGTGTCCCTGTAGACTTTATGATTCATGGATGGATCCTGTGAAGACAAGTCAAGGGTTGAGGCTATTGAGCTACAGGCTGCTGTGTTTCTGGTGTTATCTGTATGGGTAGAGGAATATTCTCCACACTCCACAGTACGCAGAACCTGTATTGGCTCAATACATTGTTATTCCGGTCAGGCCTTTGTCCAAGGTGACTTTACAATATTAGGTTTGCATACTGCTTACAATGATTTACCCATTTATACAGTTAGTTCATTTTTACAGGAGCAGTGCAGGGTGAGGATACCTTGCCCCATGGAAGTAAAGCAGGAGGACAAACTGGAAAACTTTAGATTGCAAGCTGTTGGCACTAACCACTATGCCACCTGGTGGCATTGATATGGAGATCTTAAAGGACATTTTAAAATTAATCCTCTTAAAAGTAAAACAATTCAGAACTCTTAACTGCTGTCTAAATCATATAACCATGGAACCTTAAGAGCAAGGATAACTTACAGTCAGCATTTCAAGTTCTGAAAAAAGCTTCCTGAATTTCCCTGGAACTTTCTGCAAAAAAGAAGGAAAGGAAACATTTTAAATCTTTGACTGCTTCTGTCATGAGTACTGTCCTACACCACATTCATCTGTTCTCTGGCTCATTACCTCCCAGGTCTGACTCAGCCGACTGACCGCTGCCGTGTTCAGGCCCATAATGATGGCGAAGAACGAGTTGAGGTTTCGTTGGGCTTTGCAGCTGAGGGGGAGAGACACAAAGGTCAGCTGATGGCGGATTTCACCGTTGTCACGTTAATGCTTTGCAACAGATGGTCCTCCATGACAAAGGAAATCAGGGCTTTTCTATTAAATCTGAGGCTTTCACTAGAACAATGAGACACACAAACTCCAGCTCCTAAAAAAGGTCCTGGCTTTGTGAACTGAAGGGATTGTTAAGAATCAGGAGTTTAAACACAAGCTGCATATAGGAAGTGACACAACAAACAGCAGGGCTTTAATGATCTAACATGAACAGCTGGAGGGAAAATTTTACCTCCCCAGCAAACACTGGCTTTACCTTCACCTGAGCCTGGCCCAAACTTGACTTAGTGTGCACCAGTGTGCACTTTTGGGAAATCAGATAGTGGCATGCTGAAATCCACAGTGATTTTACAGGTCATTCAGGTGTCAGGCAGCTCAGACACACTATAGAGAGACAGATGGAGTGGTGTACCCAGCTGTCCCAGTGCTGGCCATATGGCTCAAAATTGTACACAAGGCGGGGATATGGCATCGTGTTCCTACATCTGCTTTGAGACCATTCATTTGTGTGGTTCAGACATACCAATTAACCACTAGATATGCTTTTCCCATTTTTTTTCCCCTTCCAAGGACTAGTCCAGCCCATCTAAGAAAGACTATTGTGAGAATACTGCACTTTCTGCCTTCCCATTTTCTGACAGCAAAAATGAAACATTCCCTTGTATGTGTGGATATGTGTCTCTAATAAGGTATTATCAGCTACTGTGGGTCTCTTACTGGGCGGCGATCTTCACAAATTTCTTGAGCAGTTGCACACGCTTGGCAGGTGTGGAGCACAGAAGCACCTCTGTCATCACCCACAGCTGCACCTCATTGCAGCGCTGCAGCAGCAGCTCCAGCGCCGCAGTGCGCCCCCCACTGGCCTGTCGGCTCACCGTGTAGTATACCAGCTCCTGCTGCAGGGTTCCAAAATAGTAACAGCAGACATGCTTCAGGAAAAGTGCAAGCAACATTAGCCATGCTGTGCTGACAGTGTGTTACGGTGCACTTATGGGCACAGTCCTGTTATTGGGTGCAGTGATTCAGCTCCTGAACCAGGAGAGCTGAGTCTAACAGGTTTGCCAGCCCTCATTACAGCACCAGTGAGAGTTAACCAAGAAGGAGTGTTCAAGTGGTTGAATCAGGTGGCTCAGTGTCCAACTTCAAAGAATGTGCCACAGTTCGCCTTTCAGGGCTCAAAAGCCTAGTGCAGTGTTACCTCATGTACAGAGTTGAAGAGACTCCAATCAAAGTTGGTCAGGGCGACAGCTACGTCCCACGTGTTCATACTGAGCATGCGAACAGGTCTTTGCTGGAGCTCTGTGTTGTCTGTGAGTGGACTCTGCAGGAAACAAATACATGGCATGGTAAAAAAGAATTTCATAAAATAACCAAAATACAAGCTATACCACAACTGGTCAAAATTTTGTCAATTCACTCCAGATCAGAACTCATTTCCTGACTTCTTATGCATGTATTGAGACTGGGGAATAAAACCTGACTATTCATTTAGGTGATGCTTTTCTCAAAAGTAACTTAAAATGTTAAGCTACTTACAGTGATTTACCAACTTGTACAGCTGGGTAATTTCCACTGGTGGAATTCAGGGTAAATACCTTGAACACGGGAAATAAAGCAGGAAGTGGGACTCGAACATGCACCTTCTGAGTCTAACCACTACATTACCTGCTGGCCCGATTTGTGTTCCTTTGAAAATCAGGAACTTCAGAGGAAAAATTTCCTTTCAGCATTTCAAGCTCTGAAAAGCACTTTGGGGATGATCGAACGGGCACTGCTTTCTAGCCGTAAGTCCACCTGATGATTCCACCAAAGTAATGTCTGAACAGACTAATTCTCACATGCCACCGAAAGGTGACCTCTTCAGTGTCTCTTATGATCAAAATAGCTTCCAGAAGACAAAGTGGGTCAATAATTGAACCAGGATATAGTATCCTTGCAGAGACTTTATGACACAGTTTACAGAAAATCAGGCTGAGAAATCAGGGTAATATTTGATGCTTACAAGCAGGCTGCAAGAGCACAAATGGACTAGAAAACACTCAGAGCTGCTACAGCAAGATGGTTTCTTCTGATAGACATTGAATCATACCATTATCTGACTGAAATCCTTCCTGCAAATGAGAAGTCTCCTTGGAATGGATAAAGAGTCCATGTACACCATATCATGGGGCTGCAGAATAAGTTTTTCTGCACAGAAAGTACACATAAAAACAAACACGTGTGTTACACAGACAGGTTAAATTTAATGAAAAATAGTTTCACTTTATAACCTTATGGTTTCAGGTATAAAAAGTGAAAAGTTCAAGTAACGTCAAAGTGCTTAAGTCTATCATTTATGTAGAGAGTACAACTATGAGTTGCATAGTTTTCATACAACAAAAATGCTGGTAAATGTATTGATGAACATGGCACAGAACATAGTACCCTTTAAACCCCTGTCCTTTCTCCAAAGTTTGGGTCTTGAGGATAACGTCACAGAGAAGTTACCACCACTGTAGGACACTGTGACCAGTGCCAAGTCCTCCTCCACACCCTCCATCCTGTCCGCCACGGCGTCAAGCACCTCCTGGGTCACAGCTGTCACTGGGATCTTCACACTGAAGTAGGAGTCCACAGTCACGTAGACATGGCAGAACACTGGGGTGGGAGAAACAAAACATCACTGCACCATTCCTTTTATTTTATCCCTTCCCTTTTCCCCCCTTCCACCCAATCCATTGTCACTAATCACTGGTGTAGTGCAGGGTCATAGTGGTCTGGAGCCTATCCTCTAAACATAGAGCACCAGGACGTCATTCCATCGCAGAAGAAAAATCACACACTCACTCATTCACTCAAACACTACAAGCAATTTCACTTCACCTAAAACACCCCTTTGGACTATGGAAGGAAATCAGAGCACCTTAAGGAAACCCACACAGAGGGAGCTGGATTCAAACCCATATCCTAAGTCATGGCCCAGGAACCATGAGGCACCAGCACTATCCACTGTGCCGCAAACTAATATTTTGTAAAAATTTGACTATTCACTTTTTTTGATCATTCCTCTGAAATTAGTTATGCCACAGCCATTAACTGCCATTACTGTAATGCTAGTCAGAAAAAAGGTCTTTCTGTTGCAGTTCAAGCTGCAGTTTTCTAAAGCACAGGGCAAGGTCTAATCCATATTCTGAACACATGGGGCTGTAATCACAAAGCTGCTGTACTGACCGTGTGTGAGAACTAAGTCCCAATGACAAATCAGCTGACTGTGCCAAGCTGGGCACGAGGCAGAATTAATTCCATTACGCACCATCTGGGCTTTCCATCACACTTCATATCTGTGAGCGTCAAATCCTTCCAGGTCAAACAGCTCCAGCAGATCGTCTGTGCCACTGATGCGTCAGTGCAGCCATTTGTGGGACGCAAGGACCTTGGTTTCTAGCCGACAGGGCTTTGCGGATCTCACCTGTTGCGCACTAAAAAATTTGCCCTGTCCATGCAGAGCTTTGAAGGGCAAGTTGTACATCGTAACTGCCATGTGTGACACGTATGACGGGTACCTCGTGACTTCAAAGCCCAGGAAATACGAGCATGTGCCTCCTGGAGTGAAACTGAAATGCATACCTTTTAATGCTAATCTGAAAACCTCCAATGGCTGAGGGCCAGCGTGAATAACGAGCAGGCGCTCGTTCCGAGGAACTAATTCATCATGGCCGTAAATCCCCACGGAACTGCTTTTCCCTTTGGTCACCTGCGGCAGAGCCTCATACGTTCTTGGGTACATAGGAGGAAGAGAAATGCTGTGTTTTACTGCCTACCTTCCTTCTCCCTTTGTGCTCCTCTTGACTGCAGCCAGTTTTCCTTCACACTTGTTTGATGGAAGAGCACTTTATTCTGCAAGAAGAGGAAAAGTCAGTGCTGCTTATTTTATATTCTGAAAAGGTGTTTTGGAAGCATGGTTCCCTTGGGAAATGTGCAGACATCATCTTTGTTAAGGTTATATTTGGTGTGCAGAAATTGTGGGGGGGGGGGGGGGGGGGGGGGGTGTGTGTGTGACTAAATCTCATACTACAACCAAAACACCTCTGTAAGAAGCAAGAAAACTTAATTCTGTTTTCTAAATTGAAACAACATGGTTTTGGGTTAAGCCAGATCAAACTGTAATGCTCCTTATTGTTACTAACCATTACTTAACTAATGCCTTTCTCCACAGTAATTTACTATGTCAAGTTGCTAAGCTACTTTCCATTATTCAGTAATTTACACCTGTGTACTAAAAAAAGTACAGCAATTAAATTAAATTAATGGGGGAACTCATTTACATTTATTCATTAGATGATGCTTTTTCTCCAAGAGGCTTACAATGTTAAGCTGCCTACAATTATTTACCCATCTATATAGCTGGGTAACTTTTAATACAGCAATTCAGGGTAAGTACTTTGCTCAAGGGTACCACAGCAGTAAAAGATTTCCACGTGTGACCTTCAGATCTGAACCAACAGCTCTAAACACTACACTATCAGCTGCCCCATCATTCAGGGTGAATATCTTAGTTAAGAGTACTACACTAGGAGTGAGAATTCAAATCTAAGTCCTTCAAGGCAACAGCTCTAATGCCTATATTACTTGCTGCCTCAATAACTACAAATTAAACAGTAAAAAGGTTCAAAAGAGATTTTACCTTTCTGTGTGGTGAGTACTCATCCACTGTGCTAAGGAAGAAACAGTCCAATCAGAAGCATGTCTATGCATATTAAGCCAGTTTAGTAGAGATGAAGCAAGAAAATCTCATTACATTTGTGATTTCATGCATACCGTAGCATAGCAAACCTGAAAACAGTCGCCTGTGTCCACCCTATAATTAAATCGTGTACATTAACAAAAGTGTCCTCCGCAGGGCTTAAAGATCTCAAGCTGACCAGCTCAATCAGAGCAACATGCTAATCAGTAATCACAGCATGTCAATAGGATGGGTTGGTGCAAATGCTGCGCTTCATTCACTCCTGTCCCTCTGACCTGTCTTTCAGGCATGTAGGACAAAGAACCAGAGCAGGATATTTCTAACAACCTTTAGAACTTGTTCATTTGGACTTGGGCTTTTTGCAATAAGCATGGCTTGATAGAGATCCACCATTTCAACATGAATGCATTTGTGAGGCAGACATTGTTCTGCTAGTATACAAGGAACAAGGCAAATTTCAAGCCTGGTTCCAGTGATACACTATATCTGTTCCTGCAATGATTCTATATAGAATCAATGCCATGTACACTGGCTCCTCATATTGAAAAATCAAGTTATGAATTTTCAGAGATAGAATTTCCTACTTTGTTTTCAAATGCATTTTCCCTCACTTCTGAAATATACGTCTTGTTCAGTAAACACGATCTATGTCACTCCACCCAGCCAATAGGTGTCAGTAAAACACATACAGAACAGGAGTTTGAGAATACAGTACCATTATTTAACCCCCTTCCATAGTGTTTACAGTTTGTGTCTGGTGTTGCCGATTATCAGTGATCAATGCTGCATATGTTTACGGGATGAATCTGTGAACAATTTGCATTAAATAGGAGATTGAGGCCATGAAATGCTTTCGGTTTTAGATTATTTTTATGTAGCTCAGTGTTAATAAAAATACAAAATCAAGTTGTCTCAAACAATTTTCACAGATTTGTACAAAATCAAACTTAAACTGAGGGACTTTGACTTTGATGGTTGTTTTGATAGTGACCAAGTGGTAAACATGACATTAGGTTTGAAAAACTGAACTATGAACACACTTTCAGTTAATTGTATTAGTTATATGATGTTAGTAAGTGTATAGAACTCACAATATGTAGTGGAAACATTTTTAGGGGCCTTATGTAGCCTGTGATAAACTGGGCACCTCTAATTCAGGATTCACTGCGGTTTAGATTAAATTTCTTAAGATAACATCCAGTCCTAAAATAACATCTTAAAACACTCCTCTGAACTTTTAAAAGCACTTAAATACTTAAAAATGTACAAATCACTTAGAAACATATGGGAGTCACTGTGGCTCTACATCCACCAGTAGAAGCAATCTGTGTCACAGAGGGAGGTGTATGAGGACAGCTGTTCCCCAGGGGTCCATCCCAATTGATACTGACAGTCCCCAAGGTTCCTGGACATCCAGAGGGGGGGGGGGGGGGGTGTGGCATTGCCCCATCTCAACACAGAGCACTCCATATTTCTAAAACTCCACTCAGCTGAATACCCTCAGTGGCTTTCTGCCCATGTCTTTTAAGGACAATTTATATTAACTAAAAAAATCCTCTCTCTGTTTGACCAAAATCACACACTGAATAAGAGCAGGTGATATATTTATTTTACTTTGGCTCTATCATAAGCACTTACAATATACCATCAACAAGTCCCATTTGAACTCAAATCTGTGAATACGCAGTACATAAACTGCAAACATCCAAATTCTATGTGAGTGATCAAAGGAAATAAAACTGGATTAATCCTCATCAGATGGAGTGAGATGTATATGATTGAAGCAAAATTTCCTTGCATTATATGGATCTGCAGAGGTCACTTACTGTCTTCGAGTTGTACGCAGAAGCTTCTGAAATTCTTTTAAGTCTTTCTCCAAGGATGGGAATTCATACAGGTCATCCAACACATATCGATACAGAGTCTGTAGGACAATAAAAACAGCTCATCGTATGCCACAGTGAAGTTGTGCCCAGTATCAGCATTTCTATATTGTTTAAAATGAGGACCAACCCAGGCATGCCAGTTAATAAACCAAACTGTTACAGAAAAATTGCAGAAGGGGTTTAAAAGAGGATGAATATGAATCGGACTCAGACCAGCACTCTCCCTTGAGCGAGTGACTTATTCTCCTCCGGTTCAGTAAGTAAAGCCCAGCTGCTTAAAATGAGATAAAATTGTAAATTTGTGTCTTGCTGTATAAAGCTGAGCATATTGTATAAACAGCTGAATAGGAAATGCAGCCCCGAGTGCTTGTGTCCATCAACTGCCACCTACCTTCATGAAGATCTTGACATGCTCCTCCTCCCGCAGAAAGTCTCTGTACAGACCAGTCCACTGCGACACCAGGTGCAACACTTTACGCTTCCTGTAGAGCGCTTCCTTCCCCTCCTCCTTTCCTCTGTGCTTCTTAGCACAATAGGTAGGCCCAAAAGTTAAGGAACAGAGCAACTTAAATTGATACAGGACACTGGATTCTATTTCAGCTCTTGGGAAGGTGGGGCTCCAAGCTCTCCCAACACTGATTCTAAACACCTCTCAGGTGACACCTGTCAGCTTTCTCCAAGAGGACACGGTCTGTCACTCCACCAAGCTCGACTGTGCCCTCCATGATGACATACTCTGAACTGCCTGACTAAGAGCACATGCACTCGGTTTCAGCTCAGAACTCCATAGCTGACGTTTGACAGTCTCACAGCGGCAGCTGGGAACCCAAACCCTGGTAATACAAAACTGACAACATGCACTTTCACCAAGCATTTATCAATTGTTGCCAAGCTATGCATAGCCCAAGGATATCACTATCCAGTTAGTCAGTATGCAGTTAGGTTACGTTGTGCGTAAGGCCTCAGGGCCATTCACACCCATTCACCGTGTACCTAAGCTTTGTGTGTGCACAAGTCTCCCTGACCATCCTAGGGCACATATGCTACTGATAAATGCATCATAGTCTGGGGAACTGGGTTAACATTTAAATAACTTCACAGTAACACCAGTATGAAAATATAAAACTGAGAAATACTGCAAACATCACAAGTTTTATTTATTTATATAATTTAAGCACTTTGGTTTGAAAAGAGTTAAGCTGCAGTCATGAAACAGTATGGTCAGACACTCCAGCATTATTCATATTCATTTTGTTAATGGGTTCCTTGGTCTATAAAGAACACAGCTCCCACAGGATCTCAAGCCTGCGGGCATCTCTCTGCTCAATGAAACTGACTAAAGGACGACTATGTGTAGATGTCTGGGTACGGGCAGTCATCTTCAAACTGTACATTTAGCAAAACGGAGGTGTCACCCAACACAGAAAGATATTGGCCCAGTAGCGCCTGACACAAGTCGCTCGTCGACATGAACACCAAGTACGTCAGCAGGAAGTCATCCAAGAGCATGTCTGAAAGAACAGAAACTAGAATAAAAAATGTCCTGATGCAAAGTGGAAGAGCATGAATGAACACAAACTACATGGCATCTTTCATATTATTAAACTGTCAAATATTTAAAAGGCTATGAGCAAATTTGACCATTACTATTTGACATTTAGTGGCAATTTCATGTAATTAACAGAAGCTTCTCATACTGAGGCACAGCTCATTAAAGTGATTAAAAAAGGGACAGAAAATGTAGAAAAAACTACCCCCATCACCATGACATATAATGAATAATTATGAAATAATTTCTGGTCGATTCTGAAAAAGATGTGTGTCAAAAAAAATAAATAAATAAATAAATAAATAAATAAATAAATAAATTCTGCCACATTCATTTTGAATATGTGTGATGAATATAGTGGGCAGCTGGTAGCATAGTGGTTAGACCAGTTCAAATCTCACCTACTGCTGTAGTACCCTTGAGTAAGGTACTCACCCTAAATTGTTCCAGTAAAATTGCAGAGTTATACAAATGAGTAAATAATTGTAGGTACCCTAACACATTTAGTCACTTTGGAGAAAGGGTCAGCTACATTAATAAATACAGATGCTCCTCAACAAACAATGGGGTTATGTTCCGATAAGATTTTTCCACTTACGATGGGTTTAAGTAGAGAAAGAATACAGTACTGCACCTACCGAACATGATAGCCTAGCCTACCTTAAACGTGCTCAGAACATTTACCATAGCCTACAGCTGGGCAAATTTAAGCAGGAGACACACATGGGCATTTAGCCGACATGATGGGATGCAAAAACACAAAATTTAAAAAAAAAAAAAAAAAAAATGCTTCCAACACAGTATCGGTTATTTACACTTACAGTTGTTTACACCGGTTCACTTAATCGCTAGAGAGACTGCAAGTGTGGTTGGGTGTATGCTGGGGCTTGTTGCCATCGCCCAGCATTGGGAGACGGTATCACACTGCATATCACAAGCGTGGAAACAGATCAAAATTCGAAGTACAGATTCTACCGAACGCATATCGCCATCGGACCATTGTAACTTCGAAAAATCATAAATCAAACCATCGTAAGTAGAGGAGAATGTGTATAGATGATGTATGAATGAATAGATTAGTAAAATGAAAAATGCAATTATGTGACAAATACACCAAGAACAAAGACTGTTGAAATTACTGCGTAGACTTGGTTATAATTCCCTGTTATTATACACAAAAATTTGAAAAAGAATTTGTAAAACAACAAACTGGTTTCTGTTTTTGACAGGAGTGTATGCAAGGGTTTCCTCCATGTGCTCTGGTTTCCTTGCTCAGTTCAGAGAAATGTGTTTCAGGTGAACTGGGGGAATTCAAATTGCCCTTAGTGTGTGCATCTTTCACTGAATGAGCATGTGATTGCCCTGTGATGAACTGGTGTTCTGTCAAGGGTGAACCCTGTACTCTGCTTCCAGGATAGGCTGTGGACTGCTGCGACTCTGAATTGGGCAGTAATCGATAATGAATGAATGGAAGCAGTTTATTAACATGCTTCATCCTATGCCACTAGAGCATCTGCTGCTTTAATAAAAAAAAAAAAAAAAAAAAACAGCACTGACAGAAATAACCAAAAGGAACACTGTGTGCTTGGGATACTTTTCATCGTTAAAGTTACCAGTGGAGTGAAATAGTACTCTTATAAAACCAGCTGCATCTAAAATTATGAACTATAGAAAATATGAAGATGACGCCTGTATTCTGCAAGGAGCAGAAGGATCTGCTTTAATTCTCATCACAGATGTTGGTAGGAAGAAAAACTAATTGCACTTAATCATGTCTGCATCTATGTCTCTCTTCCTACTAATTTAATGCACACATTGTATTTTTTTTTTATGAGACGTACGTCACTTTGGAGAAAAGCATCTGCTAAATGAATAAATATACATGTAATTTTTGAATCGAGGTGTCACAGCAATCTCCGATGACATGTTCATTATGACTGCATCCCGTATTTGCTCTCTGAACAACAATTTTTGTTTACAAGATACAGTTACACTTGTTCTGGAGTCTCATATCACATGATTTTGAATACTAATGGTGTTCAGTTGTTTTTAAGCCAGTTACCAAAAAGACATCATTAAAGGTAATGCAGTTTAAAAGGTCTCCCTCTTGTAAACAAACACACACACACACACACACACACACACACACACACACACACACACACACACATTTTCTGAACCGCTTGGCCCATACAGGGTCGCGGGGAACCGGAGCCTACCCGGCAACACAGGGCGTAAGGCCGGAGGGGGAGGGGACACACCCAGGAGGGGATGCCAGTCCGTCGCAGGGCACCCCAAGCGGGACTCGAACCCCAGACCCACTGAAGAGGAGTACCTGGTCCAACCCACTGCGCCACCGCACCCCCCTTCTCTTGTAAACAGCAAAATATAATTACATGTACTGCTGCAAACAAATGGCAATTATGTAGCCTTGTAGAATGCATGGATCTGTCTAGTCCTGAAAGACTAAGGATTAGAATTTAAGAGGGAATACTTCAAAGAAATGGTTTAACAGTTTTTTTTAATGTCATGGAATTTTTTGCTGATGTATTCTGATCTAAATACAGGCAGTCTCGGGGTTACGAACATCTGACTTACATACAACCCGTACTTATGAACCACCACCCATAAAGCCTATTATATTAAAAATTAGAGTTATTGTACATACAGTGATAACAAATAATAACAAACGGGCACTACTTTGCGATGTGCATCAAAACATCGCACGTCTACAGCAGTTCGTTGGCTCATGAGCCCAAGGTGGGACAAAGATCTTGTTTTTCTCATTAGGACTCTCATGCCCACGACCTCGCCCCAAACGTCTGCACCTGCCCACAATCAGAGCCGCGGGGTATAAAGCCGCCGCACCAGCACACTCCAGTTGAGGAATCTCATTTGAAAAACCCTCTCTCTCCAGCGCTTTCAACTGGACCCACAACAACCTACCCGTCCTTCCAAGTCCATCATTCTCCTCAATTCCTCGTTCCTGCTCCTGATGTCTACGGCTCCCGACACTTGCATTGCCTCCAACATTAGATTCTCCCCAAGACCTACGTTTGTGTATCGACCAACCCATGCATTTCCCTGACCACAAATTTCACCTACTCCCTATGTACCAACAATAAAATCCCGTGATTGGGTCCACACACACACACACACACACCTCAGTCTCCTGCACGCTCAGTATGATACGAACCAAGTTGCTGTTAAGTGTATCATGTCTCTCCCATAAAAGGAAACTGTCGTGACCCAATACCATGTTACTGCATGCTAAATTAATTCAAATATATAGAAACATTACTCATCAAGACCTGTCCAGCTAAATTGGACCTTTCCAGAAAGTGCTTCACAAGCAAAAGACATGATAGCATTAAAGGATAAAAACATGTCTGAACCTTAAATCCTATTAGTGCCGGCATTTGCTCACTTCTCAGGGAGATGTTATAAGTGTGTTCCCTTTAATTCCATACACACTCCTCAGGGCTTTGTGTGTGTTCTCCTCCATGGAGAACATTCAGATTATTATGGTAATTTGTGGCGTGCAGCTGTAAAATCTCCACTTACTAACAGAGACACAGCAGTCATAAAGATACATTCTATAAACCCTTCACAGCCCTTGCCTTCCTTTGTCTTGGTCCAAAGAAACACAAACTAGCCTAGCCTTGCAAAAATTAGATTGCATTATTATTCAAACGTGAAATGAAGAGATTTTACTCCAGCTTTCACAAAAGGCAAAGCGTTTATACGCAAAAATATTTTACAAACAGAGACTTACTCTAACACCAGCTTCAAATTTATAAAAACTACAGAAAGAGAAATTTGTTTTATAATTTAGAGTAATGGGGTACAGCACTGACAACTTACTGCTTCACATACACCTGGAAAGAGATGCTCATACCTCACCTCTACATACAGTAAACAAACCCGAGCAGAACAAGCACAAGGGACGGCAAAAGCTGAATCACAGCAGCCAACCAAACTGCTGCAAATAATAAACAGACATTGAAATGCATAGTATCTGGAAGCTTTCTGAGAAATCCTGGTGTATTTAAATAACAATGCTAATGCAACATGAGATTACTACATCTCCATCCCTGGGTGCGAAAATGGATGACTGATGCAGCAATATGGAGATAAAGGCTTCATTAAGTGTCATTAAATCACCCCCTGTGGCTGTGGGAAGACTGCTGTTGAAAAACCTTTCTCCAGAGCTGCTGACACACTGACAGCAGAAAAAAGCTGTGTGCATCCAGGGAGACAGTCATCATTCACAGGGGACAAGAGCTCAGTGAAGCGTCTCTCCATTGAGGAGAAAGACAGGTCACCCGCACCCTCAAGAAGCTGTTCTCCACCTGGCCCCACCCTGCCCATGATGCTCTACTATCTCCTACTATACCCTAGGAGTAATCCTCTTATTTACATATGGTGACAAAACATTTAGACTTATTTTCAGGAAGTTTCAGAAAGTTGAACTTTCACACAAGAGTTATATTTCAATGTAAAGTTATACCGAGTTCTTAATTCTATGTACTGTACAGTGTTATGATAGATTATATGAAGAAACTGTGCTCAACAGCATACACAACAGCAGACCATGATGCCACTGCAATCTATAGCCCCTCTTCCCACCACTTCCACAAGCCCTGCCTACCACAAAACAAGTTTTGGCAGGAGTTAAGAACTTTAATTCCTGTTAGAAAAAGAGAATCAGATTATCTGGGTACCAGATCAGCATCATCTTCAGACTAAAAGGCATCTTATTCAAAGGTACACTGGGTGAGGACATTTGTGCAGAGGAAACAGTAAAACAGGAGAGAGTGCAAGGAAAAAGGAGCAATGATTTGCAACACAAGTGGCTCCAATTCACATCACATATGAATCTGGACTGAGAAAAGGGACAATACAATAAAACGGTGTTCATTCACACCGAAGACTAGGCTTGAGAGGCAGTACTCTTCACACATTTTGTACATAATGGTTGATATCTGTGTTAATGGCACTAAGCAATTAAAAAAAATCTTTATTAGCTCATTGGATTGCTGATAGTATTTTTTCCCCCCCTTTGCCGCAAGCATCCCAATTAACACATAAAACCATAATCCTGAACAAAAGTGATTATGGTATTACTACATTGACAGCATTCAATGAACTAGACAGCAGTATAGGAGGAACACCATTTTTGTATGAAAAGGAAAAAATTTAAATCCTTTCTCAGGCATGACATTACAGTATAAATTTATCTATTCAACTAACACCTTTTTGAAAGAAGATGAAGTTAGGTTTATGTACTAAGTTCCTAACAATTATTTACCCATTTATAAAATGGTGTAATTTTTACCGTTTCATTTGAGGGTATGTACCTTTTTCAAGGGTACTACAGCAGAAGCAAGGATCTGAACCCAGCTCCTCTATTTGCAGTGAGGAAGGCTGCTCCATAAATCTGAGGCTTTATTATATTTACCCTCATGGTTAACAATGGATATCCATCTTATGTCAGTGTCCTCTCTGTCTAGCTGAGGGATGCCTATTGGAGGACAAACTGGAACTGAGAATCCCAGCAGACAATATGTTTATATTGTGTAGCAGAAAAAAAAAATACACAAAGCTGTGTGTGAATGCTTTGCAACGCTGATGAATGCGTTAAACACTACACAATGACATACACATTGTACTCCATCTGTTTATTACAAAGATAGGAATAAATCAGGCAATTACATTGTTGATTATCAAGAAACATCTATGAAAAGCTATAAGAAAATACTGCCCACTGAGCAGGGATGTCATCGTCTTAATACAGCCTGGTCTGATATGATAACATTTGTCATAGGAAAGCCAGATTTTTCTACTTATTAACCCATATTTTCATCCTTTACCCTAACAACACAAACAATGCATGTCAATTTTCTCTGCTGCATTCTCCCCAGTGAGGACAGAGTGCTGTCACAATAATGATCTGTGTACTGCACAAACATCTCCAGATCTGTACCCTGCTGTCTCACAATCAATATGAACCCTCAGGGGCCTTGAGCCCGAGGGCTAAATAAGCCCAACCGGCTTCTCCCCATTGTCGCTGGATCCATAAGGAAAAATCTTAAGGATATATGCTGCCCCACAGTTCATACTGCATATCTTGAATTGTCAATGAATACTGTCACCTTAAAGAAACCCATATCACTCACAGAGTAGCTCGTACACAAACATGCCTTCAGTTTGCTGAAAATGCCAAATTCACACTGAAACACTGGTACTCACACTTCCATTGGAGAACCTAATGAGTCAAAAGTGACTAGGGATCAGTTCATGGATTGGGCAATTTCCATAACTCAACTGTTACATTTAATTTTTTAAACTGAGTTCCATGGAAACCACAAGAGTACAATGAAATGGAGCAGCAGGTGGTGGTGTGGTTACAGCTGTCCAAAGACCCAGGTTCAAATCCTGTTCTTGCTGCAGTACCCTTGATTAAGTACTTGAGCTAAATTGATACAGTAAAAATTACTCACCTCTCTAAGTCATAAATTGCTTAATATACAGAATTAACATAGGAAATTAATGATTCACCTAAATAATGGTTAATAAATTTTAAAGGACTTAAATTCTGAATATGGGGAAAATTAAGAGGGACAGATTTCTGCACATTTTCAAAATTTTTACAGTAAAAATGTATTTAACTGTGTGCAACTGCTCTAAATTTTTCAGCTAAGAAAAACATTACACTTGTCATGCTCTTTACAAATCTGCTACAGATGTCTATCTTTATTCCCAGAGTACTGAGTTCACAAACAGGTCTGCTATCTCTAGAGAACGATTACAGACAATCAATGGTACAAAAAATTTTACTGGAATATAGTCAAAACTGTCCCAAAAATGTTACATGCAATCACTTTATTCATACCAAATAAATGTAAACTGACTTCAGTACCATACTTCAGTGGTTCAATACAAAATACTATTTTGCTTGCAAATAAATATATACTGTAACAGTACTATACCACTGTCACTTCTAGACATGATATAAATGTCCTGTACTTATGCATATAAGTATTTTCACACACATACATGGCAAAAGCAGATGCAACCTTTTTTTTTTTTAAATCACAAAACGCAAATCACATGCAATCTGGTGAAATGCTAGTGAGCTCATCACTGCAGAAGTGGATCACGAACCTGTTCTGACCAGACTAGTGCTCCTAGTTATAGTATTTCTCACTATCGGATGGACATTAAGTCTAGGACGTGAATCCACAAGAAGACATGGTCTACTGTACATTTGTGAGTGAAATTCCCCACTTTGTTATTCAGAGGACTTCTGGGTAGCAGCCAAACTTAGCAAAAAGCTTGAGCAACACGTTACACTGATTAAGGATTTAAACGGGGACAGCACAAGCATCACTGAGAAGGTCCAAACAGAGGTCTGCTTCAACAGGCTTAACACACACACCCTCATACATGAACAGCTTCAAAAAGTATTATCAAACAAGTCATTGCTGAAAACAGGACTAACCCACACACAAACTGCATTAAACACAGTTAGCAATGGACATGAACTATGAACTCTGGGACAATTAGGCACTATATGAACATATCCTCCACTCTTCCCCCTTACAAATAATTCTAAATAATTATTCATCCATTTAGCTGGCACTTTTCTGCAAAGTGACTTACCATATTACATTGCCACATTTGTATATTAAGCTGCTTAAAACAATTGACCCCTTTATGCAGCCAACTAATTTTTACTGTATTAATTCAGAGTAAGTACTTTGCTCAAGAGTACTACAGGACTGGATGTTCAAAACATTGTCTCTCCACTGCCAGGTGATAGCTCTAACCACTATGCCACCTGCTGCCACATGCAGTATAGCACATACACCTAGATACATATAAATTTCTTTTAATTTGAAAGCAGGTATACAAAACAGAAAAAAGTGCACAAATCTCTGTTGAGGTTTGTAATACAGCAGGTAGCCTAGTGGGTGGAGTTGCCACCTTTAGACTTGAAAGACCCAGGGTTGAATCCCACCTCCAGCTATAGTAACCTTAATGAAGGCTCTTACCCTAAAATGCTTCAGTAAAAGTGACACAGCTGTACAAATGGATTAATATGTAGCGATTATATTTTCTTGTGCCGTCGATCCATACAAACCTGCAAGTCATAGAAACCTGAAGAGACAAATATTTTTAGTCCCAGTGATGCATCTGACCGAGCACTGATGACATGCTAATGATCTCATCCTGGGAGGAACATTCACAGACTCAGCATGTGGGGAAGAAGCCCTTCCCCGCCCCCCCTGGACTGGAGGCTCACCCACGAGCGCTTCCATCTACCCCCTGCAGCGGTGCCCTGGCTGCACCGAGACGACCAACCCCCAACATAGCCGAGGGAGCAGAGCATGACCATTTGATGGCACAGAACACAACCCCTGGACAACAGAGGGGAATTAATTTGAATAAACAAAAAGCACAGCATTGCAGCCATTTATGAAACAGGTCTAGGATTTCTCTTCATCACTGGTGGAGATATGGCTGCACCAGAACCTGGTGCAGGACCCCTAGCCATTGTGTGGCTAATGCTTGACACAAGGGGGTGGTTTGTGTATTTGGGGACAGCAACACTGGGCACAATGCCCCTTCACACTGCAGCGCCTGTGTCACCTGGCTCCGGTTGGCTGCACTCCCACAATAAAAGACAACTTGTGCATCTGACACATAGCAAAGCCTTTCTAATTGGTCTTAGAATCACTGAAAACCTGCCATCAAATCCCATACAGCCCTTAAAAGTGACAGCCTCTTCTACCACACCCATTTAGAACATACACAATATTACTTAGAATAATTTTATTCATTTAGCTGACACTTTTCTTCAAAGCAACTTCTTGTGCTAGGTTAATATACTAAGCTGTCTGCAGTGATATACCCTTTTATATAGCAGAGTATTTTTTACTGGACCAACTCTCGGCAAAGTGACCAAATGCTACCTGCTGCTGTAGAACATTTCTGACCCTTATTGTAGGCACATGTACCCCTAAGCAGTCACATACTGCAACGAATGCGTTCAGATGGAAAAGTTACTGCAAAGGGAAAAAGAGACACAGACAAAGACACTGACAGAGACAAAATGTAATGATAAATAAATAAATGTAATGTAATGCAAGACACACTGTGCCCACAGCAAATACCAAACAGGAGGACTAAATGGCTACAGTACCAGGACCAGTAACGCACCTGCCTCCTTGCACTGTGTCATCTCCTGGTTGCCATCCAGCTGCAAGTCACTCAGGAGGTGTTCCAGGATCCTCTCCGGCGTCCCGGACATGACCACATACCTGTCAGAGACAGAAGAGGTGCTGGAGGAGGAGTCGGCAGGGTCCTCGTCCACAGAGGATAGCGACCGACTGCTGCTCCACTCCTCCTCCTCCGTTTCGTCCTCGCCCTCCTCATCAATGTATCGGAAGTAGGGCACATCAAAGGTTGGCATGGACGGTGCCTCCGAGATTCCACTGCTACAACTGCTGTCATCAGAGCCTTCCTCATCCTCCTCCTCCTCCACCAGCGTGGCAGGCAGCAGCCCATCCTCCGGCCATTGGCTGGCCATCCTCGGTGTGCCTTCGCCCTCTCGATGCAGCCACTGTCAATGCTGCATGCTTTGGAGAGAGCACCCACCCCTCCCTGTGCAAGCTGCTCGCCTCCAGGTCCAGGGGGCTTCTACTGCATTACAGAGGAATGATCACGCCCCCTCCAAACACTGTCCCAGGAAGCTGCCCTTCTCGCAGTATGAGGACTGGAAAACTCCGCTTACTTACTGCAGCTACAGGAGCCCCTGCTTACACTCCCAGTCAGTGCAAACACTCACACATCTGTTTGCGTGTGTGTGTGTGTGTGTGCACAGAGCACTGCGGTAGCCTGGCGCCAAGCAGCTTGTGTGTGTGCATCCTTCTGAGTGCACCCTTCATGTGAGAAAGAATGACTTAGGGAGAGGGAGAGAGCGAGGCAGGGAGGGAATGGGGTTGAGAGACGAGGGAGCGAGCGAGAGAGCGAGCGAGGGAGGGAGGGAGGGAGGGAACAAGCAGGGCTTACCTCTTGTCTTTTTCATCCTGCCTTCCTTCCCCTGAGGCAGGGGAGGCCGGATGCGCAGACAGCACACGCTGGAGAACCAGAACATCCCGGCTGTGCTCCTTCAGACTGACTCGTGCCTCCTGACTGTTAGCCTGTGGTAGGAGAGGAGAGAGATACAGACAAATCAGAACATTAATGGAATATGGCAAAACCGTGTCGACTGCTTTGTCCCCTCAGCATACACCACAGACTGAAATGACTTCTTATCGCAAGGTCTTCTTGCATGAACCTTGTCACAGATTATCTTTTAATTATTATATCCAATTAGTAAACTGCCATCGCATTCATACGTATAGTGGAATTCTTTAATCTCAAATCTGTCATCCCGAAATTATCTGCCAGTCACGTTTGGTTTGTGTTTCCTTTCGATCCTCTGCGACTCCAACGGTCTGACTGCATCAATGGCATCTTTCAGAGCCCTCAAATACAAGGCTGCTCACTGCCGTGAGGACAAACAGGGGGAGATAAGATAACCGTTTGGAATCCCAGCAGCCACTGCAGTGGGGTCTCTTTACAGGCACCATGTTATCAGTCTTCCCCAGCCCTGCTGTAGTTGTAGGGAATTATACCCAACCAAACCCCAACTACCCATCCATTATGGAAAATATGTGTTCTGCAGTTCACAGGCCGTTCTATGACCACAGAACCTCAATGCACCTCAGAGGGCTGGAGAATCACTTGCCAATGCTGCCAGACAACCGGGACTGAGCAGAAACAAGGAATGAACACTGCAATCTGCCAACATGGAAAACATCTGACATGGAAGACGGAACCTTGTTCTTTGTTGCCACTTTCTCAACATACAGTTTAAGGAAAATAAGAGTGAAAACAGGCAAATATCAAAGCACACATACTAACTGTAAACCCATTCTCTTCTTCCCTATCTCTGCCTCCTAAGTAGAACATCAGCAGACCATCACTTATGACCATTATCAGGAAATGCTGATAGAGAGAAAATGCATCTCAATTCCCAACTAGCACTGATGTTTCTGTTTTTCGGAGAATCTGATAAAAATATGCTGCATCTTTCTAGTGCGGCATGCAAATCCAGCTGAGTTCAATTTTTTTTAAAGAGGCAGTTTTACTAACCAAGCAGTTTTAGAGCAGTTAATGGTTTCAGTCCAAGGCCAGTTCTGCTTGCCTTTACTCACGGATTAACTGCACACTTCTGAACTTTAAAAAAAAAAAAAAAACATGGTGGTTGACAAATGCTTCCCTACTTATTTTTCTTCTTCATTGTCCACATTGAATTCTGCAGTCACGTCCCATCACGTTTCATCGCTCTCACCTAGACTGATCGGTACCATTTCTGTCAGCCCTCTCCTCTCACACATCATCTGGATCGCCTGCCTACAGCTTTTTTAAACCCCCTGCAACCTATAGGCAATACAACTTGTCAGGTACTGGGAGGCCAAAAAAACAGTACTGCATGAGGATACATTCAGATGTGCGTCAATAGTGGGTGAATACAGTACATCCTATACAGAAATTCTGCAGATGTTACCACAGTGTATGAAAGGTGAATTTAATCATTTATCAAATGCCAAAAAGGGTATAAAATGTAAGTACCATAACATCAGCACAACTTGAATACTGTTAACTTTCCAATAAAAATAATTAATGATAATAGAGTATGACAGCTTAACATGTCAAGAAAGCTGATCGGTCAGGCAACTCGGTGCAGGAACGAATGTATAAATACATGTGCTATTTGCCCAATCCGTAGGCGAGGCTCCGAGACCAATTCCATTCATGTCTCTGTCACAAAACGTGCAGAAGAATAATAAGGTCAGATAGAAGGAGAGACGGGGGTGCTGTTTCGGCTTTCGCACATATGGCTGAGGGGCTTTATTGTGCAGATTCCTTGTCATAAAATACCTCCAGAAGAGAAATTCACAATGCTGTCTTTTGAAATAAACAAGTCTTTGATTCCATTTATGGCTGATAAGAGTGCCAGTCCTGTACTGTCATCCATCAAGGGTTCCACAATGGAGAGTTTTTTTTTTTTTTTTAAATTTCCACCATTAAGAGGGGGGGAAAAAAAAAATAAATAAAACATGGAGAAATTATTTTTTTTTCTAACACTTAAAGTACTCTCTGCACTCCAGCCTCAGGCCTGTGGTTAGGAATCACACAGGGGACTGTGCCATTGTGATCAGAAGCTAAGAGCTCTTCCCCAATCGACTCGGTACAAATCCAGCTGTAAGAGCTTTGAACCTGCCAGGCCTATGCATTGCCCTGGAGAGGCACGCGTACCGCACAAATCATATAAGATAAATGTAATATAAATTTAAATGAGGGCCGATATAACAAAAGGTCTCTTAGTCTCCTTCCAAGTATAAATCACTGACATGTGCAGACAGAAATTGAGTTTGATTATGCAGATATGAAAAAAATGAAATAAATTGGCGTATTGTAAATATTTAAGTTACAAGAAGAATAAAACAGAAAATGTGCAAGATGAGCAATGCTCGCTCATCATTGGATACTTCCTGTAGCTCCATTTGAACCGTTATCAAAGATTAGGTTCTGAACAAGAGCAGAAAATTGCTTCAGTCATACATTTGTCCAGTTCTTGTATCCATACTGAAGGAACGTAATGTGCATTTACTCTGAAGACCACTCAGTACCCACTAAAAACACTGCCATAAAATACACAAACGGCCGCAGCCCTAAATCAAAGCAGTAGGATATAGAAACAAAACTTAATCAGTTGTGCTTCTTAATTCTAAATAAGCAAAGCAATCAGTAACCATAACCCTCAGGTTCAAATAAACCCAAGCACCTTTTCAAGGAAATTTTGGCAACTGGTGGGTCATGGGATGTGCCTATAAGAAACAGCAGCCACTCACCAATGTTAGACAGTGTGGTGTTTTTAAATCACAAAAACACAGCATTCACTGTCACCCTGAGACAGAAAAGGATGGAAAAAAACTGCTTCTTCTCTCACTCCCCTTTGAGAGTCTCTACAGTTTCAGGACTTGTGAAGTTCAACCAAATTAATTATTGATTCCCCTGATGCTCTGCAGATTTTTTACTTTCCACAAGTTGGAAAGAACAATTTCATCATATGAAAGTCTTTGATTTTCACTCACAAGGCCTCCATTGTCTAAGGTGCTGAAGCCCTTTGTTTGTGTAGTTGTGTAATTTGTTGACCACTTCTAAAAAATATAGAACTGGCTCCACGGTCTCACTGATCAGGTCAAGGGGACTCAGAGCAAGTTTTAGTACAGCTCAGCTTGTGCAGTAGGAGAAAGCCACAGATGACATATGGAAAGCAGGGCTTACGCACTACATGTCACAGATGTACCTCAGTGATGGTGCACAGACTCTGTGTTTGTAAGGTTTTGTTCCAACTTACCTTTCAGCACAAAGGGTTTTAAATTCAGATGAAAAAGAGGTGCTCACGGTAAAGTTTAGAATGGTATGAGCTTACATTAATGTTGCTGGATTAGTATATCGAAACAATTAACATCAAACGTTAACATCAAATGTTAATGTTACAAATAATGTTTTCATTGAAAATAAATATGCAACATTTATTTCCTTTTCCAACTGGATATTTTCCTATACCTTTTCCTTTTAACAGCTAATAATGCTGGTATAGCATATAACACAAGGTAGTAGGCAGTAGTGTAGTCGTTAGAGCTACTGCTTTGTAATCAAAGAAAACAAGTTTGAAGCCCCACTACTGCCATAGTACCCCAATCAGTTTATTTACCCTATAAAGATACAGGACAGATTTAATAAAAAAAAAAAAAAAAAAAAAAAACATTTACCAAGTTTTTGGTTAAATAACTTGGTGCACAAATAACACTGTTACTTGAGAGATGTTAAATAATAGTAAACAGTGATGTTTGAACACATTGCACTAATCCTGTATTTTTCCCTAAAAATTTCTGGTGCATTGCAGGTGTTTTCAACCTGGATTCATATTTTGAGATAATTAAAATAATGGTTGAGTCAGACCGTTCTGGTTGTTTTCCACTCAAGAACAGACACCGCAATGAGTTTAGAACTGCCAAAGCTGTTATTCTTTGGATACACATGGAAAAACAGATAGCGGCAGGAGGAAAGCAACATGCCGGTATGGATTCTACTAACATAACTTGTCTATACAATGAGACAGTCCTGAAAGCACTCCAAGACAAACAGATCTATTTACACAAGAAGCTGTCCTGTAAAATATCACAATCTGGGCAGCATGGTGTCAAAGATAAACTACTGTTACTAACATTCAAGATCAACCAACTGTATTACAACCATGAAGTACAGTCTTAAACTAAAGGATGACACACGTGCCTGACTAAAATTTATGGGTGTCATTGATGGAGGTCCAACACCTGATCTGGACTGTCACAACATCAGGTTTATGGGGCCCAGAAGTACACTGCATATTCACATGAAATGACTATACTGCAGCAGATGGAAGAGCAACATTTATATATTTTTTTTAAACAGACACCTTTACACAAAGTGACTTATGTTACATTTGAATAGTAAGCTACTTGCTATAATTTACACAGCATTTATATAACAGGGTAATTATTACTGTATCAATTCATGGTAAGCAAAATGATCAGTAGTAGTACAGCAGGAGCAGAGATTCATAACCATGCAATTTCACTGCAAGATGACGACTAATCATTATCTACCACAGAATAACAATGATGGTAACCATCAAGCCACAGCCAACTTATAGGTACTTGTGTGGTTTCCATTGCAAAGGAGAGAACAGAAGTAGTTAATCAATGCCTTATTTCTTGCATGTTTTCCAGGTACAAACAGAGAGAACAAGCAAACGCCACACATCCTGGGCTGGATTTGAACCCAACTCTGGCTAAGCAGCCCAAGAACTGAGAGGAACTGGCACTACCTGCTGTACTGCCATAGGACAGTGATACATGGGTAAACACTAATAATAGACATGCTTGTACCCTGAAGGTTGCTGTGTCAAATCAAAATCCCAGCATTGCTGTAGCAGCTTTGAACAAGGTACTGTTCTGATGAACAGTAAACATTACAGCAGGTATAGTAAATATTTTATTAATCACATCTCCAATGGTAAACAAATGTAATTTGTTTCAATTTCCATGGCTTCACTACAGCTAGACACACAAAAGTGTGCAGATTTGCCATTTTAAAAGAAGCCAGACAATTTAAGAACATGTATCTAACGAGGGCAAAATGTTCAGTGATTAAACCAATCTAGACACTATTTTTCAACAAACAACAAATATAGATAACTTGCAGTACAGTGGGTAGAGCTGGTGCCTCACAGCTCCTGGGCTATGGATTTAGACATGGTTTGAATACAGCTCAGTCTGTGTAGAGCTGCATGCTCTCTGTTGTCTATGTGGGTTTCTACTTCATGCTCTGGTTTCCTCCCACAGTCTAAATATTTGTTTCAAATGAATTGGTGACTAAATGGTCTGTAGTGTTTGTGTATGAATCTGTGTGTAATTGCCCTGCCATGGAATGTTATCCTATCCAGGGTCTACCCTGCCTCACACCCTGAGAATTCCAGGACAAGCTTTGGACTACACTAACCCCTCACTGGAATGGATGTAAAAATAAACTATTACACATGAAATGAAAGAAGAGCTAAAAGATGTTGAACCATCTATAATTCTCCTTTGTTTCCATGTCACCATGTTTATTTGACCAATTGAAAAAGTGCCCTGGAGAAGGCCATTACCAGAATACTGTATAGGTCAGTGCTGCCGTGCTCATCTCAAAATCTTCCTGTACTTGACAAAACCGGGCAGAAGTGGAGGAGGTCAAGACATGGCCGCCTGGAGACTGAAATGGACACCTGCCAGACCGAGCTGTCTGTTGGAATGGAAACTACTATATTCTCCCTTAATATTATACTACTCCTGCTATCTGAAGTTTATCATGTCAATAACACTCCAAGGTCAAACTCCACAAATAAGAAACCAGCTTCACAGGGTCTCATACACTTGAGATTAAGTAGATTAATTTATATATTCATTACATTGACTCTTTTCTCTAAAAGAGGTTCCAACACAAGGTTGATATAACTAAACTACTTAGAATGATTTGCCTGTTTATGAAGCAGGGAAATTTTTACTGTGTGAATTAAGGAAAAGTACATTTATTAAAGAAGTACAGAATACTATTTATTACCTGCTGCAGGCCCTATTCATTTGAGAATAAATACACCATAAAAGCAAATGACATTTCCCACCATCTAGCTAGTGAAAATGACATTTACTGAAACAAAAGAGGCCAGTGTACAATTTTATCATCTCAAATGTGACATTCATAGCTGTTGTTTAAAAGAGGCGGCTTAAGGCATAACTCAGGGTGGAAAGGCCAAATACTGGAAATGTCCTGATAAAATAAAGTTTGGTATTCATCTTGGCATGAGGTATGTCATTCGGCATGCTGATCGACCCTTCCTGCCATTGTAAAGACTCTGTGCAGTGCACATCTGGAAGGAAGTGGGGAACTGGAGCCCAACTACTCAGTCAGTCAGGGTTGGGCCTATGCACGTCAGTTGGGCTTGAGAGTCTAGAGTTCATTTCAGTGTTATGGTGAGTCAACAAATCAAAAGAGGCTCATTACAACCTAAAACTGCTATGTACCAACACACAGAATAGCACAAATTACTAGAAAACAATCAAATTGGGAGCTAAGGTTAACATTTCTAGTGAAGTTATTCACAAAATACAGGCAGACTTTATATAAAAATGTAGAGTGTACACCCCATCTTTCCTGGAAAGAGCTATAGATCATTACTCTGGTCAAAGTGTTGACATATGAGGGAAAATAGTTCACAACATGTACCTCAGGATTTTCCGGTTTTTGTGTTTTCTGCAGTTAGTTACTTTTCCCCACTTTGCCTCTGTTGCTGGTACACATCAGGTAAACATCATTTATTTAAGCCATTTTCCCACCCAGGTGTACATGTTTTGTTTTTATAGTTTTGATTTATACAGCAATTACAGACATGAATAGCAATGGGTAACCATTATAAAAAAAGAAATGCTTCTTAGGAGAGGTACTTACAGTTTACAAACATTGTACAAAGAATCAGTACCAAATCCTAAAGCAGAAAAGTATACAAAATGCCTAAATTTTCCTTAATGTAGAGCAAGGCAGTTCAACTAGTTTGTTAAAAACAGCTATACATGTACAACATAAATTTCAATATAGACATTAAACACAATATTGCTGTCTGTTATAGGTTTTGTGTATTTCAGCCAAGTTTGCAAACCTTACAAAAAGGCAAACTTGTAGCAATTATTGCATTTTGAACAAAGAAGTGTCTTGCACTCCCAAGTCTAAACAGAACTTTAAACTTTCTCTAACCCACTGATCCCTTTACGGATTTGATAAAAGGTAAGGAGCCCCTGCTAGAAAAATGTGAAAAATAATTTACATCGCACTGAATTTAACTGAAATTTGATTACCTTGACATAGAATTGTCATAGATAGTAATACATACACACACTTTGTCTGAAACCGCTTGTCCCATGCAGGGTCACAGGGAGCCAGAGCCTAACCTGGCAACACAGGGCGTAAGGCTGGAGGGGGAGGGGACACACACGCAGGACAGGATGTCAGTCCACCACAAGGCACCCCAAGCGGGACTCGAACCCTAGACCCACCGGAGAGCAGGACCCAGTCAAACCCACTGCACCACCACGCCCCCGCAGATAGTAATAGCATAGTAAAATTTTTAATTTTGACAATGACAGAGACCATCCATGGAAACCAGGTTAAAAACTCCTGCTTCAAAAATGGGAAAAAAAAAGTTAAAATTTTATCATATTTATGCTTTTATCATCATCAGACACCTTTCTCTAAAGCAACCTACACTGTTCAGTTTGTGTAACTATGCTACTTAAAATAATTTATCATGTTAGAAGCAAGGTCATTTTTATGGCATCAAATTATGTCAGGTGTCTCGATCAAGGGTACAACAGCAGGAAGTGGGAAGCAAACTCGGGTCCTCCAACTGCAATGCACTGAGTAACCACTACACCACCTTCTTCACATAAATACTATGCTGCAGGAGTTATGGCCAAAGTATTTGTGAACCGGGGGCACGGTGGCGCAGTGGGTTCGACCGGGTCCTGCTCTCTAGTGGGTCTGGGGTTCGAGTCCCGCTTGGGGTGCCTTGCGGCGGACTGGCGTCCTGTCCTGTGTGTCCCCCCTCCCCCTCTGGCCTTGCGCCCTGTGTTGCCGGGTAGGCTCCGGTTCCCCGCAACCCCGTATGGGACAAGCGGTTCAGAAGATGTGTGTGTATTTGTGAACCACTAAAATTTAAAAATACACAATTAAATAGCATTAACACCCACAGAGTTACTTTGTAACTTGGTAAGGTGATCGCTAAAGTGTTCTAAGGTTACGCTGCATATGTGTACTGCATCTATTGAAACTGACTCCTGGAAATACAGCCTCTTCTTTGGAATTTTCTTGGTAAATTATTGACTTACGTCCACAGTTCAAACGATAATCCATTATAACACAATAGAGTTAAATGTATTCTCAGCTGAAATTATCAGGTTTAATTTGACAAATGCGAGATAAAGCCAAGCTGTGCAACAGTTTTTTTTTTCCATGCCTGCTGTAGATCACAAAGTATCACCCATGTTGCGACCAAGCAGGCTTACCTCAGCTGATAGCTGGGAGACTCTCATACCCTGGGTCTGGAGAAAGCGGCAGCCATCCTTTGCGAGCTTCTGGACCATCTCGAGCCGGGACACATCCTCCTTGTTGCGCAGGGCACAGAATCCCCCTTGCTGTAGAGCAGAGGACAGAGAGAACAAGTACCTGAGGCCACAGTCCCAGGATATGGCAAGGGCCATGATGCAAGGCACAACTTGTGGAAATGTTTGCACCAGGGCAGCTTTCCTTCCTGACCAGTACCCTGTGTGGTATGTGATTGAGCTCTAGGTGCACATACTGAATAACCCCTCTTTGGACAAGGAGTTTTTTTTTTTTGGTGTGTTTTTCTCCAATCCCTCACTACCTTGCACAGCTGGAGAGAGTGGGAAGGGGCTGGGCAGGGGCAGCAGGAAACATCTGATATCCGCTGCAGATCCCCATGGGAGTTCTGCACCCTTTTGGGAAACAGCCTGTCCAAACTGGTTGTACAGGGACTGATGCGATTTGTTTTGAGAGATATATTTTTAAAAAAAAAAAAAAAAAAAAAGGTTCTCTCTCCTTGGAGTATATGGGTGTGCAAGTCTGCCAAAGCAGGCCAGAGGTCAAAAGGAGTCTGGATCATACAGCTATCAGGGCCTGTCTGCAGTCTCACAGGAAAGGGAAGGAAAGCGAAGGAAAGTTAAGCGGAGCCCCAAGTTCATCTTTTGGACAGGTCCAATGTACCTGATGCTGCAGAAAATGACAGGTTATCCAGTTTGCCAACATGTGAAAGCACAACAGCAGTTTTGAAGGTTCCAGCAAAGAAAAACAAATTGTTAGTCACATTTATAAGTAATCTAAAACAAACAAAATTACAGCAATAGGACACTAACTGAAGTGAATTGTTTAATACAAACTAAGTGAATTTAATTTTTTGTAAAAGAAAGGTTAAATATCCAAGGAATTAAATAGAAGCAATTTGATTTAAGCATGCTAAATTAACTGGAAAAACTTCACTGTATTGCCTAGCAATTCAACTAAATATTGAGCAATGTGTTAATCCACCCACCATATGCAAAGTCATGAAGTCTGACAGTTTCATTTTACTGTCTTTAAGGCAACTAACAGTTTTGATGCATGCATTTCTTTGCCAGTTTTGATAGTGGGATGGATTCTTTTTGAATTTGCTATGATTGATTGGATTACATACATCTGGCATCTTGCAAAAATTAGTTATGTAGAAATGCAATGCAGAGCCAGACTAACAATGAAACTGTACCATCTGGACAGGATTGAGTGGAGAGTCTTAAACAACTAGGATAAAATTTAAGCAAGTCAAATAAGACATTGACACATTTTCCATTTTAATCCAAAACTGATTATCAGTTCCCCCCCCCATTCAGTCATGTTTTTAATTGGTTCATTTTCATGTTGTTTAAATTCTAATCTCATTCTTTTCTTTGTGGTTAATAACTCTAACGAGGACTTCAAAAAAAAAAAAAAACTATACCTTCATGTAGTATTTTACCGCAGATGCAGGTGTGGATTTTATGACCAGTACGGATAAATAAGTTGTCAAAATTGTCAGCTTCAACGTTCATCATACATTTGATTATTTGCCACAATATGTTGCTACGGGACACTAAACTTTGTAGTCATCTCAGAAAATAGCATCAAATTCTTGTGATTATTTATTAACTACACTGTGCTACAGTTTTTGTGCTAACATACACTCGTTCTGTTCTTAAAAATGGGGCACAAGTCCATCCAGAGGACTGGTTCTGAGACTATCTGGGAGAAGTTGGCATCATCAAGGGTTGCCTACCTTGTACTGTGCAGGGTTTTGAGAGTCATCCTTGGTCTGCTCAGCAGATTTGGGTTCATCCTCTTCGGCCCCTGTGGTGAAACCATTAACACTTGAAGCCTTCAGGTAACAGAGGCAATAGTGGATGGAAACACGCAGGTCTAGTAACACTCAGGTTGCAAAGGTTTCTTAAGTCATACTAGTTATTTTTTATTTCATTCTGATCACTGAGAATTTGCCCTTATCCTGAGAGATAAACACACAAACACACTAATACCAACCCACTCAAACCTCTCAGAAGGTATAGAACGCTACTCAGGTACTGTAAACATAAATATGACCGGAAAAAGTGTAAAATGTGACATGACGACCAAGTGGTTAAGGCGAAGGATTGCTAATCCATTGCACTCTGCAAGTCCCATTTTCATCAATGTCTCCAAACTCTGAATTTATAAGGACAGTCGGTAGCATACTGGTTAGCGTTGCTGCCGATATAAACAAAGGTCAGAGGGTCAAATCCTACTAGCTGTAGTATCCTTGAGCAAGGTACTTATCCTAAATTGCTCCAGTAAAAATTACCCTACTGTATAAATGGGTAAATAATTGTAAGTAGCTTAACATTGTGAGTCATTTTGAAATGTCAGCTAAATAAATAAAACATTCTCCATATCCATGAACTTAGTTTTTTTTATTAACTGAATTTAGCTTGAATACGCTAAAAAAAAAAAAAAAAAGTATGTTAACTCAAAATATCTGTTCAGATTGACCTTGAACTCAGAGACCCATAGGGGTTCTTGCAAGCAGGCTTCCTGTCTGTCTGTCCTTGACAGGATGGGAGTCCTGACTGTCCAGTTGTGCCCTTCCTCTTTTACTAACAGGCAGGATCCCAGCCCGACAGTGACTGCAGGCGCAAACAGTACGCTCTGTGCTCTCATGTCACTTCACATTAAGTCAGCAGATGAGAAGCTACTCTTTCCATGCGCGAGTTACAGCCCTCACGTTTAACTGAGTGTCCCACTTATATAGCAGATACTGGCGAGGGGGGGGGGGGGGGGGACATTCTCTCTCACACAGAAGTAATTGTTCAAGAGTCCAATGTGTGTTCCTTTGGGATATGGACTGATGACTTCTTAGCCTTTGTTAATTACTGCTGCTACTATAAAACCCAGCAGTGCTGCCACCTCCATATGGCTGAGCAAGGGAATAGATGAAGTGAATTAGGCTAAAAGCTGCAGTCTCAGAGGAAACCACAAATGGTGACGATGGGTGGAGCACCATCTAACCAGATCTGTAAATACTACCAGGACTGTCAACTGAAGGATTGCAGCCAGAAGTCAGCCACACCCTGAAAACTCACAGGTTCCACTGATGTCATGGGGATCAAAATGCATTAAGGTTTCCATAAAACTAGGTGGTTTTAAAAAGGGATACCTCAACATTGTATTCAATTATTTATTCATTTAGTTGACACCTTTTCTCCAAAACAACTTAACATTTCAAGTTTCAATAGAAACTACTTGCAATTATTTGCCTATTTAAATATCTGATAATTTTTAGTGAAGCAGTTCATGGTAAGTACCTTGATCAAAAGTACAACAGTACAGGTGGGATTCCAACCTGGGTCCTTCCAATGCAAGGTAATGGCCTTAACCACTGTCCTACCCACTGGTCCCTACACCACCTGCTACTGGTGTCCCATTTAGTATAGTACCTACCGTTTTCCTTCATCAGTTCTGGACCACCACAATGCAAACATAATACATCACCCATGTTCAGTGACCCTTTATCAGTAACATCAGCTCGCATTACCGGAATCAAAACAAAGCAGTGATATGTGTAAATATCAGATGATATAAGGGTTAGAGGACAAGAATAACTCACTTGTGTTCTTTGCTTTCCTCGCAAGAGCAATGGCTAGCTCCTTCTGCACCTGGAAGATTTTTGTTTAATTTTAATATATCTGTGAATTTAGCTAAAGATATTACAGAATTTTTATGAAGGTCACCAGAAGCTTACACTATGATCTTCTACATAGTTAAACTCATACAGAATTCTAAAAGGAAGTGGAATGGGGTAATTAATTCCTTTAATGAATATTTCACTGTGACAGACTTGGATCACATTCAGCATGAACCCTGCCTATGCTCACACGATAGGCTCCAGACCACTACAACCCTGCGCTGGTTTTTGATATCATCCATAAATCCATTATGTGATTAAATTGTAGATTACACATTTGTTGCACTCTCAGGGCCAGGGCAGCTTCACCAGTCTTTAAAACCTGGAATGCTTCTTCAGGAGCAACACACAAACCAAGTACTATTCTTTTCTTTTGGAAGCCCAGCACATACAAAATTTACAATAATCAGAACTAAAACATGCTAAACTTATGTTTTTGTACGACAGTGTTTTATCTCGTAGTCTTTTCACATGAGGAATGAACTCAGACCAAAAAGGCAAAGGGAGCTAAAGCTGCTTGGACTAGCTAAGAAAATTGACAGAGTGGATATAAATGCACCCAATCTTTCTTGTATCAATACATATAAACTGTGTGTGAAGGGTGAATGGTGTCCACCATCACCAGGAACCTTTTAGAGTCATGGAGACAGAAGATTACATAAAGAACTTGTCAAGCAGTCAATACATGTTTATGTCCTCAGGGGTCTGGGGTGACTCACTCCCGCTGGCTGCGGTCAAGCACATTCCACAACCTTTGCATTTAGGTACATATACAAATTTGCTGTGTGTAGTGTTAAAGCACAGAGTGTGTTGGGGGAAATTTGGCTGATTTTAAAAAAAAAAAAAAAAAGTTTTCCTAGAGGTGTTGAGGGTGACAGTTCACACAGTAACTGGGAGAAAGTTTCTTCATGGATTCATGCTGCAATCTTTGGTTAACAAAAAAGAAAATTGTTCATACAAAATGTAAACTCAGACTTTTTAGGATCACATTTCAGATTATCTGTGTCCTCTTTAAGGGAACAATCAACTAATGTAGTGGTAACAGAAGATGGGATGGGGCAGTCAAATTATCCTGACCATTACTCTTAGAAACAGTTTCAACATTTCCCCTGTGGGGGGGTTTAAACACATGCTTATAGAGAAACTAAGTAAGGCTTGGAAACCAACATTTTTTTTTTTTTTATACAGAGAAAATGAAAATATCTAGACGCTTCTAAAAATATGCACCTCGGATTTCTGGTTTCACTTCTTTAGCTTTGCTCTTAAGCAATCTTTAAAACATACGACTGCTTTATAACAACCGTGAGAGCGGAAGGCAGCAGCCGACAGAAAGCGTCTCTGCTGATTCTGCACAATTCCTAACAAGCACACCGACAGTACAGTTACTAATAAATCTGTAATATGTGGTAATAAATTGGCTCCTAATGGTTATGCTCTACTGACAAAACAGTTCTGTAAAAGACCTTGTCCTTCCAAGGTTTTTTCACTAACCTTGGCTTAAAGTATGTACTGTATACTAAGTACTACACTATTTAATTCAGTTCTCTCCCCCAAATTCATCGCCCAGTTAACAAGGAAGAGACAGTGACACAGAAATAATATGGGTCACTGTAGAAACCTGGGGCTGCATCTGTACTTATGACAGAAGTCTGAAAGAGCTCAGAGAATGATGCACATTATTTAAATCTCTTTCAGATAAGTTGTACCCCAACTTTACTGCATGTCAAAATAAAATTTACAGAACACAATGAATGAAGCTGAAATCATTACAGAGAACTAGATAAACATTGCAAATACAAGAGTCAGACCAAAGGAGGGTTTTAAAAGATGCATTTAGCAAAGATGCATGAGGATAAAAAGATTTCTAATTAAACTTGATGCCTTCCTTGATCAGTATAAAAACAAGGGGAAACTGACATTGTCTACACTGATGCAGTAAAAAAAGGACAGCTTAATTCTGTACAAGCAGGTAAACCAAAGACTGATAGTGAAAAGACACCAATGTTTGCCGTGAATAATCAGCTTAGTCTATTTAACACACATCATGGCAAGCCTGGGCTGCACAATGGGGAAGGGGATCCAGCGTGACCCAATCCAGGCAGCTGAAGGGGATCCAACGGGTTTCAAGTAAACTGGTGACTCAAATTGTCCAGAGTGTGTGTATGTGTGAATACACGAATGTGTGTGAGTGCCCTGTCATGGGCCAGTCTCCCCTTTAAGCTGTACCCTGTGTCACTCCATATGCTTCCAGGAGAAACTCTGGACAATCACAAGCCCTGCACTGGACAAGCAGTTAAGTGATAATGGAGTGATGGATGTTGACCCCATTCCTCATACATGAAAGTTTATTACTCTAAACATTATAGTGGTAAGCCATGGCTGATCTATGACCCTGAGCAGTACACTGTGAGCTCTATGAACATGAAATTTATTAAAATTTTTCACAAAGGTTATAGTTTTCAGCATTAATATGCCATAATGACAGTGCTGTTTCAGTAACAATGCAAAAGAACAACACTGCTAAGTGCTTTAAAAACCAGGACATCTCCAGGCCCAGCACACTGCAGGACAGAGATGTGGCAATGTCAACTGTTTGTAGGCATGTTACCGTGGAGGTCAGACGCTCCAGAGCCTCCACCTGAAGGATCCGGCTGCACTCCTCTGGTAGTACCTCCACCTCCTCCTTGGACCTGGCAATAGACGCACACGCACACACATTCATTTAGCAGACGCTTTTGTCCAAAGCGACGTACATCTCAGCAAAAGTACAATTTATGCATTACGCTGAGAGAAGGAGACATTGCTTGAGACTTTCATGTCTGCAGATAACAAGAATCTAGCCATCACTTACACAAAAATCACACTTGCTGTGATATGACACAGTAAGTACAAAGGAAGACCAACTTATTACCTATAGAAATTGTATTTGAATGCTTGAGGAGTATCTGTCGCAGTTTCAAATGTAAAAAAAAAGTAGGTATGCCAATTCTATCCAGAGAACGATTATGCCCATTCAACACAGTGGATAATAAGACATGCACTTTTCACTAACCAGGGCTTCGTGGGGAGTCTTGTTTTTATATCTTTGTGCTAGCAACTTGCCTTAAATTGTTAGTGCATAATATTTTGTGAAAATGTGGGTCCTCTTGGTTTAAAGGGTCAGCTAAGCAATAACTAATATCAGCCTAACAAGAGTCAATTTTGTTAGAAGACCCATTTTAATTACTGTACAAAAAGATTTTCCTTCAACTCAAAAACCACAAATGCAGGTCTGTGAGACAACTAATGCTATTCTTTCACTGCAAAATTTTGCTCTTGTGACAAAAATGTGTGACACTAACAGAAATGCTTTCAGAGGAAGTGGCACTAAAATAGCCATATCCACCTCCTTGTGTGTTGGAGAGGGGGCTTCCTCCCCAAGACCAAAGGAATGGATGTCTCTAGGGGTCACAAAAATAAGCTGACCCATTTTAAACAAGAGAAAACAAATTGAAAAGCTCCTGCCAATCCTTAGACGATTTTCCCCACAAATGATGTTTTTTGCAAAACTGAATTTGTGCAGGAAATCATGATAAAACTCCAATTTACATGTCATACGCAAAACATCTGCACACTTTCGGTTTGTCATTCAACAAAGGTACTCGTCACATATTACACTGGTCACTTCAACTGACACGTCTGTGGACACTGGCATGAAAATGAAGGCTAATCCAGTGCAAGGCTGGTTGTTAAACAGGCCCATTCACAGTAGTTTCATTTTACTAACAGTGATCATGACATCATTATGAGCGACCCATTGTAAGTAGTGTATCTAGCAGTGTAAGTCACCTTGATGAATAAGGTATGTGGGCTGATAAGAGTTCACTGGAAGTCGCTTTGGAGAAAAGCATATGCTAAAATGTAAATGTATATCAACAACGACAGATTTTAGAATGGCAGCAAGCTGCTTGTGAGCTCAGAGTTACAGTGCCATCTGATGGTTGGCAGCTGTAGCGCACATATTCTCTCCTACACAAGGGATTCATGCAAGAGGAGGACTAGCAGGGCAACCAAATGGGCAAAATTGTATAATTTATCATGGCATTGTAACTCTGCATTACAGGAACTCATAACTGTCATCACTGCATAGAACTACACTTTAAAACTAAAACCAGGATTTATTTCATTTACTATAATTTTATATAGCTAGGCAATTTTTATTGTAGCAGCTCAGGTTACATACTTTGTACAAAGATACTGGAGCCCAAGCAGGGCTTTGAACCTGTGGCATTTGGTCACAAGATGATGGCCCTAATCACCGTGTCATCTGCTGCTCCAGGCTCTAACAGTTCTCAACCTCCAGTTATAGCCATTATTTTTTATACAAGATTTTTTTTTGTGTTTTTATACAATGACACAGTTTGTTGTGCAAGATGAAAGATTGTTAAACATTTTTGTCAGTTTACAGTGATGAAGAAATGAGAGCAACATCAGATCACACCATTCATTACACTACTACAAAGAATATTTGCCATTTCCCTTGGAACATGTACCACGCAAGTTTCGGTTTAAAAAACACCACACAACATCCAGCATCATATTGTTTCAAACAGGCCAACAGTACCATAACTAATTTCTAACCAAACTAATTTCTCATCTGCCAACTCCTGCGGACAGCTTTGTGGAAGGAAGACTGAGAGGCGTGTATACCTTGAACACGCCTACCAGGTGAGTCAGCTTAATGACTGCAGCAGGAAGAGCACTCGCAGGTGAAACTGCCCCCCCCCTTCACTCACATCAAAGGAAACCTTACACGTGTCAAGCCTTCCTATTCCTCGTCCTGACTTTGTACAGCACGTCCTTTTAGAGCCTCACTCCGACATTCCTAGCAAACTCATTTTTGTGGTACACAATGTCAATGTACTCTCACATAAAAACACTTATCTGCACAGAGGCAGCTATACATAATAAAATTCCCATTGCTTCTAAAATAGAAAAACATTTATATCTTGTTTGTTTCAGGTGTCTAGCACCACTTTCTTCCTCACAAATGCAAATGAGATTCAAAGTATACACAAATTTCAGAAGGCCTGGGCTAGTCAAAGAGCTACAGGAAGGCAATTCCAGGTCAGTGAAAAGCACCTGCGAGCACTGAACATGTATTCCATCTTTGTTTTCATCATGTCAACTCCACTGTCTGTGGTGGGACACTAGCTCCTGAGGTGAAATTTACAATTTTGATCTGTTCCCGTGCTTGTGATATGCTGTACCATACTCTCCCAACACTGGGCAATGACTGGATGCTGCGTCTCGCTGCCAACCACGCTCGCGGTCTGTAGCGATCACGCGAACGAGTGCAAACCGATATTGTGTTGAAAGCGTTTATTTTGTGTTTTTGCATCCCATCACGTCTACTAAACGCCCATGTGTGTCTCTTGCTTCTGGTGAGGAGGAGGAGAGGAAAGCAATTACTCTGGAGACGAAACTCAGGACACTTGCTTAGCATGAAAGCGGCAAGCCGGTAATGGCTACAGCACGCGAGTTAGGACTCTTGCAATCAAAGAGCTCTACCATCTTAAAGGATAAGAAGTGAATAAATGATGCAGTGAAACCATCAGCATCACTAAATTCCACTATCACCACAAAGAAAAGAGCTGGACCAATTGATGATATGGAAAGATTACTTGTCACGTGGATGGAAGATCAACTACAAAAGTGGATACCGCATAGCCTACTGGCGATGACTGGTGCTATATTTTATCATTAAAAATCGTTTCGGTGTGGAATAAAAGCTATTCAACATTATAAAATAGGCTTTGTTTTAGATAAATTTAGCCAACTGTAGGCTATGGTAAGTGTTCTGACCACGTTTAAGATAGGCTAGGCTATGATGTTTGGCAGGTGGGGTATTGCATTCCTTTTCGACGTACAATTTTTCCCCACTTACAACGAGTTTATCAGAATATAACCCTATTGTTAGTCGAGGAGCATCTATGTGTGTGACAAATGTCAATGAATGGCATTACATAGGTAGGTTAGCATATGCCTTCACAAATCTTATTCACTGTGGTACTTTCTGCCATGTGTGTATATGGATACAGACATTTGAGTTAAAGCACACCAGTTCTTCCAATGGGACACTTAAGAGTTCACAGTAAACGTGCCAGTGTCAGTGCAGTGATTTACTCACGGGCTGCTCATCCCGGTCTGTACCGGGACATACGGGACCAGTTGCAGCAGAAGTCGCACTCCATTCTGCCACTCTCCCTCATCCTGGAACTCACAGGTTTTAGCATGACATTCCTCAAAGGAGAACTGGTAGTAGGTGTTGGAGTCCTCAAAGGATATCCGGTGATCCACTGAAAAGCAAGAGGGGGGTTTCAGCCATAACGCTTATCAACCTAATGCCTGTCAAATCACTTGTAAAATAAACTGCAATCTTGTCCAAAATGAACTTAAATGCACTGAAGGTTGCATCCAATAATATAAAGTCATAATGCAAGCAGTAAGGAGTACAGCTGGGTTTTGTTTTCCACAGAATTGCTTTTCCTGGGCTTTTGTGGTAAGATCAGGAGAGTGTGATTCCAGTGATCGCACCAGACAACAGGATGCCCAGCTCCATGATGGCCTGCCAGACTCCCGCAGCCGTTCTCCGGCACTGGATGAATGCACACTGCTCCGTGAGCCACTGCACAAGCTCCACACCCACATAGCTCCTTCTGCAAGCCGGAACAGAACATCTAAGTGCCGGAAACAGCTAGAGAACAAAAACACTTATCTCCAACTAGTCATACCTGCACTTTCGCCTGAGATCAAGGCATTCATGTGTTAAGGCTTACGTGCCAATTTGTTTTTCAGCACCCAGGAAATGTTTTTATTTTATGGGGGTTACTGAACAAGGGCCTACCTCTGCTTTGGATCGTCACAGTATCTAGGTTATATAGGCCCCAACTACACTGCATATTCAAATGAAATGACTATAGACTTAAGGAGATGGATGATTATTATTACATTACTAACACTTCTTTACCATGGAACTTTATCAGGTTTGTATAACAAGCTGCTTAAAATAATACGGTAATTTAGAAGAGAAGATTCTGTTGCGATACCAGCTGATTGCTTTAAAAAACAAACTTGGGTCTCTGATTCCACACAAAGGAAGGTCACCAAGGTAGACAAGGTATGACTGACCCCACCCCTCAATACTGATGCAAAAACATCAAAAACATGAAGGAGTTACCTGAGGATCCTTGCAAACTGGACTCTATCTTTAACAGGATAGGGTCCATGTGACAGGAAGGCGTTCCTCAAAGCCCGCCCAGCACAGGGTAAGCTGTCCGAACATCCCTGACACACAGAGACAAAAACAGAAACCTCCTTCGGTGTCACCTCCACTATGTACACTGTACACAGACATCTTTACTGTTGACACATATTCCACGTTATCTAAACACTATCCACACAGGTAAAGATCTTTTTTTGAAAGACAGTGGAACCTCCATAACAAGTGTATTCATCACACATTACGCATTACAGTTACAGTTGATTATGCACTTTCTTGAACTCCAAAGTGTGACATGCAATATATGGCATACACAAGTTCTTAAACATATGCTATATTAATGACAATATATAAAATTGCATGTATGTAAATTGTCATACCTTATGTTTATCAAAGGACGCACTTGCATCTTCAATGGATTCTGACTGAAGGTAAGACAAGCAAACACAAAAGAATGACTTTTTCCAAAACACTGATGTACAACAATGTCCATTTAAGAGAACAAATGTAAACAAGCCACTGAATAAATAAAAGTGTTATGCAGCCATAGTTGGGGGTGCGCTGGCGCAGTGGGTTTAGCCAGGGCCTGCTCTCTGGTGGGCCTGGGGTTGGAGTACCGCTTGGCGTGCCTTGTGACGGACTGGCGTCCCATCCCGAGTGTGTCCCCTCCCCCTCCAGCATTGCGCCCTGTGTTGCCGGGTTAGGCTCCGGCTTGCTGCGACCCCACTTGGGTCAAGCGGCTTCAGACAACGTGCGGGTGTGCGCGCGCGTGTTCGCGAAGCCGTAGGTCACAGTCCACACACAACTTTGCACCAGAAGGTTGTAACAGACTGCATTGACGGCAATGCAGTGTTTACACCCCAGAACAGCAGACTGGCCTATTTTATATGTCAAAGAGCTAAGAAAATATAATTAACCATATATGACTCACCATAACCAAAATGTTCATATCAATTAAGCAATTAAAACCTATGAAACTGCAACTGAACTCTACTTTTTAACAAAAACAGGAGTTTCACATGACAATGGTTCCGTCATCCCACAGCCATTAGACCAACCCTTAGTACTGGTTAGACCAGTTAGAAGTTGATGGTCCCAGTCCAGTTGTCAGCAGCTTTTCAATTAGCGCCTCACCATACCAACAAAACCATCAGATTTCTGACGGGAATGAGGTAAAGTTTAAATGGATTAAAATATATTTGCACCGTTCACATTAAAAGCATCTTGACTAATACAGTCAGAGCAAAGAGCAGTCCTGCAAAAAGACTGACTCCATTAAGTTTCACGTAGGAGGCAGAAACTGTACGGGTTGCTTAAATAAATCATAGTTGTTGTGGTGTTACTTTAAAGTGCCTTTTCTTTACAATCACATAGAACAAAAGTACACCTGTTCCAGTCAGGAGTCATCATCAACTTTAAAATTGAACTCTTGCACTTTTGCTTTCAAAGCAAAGGACACCACACAGAACCCCGTCAAGCATTATGCAACATACACTGACAAACAAAGTCATTGACAGGCATTTTTAATGATACGCTAAGTGGAGCGCAAAAAATTAAAAACACATTTTTCGGCCAATAAATGTGATGATATACTGGGACAGGTCCACACAGGTTTGCTGGATACTTCTCCCTTTTCCGCACCTTCTCCTGCAAGTGCCTGTCCCTTGCGAGTACATTTTAGTGAATCCATTTCAGTGTGGCACTCCTGCAGCAGCGGGACCCTGTCACAATGCCCCGGAGCCCTGAGGCAAAAGCTGATCTAGAGGGTTTTTCTTTTTTTTTTGCATATACAAAGTCCTCAGATCTGGCTGAGATAGAAGTCTGGCATTTTAAAGATTAAAATATTGAGCTGTGCAATGTCCTCTGCTGCTTTCTCTCCCCCCATCCTTTTCAACATGCAGTTTTTTTTCTATTTCAAGCTACATCTGTCAAGCATACGGAACAAACAGCAAAAAATACTAAATATACACATTAATTAATATTTTAAATCATATGCATCACAACATCAACAACACTATTAAACTGCATTATTTATTGCACTCCTTAGCCCAGCTCCTAGGATGTTTTGAGTCTTGTTGCCTCCCAAATTCTGAATTTATTTTGATGAACATCTGGCCAACACTTGAAAAACATTATCCAAATACATTTACATTTATTCATTTAGCAGACGCTTAGCAGAAGGAACATACATCTCATAGAAAATATAATTTGTGCATTCCATTAGGAGAAACAGACATGTGATTCTCAGTTTCTTTGATCCATATGCACCAGTGTTGATCACATGATTAGCTGCATAAAACTCAGAATAGCAACGATTCCTGATCACCTTCCTACTATTTTTTTTCTTTGTACAGTCAAACAGTTGTATTTGCAGCCTAGCACATCATTGGTATGTTTAGACTTTAGATGTAAGGGTTCTGCATACTAGACATACACTCAACCCTCATACAATGAGGTCCCATACAACAAAAAAATTGCTGCAATAGCTTAAGAAAACATATACCTTTCAATAGTTCTATTGCTTTTTACCCAGTCACACATTCATTTTACTTCCACAATTGCCATTTTATTCACTTTCATTCTGATATATCTAACTCTGTCAAGAAAGACTCCTTTTTATAGAACAAATTCATCTAAATGCTTCCCATTTCGGGGGGTGTGGTGGCGGCGCAGTGGGTTGGACCACAGTCCTGCTCTCCGGTGGGTCTGGGGTTTGAGTCCCACTTGGGGTGCCTTGCGACGGACTGGCGTCCCGTCCTGGGTGTGTCTCCTCCCCCTCCGGCCCTACGCCCTGTGTTATCGAGTAGGCTCCGGCTCCCCGCGACCCTGTTTGGGACAAGCGGCTCTGGAAGTGTGTGTGTGTGTGTGTGTGTGCTTCCTATTTCCCATCACACTGACACTCAAGTGAAAGAGCAGATTCAAACAATTATCAATTCTGCTGCTGAATTTTTTTCTACAACATTACGCTACTTACAATGGTATACACATTTTTCTTTATTGCATCGATTCAAGGTAAATATTGGTAACACCTGGTAATTGTATCAATTCAAGGTAAGTAACAGGCAGCACAGTGGCACAATGAGTAGCGCTGCTCAGCTCCTGGGTGGTGCAAGAGGACATGGGTTTGATCCCCGCTCAGTCTCTGTGGAATTTGCATGTTCTCTCCGTGTCTGTGTGGGTTTCCTACCAGTCCAAAGACATGCTGTTCAGGTTCACCCATAGTGTGTGAGTGACAGAGAGAGTGTGTTTCACTGATGTATGGATGAGTGTCCCAGTGTAACGAGTATCTAGCAGTGTAAGTCACCCTGGTGACTAAGGTGTGTGGGTTGATATCACTACATAGAGTTCATTAGAAGTCACTTTAGAGAAAAGGATCTGCTAAATAAATGCACGTACTTTCATCAAGAGAACGGGAAGTCGACTGAAAAATTTGTCAGTAATGCTACTCTAACAGCATGTGCTTTGCAAAGCGAAAAACATAGGCAGTGATTTTAACTTTATATCCTAAAATGTCCATGAAGTAAATTATCAAAATATCTCTGTCCAGAACATACCCTGTCTCATACTCCAGACCTCTATGACTTTGCACTGGACAAGTGGTCACAATGGGCAAATGAATGAAAATATAGGTTTAAAAATTGTTGCCGTTACAATGCAAAAAAATTTCATAGTTTTTGCTATAGGTTGCATTAGGGACTTCATGAGGGTGTTTTTTGTCAATATGTGAACACTGAATATGGACCCTAGGCTCAGCTTCTGCCTAAACTACTCCATTTTTCATGCCGACTCCCTTTTGTTGCACAGAATAAAGTGCAGATGCATTTAACTGCACTTCTGGGAGTCTTTCTGCACATTTATAACCTCTTATTATATTCACTGAATTTATACTCTTCAACTCCAAGTTGCTTTGGTGAAAAGGCTTTCCAAAATAAATTAATGTTAGCGTAAACGGTAACATTCTGACTAACACGTTACCAGTCCCAGGCAAGCCCTCCCCCACCCCCCCAAGGCCCCAGGTCAAAAACCAGAGGCTTACACTCAACCCTCTTCGTTCCGTGTTTAAAGGGGTAACGAGAGAGGGACGCCAACCTGAAACCTGAGGCTCTGAATCTTTGCACAGATCTCCAGCTGTAACATTCTGTAGCACCATACACTTACAGGAAACCAAGCCAAATGCTCAGACCTTGTAATTCCATGCAGGTTTTCTTTTTTTTTTTAAACTGTACATCTCACGACTATTTTTGCATTTATTTAGAGCTTTTAATCAATCATTTAAGGTGGTTTGGAAGGGAAACTGGCATTCCAACAATATTACTACTGCAACCCATATGTTATGTGAAATATCCTTAACATTACTTATTCCTCTAAACATTTTATTGTGCATCTTTGCTACAAAAATCAGGCTCTTGTACATTTCTAAAGGATGTTGCTTATCCATGTTGTGGTGTATAAATTTGGGAGGGGGGCCCCCCCATCAGCTGTAAGTGAGTAGATGCCCTTGGTTAATTTCTAAAGGAGCTGGAAGCTTGAATCCTTTCTGGTGCTTCTCCGCAGGCCTGAGGTGTCACTGAATGTTTCGGTTTCTCATGACTCATTAAAGTCCAACATCAATCCCTAGAGATATAGCCATCGATGAGCATGGATGAATGCGTTTATCCTGCACCGTTTCTTAAAAATCCTCCACTGGATCATAGCACAATGCTAGATGTTTATTCTAAGACTGCTCTGAAAATGAGAGGATCTCACCAGGTATCCAAGACAAAAGAACAGGCAGGATAGAGCATGAAAATCCTCTGCCTTTGAACCACAAAAACATTAATCAGGGATCAGAGAGCCCATAAGCACCCAATGGATGTGACGTCTGTTTCAAAGGCAAGCGCTGCAAGAGTTAATACATCATACATTTAACAAACTGCATGCTGTTTGCTGGGCGGGATCCGCCGCTGAAGTCAAACAGCAATCCCTCACAAAAGCTAATCGTAGGCTCATCCCATATTATAGCAATTACACACAATGCCAGGCTTTCTGTGGACATGGTGCCATCAGTAATTTAAATGCACTCTACAGCAACCTCAGAAATGGGCCTTCCAAAGAATACCTTACCTTTAAAAAGCCAAAACAGTAGACAATGTAGTAAATTTAAGCGGCGCAGTCAGCTGTATGCTTTAGAGACCGGATTTCCATGTTAGCGCTGAAACTAGCTCACTTCACGCTTATGCTGTGCTGATTTACACTTGCCAATAAACTTTAAAAGTATGTTACTGATCATGAAATCCTCAGATGACTGACTGACTGCTGGCTTACATTCCTAGTAATAAGTCTGACGAGTGGCACACGGGTCTGTTTTACTTTGATTTACAAACATTTCGCCTGTAAAAACTGATGAACCGCCAGGATCATGAGCAGTACACCTGTAAGACATTCCAACAGAATATCCTCCGGAGACCCAGCCAGTAACTGTTGACAACTGTAGTGTAGAGGACACATTTTCAACACTGAGTTCCAATGTGACTTACTGATGATTTATGCTAAGTTTTGAACGATAACCACGTGGTTGGAAAACGGACCTGGCTTGGACAAATCTTACTCTTAGTCGCCTCAGAAATACAATCTCTAAAAACCTTATTTTGTCAGGTCTCAAGAAGATGCATCTTAAGGAAACAAACAAGTTTGACTGCTTAACAATAACTTCGTTAAATAAAAGCCAGCAAATGTAATTTATATACTTCAAATAAATTTGACCTGGAAAAAACGTGAAGAACTATTGCCTTGCTCCATCCATGCATGGCTTCCTGCTCACGTGCAGAGATAGCAGGAAATTCAAATTGGGTGTGAAATCATGAAAAGGCAGACGGCTCCCGCACGGGACGCAGCGGAAAGGTGCACGCGGTGTGAAGAAGAAGGTGCCTCACGTTCTCCACACTCCTCTTCCTCAGAGTGAGCCCGTGCTTGAGCAGCGCCGGCAGCTCGCGGATCTTCTGCTTCAGGTGGACCTGCTCTCTGGCCTTGGAGCGCCACTGGCGGCTCTTCGTCCTTCCGTCCTCCGCTTCCTCCATCTCCGTGCCGCCGGTCTCCGTCCCCGTGCCCGTCTCCATCGGCGGAGCGCGTCCCCGGGTGGATCTTTCGCTCGCGCTCTCTCCTCAGGCTGCCATCCCTCTTCTTCGGCGTCTCGCGAACAGAAGAAGAACGAGGCGCTCGCGAGCGGCGTTGCTCCGCCCACCGCCCTTTCAGCGTTCGCGATCCTGTCTCCAGGAGGGCGCGAGGAAGCCCACAGGTGTGCGGGCGCTCTGTTCGTCACGCTACATCACTTCCACCTTCCTTGTCCCCGTCACGCGTCCTCAGCGCGCGCTTCTGACGCGTTTCTTCACGCTTTACTTCTTCGTTCAAACACGGTATTTGAAATTCCTGTTCTGCAACACCGCCACAATGGTCGCCGTGGTTGAAACTGGGAACTCGGTCATGCACGAGCGCCATTGCGCGCGGAGTGCTCTTTAGGTGTGGAAGTGACATCAAATGACCCGCTGCGAGTTACTACTTTTTTTTTATTTTTATATAGCTGTCCCAATTTTCCGTAGCCGCATGACGTAGCATTTCCATAAACAGTTACAATATATGGAGAAAGAAGTTTTACCATTTTGCACTAAGTGTGTAGAAATGGTAGCAAGTTGAACAGTATGGGCAACTAATTAGACATTTTTGATAACTATCTTCCATAAATTATGTTTAATCTCCGAGATTGCATGACGAAATGCAGACTATTCAGACAGCACAGAAATTGCTTTTCCTTTCACAGGGCTTATTATTTATTTATTATCTTACCACTTGAATGGTCACCAAGGTTAAAAAGTAACATGAAAACATTATTCTCAGCATTATCAAGGGACACGGATTTGTTCAGTTAGTCATCCAAACAGTCAAAGAAATGCAGACTGTCCATCACTTGGGACATGTCGCTATTATCTCATACTTTGGGTAGGGAGACCCTGGGCTGGACTTTGAATATTTCTACCCAGTTGTGTTATACAAGTCATTCATAAACATGAGCTGTCTCATACTAATGACTACTATTTCTTGCTAATTACTACTATAGTACTGACTGTAAGGTCTCACTTGCTCAACCCTCAATCTGTTGTAGTTTATTGGAATACAAACCAAAGAAACCATGGTCTGCAACTTTCAACGACAGCTAAACACACACTCTGAAGGGTGTTTAAGTGGCCCATCCAGTTGATAGAACCTTACAATTAAAGAGGTAAGCACCATGATGAGAAAAGTGCGAAAAACTGAATCTTGAACGCACACACACATCTGTGGACTTTTATCCTTACAGTATTCCATAGACAGAATTATCTGAGATCAAGGTTCCAGGAATGTGCTGCGTATGTTACATGAGAGAACAAATATTCTATGTTGTTACATAGTCTATGGCCAAAAGGATACTGATCACACACTGTCTGAAACCACTTGTCCCAAGCGGGGGTCATGGCGAACCGGAGCCTAACACGGCAACACAGGGCGCAAGGCGGGAGGGAGAGGGGACACACCCAGGACGGGACGCCAGTCTGTTTCAAGGCACCCCAAGTAGGACTCAAACCCCAGACACACCAGCGAGCAGGTACAGGCCAAACTCACCACGCCACTGTGTCCCTTGCTACTGTTCACACCATCACAAAAACATATTTCACAAACAGAGTTGATGATTTAATGCAGAATTCATATCCTCAACAGCAGACATGATGCTAAGAGGACTGTGAGCAGTTTATACTTTAAAATTAAAATCAATTAGACAAGTTTTTTTGTGTGTGTGTGTGTTGCACAGAAAGAGTTCTGGGGATCAGCTTCACTTAGGAAGATAAGCCAATAATAAATAAAGAACTTGTAAAGACTCCTTAGCTCAAACTGACAGTGAAAATAATTCATGTTGTTTACAGCGCCATTTTCCCCAGTGGACCCATTTGGATGCAAAGGCACTGAAAATAGTACCGACCGAATACAGGAATGGAGTGCTACATCATTATATAATACACATATTGTACAGCTGTACTTGGATATAAAAAATGCATGTCTGCTTTAAATATTTGGTAGTCTAAGTGCTTTTCACCCTGTGTTCTGTGGGATTTTTCAGTTTTATTTTAGTTGCACATATTACTTCTTCTCTACCTTTTGGTAGAACAAAAGAAACAGTAGACACTGAACAAGTTAAAACTAAATCCATACAAAAGTGAACAGATAAATTGAAACAGATGTGTAAATAATCTTTCTGTGCTACAAGAAGTAAAATTATATTTTTGCAAAAATGCATGTATTGTTATTCATGCTGTGAAAAGTCTGCCTTCATTTGTGATTTATTTCATACAGTATGCAACTTGTCCAATGAGTCGGCTCATCTAGCAACGTGGTTTGTGTGGTTTCCGTCAGATCCATTATCTGTCCTACAGATTACATTGCCTGTGGTTGCAAAGCTGTATTTATTTGATACCAAAGTTCTTGCAAGGTCTTCCAGGAGCATTTCTCAGCCACTGCATTTAAAAAAACACGACAGAATAATGATGAGTTTGTCTCCCAGTGGCAAAACAGGTTTTTATTTTCAATTTTCTCTAGAAGATGACTTGTACAACATTCTGACAACTTCACTCTATGAATGCATTAATATTAAATTAAATTTGATGGATTAAAGCTGACTAATTGCGGTTAGGACACGAAACTAAGCTTATATGTTGAGACCTGTCATAAAGAATGACTTCAAACTCTGGTGTGGTTGAGGCATCTACCAGAGACACAGAGGTGAGTCATATGGGATAGTTCTCTCACATGATTAAAAATGCCTGCCTTTCACTTCTCAGATTACCCAGTTTATTTTCATTTTGGTGTTGGTAAATGCGAAAGCGATAATGATACCATCATCGCTAAGTAGCATGAGTAAGCTCTCTCAGAGAAAAGTGAAGGAAGTGAGGCCCAGTCTTCTATGGATTAATAAACAAAAAACATTATTGGATTTTTCTGCATCTTTAATTTCAACGAGTTAACTCTGCTTTTAATATTTAGATATCTCGTCCGCTCTTAATTATGTATAATTTCACCATTGTATGCAGCAGGATGTTTTTACTGGATCAGTTCAGGTTACTTCTTTATAGAGCTCCACCCAAGACCTGAGCCAACAATCTTCGTGTTACAAAGCCGCAAAATATTACTTCGAAGCAGTAGGAGTGCTTAACCACGTAGCTGTCAAAATGCTTCACCACCGATGCACTCTCAATATTCTAGAATGAACTGTTGATGTCTGGAACTGTTTACCAAGGTGAATATGTTATTGCAGAAAACCTTGTGAGCTACCAAACCACAACACCTGACCAACAAATTATTCACCAATTAAATTCCAGATGTTACACTGAGTAATGCCGTCTGGGAATGTTGTGTTGTTACCCAAGTCAGGATGGCATTTCCTAACTCCCCCTGCTAATCAGCAGTTATACACATGGCACAACATCGGCACCTGGCGCTTTTTTTTTTGAAAGCGGGATTTATTTCAGAGGAAGTCTAATTGCACTGGAGCAGGTGTGTAATTATCATTTTTCTGCTAGGTTATTTTTAAAATTGCTGCTCGACTGACATTTCAATTAATTCAGTACCGGAGGTAAAATGAGCAGCTGACTGCAGTGTTCTCATGATGCACTGCCAAAGAAAGAGTAGCTCTGAGAAAAGTCAGTGCCCAAATGTGTCCCCTTCTTTTAAATGTCTGAGGGAAGCCCTTGTGCTGCTGGGAGTGTAGAACCTCAAAGAAATACTTGACCCACAGACAGATCATGTGTGGAGGGCAGTTTGGCTTGAAGAACCACTGAAAAAGGCAGAACATGGTGAGAAAATGCTCCTCACCTTGACATGTGACTGATGCTGTCTTTTGTAGTTTGGAGGGTAACCTGTAGCTTTCCTGATTCAAGCACCACTCACTGCTACCGCAGTGATGCCTTTGAGCGTACTATTTACCCTGAATTGACGTAGTAGCAGTAGCCATCCATATAAATAGGTTAAATGCCATAAGGTGTTATGGACAAATGTGTCAGATAGGTAACTCATTAATAATCACATTAATAGTAATGCATCTTTATTATCTTGATTCAGTATTGGTCACCTTCACACTTTCTACTTGGCCTTCTTTCTCACTGATGATCAACTAACAGATTAATGGAGGATGGAGTCTCAGTGGATGGATTATCAGTGGTTACTAATGGTAACCAGTAATTCACTGGTGTCAGAGGGTCCTGATGAAGCTACAAGCTTCAAGTCAAAATTTAATCTCCCTCCTTCAGTGGAAAAATGCCAATGCACAAAACATGACATTACATATACTATGTCTTTCTTCTGTATTTTAACACAAAATGATATGTTATTCTATTTTTTACAAGTAGTCTAACTTGAAGTTTGGTTTTCTCTTAACTAAAATACTAATTTGTGTTGCAGTTATTGATTTATGCTTTTGTTATTTGTCATTACCTTCTGACAAGCTGTTTGCAACTAAATATGTTTTTCAGTTTTAAAGTGCCATCTAGTGTACATTATTGAAAGAAACATTACAGGTGTTGAGCACAGTACAGGTGCTGGAAGGAATGATGAAGGAATACAGCTGGGCAGTTTTTCCTTGAGTTTGTGATCTCTTAATAAAACATTAGCGCTTTAAATACAGTACATTCAATAGTCGTTGTGTCTAAAGCTATATTATAAATAAATGGAGTAGCTGGTAATATAGTAGTTAGAACTGGTGCCTTTGGACCCAGAAGGTCACAGGTTTGAATCCCACTTCCAGCTGTAGGACCCTTGACTGAGAAACTTCCTCTAAATTGCTCCAGCTGTATAAATGGGTAAATAGTTGTAGGTAGCTCCTTCGCATTGTGAGTTGCTTTGTAGAAAAGTGTAACCTAAATGAATAAATAAACAGTAGTAATATACTGTTTTAACTTTGATAGCAAGTAATAAGGTGGTGATTGTTTTGGCTCAGCCACAGACTGTTTTTGAAAGCTGATTCTGAAATACAAAGAAATGTTTAATGTGCACTCTAAATTTGGTTTTGTGGCGAAGCAGCTGTGAAATCCAGAAAAATCAGACAATCGCTAAATATGTGTGTTCAAGGACAGCATTTAATGGCCATAAGTTTATTGTTACAAAGTCAGTCAGACTTATATGACCTCCGGTGGTCTTATATATGTGATTTCAGACAATGTGTAACAGAAATTGTACCTATGTTAACTGAAAAAACTTAAAAGTAGAAAAATGAAAAATGCATACGGGCTTCTTGTCAGACATAAGAGTGCATATTACACTGTAGAGACAAAAGATGTGTATCGTGAGATGAAAAATAACATGCTCCAAGTCCTTTTTCAAAAAATTCTCATGTATTGAGGTAAAGGTGTGAAAAAAGACCATTAAAAACTGATGAAGAATGAAAATTTGCCATTTGATAAAACAATTGATTGTAAACTCTGATATTTTCATTTTTGTTTTCAAACATACTGTAAGTGGTGCACAGGTATATATAATATAACCGTGGATTTCAAATACATGCCGTAACAACAAAAAAGAATAAAAACCTAGTGTATGTTATAACCTTAGTTCTTAAACTCCATTACCATCACTCCGATTTAATGCGAGGAAAGCATTTTCCATTCTGAAGCCATTTTTCAACAGGTAATAATGCAGTGTTCATACATCATGTCTAAATGTGTTCATTTACATCTTTGGTTTTGAACAGTATCAGTGCTTTAGTTTACTGCGTGACTTGATTTATCAAGAACTCATCACCGAGTTTTGCTGTGTAACAGGGCTCATGTCTTCCTGATCCATCCACTGAGAAACTGACCTGAAAAAAAGGTCTAAATCACGGTGTCGCCTCTACTCTCAGAAAGACAGATCTTCTACATTTCTTTCAATAGTACACAGTCGTGACACAGGGTTCCCTCATGTTCCCTTTGTATCTGCCTGGATTATTTCCAAGTGGACGGATCAGTAACATGCCTGCCACCCATTTAAGAACAAAGTTGCTTTGTTTCACTTTGGATGTACAGCTGTCTGGAATTAATATGTTATTGTCCTCTTTTTCATTGCTTTCCCATCACAAACCCTTATCCAGAGTCTTGCCATTGTTAGTAACAAAAAGAAGAATGCACATTCCTGTTGTTGTTGTATCTTCCCACACCAGTATGTTGTGGAGGGAATGTCATCCGTGATGAATCAGCTGCTTTAGATGTGTTAGACTTGTGTTTGCTGCCAGCGTACTTCCTATGACCCGTCACAGGGTGGTTCGCGTCTTAGCGTTGACTTGTTGAGGGAGGGTGAGTAGCATCCATCTTCTCTTCACCTGAGTTTGGGGATGATGTGAGAAAAAACTGGCCCCGGACAGCGAAGAATGGCCAAAGGGGAGCATTCGTGACAGACGCCAACAGACGAGACTAATTGAATGGCTGGGAGTTTCTCTGCACTGTTACGTTGGCAATGTGAAATGTGGAAAGAGTGGGATGAAAGATGTTCATTTCACAGGTGTGAAGAATGGGGCTCCGCTGACCACTGACAGCAGGTTCCCAACGGTGGGGTTTCTTATGTGTTCAGTTGCTGTTTTCTCTTGGCCTTGCGGGCATACATGAAGTACATGGTATGTCCAGCGGTGATGAACAAGACAGAGATGATGACCAGGAGGCCAAAGTGCTGGGGCTCGGGTGCTGAGATGACCATGATGAAGTGCAGTAGGTCCATTAGGTAGTTCATGGAGCTCTGGACACCATTGACCACACCCCGCTCTGACTCACATATGTTCTCCTGAAGGAGCTGAGTTACTGTCAGGTCAAAAGACCACAGGCCTGCAGAGGACAAAACACCAAAAGGGCTTTATAAATTCTTACCTAGCTTATTATGTCTACATAGAAACCTACATTACAAGCATTCGCTTCAAAATAATGTATTAATTATTAAAAAATTATTATTAAAAACTTGATTTCTATTGGAGGGGGTGCGGTGGTGCAGTGGGTTGGACCACAGTCCTGCTCTCCGGTGGGTCTGGGGTTCGAGTCCCGCTTGGGGTGCCTTGCGACGGACTGGCGTCCCGTCCTGGGTGTGTCCCCTCCCCTCTGGCCTTATGCCCTGTGTTACCGGGTAGGCTCCGGTTCCCCGTGACCCCGTATGGGACAAGCGGTTCTGAAAATGTGTGTGTGTGTGTGTGTGTGTGTGTGTGTGTGTGTGTGTGTGTGATTTCTATTGGACTTTTTACCTAGATCAAAATCAACTAATTTATACCTGGCCTTTTTCATTTTCATAAATCATGCCATTTTCAGTTGTTTTCTGTCACTACGCTTCTCCCTCAAGTTCAGAACACAAATGTGCTTGAAACTCTGTTCATAAGTCGTTGTTATACAGCAATTCTAGAGTACTGTAATTTTTACCACTGTGTCACAAAGAGTAAAAGTTTAGTCACAGAGACATCCTGTGATTTATTTTCAGGTTTATGTTCTGTAGAAGTCTTGGATATAGTTAAAATAACTGAAAAATACTTATTTTTAAAAAATAAAATTACATCAAATTTAAAATGAATAAAAATATAAATGTCTCAGACTCCTCCGACTTCTTTAATGCCAGCTGTTGACTAATTTATCTTTTAAACATTCATGCAACGTTCGTCTTTCTACCGATCACTGGCTGACAGAAACAGACAGAAGCTGTAAACACTGTAGAAGCGAGCTGAAAGACTTACGTAGAGATAAATGAAGGAAGTGCTTTTAAAAACAAACAAATAAACCATCAAATTCAAATCTTTGAAATTCCCTTCAACTTTTACAACATGTTGAGCCATTGTATGAAAGAGGAGTGATTCACTTTGATATAATGGTACTGCTAAAGGTGGCTCAGTCTTGAATAAGATTCTCACTGGCTTATTCTGAAAAGGACCTGTGGACGTTTTGAACTCACCAATACGAGCTGTGATCACACCCAGGAAAAGGAGGATGATGGAGACGTAAGACTCGGGTCCAGTTCCTGATGGAATATTCTCAAAGAGCACCGTGCTGTTGGTCCAGTGAATGGAGGAGCGGTCTGGGAGGAGTGGTTGGTTGTTACTGCCTAGGAAAGGGTATGTATGCCTTTTCCCCTGGCTTACCAGGCCTCCGGTCTCAGCTGCTGAGGAGTTGACCTCAGCAATGGGCACCAGCAGGCTGAGATCCATGGGGCTTCCAGGTGCGAAGACAGAGCACACACACAGAGTGAGGCAGCTCAGGTGCAGGCAGCTGGATATGACCCCGGTGTTTACCAGGCCATAGGCCTTCCTCAACTTGGTGAAGATGACGGTACCCATCAGCCCTGTGATCGCTGACACACCCATGAGCAAGCTGAGCAGGGAGCCGCTGATGCCCTGGGTGTAGGCGTAACCGGTGGTGATGCAGTCAAACCCAAGCACTGTGGTGTAGAGGAAGGCCAACCCCATTCCTGCCAGGAAGACGGGCTGCCTGTAGTAGGCCTTCCAGCCCTCCTTGCAGGTGCTGAGAAGCCATCTGATCCTCCGGAGACACAGTGGCAGGCTGGAAACCTGTTTCAGGTGGATGCTGGTGTTGCAGTTCTCTATGGCTCCCTGGGTTTCCCTCACCTTAGGATCCCCTAAAAATTTCAAGAATATTTACCTGCTAATCAAAATTTTTGGAGTAACCAGTAAACATAGCATATGCAATTATTCATGTATACACTTATTACATATTTTTCTATAAAAGCAAGGTATAACTCAGAGTGAAATGAAACAGATCCCAAAATATATTATCATCCCAGAACTATAAAAATAAAATCAGAAATTAGCCTTTTTAACCTAAAGAGTGAACAAAATTAAATTTTTTTCTGTTTTGTAGAACAATGCTGTGGAAAAATAGGGTATAATGTGACATCCTGACCCGAAAACACCTAGAGCATTAGCCAGCAGAGCACACCCATGTGCCATAAGTGCCAGAACATCTGCATCACATGGAAAGTCCAGCAGCCCACTCACTCCTCACCTGGCAAACTCTCTCGTTTCTCTTGCCTCCCCAGTGTGACCTCTTCTTCCACGTCATCCACCTGCGGTTTGATGGAAAGCGCAGGGACGATACGGTACACCCTGGACAGGAAGATGAACTCCACAATGAGGGATACAAGGTTCCATCCCAGGATGAAGCCACAGCCAACGACATTGGATGCCAGGGTCATGACCTGGCCTACAGCGAGTGGAGCCAGAATGTTGGTCACTTGATCAATTCGCCGCATGGTTGCATTCATTCCTATTTCAGGAGGAAAGAGGCCAGGTGAAATGGAGCAGGAGATATTTCATGGTTCCTGAGTAGAAGTCACAGTATTAGCCACAGAACAATCACTGAGTGCAATGAAGTGGTCTTGCTTACAGCATTATCAAATCAGAATGACAGTAAATAAGATTTTATTTGTTGGGAAATCATACCGTTTGATGGCCTCGGGATATGGCTTTTCATTTGTTAATTGGTTAAGTGACTTTTCAATCAGCAGGTAAAACACACACTGTCTGAAGCCGCTTGTCCCAAGCAGGGTCGCGGTAAACCGGAGCCTAACCCGGCAACACAGGGCACAAGGCTGGATGGAGAGGGGACACACCCAGGATAGGACGCTAGTCCATTGCAAGACACCCCAAGCAGGGCTTGAACCCCAGACAAACCAGAGAGCAGGACCTGGTCAAACCCACTGCACCACAATGCCCCCACACCCCCCTCAGCAGGTAAAACAGGTGCCTTCTTTTTAATTCAACAAAGAAGGATCCTATAATCTTCACAGGACATGACTTTTGATCCTGACATGCACCAGTGTCAATAATATTTCCTACAAAGTTTTTACCAATTGTTCAGATGCACTGTAGTGTAGGAGAGGAAGCAGTGTGGCTGTTTACCAGCGAGGTGTCCACGGTTGTACCCAGTGATGACAACGATCCAGTCCCTTTGAATGGCGATGGTCAGGGCCGTGCTTGCGAGGTTAGCCACATCTGCCAGGACGATCACCACCGTATAACAAACCACCTTGTGTGAGTCGTGTGATGCAACATGTTCAGAATGAGATGCTCAGCAGTACAGCAGAACAGAACAAAGCAACGAGAACATAAACGTTCAACCATTTCTTAAATGAAAAGTAACATTAAACACTGCTTCAACTCAAGGTTTTTTCGAAGCTACTAATTTTTTCAATATTTCAACTTCCAAAAACCTTGAAAATGAACTTAAATCTAAGAAGGTTTGAAAGCATTGTACTAAATTTCAGTTCCCCAGTGTTCAACCCAATATTATTGGATTGGTTGTCGCTAGCACACCTCTCTGAAATCATAGGGGAGAGTTTCGTGATGGACCTTAGCATCCTTTTGACTCCAGCTGATGTAGATTCCGGGGTATAGACTGTCTGAGCCAGAGGTGAAATTCAAAGGAAATGAATACTTACAGTCAACCATCCATTCCAAATCTGCTCAATCCACTGTTTGTACGAGAACACCAACATCAGCACAATGCTGCATACGGTCACCGAAATGTTCTGAATGAACAAGGACGCGTGGGCCACTGGAATCAAAGAGGGAAAGAAACTACTGTGTCAGGCATTATCCTGCTTCAAATTGTAATACAACATCATGGGTAATGTGATAAGGTCTTGGATTGCAGTTCGGTTGAATTTACAGCTTATCCTTAACATACCATTATTGAAACAAAGAATTTGCTATTTCCAGATACATATTAAGCTCAGTTATGGCCGAAGTTCTGCCATCAAGAGGGATTCTCCATTAATGATCGATTATTTTCAAACAGTAGGAACCACATGCAGCACACCTTTGTTCCTGGGGTTCCGGTCAACCCAGTCTCCGATTAATGCCCCGAGAAGCAGAACCGACCCAGCCACCACCAGGCCAAACACTGCAGTGAGCAGCAAGTTCCGACCGTACAGCTCGATCAGGAAAACAGAGATGGCGAAATGCCACATGCGGTCACCCTTCAGGAGAGGGAGAAACAGAATAACCCATGAGTGATGAAATGACAAGGTCAGTCAAAGGTAAGGTCCTCTTAAATGTGGGTCTGACAGACCAGACCTGTAGATTTCCCAGCTGTCAGTTACATTCATTAAACTATAGGCATTCTCTGAGGTTTTTAGTTACCTCGTTTTGAGTAATTTTCTTTGCTGGACATTTGACCCTAAGTGGCATTGTAGTAAATACTTGTTCTGTTGCCAGTTGTCCAAAAAACGCACCACTCCTTACCCACATTGACAGCGCTCCACTGACATAGATCAGGAACTTGGGACCTTTGAGGTAGATAAGGGCTGATCCTAAGGGAGAAATTCATTTTTGGGCACCAGTCCATCACATCAAGCTGTTTATCAATCTGAAATGTACAAAGTTCAAAGTCTGACCATATCAAGTTCGTATCGCATACTAACATGAAATGATTTATTTGGATGCTATGCATACTGATTAGCTAACTGCTGTTTCACTGATACAATGATTAACATCCTCGCACTGAGCTTCCAGTGTGGGCGACCTCACCTGGTATACTCCTGGCCTTTTTTGCCCGTGCATCTCTGATGTCATCGCTCTCAAACTCCACAACTACGCCCCCGCATTCTCCGGCGTCCGCTCTGAGAGACATCCCTTGTTCTAAATGACAGGTAGCAAAGTGTCAGGTTCACTTGACCAGGGATGGAGCTGCATTGTTTGTCACAGTTACGTGTCGTTTTAGCAAATTTGATTCTGTCCATGAAAGAAATCTCACCCAAAACAGACACATAAGAAAATTGCAAATGTATAAAACAGCAATTGAATAGAAACAGATGCATAAATATAAACTGTTTCATCAAATTTGACTTTGAGCCCCAAAAACCCAAGTTAATAAGTGCTTGAGCATCAGCTGTAGACAAGCTAATGCTTCAAATGTAGCAAATACTCTTAATGTCTGCTTCCTAAATATATGTTACTTCTGAGGAAAAAACTTAATTAAAAAAATGAAACACACTTTAAAGTTGTCATGGTGGAAAACTGAGACTTGCTGGTAAAGAATAAGAGTGAAGAGGCCACATGTTGTATGCATGATGTGAAAAAGACCCAGAGCCACAGCAGGTGTGAATCAGCATGACCCTGCCTGGTATGTCAGGTTAAATACCACATTTGCGGGTTACTTGTGAATCCTCACCTACACCAATTCGTTTTTAACGCATATTAATATACATTTACTGTTTGCGCTTCTAGATTTACCCTTTAACTTATTTATTTATTTTCTCAAAGAACATCTGCCTTCATATGTGCTGCTTGCATATCATGTAACCAAGCAGAATAAGTCTGTTACAGGAAAAATTATTAAACTCTTTTCGACATGAAATTTTTTATCGAATGCAGCTAAAAATCTGCAAAACCAGCGTTCTGATGTGAGTAGATTTTTATGCTGTCAGAACCACTACACTTCAGGGAAAATGTCTAGCTGGAGCTGTGGCAGTTAAAATTTGAGATCTGCCAAGAAGCATGAAATGTCAAGTATTTCACAACTGAGTAAAATGAAGAAAAACATTTCACATGTGTCATAAAGCAGAGCAAATAAATATTTTTTTGTTTCATGAAAATTCACTCGTGTATGTATGCATCCAAGTTTTCTTAATATTTCCAACAATGACATTCCAGTCGTTTCACATATAACAATAAAATAAGGTTACATTAAGAAAATAGAGCGTCTACCTGAGCAGCGATCACGATGATTATCAGCTGGTGGTCCGGAATTTCTTGTTTTATTCCATGTGTCCTGCATAAGGATGTTCTCCTGTTCCGTAGACTGGAATTCCAGCTACAGTACTGACACCAGTGAGTAAGAGGGTATCATTGTATGAAAGTGCCAGAGAAGCAAAACAGGCAGTAGGACAACAAAGACAGCCAGCATATTCCAAAGCACGTGACACCAGGAGGGCGGACAATGTCTCCATCAATCCACATCACAGAAAAGATTCAACTCTCTCACTTGTATGACATGCACCAGGGTCTTCAAAAGGGAAAAAAGAGAAAAGAGGCCATGGGCATTCATGAGAATGTGTTGGACCATCCAGGTGAATTGGCACCTAGTAGTTCCTGCATGTTGAGCTGTGGTCTACCTAAGGAGCTCATTTTAAATTTCTCAAAAGGGTATTAGTCTTGATTAAAGGTCTTCGAACACACTTATTCCTCAAGCACTGAACAACGTTAATGCAAAGCATAAAGCCTGTTCACTGAAGGCTAAACTTTGTCTGAGAAGCTGCATTGCTAGCATAGATCGTCAATACAATATCTGTATGAGGGCTGTGGGTCAATTACGTTACAGGGTCCTGTGTGCAAACTAGCACTAACTTCTCATTTTTCTCCTGTGTGCATCTTTTTATGTGTCATATTTGTTTATGATGTGTTATCCACACGTATAATATTGTCAACTCCTAGAAGCAATGCAACATGTGAAAAGCAGGGGACCCTTTCCCAGTAGCCTAGGAAACTCAGCATGCCTATGTTTTTTCGCACAGTCAGAACTGACTTTAAACAGAAGCTTTTCTGCAGTGAGCTCCATGGAACACCGTGGCACTTTACTGCGATTTACTCCTTGGTTACCAGTCTTCAGGTCATTATGGTTTCATGTAGCCTTGTGTTTTTATTGTAGCTGAACTTCCCTGTTCCTGCACCGTTCTCTTTGGTCTCTTGTTTTTGACGTTTTTCACCATGCACATAAATTTACGCAGCTGAGTCCACTGGTTAATTCTGTCTTCATTTATTGCTACAAATATATTTGTCATATTCCAAAAGTATAACATTTGGAAAAATGAAAATAATTTGTATTTTAAGGTTTTCTCTTTGCCATCCACATCAATGACTAGTTTTCTGGAAGAACTTGATCCTGTATACAGATGACGTGCTACTGTATATTGCTCTACATTTCTGAATGCTGCACACTGTGATTTTTATGTTATTTTCGGCAGAAGCAATGGCTACATTCAATCAATACCTAGTACAGTTAATTATTCTTAAGACACCAACATGTGGCGCTACTGTACTGCATGCACTGATATCTTGAAGCCACAGCAGTGCTGCACGGCAGTCGGTTTTAGAACACACTTTATCATGGATGGACTGCAATGAATGCCTTTAGTCAAGTCACATAGTACCATTATTTGTTTTTCTTCTTCATTGTACTAAACTCTTTTATTGTGGTAAAATACACACACACACACACACACACACACACACACACACACACACACACACACACACACACACACACACACACACACACACACATTTTCAGAACCGCTTGTCCCATACAGGGTCACAGGGAACCGGAGCCTACCCGGTAACACAGGGTGTAAGGCCGGAGGGGGAGGGGACACACCCAGGACGGGACGCCAGTCCGTCGCAAGGCACCCCAAGCGGGACTCGAACCCCAGACCCACTGGAGAGCAGGACCGTGGTCCAACCCACTGCGCCACCGCACCCCTTGTGGTAAAATAGTCATGCTTTAATTTATTGTGTAACAGCACAAACTTTTGAATCCAGCAATGCAAACAAATAAAATAACAGATAACAGTGAAATAATGTGCATCATTTAATTCTATAATAGAGGTTATAAAAATAATACAATAATAAAACAACAATGAAATAAAACACACAAAAAAAACTAAATAAGCTAATCGGAAGTTAAAATAGTAAAAAACAAAATTGCATGGCCTTAGGAGTTACTGCACTGTATTAAGCTGTGTATCTACAGAAAGCTATGCCATTGTCCATTGTCAACAACCTCTTGTCCTGAGCGGTGTCGCGGTGAGCCGGAGCCTTACCCGGCAACACATGGCACGAGGTCGAAGCAGAAGGAGATATTATAATCTAAATATTCTGAAATTAGTTGTTTAGTGGGGGGCGTGATGGTGCAGTGGGTTTGACCGAGTCCTGCTCTCCGGTGGGTCTGGAGTTTGAGTCCCACTTGGGGTGCCTTGCGACGAACTGGCGTCCCGTCCTGGGTGTGTCCCCTCCCCCTTCAGCCTTATGCCCTGTGTTGCCAGGTTAGACTCCGGCTCGCCATGAACCTGCTTAACACGAGCGATTTCAGGTGATGTGTGTGATGTGCAATTCTACAACTCACAACAGATTAATAACAGGCTCCAGCTCCCCGTGACCCTGTATGGGACAAGCAGTTTCAGATGGTGTGTGTGTGCAGTTGTTTTAGTCAAGTTACTCAAAATTAGTTTTGAAAAGCATTTTTAAGTTAAAAATAGTGATGTAAAGGGTATAAAAAATTTTTAAATATCTGATATTTTTTAGCTTTCTCGTAACTATGACTCTTTAATCCTCAGTTCAGACCTCCACCTCATTCATTTTTTTGTTACCATGGAATTGAAAACAAAACAAAAACAGATATCTCTGTTTTGGATCAAACATCATTAATAAAAGATTATAAGAAATAAGGCAATATAAAATTTTCCCTTTACAATGAGCATGAAGATATGAATAGGGATCATTACTATGGGAGAATTTTAGAAGCATTCTTGAAATTCTCCAGTGAAGTTTGGTCATTTAGTCATTTAACTCATTAGCAGAGATATAAGAACTGAGAGGAGCAAAAGGAAATTGCGAGTCTCTGAATATGTTGTAGTCTGAAATGACAAGAGCTGAAAATAGTGTCTGTCCTCAAGAGGAAAACAGGACAGTTCTACATGTCTGATACGTAGCCTTCATTCTCATAGAAACTGGGGGCACGCAAGCGCTCCACGCGCTTCTTCAGGAAATGGACAAATCTGTAGAGCGCCACCAGCGGAATCAAAATGCAGGGTACAGTGGAGAGCAGCACGCAGATAGCACACACCCAGCCGGGGTACGGCAGCACCTCATACATGGGAAAATCCACCTGGGGAGCAGATACCTCAGTTTAGAGAGAGCAGCACTGGTTGAAATTACATTATATCTTTTTGAAATGCATGAAGTGAATTGAGTCTTAATCATTTTGTCCCTGAACTCAGCAGGACTGGCCTGTTTTCATTTTTGATGATACACACACACACACACACACACACACACACACACACTTTCTGAACCGCTTGTCCCATTCGGGGTCACGGGGAGCCAGAGCCTAACCTGGCAACACAGGGCGTAAGGCTGGAGGGGGAGGGGACACACCCAGGACAGGACGCCAGTCCGTCGCAAGGCACCCCAAGCGGGACTCGAACCCCAGACCCACCGGAGAGCAGGACCCGGTCCAACCCACTGCACCACCACGCCCCCCTTTTTGATGATAATCTGAAGCAAAATAATGAAAGTACTTCTCTTGAATGTGTTGCAGTAGGATGAAGACAAATGAGCCTGTTTAGCTTATCAGGAAGCAATCTTATGTATAGACCTCAGCAGTAAAAGCTTAGCTCCAACTTTCAGATCTGGTCATTTCTCAAAATCTTTCCTGTGTGGGGATGCTATAGAGGTTTTCTCTGCAGCAGGCTGGACTTACATAGTTTGGGTTCCATGCAGAATAGGTCAGCTCCTGCATGGCCTGGATAACCACATAAGCCAGCAATACAACCAGCAGCATAAGAGGGCTGATGACCCTCCAGTTGGCCTGCCAGAAAATGTTGGGCCTCCGACCCGTCATCCATTCAATATCATCGCTGAACCTGAGGACAGATGGAAACACGTAGCCTACACCTGCATGTTTGATTACAATATTAATGATCAGGTACCAAAGAAGCCATTCATGTAAAATGAACAGAAACAAACCAGCTCAACACATACCTGTTAATTCCATAGACATAAGATACAGCAGTGATCTCAAAGAAGGCAATGACGAGTAAAGGCACAGATCCAACATAACTGTTGAAAATCTCAAGCCAGTAATTTCCTGAGCCCAAAGCAAAGATGAAGGAGAAAATGAAGTACACCAGGCACATGAACCCTAGGGAGAGGAAGAGAGTCTGCTAGTGGTGTATAGCTGAGTCTTGAGTCATTGTTCAGACAGCGTGCGTTATCACTAAAGGAGGCCTATGTCTGAGTTGCGTGTTAGCTCAGACAGCTTTGTTACCTGTGAAAATCTCTTTGGGAATGCATGTGGGAACCAGTTTCAGGTCAAGCAACGGTGTGAGGACACCTTCAAGGTTTCCAAACATGGAGGACAGGCCAAGAGTAAAAAGCATGATGAAGAAGAGCACAGACCAAACTTGGGAACCTGGCATCTTGATCACTGCCTCAGTGAACACGATGAAAGCCAAGCCCGTTCCCGAGGCACTCTGGGAAGAGAGATGATCTCAGTTTGAATCTCTGCATGATTACTGGGGTACCTGCTCAGAATATAGACTCAAACACAATACACATGACCCTTCTGGATAGAACAGAGTATTGAAGTTCATTACCTGGTCAAGGAAGGTCTGAAGATCACAGACCTTCAGATGAAGGTTTGCCACTTTGGTAGGATCTGAAGTATTCAGGTAAGTCAGCCAAGTCTCATAGTTCTCAATTGTTATGTTTTGGTCTCCCATATTAAATGCATTTGTCAGGGACAAAATATTGCTGTAAGTCATTAAGACACATATAGTACAATTCATTAAAAAAACTCATTGATTCCTGTAGCACGGTCCTGATTTCAGAATAATTTAATACTCTTATGCTGATGTACATGTGAGAAAAATGTCTCAGGCACAATAACATACTGAGTAGTTAAATCTGTTTTAATTGTTTTTAAAAACTATTGAACAATACTACTTTTTTAGATGTAAATTTGTGGTAGTCTTTGGAACTAACTGGTGTAATAATGTTTGCCATTGTTGTTTCAACATATTTCTTACATTCTTACGAGCTCTTTTTCTTCTTATGACAAAGTTTTAAGTACAATATTGTTGCAAAAATACAAATCATTTTATTACACACACACACACTTTTGGAACCGCTAGTCCCATATGGGGTCACGGGGAACCGGAGCCTACCCGGCAACACAGGGCGTAAGACCGGAGGGGGAGGGGACGCACCCAGGACGGGACGCCAGTCCGCCACAAGGTACCCCAAGTGGGACTCGAACCCCAGACCTACCAGAGAGCAGGATCCGGTCCAACCCACTGCGCCACCGCACCCCCTATTATTTTATTACAACTAATTACAAATGTTTGCATCTTCATGATATTAAACTCACTTGTTCAGGCAGTCCTCGTAGTTACTGTTAGCCTTAAATCCGAGAATGGCAAAGATTGGAATCGATGCATATATAGAGGTGGCACTGTTAATGCAGCCAACAATTATAGCATCTTGCTCGCAGTTGTTTCTGAAAGGTACAGATGTGTGCAATTATTCTGACAACACACGAATGAATGAATGAATGAAGTGAGCTGGTTTTCTTTGGAAGCATTGTCAAGCAATCAAACAATTTACTTCTCAGACATGTTTAACATCTAATTTATTTTTTACTCAGATAGATTTGTCTTACTTCTGAGGGTTATAGCTGGAGAAGGCAATGAGACCCCCAAAAGCCAAGGACAAGGAAAAGAATATCTGAGTAGCAGCATCTAGCCATACCCTTGGGTTCTTCAGTATTTCCCACTGCCAAAAGATACAGTCAGAGGACATAAGTGTCACTTTCCCATGAGACATATATGTATGTATATAAAATATATGAGGTAAACCTTATAAGTATCTATCCACATACACCGATCAGCAACAACATTAAAACCACTGACAGGTGAAGTGAATAACATTGATTATCTCGTTACAATGGCACCTGTCAAGGGGTGGGATATATTAGGCGGCAAGTGAACAGTCAGTTCTTGAATTTGATGTGTTGGAAGCAGGAAAAATGGGCAAGCATAAGAATTTGAGCGAATTTGACAAGGGCCAAATTGTGATGGCTAGACGGCTGGGTCAGAGCAACTCCAAAATGGCAGGTCTTGTGGGTTGACCCTGGTATGCAGTGGTTAATACCTCCCTATCAAAGTGGTCTAAGAAATGATAATGGGTGAACCAGTAACAGGGTCATAGGTACCCAAGGCTCATTGATGCACGTGGGGAACAAAAGCTAGCCCGTCTGGTCCTATCCCACAGAAGAGCTACTGTAGCACAAATTGCTGAAAACCATAATGCTGGCCACGATTGAAAGGTGTCAGAACACACAGTGCATTGCAGCCTGCTGCATATGGGGCTGTGTAGCTGTAGACCGATCAGAGTGCCCATGCTGACCCCTGTCCACTGCCAAAGCGCCTACAATGGGCATATGAGTGTCACAACTGGACCATGGAGCAATGGAAGAAGGTGGTCTGGTCTGATGAATCTTGTTTTCTTTTAGATTATGTGGATGCCTGGATGCGTGTGTGGGAAAGAAATGGCAGAAGGATGCACTATAGGAAGAAGGCAAGTCAGGGGGAGGCAGTGTGATGCTCTGGGTAATGTTCTGCTGGGAACCTTTGTGTCCTGGCATTCATGTGGATGTTATTTTTACACATACCACCTACCTAAAGATTGTTGCAGACCATGTAAACCATTTCATGGCAACAGCATTCCCTGGTAGCAGTGGCCCTCTTTCAGCAGGATAATGCACCCTGCCACACTAAGAAAATTGTTAAAAAGTTGAAGGTTTGACTTGGCCTCCAAATCCCCCAGATCTCAGTCCGATCGAGCATCTGTGGGATGTGCTGGAAAAACAAATCCGAACCATGGAGGCCCCACCTCGCAAGTTACAGGACTAAAAGGATCTGCTGCTAACTTCTTGTTGCCAGATACCACAGGACACCTTCAGAGGTTTTGTGGAGTCCATGCCTCGATGGGTCACAGCTATTTTGGCGGCATGAGGGGGACCGGTGGTTTTAATGTTACGGCTGATTGGTGTATATATTTGTAGTTCAGTTCAATGTGTAACATCTGGTCATCCAGTAACATGGTTGAGGACAGAGTCTTGAGTGTTGTCTGTTAAAGACAAGGAATTCAGGCATCTTTGTACCCTTATGCGAAACTAGAAAAAAATGTTCAGCTATAAAATTTGGTAAAACGGTAATCTTTCCTTCATTGACAAAATGAGTAGTCAAGTTAAATCCAAGATCTCTTGAAGGTATAAAACAGTGAATCAGCCCAAGTAAGTGATCCACTACATTACTCTGTGCAGCAACAGGAGGCTGACCTGGGGTGTGAACAGGTACTTCAGGCCAGTCATGGCACCTGGCAGGGTTAGCGCTCTGACGAGGAAGATGGTGAGAACGAGGTACGGGAATGTGGCTGTGATGTACGCCGCCTGCAGAACAATATTTTAGACAGTCCAATCTGAACCTGCAATCACGGTATACACTCCTGTCTTTCTTGCACTTGCCTTCAAACAAAAGGTTAGCAGTTCGGAAAAGCAATTATCATGACGTATCGCAAGGAATGCCACTGATTTTTTTTTTTTTTTTATTTTAAAATAACCTCCTGCTATTAATGACTGACAATGGCATAGCTGACATCAGGTTTGTCATGGATTGTGTTTATTTCTGCAAGGGAAGTACACGTATATGTAATTCATTCTACAGACAGACGTAACACTCTTCTTGTCATTATTGAGAGTAAAACCTGCATGAATGTCCTAACTCAACCACATTTTGAGTAATGTTTGCAGCTAGTTAAATACAAGTGAAGTGAAATGACTTTTAAAAATATGGTCTTGTAAGGGTCTGGCACTTTTAAAAGGTCTGCAGCCTTCAGTTAGCCCACCTTGCCAATGGTCTCAATGCCACGGATGAAACAGACGTAGACAATGCACCAGGCTGTGGCCAAACATATGACGAGCCACCACTGCAAGGAGCCACTAGTCTCAATGTTGGGAGTGATGTTCAGTGTCTCCCGGTACCAGAAGTAGTTCACTGGGCTGCTCAACTCACATTCCCTCACGTATTCTGAAAGATTAGCATTGGAGGTTAAAGTGTCACTCACACAGACTAGCCCGACAAAGTACGCCATGCTTTACGGATTGAAAACATTGACAGCTGTGTTTGTTTTCCTTGGATGTCTGCTCGACTGACTTACCTGTGAGGTTAAAGACAGGACATGATCTCCAAGGAAGTGGATTTTGAAATGAATGGAAGAAATACCACAGAACCCAAGCCAAGATGGTGTTGTAGAACATGCCTACCAAGAAGGACACCACCATCGAAGCCATGCCTGCAAAGGAGTGTATGGCTCATAAGGAATTGTGTTATACGCAACCAAATATTTTCATGGGACATGCACTGATGAGTGTCTGAACAATATCTTCCAACCAACAGTGATTAAATCCACATAATAACAAACCCAAACCCAATCCCAACCATCATGCAGGCTGTTAATCATGGATAACAATAGAAAAATTACCAGACATTTATGAGTAAATTATTGTCAGGGTTAGGGTAAATAGAACACGGTCTTCAGACTTTTGAAATGATTTTCCCCATATAAAATACAGTGTTTTCGAATACAACCAGTAAAGGCTTCTGTTGTACTGCTCCTGGTGCACCTCTATAAGTTGTGAAGTTAACATCAAATTACGTGAAAACTTCCTGCTGCTGAGAAGCTACTTTTTCATTTTATCAGAATTCACCCTTAGGTGCTGGAGCTGATCTCAAGTTAAATATTTTCCACCTTTACCAGTGTGAACTGAGGGTTTTGAGCCAGTTTCTACATTACAACTGTGTACGATACCATGCTTAACTTCAGACATACATCAGAAACCAAAAGGGGTTTTTGTGTGTTGCTAATTTCAAACTACAAAATAGAGTTATTCATTTCTATGCTGCAAGAGTCCGGCATTGTGCTGAATCAGACTGGAAAAAACAACCAAGCACGGCATACAAGGATTGGAAGTGAACAGCTTTATACTCTAAAAACTTTATCCTTTGCACAGGTTCTGTTTACTATGGACAGAACTAGATGCCCACATACCTACACCACCCAGGTAAGGTGAGATGGAGTTCCAGACCCCGATGCTTCCCATTCGCAGGCGCTGACCGATGGCTAGTTCAAGGTATAACAGAGGCAGCCCCTCAAACACCAGCGCAATCAAGTAGGGGATCAGAAATGCACCTGGAAGAGCAATGATTGTTTTCATATAGGTTTGTGCTGGACAGTCAAGCCCATCTAAGATATGGAGCTGTGACTGACTACATTTTTTTCTTTAGTTGCTGCCTTTGTCCAAAGTAAGTTTCAAGGTTAGATAATCAGCTTCATGCAGTAGGTTATTTTTACTGAAGCAATTTAGATTATGCTTCTTGCTCAAGGGTACTGTAGCAGGAGCGAGATTCAAACCAGGGACCTTCAGACTGCAAGGTGACCACCCTAACTACTACGCCACCTGCTGACTCATATCCCCTGTAAATTGTATACGAAAAGTACTGTGTTCAGAACTTAACCGTTGGCATGTTTGGTTGCAATTTTCAACCGAATTTATGTATGGAGTGAATTTTACAAATATAGCAAATATAAGCTGAACACATTTAATTATTCTCTACTGAACTGTTGATGGGCTGTGTGGAATTTGCATTAATTATCTTAATAATGAGAACATGAGTTGGAAAATCCAGTTTATCCATGCACAAGAAATCCTTGTGACAGTAAGCACTGACATATCCAATTCGTTGAGACTCTAGCTAAGAAAACGATGGGGTTGACTCGAGTCCAGAGTACATTGTAAATGCTCTCTGCAGCAACTGTATATTTGACTTTGACACTAAAACACATATGAGATGTGGCTGAACAAAGGCCAATCACTCAGCCAAGGAACTAAGACTGTGAATATCACATTGTTTTTCCTCACTGTAACTGTCAATGTTATCTCAATGCTGCCCTTGCTTTTCAGTATAAATCACATAATCACCTTCCAGTATCCAAGGAACCAATGACCAGCTCCCTATTATTGTTGTTCCAATAATATGATCAATGATTCACTGAAACTTTCAGCTGACAGCTATTATCTGTTGTTTCTGTGTAAAATAATGTTTCATTTTATATAGTTTTATTAATGTATTATTTTCTCTATTTTATCTAAAGTTTTATTTATTAAATTTTTTTTAAATAGTTACTTAATGCTGAATAGTTACTTTGTTGTTGCCTCAGGATAAACATACCTAGAAATTAATATATTCAGCAGAACCTAGTATATTTTTATGCATTTGGTGTTTCATTGTACTGATAAAAATAGACTGTTTCAGACAAGTTAATACTGCCATGAAAGTGAGCTGAAGGGTGGGTGGGTGGGGGATGGCAAAATTTCCCAGTTAAGGAAAAATAGTTTGAGATGCTGGCCCAAGATTTGATTGAGAGTGTAAAACATTACCAGATTTAATTAGTATTCCTATAAAGGTCTTCTTGGCTCTGGAAAAGAACTTGTATGGACACATAGGAAAATTCTGGCATAGTAAAACATGAAACTAGCAAACTCCTTGTTGACCATTAGCCACAGAATGAGTTGAATTATTTTTTACTTAGTAAATGATTTTTTTTAGTCTTAAAGAGAGACAGCAAAGTGTAACAAAGATTTGGGGGAAAAAAACTCTTAAACTCACACTGACAGCTTGAACTGTTCATGGTCACAGCAGTGCGGATGGAGCCTATCCAAAAATCACTGGGTGCAAGGCTGAGGGAGCTCAACTCTGCAGAGGAAGCCAGTCCATCGCAGGGTAATCATACACACACACACACACACTCACCCATTCACACACTATGGGCAATTTAGCATCACCAGTTCAGCTGAATTGCATGTCTTTGGTACGTGGGAGGAAACCAATACAGACACAAGGAGAACATAAAACCTCCACACAAACTGAGCCAGATTCAAACCTGAGCAGCCCAGGTGCTGTGAAGTGACACCTGCTGCACCACCCTGCCACCCTCATCTCTCTTACAAATAGCATTTTTTTTTTTTTACCAGTACTTCGGGAAATTAAAAATCCTGTTTCCACAAAATGTATTGCAAAGTGAAGTGATTGTTATACTGACATTTTTATTTCCTTTGTGGAAAGCTATTAAAAAATCACAGTCTAGTACCACAGGAAAAATGTGGGATAGATGCAGCGGATTCTTAGAATTCACATAACGCCACCCTTGCAGTGTTTCAGTGAGTTAACAAAGCATTATATATATATTTTTTTCATTTCGCTGACACCTTTCTCCAAAGCAACATATAAGGTTAAGCAATCTGCCCATTTATACCACTAGGTAATTTTACTGGAATAATTTAGGGTAAGTACATTGCTCAGGGGTACTACAGCAAGAAGTGGGATTCATACCAGCAATCTTTGGACCCAAAGGCATCAGTTCTCACCACTAAACTATCAAAATCTCGCAAATATCACAACCACACTACACGAAAGGTCTAAACTCTAAATGTTTTTGTTAATAAGGTTATAAAATAAACAATGTGACCACGTGAAGCTATTTTACAATGACTCTGAGAACTATGCAGATGCAGAAAACATATCATCGAAACAACAAAATAATCATTTGTAAAACAAAATGCATAAAACATTTTTAAGGAGAACTGAAAGTAATGGAAGTCTAATAACTGCTTGTGTGACACTAATTCTTAAAGAAATCAAATATGAAGTTTGTTCACTTTCAGTTTTTTAACTCTGGTAATATTTTTCGTATACCCTGACATGTACGAAACTATATGTATACGTATATATTCACTTACCTCCCCCATAGATCTGGCACAAGTAAGGAAATCGCCAGACATTACCAAGACCCACAGCAAATCCAATGCAGGTAAGCAGGTACTGAATCTTATTGTCCCATTTGGGTCTTTCACCTGTGCTCTTTGATACCTCAACGTTGGCAGTATCAGCTTTGACTTCTGTTCCCTTTGCGCTCATCCTGAGTGTGTCCTACACCCAACCCTGGTCTTCACTTATGTGGTTCTTCCTGTCCAGTGTGGGCTTCTGCAGTTTTCTTTGGAAGGTTGTCAGATATACCTCAAACCCTGGTATACTTTCTGTACTTGGATATCAGTCTCTTGTCTTGTATGGCAGGTGGTGGGGGTGAGAGGGTGGGAGGTGTCTGAGTGAACACTGCAGTGCGTTGAAGGACCTGCTGTATCACAGGTTCTTGACAGGAAGGGCATGAAAAGTGTAATAGTTATTTTGCAGTCAGTGAGAAGTGAGACAGCCTATTATAACTGTTCATAATAACTATGTGTGTATGTGCAAATGGGTCATTAAAGGGAGATGAAAGCAATTCCCAGTGCAAATGGAATTATGAGTGGTGGGATGGGGGAATTAGGGATGAGAGATTTTAAAACTATATAGAAAACTTTATCTTTAAATTTTTAAACTTCAAGATGTCTTAAAAAGGGTAAGGAAAAGAATGAAAGGGAAGAAGGAAATAATTTCAGGGGGGCTTAAAAACATAAAGAGCCAAAGGTGCTGATTTATCTGACATTTTGACAGGTTGCTGTTTGATTTAGAACCATTTCTGTTATATCTTTGTGAAATTCTATAGTATTTTATTTTTTTCCACTAGTCCTCCTAAGTTTTTGTATTTATGTTTAATAATTCAATATGTACTCCAGGGAAAGGGGGGGCGCAGTGGTGCGGTGGCACAGTGGGTTGGAGCGGGTCCTGGTGGGTCTAGGGTTCGAGTCCTACTTGGGGTGCCTTGGAATGGACTGGCGTCCTGTCCTGGGCGTGTACCCTCCCCCTCCAGCCTTTTCCCCTGTGTTGCTGAGTTAGGCTCCGGCTCCCTGAAACCCCGTATGGGGCAAGTGGTTTCAGATGATGTGTGTGTGTGTGTGTGTGTGTGTGTGTGTACTCCAGGGAGCCAAAGCAAACGCTGATGAAAGATACACCATGTACTGATGCAGTGAGGTGCTACAGCAAGAAAGACACCTTACACAACAGCACTGTATATAGTGTACAAAGCATGATATACAGTACAGAGCATATTCTCCTCACAAAGTTGGCATGTTCAGCATAGCATGACATTGAGTTAACAGTGTGAATGAAAATCAACATGCTGTGTCCTGCCTTTCAAAGAAAAAGACAATTATTAACAGTCGACAAGTATTTGTTAAAACCTCTGTTTTAACTAACAAAAACCTGCTGTATTTCTATGTCGCTTATGTTATTCTAAGCCTCAACATTTTCTCAGTATATTTTAAACCATAATAACTGGCAAGACAAGATTTTAAAAAAGACATTTTTTTTTGATTGTAAGGAAAAGACTTCATTTTAAGGCTGATGTTCTCTTTGTTTCGATCTTTACTCCTCTCTGATGCAAGTAAGAAACAATGCAGAGCAGAGTTCTCTTTTGTAGGCCATTATAAATATATATATAGTGTGTGAGTGACACAGTTTGCACTGATGTATGGATGAGTGAGCCAGTGTATGTAGGGTATCTAGCACTGTATGTCACCTTGGTGAACAAGGTGTGTGGGCTGATAGCACTACACAGTATCCACTGGAAGTGGCATTACTAAATAAATAAATGTAAATGTAATGTAAATGCAAATATTGCCATAGTGGTCCCCCGCAATCCACTGTCAGACTCTCACTTGCCTGATCATACCGCCTTTCCCCAGATATTCTTCATCCTTCAATTCCTCAACAATGGTTAGGGAGTCTGCACCAACATGACATTTTTCTCCTCCAGAAGAAAGGCTGCAAATGGACACAAAGTGAGAGGAAGAGACTGACTAATACGTTCAGCTGCCAGTCACTGTCACTATGAAATGTGCAGCTTATGACGGAAAAGGAGGGAACCCATCTGCTCTGCATTGTAAGGGGTCGATTTTAGCACCCAGCTCACCAAATTCACAATAAAATAATAAAGCTGGTATCCTGAAGGTAGTGCCCATTCGAACAGGTAGGGAGTGTCAATGGAATTTCATGTTTCCTGTTTCATATTAAAACCAAAGTAGATGGCTCTGTACAGTTCTCATGCTAGAGCCATGATACACAGAACAGGGGAATCGCTGTCAGGCTCAAAGTACAAGGACAGACATTATATTTCATTTACATTAGTTTACAATGTGTATCACCCACTTGGTTTTGAATGGGAATTTGACCATGGCACCAGTACTGCAAATGTATTTATTAGTCCTATCATTTAGTTACTTGATAATGTTTTGTAATCCACACTGATTTACGTGCTATCTAATTTGGGTTGACATATCATATATATGCGTGGATATTCCAAGCAAATGGGGGTGCGGTGGCGCAGTGGGTTGGACCGCAGTCCTGCTCTCCGGTGGGTCTGGGGTTCGAGTCCCGCTTGGGGTGCCTTGTGATGGACTGGCGTCCCGTCCTGGGTGTGTCCCCTTCCCCCTCCGGCCTTACGCCCTGTGTTGCCGGGTAGGCTCCGGTTCCCTGCGACCCCGTAAGGGACAAGCGGTTCTGAAAATGTGTGTGTGTATTCCAAGCAAAAAAGCAAATCAAGACCGGAAACTCATGAACAATCGGTGACCTTTACACTACATCACCTGTCCTAAATTATTGTAAAAATATTACTGAATGAAATTCACTAGGAAAGATTAAAATTCCTTTAGCTGGTATACTGTGATATGCTTTGTGAATGAAAGGAACTCTTTTTTTTGCAAATTAAGAACTAATAAGTGATAAGCTCACAAAGCCACCCTGCATTAGGGAACAGAATGTAAGGGCATAAGCAAACAATTGGATAACAAGAAAAGAGTACATTATAAAATGCTGACGGGTTTGGTGTGTGATAGAAAGCACACAGGCAATGTCTACGTAAAGAAAACAGCAACGAGAAAGTACAATGAAAAGTGTTACATTGCACAACCAAAGGGGGGCACGGTGGTGCAGCGGGTTTGTCCTGTGCCTGCTCTCTGGTGAGCCTGGGGTTCCGAGTCCCGCTTCGGATGCCTTGTGACGCACTGGCGTCCCGTCTTGGGTGTGTCCCTTCCCTCTCCAGCTCTGCACCCTGTGCTGCCGGGTTTCAGCAAGTGTATGTGTGCATAACCAAAATAAAAATAGCTAAGTATTAAATTACCACCAATGCTGGTTTTGAAAACTAAATTACTCACAATTATAAAAGCATGTATACAACAGATTAATTTTTACAAGAGCAATGCAAGGTACCTACTAGGATGCAATACTGTAGGAGCAGCAGTTCAAAGCCAAGTCTTTTCACGGAAAGATGATGGTTTGAACCATTCGATGTCCACATGACATTTCAGAATTTCTGATCATTTGACCAAACATGCTTAAATGTAGAGGACAGTCATCATCATTAGGGATACAGTGTCACAGTGGGTAAAGCTGCTCCCTCACTGCTCCTCAGTTCTTTGGTTGACACAGGTTTGAGTCCAGGGTGTATGAAGTTTGCATGTTTCCACCCTGTGTTTGCACCACACAGGCATTCGTAGAAGAAGGTGCTCAGATACCTCTATGGTTCCTTTCATTTGACAGCCTGGCACTTTCACACACATCAAAACGTAGATGAATCTCTCCTCATTTTCATTAGTGTGCGCCTGAAGCAGGTTTTTTGCCTGTACTATCCCAAATGGAGGGGAAACACACACGTATTTACCATATATGCGAAAAGTTCTAAATTGCAGCATATATCCAGCATATAGTTATAATATACTTGCAGGGATGTATAAATGTGAAGGGTAAAACTACTTTTGTTAAAACGTAAAAAAAAAAAAGTTAGAAGATATTTTGTTAATTCTAGGGCCATTTACATGTATTAAAGAATTTCACTTTCAAATGGCGTATCTCATAATAAATTTTGTATATACCCATAATTGAGAAATCTAATAGTTTATGAAGAAGACATCCATAAGATTTGCAAGGAAATGTTATTGGAAAGAAGTTACTGTGAGACGCAGAAGTATTTCATCCGCTCACTACATGGCTCTTCTTTATGTATATGGATATAATTGTTAGTTGTGATCTAAAATTAGACAGCTTTTTTTAAAATATGTAAACATTTGTTTTTATATGTTATTTACAGTTTGTGGATCTTTGTGTTGCAGTTCCAACTACTTAGACTAAAAGGAAATATTGGAGCTATTGACATAACTGATGTAATTGAAAATAAAATATTCTGTGAGTTTTTGATTTTGATATATGTAACCTGTATTATTTTTGTGACATCTTTGTGAATAATAATGTGCTTAGTCCTACTCGTGTAAAATCAGCAGTACTAGCAAGTTGTATATTGTACGGACTGTGTAGCAATGACTGATAATTTTTTGCACATTTTGAACATGTACTACTGATATGGTTATATTTGCTCACACTTTAAAAGCTTTTATCCTTATCCCATTGCTGAAATTTAGTCTATTACACTGTGTCATTTGCTTGGCAATATCAAGACCTTGTACGGTCAGGCACTAAAGTATTGTTTTATATTTAGCACATTTTATGGAGGAACGAGTCTGCTAGAAAAGTAACCAACAGAATGTGAAACTGGAATAAGCAGTAATACGTGAAAACTCAAACTCATTCTGTAAAAATGTAATTCAATTTTTTTACAATGTAATGTAAAATTTATATAATACCACCATTTATGCTGGTGCACATTATATCACAAGTAGCTGCCTGTAGGACTGAGTCAAATAGGAAATACAAAGATCAACATGATGTCTGATATAAAATTATACAAATTTATTTAGCTGTTAGGAGTTGAAGAGAAGTGGGTCTTAAAGAGATGTGTTTTGAGATGCTTTGTGGATCCTAGGAAGGATTTGGTAGCTCTGGTAGCGGTGGGCAACCGCGGCACTCTTGCTACAGGTTTATTAGGTGCTGTAGGTATCAGGGTGCTGATCCTTTGACTATCTTGTAGGCCGTAAGCAGACCCTTGAGCTTGATATAGACAGCCAGGAGAGGACGTTGGAGACAGATGAAGAAGCGAGATACATGGGAATGCTTTGGCAGATGAAATACTCCTTGTGCCACAGCATTCTGGATTAGCAGTAGAGGCTTCAAGATTGAGTCCAGAGGACAAGACTGGAAGGGGTTGCAGTAGTATAGCTGAGGTATGACCGTGACCTGGACAAGGTGCAGTGTAGAGTGTGGTGAGAGATAAAAACAAATCCTACAAATGTTCCACAAGAGGCATAGGATCAAGTTATGATTTCAGTGCACTGTCAGAAGCAGACTTCAGTCAATTATTACTGTCAAGCTCAATGGCTAAGGCTGTTACCTTCTAATCTGAACATGCCTGTGTCAGATCCTGGTATCAGTACCCTGACCATTACATTTTCATTCGTTTATTAGGCTAACACATTTCTCAAAGTAGCTTTGGGACAACAAAGGTGCTTCGGCAGAGCACAGGATTCAAACCTGTGTCCTTCGAATCCGAAGGGATTTCCACTAACCACTATGTTACCTGCTGCACCCCAAGCAACATACTTATCCTGAATAAATTCAGCAGAAGTACTGTGCTGCATGAATGGGCAAAACATAGTAAATCTGATTGCCTGACGTTTTACATCCCCTTGGACAAAGGTGTCAGGAAAGTGAAGATAAGTAAGCGCTGTAGGGCTGTCATTCATTTGTGAAACTGTGCCCTCTGTTGGCAGATGGAAGCATAGCCAAGAGTAACAACACTTCCAAGTTGCAGTGCTCTATCTCTCTGGAGTGGAGGCCTTACCACTTCCTACAGAAAAGTGGCAAGCCAAAAAAATCTGAAAAAGTCCACATCTTACACATTTGATGTAATACAATATCCTCAACCGCTGATCATAAATGCTCATGTCTGTTGTACTAATTTTGTTACACTTTTTTTTTTCACTCACGTAAAGGAGTACCTTTAACTGGAGAGTTCCACACATAATTTTGCAGCTTCCCACTAGTTTCTTAGCTATAAAAAGGAATGTAAATGCTTTCTTCTATGAGAAATTTAATTTTCGCCATGAAAACAAAAAAAAAAAAAATAAAAATTTAATTGACATTTGTGAATAAGCACAAATTTTGGTGTTTACACCTAATCTGCCATGTATCCATCAATCAATGTACAAATTCTCTCGCTCTTAATTCTTGTTTGCTGCTCATTATATTCAGCCTCTTTTTGGTTCTTTTTTCCTTTTAGTAAATTAAGGAAAGAACTTTGTAAAGACAATACTTTGTCTTAAGTGTGCAGTGTAACAGAGAAACTGCATGCATTTAAAGATCACCGTTTCTCTGGTGTCAGTTGTGTCTCTGAACCTCTTGACTGCCTGTCCATTGATGAGAACCACTGCTTTTGCATTAAGACTATTCTTTCTGTTTATGCAAATGCATAACACCCCCAACACACACAGGGGGAGGGGCCACTGCTCCTGGAACTGACAGCATTTTGCGCCGTGTCCGTTGTCTTGTGGAACACACTGTGTTGCCAATGACAACGGTCGTAGAGCGCCGGTAATAGACACCCCTGCGGAGCGGGTCGCGCGCTAGCGCGGGGGATGCGGGGAGGGTGGGAGGTGCCAGCAAAGATTCTGTCACTTTCTTCAAAGTTGTCTCCTGATACTTTGTATTCACCGCGCGCCAAGCCACGGTTTGTATACTCCTGGTTACTTTGGAAACCGGGGGGGGGCACGCATTGTTTCGGAGAAACCACTTATTTAGTGTCTGCCCTCTTTAAACTTCCTTCAAAAGGGACAATGTGTCACGTGACGAAATTGTTCGCCATTTAGGCCAGGGTCCAAACAAATTGAAAGTTATTGTCTTTAGTTTAAACACAAATATATTTCCAGCTATTAATTTACAGCCGCGTTGCACGGAGCGTTAATACGGCTTGACCTCAATACGACAATGATGCTGCACGCACAACCGAAAAGTGTGTTATTATTTAATTGGATTTGGGCATAAAAGTGCAGCTTCTGCGAGCGGTTTAAAAAAAAAAAAAAAAAAAAAAAAAAAAAACTCACGTGGCCACCAGATGTCGCCATTTCGCAGAAAATTTTGCCCCGGTGTCCCTGAAGTTTCGCTGTCAGTGCGGACGCTTCGGCTGATGGAGGGGGTGTGGGGAGGTGCAGGGAGGTAGGTGTGTGTGTGTGTCTCAGTGTGTGTAGGGAGCTCCTCTCTCTCCTCTCCTCTCCTCTCCTCTCCAGTGTCTTTTCTGCACACTCGGAGCGAGGCTGGCAGTCCGGTCCCGGCTGCAGCAGCAGCAGCGGTCGCAGCACCTTCTTCGCTCGCTCGCTCGCTCTCTCGCGATGTCCTCGGACCAGAGCGTCCCTCGCATTTCGGCGACAAGAAGGAGGAGATAAAAGCACATACACGCAGCAGGGGCTGGACAGAGGATGTCTGTGAAATATCAATTAGGCGAATGAATCGTGGGTCTCAGATGCGCGTTTCACACACACAGCATCCGTGTGCGTTCCTGAGGCTGAAGCGGAGCCGCATCTCCTCAACTTTGTGACCTCCTCTAATCTGATGTCTTAACTGCCACGGTGCCAGACACCCGGGATTCCTGATAAAATCGCACCTTTTCAACCACCCGCAGTCTTGTTTTGTTTCTTCTTTTTTTTTTTTTTTTTTTTTTTAACAAGCTGTTTTGCATGGATGCACCATGGCCACCTTCACGTGCAGGGTTCAGTTCTTAGATGACACCGATCCGTTCAACAGCACCAATTTCCCCGAACCGACGAGACCTCCTCTGTACACCTTCAGACAGGACCTTCCCCTGGTGGACCAGATCGCAGGAGTCCACAAGACCCTGAAAGCCCCACACAAGGTAAGTCCTTCACCTGTCGGCACATCAGCCAAGTCGACTGCACATATTGGGGCTTTTTCCCTGTTACTGCGTGGAACGTGCATCCAAGAAGGGAATGACAGCTGTGTGAAGCGTTTCCTATCCGTCTTGTAACCCGGTAAATACACCATGAGTCGCTGCTGTCCAGCTTCGTTCAGCTGAATTCTGCCGTCCAAGCAACTCCATCAGTTGGGGAAGGTGGTCAGGAGATGTGTAACAGAGGTGCGTTTCCACGGTTCTTTGGTGATGTACCTCTCTGCCCACGAGGAGAACGTTGTGAGCATTGTCCTGAGGTCAAAGGTGTAAAAACTATTGTAGTGTTTTGTGTTCCGGGGTGCTTGATAAATATGAGCACACATCGCGCCAGTTAGAATCAGTTGGCACCCTTTGCTGCAGATCAACAAGATGTTCATCCATCTTTTTGGATAAGGAGACTTTGGTTTTGCTGTTGGTGCATGAGAGAAGTCAGCAGGTCAACATGTTATGGAAGGATGAGTGGCATGCATATGGCATCTCCAGGGAAAAGGTTTCCCTGCCCCACACACCTGGTAAGAGTGTATAAATTATATGGAAACTGCTTGACGTTTATTACCAACAGAGACCCCCCACCACCACCACTTCCCTCCCACTTCCGCTCCAGATAACTGCGTACCCAGACAAAACTCCGCAACCTTCATGCAATGACACCTAAGCCATGAGGACAGCAAAACTGCGAAAAGTATACTGGGCCACATACCCTCTTAAAAATGTCATGTGAGGAGTTACTTAGCTTTGTTTAAATAGAACCAAAATATTGTTATATTTAGGTTTCTGAAATTATGTTTCTATAATAGGCATTTGCACTGTTTTTTAATCTTTGTGTTTATGTATTGTTATGGTACCGTTTGTTGTTTGTTTGTTCGTTCATAGGTAACTAACACTGCTCAGTGTAGTGGCAGACTAAACACCCTCTGAAGGAATGTTTCTGCTTAAAGGACAAAAGCCTAAACTTTTGCAAAAAAAAAAAAATAAGATGCCAAAGAACACAGAGCACTGGTTTCTTTTGACTTCAGTGTGGTGACCAGAAAATCAGGACAAGTTTTGTATTAAAGTCAGATCCAGATGGTTTGCATTACAGTTGCTGTCTTTAGACATAAATTGTGACAGTGAGATTTGAACATCTTTGATCAGATTCTTACTGTGATGCAACAGTTCATTTTAGCGATAAACGAAATTCCACAGTCGGCCCACCATAGGTGATGTGGGAAATACTTACTGCAATGAACCAGTTCTTTGATGAACTCTTTTTTTTTTACACATATTGCCTTTTATGATGGGGGTGCGGTGGCGCAGTGGGTTGGACCGGGTCCTGCTCTCCGGTGGGTCTGGGGTTCGAGTCCCGCTTGGGGTGCCTTGCGGCGGACTGGCGTCCCGTCCTGGGTGTGTCCCCTCCCCCTCTGGCCTTACGCCCTATGTTGCCGGGTAGGCTCCGGTTCCCCCACGACCCCATATGGGATAAGCAGTTCTGGAAATGCCATGCCTTTTATGATTTACATTTCAAATTTCAAAAGCATCAGCTTTTGTCTGTAGTATCCTTGCTTTGTTTTTATGGTAACTACTAGATTTTTTTTTTTTGAACAACACATTATACTGGTTCAGTATCTATTAATCAACATCTGTTTCCCATCCATTCAAGAGGCTAATGCATAAAAGTTAATGACACCTGTTCTGGCTAAATGTGCCTATTCAGATTAGCTAACTGCCATCCTAGAGAGAACACCTTTAATTAGAGATATGGGGGGGAGGGGCTGTTTTCTTCTCTGGGTCCCTGTGGTTCCCCGAAGGCCGGCTTCAAGCCTTTGGAAACCACAGATGACCAGAAGTACCAGACTCCTTTTTTAAGGCGAAGGCTCCAGGCCTCAAGAGTTGCAGTATGGGCTCATTTTAATTCAGCCTAACCTCATAATTGTATCATTAAAATCAGTAACTGACAAGGTAGGTCTTCACTTGGTGATTCAGGTATAGAATGAGTTCCATTTGAAAGGGAATTATAAAACTCGTGGACCCTGTAATCTTTGACTGTTACACCCCCCACTTTAGAGTCTGCAGTATCTAATGTTGAACAAGTATATAATTTAAGAATATGTTCCTTAGCATAGGGAAGGGAGAAAGCACTACTGCGCTCTGTCTGCCATGTGGAAAGAACCCTTGTCATGGCTGCTGAGTGAGGTCCCAGGGACTGACTCATTATTGATACGAAAAGGCATCCGTAACAGACCAAAGATGTGATTAGCAGGTCAGTGAAAGAGCAGCAGGCTGGTGCCAAGGCTTTTTTCGTGACTATGACATCAGCCCCAAATGTAGATGCATCTCATGCAAATGAAGTGCACTTCTTGACTGCATGGCCAGTATATGGTCTTCGTCAGTCACGCAGAGTCACTAAGAACAGACCGACATCCAGCATGGAAAGGGAAGGGGGAAAAAAAGCATTCTATAAATAAGCAGTAGATTGTATTTTGTTTGGCTTGCATGGCGCAGTTTTGGTGTATTTGTCATTAAAGTATGTCGATTTTCAGTACAGCTGTCATTTTCAGTTCTCTCTTCAACGGTTCTTCTTTTTCTTGTTTGCGCCCATTGACAGTCCTCCCGGAAGCGCTCTACCGTTCACGGTGCATTGTTCACATACTGTGCGTTGATGCACGGCGGCGCATCGCTCCTTTAATGGTAACCGGACACTGTACCACGGAAGACCAGCGATGTCTTTAAAGATCAGTGTCACACACGTGTGTACGTACACATATTTCACCGGCACACCTCCTTGCCCCAAGGTTTACTTCGTGCTGCACAGACCCAGTGCTGTTCCTTGCGTTCCACCGTCTGTAGCAGTCTGCGAGGGTTGTGGGAAAAAATGTTGGAAAGAGAAATGTTTTGAATGGCTTTGGCTGAGGGCTGACTTTATCTGCGCCATGTGACAGCCCTACCTTCCACCTGCCAGCTCGCCTTAAATGGATTAAATTAAACTAGCTTTCTTCTCCAACCGTGCTCGATAGTCAGGCTTTCCCTCCGAGGACTTGGAGTCCCTTGGACATCGAGAGAATATTCAAGAGCTGCTTTTCTAACTAGATGTGTGTGTCAGAAAATCACTAGCCGGAATAAGGACTTCTAAAGAAACTTCTCAAATGTTTTTATTGCATATGGGGTCACACAGACCTCAGTTTTGTTCAGAAAACATTTTTTAAATAGTTTTCTGTAGTCAGCAAATTGGAATACTCAAACATCGGTTGTTTTGGGGATGCGTCACGGCCTCAAGAATTGCGTCAGGAATTTATTTTGGGTGCCCAAAAAAAGACACGCAGGTCGTAATCAAAAGTTCATTTGGTTTCCCTTTTCCCTCCGTCTGTCAGATCGACGGGCTTTTGAAACCCATCTCTCAGCACAGCGCGGCCTGCGAGTCACGAAACCTTCAGGATGCGGCGGGAGACCACAGAGGCCTGGCTCTCGTTTGGGGCCGGCCCTCGCCCCATCGAGCTGGGGGTGGGAATGCTCCCGTGACACGGAGGAGAGGGAAATAAAGCTGACAGAGTCCGACGTCCCCCAGTGCGAGTGGCCCATCCCTTGAACACATGATCTGAGCCCCAAACCAACCGTACTTAAAAAGTGATCTTAAAGAACCGCAAAATAAGCAGAGAGCAGCTCCCATGGCAAAGAGCGCACATCACACGCACCCGCCGCCAGAACTGATAAAAAGCAGCGAGGCCCGTGGGCACCGTCACTTAGAGAGCGGTGAGCTGTTTGCAAAAAAATGAGAATCGTACGTCTGCGTGCCGTGGAAAGCATCCGTTTTCCTATGGATATGTCTTTTTATTTTCTGATTTCGAGATCATTCTCACTCGTTTTGAAGGTTGGGGTACCAGTCGTCCAGAGCCTATCCCGGAAACGGGCTCAAAGCTGAGCAGGGCACCTTGGAAAGGATGTCGGTCCATCGCGGGGTAGTCAGGGTCCTACTTTTCTTGTTGATAGTGTAGCGCAGCATCACCCAGGCAGACTCAGCGCAGCCCTCATGGGACACGCAGAGCCGTGTACCGGCATTATCCCCCATAGTAACTGTCTCCATGCCCCATGGTAGGGTTGCCACTTCTGCTCTTTTTGTTTCTGCCCGTGTGTATGGCGAATAGGTCAGATAGTTAAAAATAGCTGTTGTTCCAACATGGCGTATGAGAGAAGCAGAGTTTCACCCTTTCTCTCTTGATTGTGTTTTGTCTAAGGAGTGGGTTGGAAATGGACAGAACACCTGCATTTTCAATTCCCTCTTTCAACACGTGCACACCCTGTGTTGCCAAGTCTGTTGCATCTTCCAGCAGTTGCTCACAGGTCAGTTTATCAAGTAGCCTGGTTTTCCATCTCTCTGTTTTTGGTTTTGTAAATGGCCTTAGCTTTCCATCTAGGTGTAAATGTTTCGTAAACCGAAAAGGTTTCCAAAGGTTTTATTTTTCTTTTTTTACCTTCCGTTGGTGAAGGAAACACCACCACTCTGGCAGAATCTGATGTGGTGTGGTCGCTAAAGCTCCCACAATCCATCAGCAAATTACAACTCTTTCTGCTCTGGCCACTATGACTCATCCGCACTTTATTGATGCTGCAGGCGTGCACACACACACACACACACACACACACACACACACACACACACACACACACACACACACACACACGCACGCACTCACACGCACTCGCTGTCTCGCTTTCCCTACTTTCCCCTTCCCTTGGCTGTCCATCACGCTCATTCTTTTGGGAAACCATTTTTTTTTGCCTACATATTACTTTAGAGAAATTACAGAGGCCTGTAATTAGGAGCTATGTTAAATGCCGTAAAATATAGGTCAGTCCTCTGCCATGGCAGCGCATGGGGATCACATATTATGTCCACATTGTTCTGTTGAGCAGAAGCTGCGACAGTCTGTCTGCATAGAACGGACGAGTTGATGGGGACAGTGAACGGTACCATATGCCACGCTGAACTGATCCCAGCCATTCAGAAGTGTAAAGAAAACAGTCATAAAGCATAGTGCTTTGTACCCAACTTCACACTCTGCACTGGCTCTCCGCCTCACATTAAAGCGCTGTGTGGAGGGCCGGCGCTGCAGTTTTTGGTTCTCCTATGCAAGAAAAAATCCGGCATCCCTTCTGTCTCTAAAATAATAAAGGTAAACATGCATAAATATATGACAAATAAATATGTGACAGGTCCTGGAGTGTGTTTCTACTTGCTTGTATTGCTGTATTTATCTGTACCGTGGACAGACGGGAAAGCTTTTCACTGCACGTCGTACTAAGTACGGTTGTGTATGTGACAAATAAAATAAAACTTGAACTTGACAAGAAAATACTTCTGTTTCAGATAGATGCATACATATCTTGAGGAGAGGAAGGTAATGTTTGAACTTTCAGGTGAAATGTTTTTTCCGTGTAATTGTGTATCATAAAATGTATGCGAATAATATATATGCACAGAACACAAATTTATACTTTCATGACTGAAAAGTTATTTTCAACACAGGAGTTCCTTAAGGGAACAAGTAGGTATGTACTATTTACTACATAGGCCAACAATTTGTTTCATTGGACATGTTACCTGCAAAGTGGCAACATTTCAGTGACTAGGAGTGATGATGTAGCATACAGTACTGACCTAATATATGAGGCTACAGACCTTCAGTTTCATAATAAAACTGTTTCTATGTTATCAAGCAGTTTGGTGCCCTCAAACTTTGGTGGCTATAGGTGATTGCTGAGATTTGCCTGTAGGGTTTTCTGCATGTTGATTTCCCTAAAATATGAACAGTTTTATCAGGCAGCCCATTCATGTTCTCTGCGGGCTGTGGACTAAACTTGTCCTATCATGATAATTATCACACACACACACACACACACACACACACACACCGTCTGAACGCTTGTCCCATACGGGGTCGCGAGGAACCGGAGCCTACCCGGCAACACAGGGCGTAAGGCCGGAGGAGGAGGGGACACACCCAGGATGGGACACCAGTCCATCGCAAGGCACCCCAAGCGGGACTCGAACCCCAGACCCACCGGAGAGCAGGACCCGGTCCAACCCACTGCGCCACCGCACCCCCCCCGTGATAATTATATTGAATTAAAATATTAATAGCTTTATTTCTTTACCCTTAATGACTGAAGCAAAGATATGTCAGAGATATGTCTGACAAGTCATGATGTATGGATGAGTGACCCATTGTAAGTAGTGTATAGCAGTGTGAGTCACCTTGGTGAATAAGGTGTGTGGGCTGTTAACACTACATAGAGTTCATTGGAAGCCGCTTTGGAGAAAAGTGTCTGCTAAATAAGTGAATGTGAACGTGAAGTCATATTTTCACATGCCTGTATTCTCACTGCTTAGAGCAGGAAGACATAAATGACCAGAGAGGTATTGCGGTGAAAGGGTGAGGCCAGTCCTCAGTGTACAGTAGCGGTTTGGTCAATGTGCCACTGCCCAGGGGGTCACAGGTTCATATCCAGCTCTGCTACACGCTGACCGCTCTTCCTATAGCTCAAACCCCGCAATCCCGGACTGATCTATAACTGTCATCCCGAATGAGGCTCTGTGGTGGGTTCGTGTTTCTTGCTCTCTGCATCCTGCTCTGGATTGGCAGGCACTCTCAGGGAATGAAAGTCACTTCTGGGATGCTCGGTAATTACCAGTCCGCTCCACGACTTTGGTCCCTTTTTAACGTTTCCTTTTTTTTCCCTCCCTTTTTTTCCGGTCAAAAATGGCTGGTGTCTGAAGGAAATTTAATCCGAGGACTTTTCTGTCCTTCTCAAGGCCACAGTTGTGAGAAAGCTGAACTGACATGTCGACTTGTTTTTCTTTTCTTTTCTTTTTTTTTTTTTTGAGAGTCTTGCTGAGCCTCGTAGAGTTTGTAGTTCCGTACCGATTGCCGTGCGCCTGTGCAAGTCATTAAAGGCATCAATTTTCAGCAAGGAAACATAGCTGCAATGTTCTGACTCAGCATCTTCACAGTAAAATATTGATACCAGTCAGTGTGTGTCCGTGTGTGCGTGTGTGTGTGTGGCAGAGGGTTTTCTTCGGTGGGCATTCGCGAGTGGGCTCGGCTCAGGATGCTGACGTCTTAAGCGCGGGCTCAGAATAGACGCATGAGGCTGACATGTCTCCGAACCCGCTTGCACTTGCAGATAGCCGCTGGAAGAAAGGAAGACAAACTGGTGTCTGTTTCTCATTGAGTGCGCCACTGGCACTGCTGTTTTGCAAAGCGCCTGGTCGGCATCATGCAGGGAGCTCTGCTCGCAAGCCACACGTGACGTTAAAGCCCGGTAGTGTAACCATGGTCGCTATTCCCCCGAGCTCAGGGGTCCCGATAGGCTGCACCGCTTACTCGCCCCGTAATCCCATTTTAAGCTACCTTCTTGCATTCTCCAAAATTAAAATATGTTGGTCGACCTGAGAGCGATGGGTCAGAGCTGCGTAAGTGGACTGGGATTATCCCCCATGGTTCCAGTGTTGTTTTTTGCCAAGTTTTTCTTTTCTTTTTTTTTTTTGTTTTGGAGTTGGCTGCTCGCTGGGTTGAGGAGTATTAAAAACAATGTGTCGTGCAGAAAGGGGCCAACAGTGTTGTCATATCTGGTTCTTCGAAGCAGCTTGTCGGCAGCAAACTTTGGTAGCGCGAGTCAAAAAATAGACCCGTTTATGTTTTCGGAGCTGCTCGCAGTCCAGTGAATATGGTGCGCGGGAAGCGTGAGCAGCCCCACGGGTACGTAGCGTCCCCACGGGTGGAGAACATGACCACTCTCTCCGTCTTCCTGCTCGTGGCTTTGCCAAGTTCTGGTAGGTTGCTGCTGATGACTGATTTTGGTGGCTGTTGTGGCTGGGTTTTTTTTTATTGTGCTTTTCAAGCTTGTTTTTGCAGCTTGCCCATTCTCACTTCAGCAACCCAAGCGCCAGTTGGTACCCTTAAATTTAGTCCGACTATCTTTGGCATCGTGTCTGGATTTTCTGTCAGCGGAGGGATTGGTCTCATAATCGGCTGAGACGCTCGTCTTAAATAAGACCTGGCGCTGGCATGCGGTTCTTGCCTTTCCCATGCTTGGATTCTCAAGTCTGTTCGGTTCCTCATCGAGGAAGACTTGCCGGGGGGGTCTTGACTTTCCCCGCTGAACTGGCCCGCTAACTCACACCTACGAGTCTCTTTTTTTACTTTTTTATATTTATTTCTTAAATTGACAAACAGAACTGGGTCTTAAGTCTTCACTGAATCGGTGAACTGATAAAACACAAACACATGGATAGGTAATGCAGCACAAGTGCGGGCAGGTTCTGCATTTAGCAGGGATGATCATCGCATGGTTTATGTTTTATCACAAGACGTTTCAATAAGTCAACCAAATGTTTCAAAATTCTTACAATTATGTGGCATAGAAAAATGTTTTTTTTTTTCTAGTGGAGGTTAGGGTTAGTGGGGGGGGTTTGGTCTGTGCCTGCTCTCTGGTGGGTCTGGGGATTAAGTCCCGCTTGGGGTGCCTTTTGATGGACTGGCGTCCCGTCCCGGGTGTGTCCCCTCCCCCTCCAGCCCTGCACCCCGTGTTGCCAGGTTAGGCTCCAATTCGCCGTGACCCTGCTTGGGACAAGCGGTTTGTGTGTGTGTGTGTGGTATGTTAGTCACTTGAGTCCACCACATATTTGCAAATGAAGCTTGCCTAGGCCATAGCAGTAAGAAAAATTTTCTTGCCACATCTTTAAGAGCAATGAACATATAGTCCATACGTGTTTAATATTCTTCTCCCTTTGAATTACCTCGTCCTCTTTGTGTACCTGTTCTACAGATTTTTGAAATTTGCCGTGCAGAAGGTATTGCGCTTCCTTGCAATGACCCTGCCGTGTGACAAACACGCGAGGTTGGCCTGTATATGGTGTAGCGGAGCTGGGGCCAAATCCTGTTCTCGAACGTGAGCGCAGGGGTTAGAGACGTAGAATTTCTGTTGTTTAGTTCCTGTGTGGGGAGGAAATGACCTGAAAGCCCAGTGAGTGCTATTAAAGGTTGACTAATGTTTCATCTCAGCGTCCTGGAGTATTTCACTGCTGTTCGAGACAAATGAAGTGACCGCATGGATCAAAGTGCCGTGTCCCCGTAATGTCTTTGCCACTTAACAAGGTCTATTTCCCTCTTTTTTTAGCTTGCTCAACTCATTCTAAGGGTGGGCCTTTAACAGACGCCTGTTTGTGAGCAGAAGTGATCCAGGGTATTCATTTCAAAAATGGTTCTAAGAGGCCTCAGCTATCTTGTACTTTGTTTTTCATTACCATGGTAATCCTGTCTTGTGCAGAGTGCTGTTTAAAAAAGCGGATGTGAAATGAATTGTGTTTATTTTTTAAAGTTTCTCTAAATGTTCTGGACCCGTTGATTACCTTAGGACTAAAGGAAACCATAAGGAAAATAAATCAATGTTATGAAGACATACTTGACATACTTATTTGGTTGAAAACATGCTTAAAAACCAGATATGTTCTCTGAGGATGAGGTACATTTTTACCACTGCAAATGGATTCTTTGTGTTGTCTTTTCTATTGAAGTCCTTCAGCCTCGCTCGTGTGCTTGGATGCTTGGACATCCTGGACCTCTTCAGTCTTTACAGTATTTTAAACCCATAATATACAGTCGTCCACACATTTCTCAAACCTCTGCACTTTTGAGTGTCATCTTTTTGAGTATTGTAGGCTCGATACACAGTGTTGTGTGATTTCTGCTATAATGGAATCTGCAGCTGTGCATCCATTATAGATTCTGTATCATGTTTGTATTTTATGGACATTCACGTTTAATCATTTAGCAGATGCTTTTCTCCAAAGCAACATTCATCTCAGAGAACAATACAAAGAGTGCATTGCATAAACTGAAGGGCAGATTTGCATGCAGACACGTGATTCTAGAGTACAGTCAATTTGTCACATTTCACCATCTGAAACTATTATACATCACACAAGTAGCTGCATGAAGTCTTTTCCGCTATTAAACAAATTGCTATTTTTAAAAAAAAATCAACATAAACACACGTGTATCGTGCACTTACGAGATCAGGGGATAGGACAGGATTGCATACGGCAGTGGCACAAGGTGGCCGTGAGTCTGACCGTATGTTGCTCTCCAGTTTTGGGATGCAAAACAAATGTCTCTCTGTAAACACAGTGCTATTTAAAAATTCCGTGTTTGTTTTTAAAATTCCATGCACTCATGACACATGCTTGTTCAGTTGCTAAACAGCTACAAAAGGTTTAAAAAAAAAAAAAAAACTTCAAGAGGGTTAAAAGACGGAAGTTTAGTCCAGTACCTCCCCGAGGTTATCTCCTTTACTCCTGTTGCTCGGGAGTAAAACAGCTTATTTCAGTCACATCACGACAGGCCTTTCATCTCTGTTTACAGTGATGTGCACTGGTGTGCGCTGTGCTATGTCCTGCAATGGATAAAAGCGCCCACTGAATAAGTTTATAAATACAAATGATCAAACTCAAACACGTAAATGTCTGATGTGGACCGAGTTGCTCAATTCTCTGTGTCGGCGAAATTGAAGTGTGTTTTTCCTGTAAGCGTTATATGCAACCCAGATGAATATTGCAAGTATTGCAATATGGAGAGTGAATCGACTATCCCACCGCTGGTTTCTCTCCTTCTCCTTTGCCCTTCGATCACTTGTCTGTTATGGCCCAAATTGGGGCAGTGGTTGACTGGAACGGAATAAGGAGTGCTTGCTCCGGGAAGTATCTGGATGGATTTGAACATGCTCCCAGTTTACTCTCCCCTTCCACTTTCCCACAATTACCTTCGGTTTTAAACACCTATTTGTAAGGTCTTCTGATTTTGTTCCACTTTTTCCATCCATCTGTTCCTGTCTTCAATAGTCCAAGGATGCTGAGTTCACAACAGCGCAGTGCTTCAGTTAGCAGTGTCTGAACGGCGCCCCAGCCTGCTTGCGTAAAACACTTTGCACCCTTTTCAAAATGTAAGGGACAGTTCCTCCTTCCTATGGAAATTATGAGCGCTATGGAAAACACCTGCATAAAAGCTGTTATCCTCAGGGAAACAAAATCTTGATGATTTGATAATATTGTCTGAAATGAGCGCTTCGATGTCACCATGAAGGGGACGTTTTGTTCGTTGTTATGCTAGCTAATATTTATGGTAAGATTTTATTTGCCTAATGTCCAGATTAGTGTCCTTTTATGGCTGATATTAAGCCCACTGAGCAAATCACTGAATAATTCCACAATTTCAGGGTGTTGTTTCATGACAGTGGGCTAGAGCCATAGTGTGTGTGTGTGTGCGTGTGTGTCTGAGGAATGAAGAAAAAGTTTAAATTTTTCCAGTGAAGCGGTTCCGTTGAATAATTAAATTCACTGACTACATGCTTGGCCCAGGCTAACAAGCTAAGAGGGGGATGTGTCATGTGTTTCTCCTTTTGGCAGCTCGATGACTGCACCCTGCAGTTGTCTCACAGCGGGACCTACCTGGACCTGGAGTCCACTCTAGCAGAGCAGCGGGATGAGCTGGAGGGATTTCAGGAGGACGGCGGGTAAGTCCATGTGTTTCTGACCCCCCCCGTACAATCCCCACACGCACAGACACAAACACAAACACAAACACACAAACGCCACGTTGTTGATTATCACCTCTCTGACTTTGCCAGAAGGACAAATTGTCCAGGCAGATCTCTGAACTTGAGAATCAAAGACAGACTGAAAAAGCAAGAAGCCCATGATTCTGTGGACATCTCTTTTCGTGTGTTCCAATCTTGCGATGGAAGAGTTGAAGCTTACAGTAGCAGAGCTTTGGCTTGAATGTGCTTGCTCTGTGTGAGCAGTGCATATAACAGAAAGGGCAGATGGATTTTTTTCTGGAAAGCCATTTGAATGTTCAGATGACTGAATGAAAAGACTCAACGGTAAAAACAATCAGAACAATATTATCATTGTTTTAAGGAAAAAAGTTTTTGGAATACCTTGCCTCAGGATATGTATTAATTTCCTGCTTTAAAAGAACAACCTTTTCATATTCTCATCCCTTAATTTGATTCTGTTACAGTGATCAGGGTCATGGAGATGCCTGTTCTTGTTCAGGTTGAAGGACTTTCATAATGCCTTTGCCTGCCCTCTTGTTCCCCAGCTGTATGACATCACTCTCCATCAAGTGTCGATGTGGGATTTTTACTGTTAACAAGGGCCTTAAAATGCTTGAATGTCCAGAGGAACCCGTTCTCTACACAATGAACAACTTCTGAATGCGACCTTCAGGTCAAACACAACAGAGAAGCAGAGAAATCTGATACAACATTGATGTATACACCAGATATTGGTATCGGCAAACTTTAAGCCGCGCAAGGAAAGACAGAGAACATTATTTTATGTAATGGCCAGCTATGTCTGCCGACAGAAAGGAATAAAGGACCGGAATCAGATCGATGTCTTTTTAGTTTGAAGATGAAGACTGTACTTACTATTTAAATATTAAATGGTAAACCTCTTCATTATTGATCTGTGAATGTGGGTTAACATATTTAAAAGGTAGAGAAGTCATTTAAGAGTTTTTCAGGATTGTTTTAGCTTGCTACGGCAGCTAGTAGCATAGTGGTTAGAAGTGCTGCCTTTGGACCCAAAGCTTGTAGGCTTGAGCCCCACAACCAGCTGTAGTACTTTTGAGCAAGGTACTTTCCCTAAAAAAACTGCTCTAGTAAAAAAGTTAGCCAGCTCTATAAATGAGTGAAAAATTTTAAGTACCTTAACATTGTACGTTTGAAGAACAGTGTCAGCTAAATGAATAAATGTAAATGTCATGGATAGACAAAGTACTTTCTTGATCCAAGGGGGAAATTCACTAGAAGAATATACGCCACCCCTGATTCGACTGACACTACAGTTCAAGGAAAGCTTTTTATTCAGCTGTCACTCTGTCGGAACTACAATATTTAGCATTTCGTTATTTTCCTCCATTCCTGCATCCAGTGATTGTTATTCATAAGCCATGAACCATTCAACAAGGCAAGCTGAAGCTGGCTATTGTTACTAACACATATATCACACTAGATGATCTTCGTTTGATGGCAAGATTAAAGCTTTATTTATGCATGTGTAAGGTATTCACGTTATTAAAGTTGTTTCTGTGAATTTGTTATACTCTGTTAGTAGTTTGCCCACATTAGAATCTGCTCGAGCTGTAGTACCCTTCATAAAGGTACTAACCCTGATGTGCTCTAGTAAAAATCTGTCAATATATAATTGTAAGTAGGGGGGATGCGGTGGCGCAGCAGGTTTGGCCGGGTCCTGCTCTCTGGTGGGTCTGTGGTTTGAGTCCTGCTTGGGGTGCCCTCTGACGGACTGGGGTCCCGTCCTGGGTGTGTCCCCTCCCCTTCCTGCCTTGTGCCCTGTGTTGCCGGATTAGGCTCCGGTGCGCCGAAACCCCTCTCGGGGCATGCAGTTTTGGATACTGTGTGTGTGTGTAATTGTAAGTAGCTTATTGTAAATTGCTTTGGAGAAAAGCATCAGCTAGTTTGATCTATATTCCCATTAATTCAGTTAGGATTGTCACCATGGTAGGACGTATATACTGTATTTGGTTTTGTTACGGAAGATGCGTGACTGAAAGAAAATAGCCAGATTGCCACCAGTGAAGGACAAAAACCCTCTGACCTCAAGTGTGTATATTTGTCTTGTCTGATACAAGCCATGGCTCAGAATGTTGTACCACTTTTGGAAGTAATACATCCAAGTAAAGGCAGAAGTGCTGTTGTGCTGAATAATAAGCTCGTTTATAATAAAAGGTTAAATATTTTAATAAGCTATTGGAACGGATTTTTGTTGTGCGGGACCTCGTATGAGAAATAAACGTTAATAGAAATCATTTAGAGAGCTGAAGGGTCCTCTCAATTTGATCAGAATTACTTGTGTTATGACAGAAGGACGGCCAAGCGTTTGTCACTGAAGTCAAAATTTTGAGCGGTTACAGGAATGTTTGGTGTAGTGACCGAGGGTGAGTCTGGAGTGACGCCCGCTCGCTGACCTGCTCGTGGCAGCTGTCTTCGGCAGTGATTCAGCACCATCAAATCTGTTAGGAGTTGAGAAAGTAATGGAGCAATTACACTGGCTCTGCTCCGCCGGCGGTCTGGCGGGCCTGCCAGTCATCAACGTGCACTCAAACTGCCACAGAGGGCTTGTGATGTGCAACACAGCACATGCTGCATTCGCTCCCCAGCAATAAGGGAGATGGGCAGCATTGACAGGTTTGGATCAGGCTGTAGCCAGGAGTTTGGACGGCGTTGGTCTGGCTGTTCTGTGACCGTGCTGCTTTTTCATGTTGATTAAAAGAAAAGTTCACATCTGGCGTTCACACGTTTACACCTTGACATTGCTGTAACGCTGAAAAAAAAAAAAAAAAACACTTTTCCTTTCAAGCGTTTGAAATGCGGAAAGGCAGAGAATCTGTTTTTAATATGTTGGGTTTTTCAGTGCTTTCCATCAATCATGAAAAAACCGTTAAAAATCTGGATGCCTTTGCCATTTACACAGCTTTGCAATTAGAGAGAAAAAAAATCTATATCAACATTTTTCACTGTATTTGCACATCCATTTGTGTGGCTGTCTGCAGTATTTTGTGGGCTCTGTGCCCTCTCTGAGGCCGTTGTCCTGCGTGTGACATGAATCTGCACTCTGGTCTCCTACACGTCGCTGTCGTCCATGGCGACTCACGCTTACCGAGGTCGAGGCTCGGGACGCCCTCCTTTGCCAGAGCAAGAATGGCAGTTTGGGTCATTTTAGACGTGGAACACAATGCTGCTCCAGTGCTTTATTGTTTCCATTCACAGAGGTCAAATTTCTGCTCCTTTGCTTAGCACGAGAAAATATGCGAATGTAACTGGTGGATTTCTCATCGCATGAAAGCCATTCTGAAACATCTTTCCCACTGCAACTGGAGTTGTACACATCTTCCTGGAGACAGTGGAACTGTGTAACCCCCACCCCCACCTCCCCTTAGTTCAGGGAACGAGCGCCAAAGCTATTGCTGTGCCAACTGGCTTCGGTCGACTCTGAATGTTTGTTATTAAATCCATACATTGCCTGAAAGCACTGAGGAATGAGGGAGGTGAGCATTATGGGTAATAGCGGGGCAATTCTGCCTGGAGGGTTTTAATGATATGGATGTACCCGGGTTCACAGCCCCCAGAGGTTTCCACTGTTTTTTTACTAAGGCAATAAATGGTCCGATATGCTGACTAAGAGTTCCTGTTCCTTACCCCTCCTCCTGCTTTCTTTCATACGCTGTACTGTATTAAGGCAGTTATGTCACGTGATATTTCTGGTCACTGAGTGACCTTCATTTTTATGAAGGCATTGAAATAGTTCTTTTGGTTTTAATGATGACTCAGTTTTTTAAGGTTCGGATAGTGGTTATTAAATCCGTTTTAACATTCCTGCTTTAGTGAGAAATGGGGCTTGATTTCCCAGCGGTTCGCCATTTTAATTTGGGTTTTTGGGCTGGCGGTGGAAGGTTTCTCCTTCAATGCATTTTTCTTTTTTATGAGACGCAAATCATTAGGGAAAAATAATGGGAAATAGAGTGATTTGGCTATGAATACACGGATACTGTAACACTAACCTGCTTTTAGAAATAAACATATTAAGATATATATGTATCTGGATTGTTATAAGAAAAAAAATCACAATTCATTATGATCCAGTAAATAGTTCACCGTTGTGTTTAAAAAATTGTCGCTGTATAATATTAAACACTCAACGTGAGAAGCTTTGTTTGTTGTGGAGCTTGGAATCAACTTCACATGTTAATCGTTCCAACTTTTTGTATCTATTATGGTCCGAATTTTAATGTGATCAACAGGGGATTAACAAGAACAACAAACACGACTTCAAAAAAATAAACAAAAGGGAAACAGATGTTTCATTTTGTTTTAACATATTCCAGTGCTGTGGCACACTTTTTCAAGGTTATGCAGAGTATTCCACTAATCCGTGATGTGTGTTTTACGTATGTAAGTCAAGCTGTCCTGGGTTCGCTCTTCTACGCGGGACACTTTCTTGAACCAAGCCTTTATCTCGTAGGTCGGAACGTTCCATCCTGAGCTTTTTGTTGACTTATCCGTCTTGTTCTTGACAGTGGCTTATGCCAAATGGCGGCACTTGGGTCCCCAATATGGTGCTCCCCACATCGGTCACGTATTGTTGGCTTCAATACAGCTCGGAAGACCGGTGTCCACCGAGTCGTACAAATGTTAGTCACTTGGCTCAGCTACATCATGAATATCTCCATCACAGCTTCCCTCAGCTTCATTCAAGCAACCCGCTCAACGGTTTTTCCACAATGGTTAACACGGATTTGCCGGAATTGCGGGAAGTAGCGCAGTGGGGCTTTGTCACCTCAAGGGACGGACTCTGCGCTCAGCTGCGATTTTCTTGTGCGGCATAAAAACGCATGACGTCAACTGTGCGCTGCAGGGGCCGTTGGCCGCAAACAGGAGTCTGGTTTCGGCGCAAAAGGAAAATCCTTCAGCTCCGATGTGTGCATGTTTGTGCTGGTAATTCAATTCATCTGCCATCTGTATAAGTAGCCTAGAGAAGCCTATATGCAGCTGCCCTCCCGAGGCTCTTAAACAGGAGAGCTGTCCAATATAGCTGATGGTAATCTGGTTTCGAGGGTTAGCTGCTCTAAAAACTTTATTTGCTTAGCAGGTTTACTTGTCTGGTGTGACAAAGATAAGTTACAGCCATACATCCTATGTATGCTGCAAGCTACTTACTTACTTGGTTTTTACTGGACTTGATGTTTTCCTTACCCCACTTAAGGGTACATTAGAAGTATCCCCCGTGGCCCGTTAACCCAAAACCCTATTTTCAGCATCCTGTCCACCACCATATAGAGTACTGCTGCCTCCTCACAGAGGTATAGAATAACACATGCTTTAGAGCACCAGTCATGTCAAGTCTGGGTTAAATCCATCCCTCGCTCCCTTTTATATAAATAGTAGATGTGATGAAGTACGTTATCAGCATGTTTTTAAGTGATGGAAATGCTGTAAATAATCATTGCAATAATTAGCCATCTGCGGCAGTTTGTGTGGTGGTGAAGGACACAGAATTGTAGCTTCATGGTTTAAGTTCAGGGAAGGGGACCTGTTGTAGTATCCTTGAGAATACTACTTTACCTGATTGTTCTAGTAAAATACACAGCTTTATAAGTATGTGATATTGCTACCTTTGATATGTGTCAGTTAAGTGTATAAATATCAGTTAGATTTCATAAGTCAATTTTCATTGATTCTGAGACCTCTAGTGAATGTGACTTTGCTAGTGGGCCAAACAAAAATTCAAATTGTACATCAAGGTATAGACTTGTTTCAACAACACAGGGATGGGGGTTCCACCTTTCCCTTTTGTGGAAGTGTCAATATTAATGCTATTTCATTACATTTATTTATTTAGCAGACACCTTTCTCCGAAGCGCCTTCAAATGAACTGTATGTAGTGTTATCAGCCCACACACCTTATTCACCGTGGTGACTTACACTGCTGGATACACTACTTACAATGGGTCACTCACACACTATGGGGGAACCTGAACAGTATGTCTTTGGACTGTGGGAGGAAACCAGAGCACACAGAGAAAACCCACTCAGACATACTTGCAAACTCCACCCAGACTGAGCAGGGATCGAACCCACATCCTCTTGCACCACCCAGGTGCTGTGAGACAGCAGCACTACTCACTGCACCACTATGTTGCCATTAAAATGTGTGCTTGGACTAAAGGCTGCATAACTGACATTGCAATCACTGCGACTGTGTATTTCCCACCTTTCAGGCATTTTGACTACAGCTTTTGCAGAGAGGTGTTACTCTACCGCTGCCAAACTGGTTTACCAGGAACGGAATGTTCTTTAGCGTTCTCTCAGTCTGGGTTTCTACTCTGAGATACATACCATTGCATTCTGGATCTTCTCATCTACCAGTCAGTGATACTGCAGGTGTTGTGAGGTAGTGCTCTCACGGAGTGAGAATGCTACTGTGAGCTGTCTGCTTTGGAGTCTACGTACCATGAGCAATGCCGACCTTTGCCTATAACTCTTTTTGACTATGTCGTCTTCATGAGCTACATGAGGAACTCATCTCACTAGCAGTTACTCCAGCTTGAGCGTAGCTTTCTCAACCCCTTTGCTTGATTAAGTATACCTCACTTTGTTAGTCAGTAGTAGTTATTTAGTTACTTGGAACCGGATGCATTGTCTCAATCACAACGTAAATGCACATTTACGTTTTGCATTTAAGCATGTGGCAGAGCTTTTCTGCAAATGTGTGTCTCACAACAGACGCTGCTTAAATACAATTACTGAAGCACAGCTTGTTTGTTTGATAACACCATTTTCCATTTTACACATATTCCAGTGGGAATCTATAGAAGTGATACAGTAATAGGAAGGTACATTATGAATGTGTCAATTGCTCAGAAGGGAAATTGATCTGAATGAGACTTTTATCAAGTATTGAGAGTGAGCTCATTCTACCACATCATGGTCAAGATTGAGATCCAACAAGCTTTAGATTTTGGACCCCCAATGAGCAAGAAAGTGCCCATAAATGGACGTTCTTGGCATTTTTGCTGTGGAGTAGGGATTGATTCAGTTCTGTAGGTAACATGGTGATGGTAATTTGACTGTCTCTCTAGACCGTAAGCAGAGTCTTGAACTTGATGCTGACAGCTTTGGGAAGTCCCTGGAGAAACACAGGGAAAGGAGATACATGGAAATACTTTGGCAGGTTGCATACATAGCTTGGTAGCAGAGACCAGAAGACTGAACAAGAGGGCAGTGCAGTAAAAATCACCATAGCCTACAGCAGTATTTAGCCAGAGTGCAGTGTGAGGTACTGGCAGACTCAATAGAATGGATGAATTTTGAAGGACTGATTTTAACAAGAGTGAATAAAGATGGACTTACCCTTTCATGCCTACGAACACAAGTGGAGAACACGACGGAAGTGGAAGTCTTGTGGAAGTTTTCAATTTTTGCATGTGGTCACTATGAGCTGATGTTGACCTGATGGCACTTAACAACAAAAGTTACATGGGCAGCACATTTATCAAAAACCGCTTATATTTTATCCTGTTCATTCATTCGTATATCTTACTTGCCAGTTTACCCAGATGTATACCTGCCAAACCGTTCAAGCTGAAGCTGCAAGCTTTTGATCTCATAGTTCCTTAACCATTATGCTTCTGCACCTGTACCCATATCCCAAGTTCATCAGAGAAGCCATGTTCAGTTTTGCTTCAGGGGACAGATGCAGCCTATCTCTTTTCCTCTGTGAATCTCACAATGGTGCTCTGGTGGTCTCCCCACAGAGCCCATCCTCTACATTTCACTGTTGTTCAAGCCAGCCTTTTATAATTCCTTCATCATGATCTTGAGATTGCAGAACTTCTGCCCTGCGTTGTTCTAGCTTTCCTTCCCTTACCGTTCCTCACTCTCTCTCTTCCTGCCAGCTGTGCCACTAAAAGTACCTGTCTTAGCTTGCCTGTGACAGAACTGACGATCTTAAAGCACATAAGAGGCAGCGCTCTTAGATCCACACTGAGTAACAGCCTCTCAGATTGTTTTTGTCCTGGTCATTTTAAATCAGCACTGTTTATGATCATCCTTAAATGTAAGATGAAAACTGGGACTGCATGTAAACCTAAGAGTGACCAAGTCAGCTAGAGCTCACAATTACTGCAGTCGGAAAGTAACCTAGTGATCACAAGAAGGTCTTGTAACCTGACATTTTTCACACCCACAGCTCCCGTAATACCTTTGAGCAATGAACATACCCTTCATAGTTCCAGTAAAAATAGCCCACTGCATAAATAGGCAAAAATCCCCAAGTCCCTTTGGCTATAAGTGTCAGCTAAGTAACTAATAATAAGAAGAGCAGCACTGCAAACTCATTTGTGCCAGAAGTAGGTAGGCGGGATCTATATCTGACACGCAGGAGTCTTCAAAGGTGTGAATCACTAATACATTACTTTTTGGCATTCTAAATTGCTTAATATAAAATGTTTGTATGCATTTTTCTTTTTGTTAGGCTTGTCGTTTGGTTGCCTAGTGCACTTCAGAGCCATTATACTTCACTGTCCCAGCAGCTTCCAGAAGAGATGAGAACCTTGTGCCAGAATCTAGGGCCTGCCTCAACAGAGACTGCAGCTGATGGACTTTCCCTCCCTTAGTTTCCACTGTTGTTCATTAACAAGCTTGAAAAGTAAAAAACAGCAATTATTGTCTTAGTTTAATGCAAAAAACAGACTATCAGCTTTGAAAAGCTACACTGCACTATATCCCTTGTTTCTCAGATGCGTACCTATATATCTCTGATTCCCAGTGATTTAAGATCATCTCTTTAGTGGAGAAAAATATGTATTTTTGTTATTTGTGGGCTTAACTAAATAAACAAAACATAATTTTTCTGTAATGAATTTCACTTCTTAAGTCACTTTATTTCATGAATGTTGTTTAACTCTTGGGGGGTGCGGTGGCACGGTGGGTTTGCCCTGTGCCCACTCTTTGGTGGGTCTGGGGTTTGAGTCCTGCTTGGGGTGTCTTGCAACAGACTGGCGTCCCGTCCTGGGTGGGTCCCCACACCCCCGGTCTTGCGCCCTGCATTGCCGGATTAGGCTCTGGCTTGCCCTGACCCTGCTCAGGAAAAGTGGTTTCAGTCAGTGAGAGTGTGTGTGTGTGTGTGTGTGTGTGTATTTAACACTTTTGTATCTCTTTCACAGGAGAGGCAAGAAGCACAGCATAGTCCTTCGAACACAGCTGTCGGTCAGGGTTCACGCCTGCATTGGTGAGTTGTATTATGGTTTATTTCCTAGTGTCACAGCTGCAGATGCCGACAAAGTGTACTAAATTAGCAAATTATGAGGCAGACGGTGATGTCCTGGAAAAGAAGTAACCCCTGTTTACCCACTGTCTGTTTTACTAGGAAGTGTTCTGTACAGGGGGGTGCGGTGGTGCAGTGGGTTGGACCACAGTCCTGCTCTCGGGTGGGTCTGGGGTTCGAGTCCCGCTTGGGGTGCCTTGTGACGGACTGGCGTCCCGTCCTGGGTGTGTCCCCTCCCCCTCCGGCCTTACGCCCTGTGTTACCGGGTAGGCTCCGGTTCCCTGCGACCCCGTATGGGACAAGCGGTTCTGAAAATGTGTGTGTGTGTGTGTGTGTGTTCTGTACAGAGATGCAAATGCTGTGATGCTAAAAGACTGCAGCACACGCTCAGATATAAAACAACTGTAGTGCAGGTGACACACACAGCAGCTGGTTTATTACTTTGCTTGTGATGGATGTCAATGGGTTGAATAGATTTTTTTTTTTTTTCCTTTCTTCTCTGCTGTATCATTACGTTTAAGCTCTGCCAAGTTTCCATTGCCTCCACGTGCTCTGTAAATTAGAAGTAATTACTGTAAATATTCCAGAAGTCGGTAGGAATGCAGAGTTAACTGTCACATGCAATTTGCAATCCTTCATTTCTCTGGTTTTGTGAGTTTTTTTTTTTTCCATCTAATTTCTCACTGAACATATATAGAACCTTTAGCATGTGAGGTGTATTACTTGAATGGCAGAAGGCAGATCAAAAATCATTTCTTTCTTCCAGCACGCACACCCCAACACCTGCACCCCTATTGCTATATTCTAATTCACATACAGGTGCCAACACTACGTGTGCAAACAGGATAGTCTGCCTTGGAATCAAATTCTTCAATCATTTTTTGTGCTTGGTTTGGGTGGTACTGGGAAACTGGGTAACATTTTTCTGTGATGTTCCTGTTGAACATAGAAACATCTTGTTGTTAAGTTTGAAACAAACAAGTTGCTTAGTGAGATCTTATGATGAGAAAACAAACCTCAATTAGCTACGGAGTCACGGTAGTTTAGGTAATTATGATACCTGTGTACCCTATTATAGATGAACAAGCATCAATGGAAATATGACTTTATCTTATTGAACCCACTTATAAAGCGCCGTATTCCCAAGGGTTATAGCTGCACTACCTCCACCTCTTCTCTGGGTTTTCAAGACAAAGTTCATGTAAGCACACTTGATATGATAATTGCATTGTGAAAATGACTGAGTCAAGGATGTTAAGGTCTGTGCTGCACCATCCTCAGTCGTTCTTTTTTTTTGTTAATGCGGCCAGAACGTATGTCCATGGCCATCACTATATATTATAACTGTATTTATTATGTAGATAGTTATGAGTCATACCCAGAGATTCTGTTTACAGTAGGATTGTGCCAAGGCAAGGAAATTAAAATATAACTCCAAAATATGGTGCAGTGTGTCAATTTTTTTTTACGGTATGGAATACTGTAAGTACAAAAACAGAATGTTCTTCTATTTCATAGAGTTAAATAAAGTGTTTTCATTGAATGTAAAAATTCAACTAGAACTGCAACCACAATAAGCAACCAGATTAGTCTGAAGGTCAATATGACAAAAATGTCATTCATATTAAGCTATAGGTTTAAATTTAATATTGATGTATGAATGTATACTTTCCACATGTGTATGTTTTCTTGTCAAGATTTTATTTCATGTTACCACAGAATAAGTGACTTATTGGGATCATCAAACATTGCGTGAGAATATTGATTTTCACCAAAACCTTGAGCTTAGCATGCTGATTCAATATACAGTAGAAGTGTGGCTTTGAAGGCCTTTTTCCAGCTATAAATGAATACATTTAGTGGTTTTCCATTTATTGTGAAACTGCTTTCCATTACATCTCAATATCACTTGATCTGAGGATATGTGTACCATGACACAAAGCGTGCTGTTGCTTCAGTATTTACAGTATTTATTGAGTCATACATGACCACGGATTGATCACCGGTCTCTTAATCCCCCCTCTGTGCAGTAAAGGCTTTGGTGTGATTCATGCTAAAGGGGTGGTAGGACTGGACTCCTACCATCTCAGGTTTCTGAGGTCTTCTCCTTTGGTTGGTTCTTCAGGTTCTCATTGTTAGCCTTATTCGACTTATGAAAGAGCTACAAAAAATATGTAAACCACTGCATGAGTTACACAAACATATTAACAAATGTAGTTCAAAACATGGTCATATCTTGAGCATGGTTATGACTCATTTTCTATTCCCCCCCATCTTATAAATATTTGTGTCACTGGAAGTGAGAAAACATTTCCATTGGGTTTAAAGTTACACCATGTAGTACATTTTATACTGAGACATGAAACACCTCACAAAATCTAAGATCTTATAAATTATTCACTGACTCCAGTAACAAGTTTATTGCATTTTTTTGTCCAATTTACAAGACAGTAATTAAATGACAATTGTCTGTAGGTGGCTTTGATGTGTTAGACGGATGAAGTCAGCTGCAACCATTAAAATGTTTTACATTTTCATGCGCAGCCCTTAAATTAGAAAACAAGGTAATATGTTAGTTAAAACTTCTAGTTTATCACCTAGTGGAGGTACTTTCAGTGACTTTAGTTCGTCAACTCAGCAGAAATCTGTAAAAGGTATTTATATGGATTAATAATGGATTAATGTGCCCAAATGATCCTGGTTTAAAAGCAATGAGGGAAGTAGCTCTTTGGAAGAGGACTTGAACTGTTTCGTTAATGTGGGAAAAGATGAAATTTCGGATAAGTTTTATAGACCTTGTGCCTGCTGCAGAGAATCTCCTTTGCTAATAAGTATTGATTAATGGTGAAGATGAATGATGATGAAAACAATGATAACTTCCTCAGTGGTCCACATCCCCCCTGTATAGAGGCAAACTGTTTGATGACTGGTGTCTGATGGGTGAGGGTTTTGTGGAGCTGTGGACTCCTGGGGGTGACCCCTGGCCTGCTGTCCCTCTGGAGGGCTGCACTCTTTGGTCTTTCTATTTACTGTGGCTCAGCGGAAGCCATACATCAGGAAGTGGGCTGTTTTAGGGGGGCTTTTCTCCAGCACGGCAGCTTGATCTTTGGTGGTGTCGGGGGAGGGTAACGTGGTCTCATTCAGATTTTGTGAATATCTCTCTTTCTGTCTCTTTTTAGTGGGTGGATTACTAAAAAGTGACATTTCACCTCTTCATACGTGCTCTTTCCCCTGTGTTCTTGTGGTCCCTGGATCCGCCTACCCTGACCGTTTTGACATCTTTTCTCATGCATGCTCAACTCACTCAATGGCAGTGACAGAAGCACTGTTTCTGGACAACACCTCCCTTGCATGATTGAATGCTTGCCCACATGACCATGGGTGCTGTGGGGGGGGGGTTTTGATCTGGGTTTGAGGAGAGACAAAGTGATGGACCATCCCCCATGCACCCCCACCATACTGCCACAGCTCTGCTTTACTGTTCTTGGCAGCTTAGAGGAACCTAGGGAAACCCAGGGGACTGCAAAGAGATGAGCTCTTCTAAGTGGATGATGACCTGTTTAAGTTGACAGCCACCAGCTTCACTTCCCGGCTCCTGATGGAGTGAATCCGAGCAACTTGATTGGTCAGGGCCAACATTACCTCAGCCCCCTCATTCCAACCATTCTGTTATGAGACCACAGGACTGTGTATGGTATACTTGTGGTCTTTGTTGCTTATATAATTTTATTAATAACGGTAGGAACAAGGTGCACAAGCTCACAATGGTTTCTCTTTCGAAAACTGTATGTATTGGTTGAAAGTTTTTGAGCCAGTGGAAATACTTCAGCTTGAGCTTCCGAATAAACCCAATGTATCCCAGGGGCTATTCTCTACTTTTCTTAGGGGATCTTATTATCACAATTTCAGATTTTTGTGTGGTTACACAAATTGTCAAATGAATCGGTCTCCTAAGGCTGTCTGCCTCCTTTTCTTCAGAGCACATTCTAGCAGTAGGCAGCTGAAGTTACAAACTAGTTTTTAGTATTACAAGCAAATTAGTCTTCAGAAGTTCACATACTCTGAGCAACATTTTGTTCCCATTACAGATCTGCTGTTTACTTTAAATAGATGGGTCTGTTGATAAACTGTATGTTTTTTCTTATTAATAAAGGAGCATGGAGGTTACATTGAATGTCTTTCATTAAGGGTAACCATGTCCTGTGTCCTTATCGGTCTGTCTTGGACCTTAGGGTAAGACCCCATAACAGACAAGATTTCCTCCAGAATTTCCTCAACATTTCCTTATGTCTGAAGTAGCATATGGAGACTGATCTTAGCTGATTATAAAGAAAAGGGGGGGAGGGGGTAAAAAGTTGTTAGCAGGTAGCGTATCCTTCAGAATGTTAATCCAGTTAAGAGGCTGCTGGGGGCCAGTCTCAGCCGACCGGTTCAGGTTCAGGTTGACTGTGCTGTTGGATTTGAAACCTTCCCACAATCCCCCAGACCTCTGTCAGCTCTGTTTGGCTCAACAACAGGGGGTTAGTATTCAAGGGAAGAGACAGTACAGCAATGTTATGCAGCTTAATTCTTTATATTGTGTTGGTAAGTATTTTAATAACAACGCCATCTTACTGAATAATGCTGCATTTTTTTTTCTCTTTAAAAATAAAGACTTCAACAGATGTAGAGCAGTGACAGCCACCATACGATCTGTGATATAGGTGGACATGTACAGGTATATGCTGTAGGCAATCAGGAGGAATTCCATTGCCCACCATTGCGACCTTTTAATCTGTCTAGCAGACTTGGGCCAAGGGAAGACATTTCTAGGAGCCTTAGGAGCCGTGTTGATCCCCATGACATGTGAATGATGTTAGCCTTGTTTCTAAACACGTTCTCACAAGAGTTTGAAGGAGAGCTTACTGTTCATTGTCTCCGTTATGTGCGTCCCAGAATGCCGCGGATAAACAAGGCTGATGAGTTTGGTTGTTGTGCTGTGAGGTTTTGCTTTTTATTACGTTTAAATTGAGAACCTCTATTGTATATGTTGAGTATGCAGTGCTGATGTTTTCCCGAGTATGAGGTAGACACCCTTCTCCATCAAATGCCCCATTTTTGAGCAGGGGGCACCGGGATGCAGCAGACTGTGGGTTTTGATAGCGTCTCTAATCTGGGCTGGCTAATCATAGTCATTAGCACACGCAAACATATGGACATGGTCTGCTGAAGGACAAGGAGAGTCTGTTAACAAAAACTCGAGTAAGAGAGAGGAGTCGTCACTGAACAAGCTAATGGTTTATTAAGTGGTCCTCCTGCCTGCACGCTGTGACCTGCTGTAATCAACGGAGCCCAAGGAGTGGACGTCATGTCAAAATACAGCCCAACTAACAATTAGTTTCATAGAGTACGCTATACCACAAAACTCAATCAGCGCCCTTATAGTTTAGAGGATAAATGATTTGATATTTAGAGTGTGAGTACAAGCAGAGGTAATCTGAGAATTAAATAGGAACATTGTTATTCTCAGAGTAAGATGAGAAAATCTTTACCAAAGCCTATATGCTTGATTACCGTAGTCAGACCAGCACATTCGCTGGTGTTCCCAGCCTCCTTTTTTACCTACCCTCATACCAAGTCTGGGAATCCGAACTGGGACTGTACTGCAACGCGTCTCTGGTACTTTTACATTTATTCATTTAGCTGACACTTTCATACAGCAGGGCGGTTTTTAATGGAACAATTTAGGGTAAGCACTTTGCTCAAGGGTAATACATCTGACCACTATCCTACCAACTTTTCAAAACCCAGAATGACACGCTTGTGTGTTGTTTACTTTGTCAACCTGCTTTAAAACTCTGAGACATTCGCAGACAGGAGACTGGAGTGCAAAAACTTGACCTTTAGATGGCTTGACGTTCACTTGTGACAATCCACTGAGGTTTATGTGCATATTTATATTCTTTTACACTGTCCGATTTACCCCGAGATAAATTCTTAATTTAATTTGCATTCTTCTTTGAAGTAGTCCTATCTAGATCAAAGCATGTGCGTTCATAATTGAATTGGTACCCTTTTGATGCACAAAGAATTTAGAAATTCTTTTAGTTTGTGAGAGTGTCACTGTTTTCTCACTGCACGTAAATCAAGGCCAGTCTACCGTATTTCAGCTGAAATGCTTTCAGTCAGCAGTAAAGCAATTGTGATTAAGCACTTTTTTCCACGTTGGTTACTCTACAGGTTTAAGCCATTACGGTAATTTCTATAATTATACCACATTAGAGCTGGGAATTTTCAGCATATTCATAAGGTGTGCATAAGTGACCATCTCTTAGCCAACCTGTCACAGTTGATTTGCAAACATAATGTGGGTGCTAGTCATAAGAGCCAGATAACTAAACGGTTGTGTCTTTTTTGGTTAAGAACACTTGTCCAAATTATTTGATGGCTGGTGTCACTGGATTTTGCAAAATTTCTTGATATTGGATTTCTGAGCTTCATTTTGACCAATGTTCAGTCTGGTCCTGTGCATTCAATTTTTTTTTTTTTTTTTTTAACTTAGAAACATTTTTTTTCCTCCCAGCTCGATTGAATTTATGGCTAGTAAGAGTTTTGATTTAGTGCTTCTACAATATTTTTTTTAATTTCTGCATGTGAATATGCATGCGCTCATTTTTTTTGGCACTGGTTGAACATTTTGCACAATAATTACAGTTTATTCTTCTAGTAAATTAGCAATGAGGTGTTTAAAAAGAGTAATTGTCTTCAGTGTACTGAATGTGTCTTCATGCACTTACGCTGAGTTGCGTTTCCCTCCCTCAGAGTTGTGTCTCTGCCAATTATTTAAGGCCATGTGTTTGTGTGTCATGTCAACGCGGTAAATAAGAATTACAGGAGCACCTGCAGCATCATTCTTCCTTCCTGGCAACATTCCGGCTTTTCCATAAGCACAGCCAACAACGGGCTCATGGGTCCAAGAGACACACGCAAGCATGCATGCAGAACTTTGTGCACACGTACATACTCACACACACACTTTTCACACTTACAAATGCAAGAGCAACATACTTGGATGCAGATGACATTGACACAATATGTAAACACACACTGATATGCATACAGGCATACAGAAAGTCATACGCAAATATACGTGAGTGTGAAGAGATGGAGAAAAGGCCATAAATACACACACACAGACACTTTCCATTATCAGTGGAAAATAATGCTTCGTATTTAGAAAACTTTCTCGCATGCCAAGAAGTCATTGTGAATTTCAGTTTTTTTTTTTTCTTTTTATTTTGTCGGCTGCATAAGGGTAGAATGACTCTCCAAGGTTAACAAAGAATAACCTTAGATTCAATGAGGTGTCGTAAATCTCACGTTGTTTCCAAGCAAATCATCTGTGGAAATCATCGTAGAGGGGAAAGTTACAGCAAACACTCCACACAGAGTTCCCCAGTGCAAGTCTGCACTGATAGGTGGGATATTCCAGAACTCCTGGGGTAAAACTGATGCTATCGGAGAGACAGGAGCGTGTGTGTCATTGATATCAACAGGCACTGACAGGAGTCTGTGTCAGAACAGCTCTCACATGCCGGTGACTAACAGGCTCTTGTTACTGATCATATTTCAACATTCAAGACATAAAGAAAGGATTTTTTCCACTCATAAAAAAAAAAAAAAAAAATCTGTTCACAAAATGAACTCAATTTATTTTCCTCACTACTGATCACTTGTAAATATATAGTTATTTAAAGGTTCATAAGAAGCTCCCTTCCAGTATTAGTGTCTTAAATTAATCTTACTGGTCTGCTTTTTTCATTCAGATGTAATTTTTCTCTCATCTCATTTTTCTCATATACAATGTATATATGGGAATATCCCTATGTGGGAAATTCACAGGATTCTTTAATTTCAGAGAAACACACACAAGGTGATATGACCACACACACAAATGCGCACACAGAGGCACAGCTCTACCTCTGTCAGCAACTGTCTAACCCAGAATCAGTCGGTGGTGCACTCACTTCCACTTCCTCTCCTATAACTTTATCCTATTGGTTTATATTTTTCACATTCAGAACAGATTTAGCAGGATGTGATGTCAGAGTATGAGTTGTGGTAAATTTCTGCAGTCACCTGCTTCCCACTCAACCTCCTGGTACACCCACCCTTCTCCGCAGAGTACAGTTCATCACTGCGGCTCCACTGATCCATGTGGCCCCTCTCCTCAAACCATCCACTGGGGGTGTGTGAAAACTGACCCTTCTCCTGGACCAAAACAAGGAGCCTTCGGTCTGATTCTTACTGACAGTTATGACCTACAGTCAAATGACCGACTGACCGTACAATCAAAATTACGGTCCTTCATGAAGCAGACTTACCAAGGGCCAAATGAGACAACTGTCATTAGTATCATTGTTCAAATCAAAATGAAAACCTTATTCAACTTGGTGAAGAAAGCACAAAGATGAAATGAGGCCTATGAGTGACATTTTAAACAAGTAATGTAATACAAATTAAAATTTCTTTGTCAAACATGTAGAGCTAATTCATGATGCAAGATTTTAATTAAAGGTTTCTTGTATTAGATATACCAACGGAGGAGACAGAGACTCCTGTGAATCAACACCAGTCTTTGTCATATAAAGGAGTGAGGAACACCGAGACCGAGATCTGCTCCAGAATACAGAGGATGAGGGAATTTCTCCCCAGCGCAGGGGCTATCTGAATAATCGTACAAACATAGTACTAAGCCTTCTTACTTATAGGGCCAAGAGATGGAGGCTGTGAGCACAGGTGCAGAAAAATGTACAGCAGCTCCCTGTCTCTCTGGAGAAATGCTTTATCCAGAAAGATGCAGAGTGTTATGTCTGCAGTTCTGCCATGAACTACCTCTCTGCCCCAGCTTTGTGTTTTTGTTGGACTATGATTCTCTTCCTAATTCGATTGAGTTCGGGTCACACAGCCATCCTAAACATCAGCCACAAGCACTGCACACACACCAGGTCCTATGCTACCCAAGCTGGACAGGAGACAACGCAAGGCAGGCTTGTGTTTCGTCATGCACGCTAAGCACTGGCACACATCTTGCTTTTGATTTGTTTAATGCTGCAGTCTATTGGCAGACATTCATACAATAAAATACAATTTAATTGACAAAATATAAATCAACCATTTCCCTCAGTGAAGATTATTTGCCTATTTTTTCACCATTTGTTTTCCTTCTTGGTCAGTATTCCTGTATTATATTCCTGCATTCAGTCAAGAAATTAGGCATTTGAAGTAGAAGCCTCTTCTATCTATCAAAGTTTGTTTCAGTGTAAAAGAGAAGACACCAGATGGTTTACAGATTTAAAGCGTTAGTAGAGGATCAGCTCTTACCACACAGACTGAGCTTAAGCAAGGTACTTCTATTAGCAAAGCGGTAAATGGAAAAGCTGGGATACAGTGGTAAATGGAAAAGCTGGGCTACAGTCAGTGTATGAACGTGTTGAAAGAAAAGGCATATAAAGACTGAAGCACCAAAGAAAATAATTTATCTAATAATGTTCAGGATAATTTCCTGCGTTTTCCTCTAGAGAAGTAAATTAATTCAGTGAAAATTTTAAAACATATCACGACTTTTCCAGTGACTAACAATCACATATCTGTTACTCCAAGTCATAACTCTAGCTGATGCCATAGACAATGAAGATATATGCCAAATGCATGAGACGTCAACACAAAGAGAATCCCTCTCAGTATTAATTAAAGCCATTTAGAATATTTGTTATCTACGGCCATTCTCTGTCCTGAACTGTTCAGAATTACAGAACATTTTGTACTCATATAGGCACTCATTTCATATTCAGTACCAGTAATTGGAGACCCAGTTGCTGTATTCATAATAAAGCCCAGTAAGATTCAAGATGTGATTCTAAGGTCTCTACTGACAACAAAGTTGGGTTTCATTTATGGACGAAAGTCAAAGCTATAGTCAAAGCTATAGTTTTGACTTTGACGGATTTCGGCGAATGCGGTCATTTCCTAAGTCGACGGAGCTCCTTGGGACCGGTTTGATGGAGGGTTTGTTTATGGAAGGTGATGGAAGGGGTTAGAGAGGGAGTAAGAACAAGCCCAGAATGCTGCATTCGACCAGCAGGAAGTGAGGCCCGCCAAGAGCCAGAAATTACGCTAAACCTAGTCCATGGTGAATGTGTGTACTGTGAAAGCGATGTCAGTGGGAGCCCCGTGTGGATGGGGAGAAGAGCAGGGATCATGTTCACAGTAGCGTCTGTGTTGTCAGGTACCCCCCGCTGTCTCCAAGCCTCAACGGGGCTCCCATCGGCCCTGCGGATCATGACCTTCTTCCTCCAAATTCCACCCCCATCCTTCCCCGATATTCTGCCCCCTGCTTACTGTGATGCTTGAGCCTCAACTTCTTTCCTTTAAAAAAATAAGTTTGTTCCTGCTGTCAGTCTGGTTGCATTAATGTGGGGATTGTGAGCACATTTCTGGTATCCCGCTATGAACAAAGTGGGCAGCTTTTATTAAACAGCAACCTCTTTGCTTCTTGTGCTTCAAACAGTGCTGCCTTGTACTGTGGTATTGCATGCCACAGATGTACTGTAAGGGAACATCAGACGTTCTGCTGCAGAGCGTCAGCAAGTATATGGCCCTGGGGCTATTTTTTATTTGTAATTGATAGGAAGGAAGTATGGCTGATTGCTTGGTTTGATATCTGAACAACATGCTTGCCTGCTAAATGAACTGTACTGTATATCACAGATGTACTGTAAAAGGTCCATTATTAAATGATGCAGCTATACCAGTTTGCTTATAAAAAAAATAAAATAAACAGTGTAAAAATTAAATACTTCTGTTGTGTGCCAAATGAAAATAAGTTGGCCACCACTATGCGGCCTTTTTTCAAAATGTTTTTTAACATCAGTTTTACAATACCTGTAACGCTAACTTGGATACTTGCAGAACCCAAGACCAGGTTCAGTTTAAAAAATTGTAATCTATTCTGTTTCAAGGACATCAGAATCCTAATTGTGACACTCATAATCTGTCATTATTTCAAAGTACCCAGACTTTTGAAATGCTAAATATATACTGTATGTGCACTTTGTCTTAAGGCAAAGACCTGCAGTATTATCACAAGAAATGATGTTATCAAACAAGTCACCTCAGAAGACCATTGCAAAACATCTCCTGGTTCAGATGGAGCTGAGTTCCCAAGGAAACCGTGGTGGCCACCCAGGGTTCTGAAGAGGTCCGCCGTGTCCGGGCAGGAGAGGATCGGGAGTCCTTTGTTAGGCTTTTTTCAGAGGGAGAAGACGAGGGTCACGGATATAAAAAGAACAGAAAACGCCCCGTTTTGTGTGAACGCTAGCCAAGAAGCACATTTAATCCGTTCTGGCGCAGCACTCCGACGGCTTCATTTCCAGCATCAGACTGACATGTGGTGTCAGACACGCCATAGCTGAGGAGTTTTTTTGTCTTTGTTGAATATCAGCTGCTCCACATGGATGCACAACACACATCTAATGCCTGGATGTTGGATTTTTAACACCCTAATGCCCCTGTCCAGCTTTCATCTATGAAGCGACTGAGATGAATTTTTCTTTGATGCACAAAATGCTAAAAGATCTCTTCCTGCTCTGTACTTTTACCTATCCTGATCGACTTTAAAAGATTCTCACTCAACACAGAAGATTTAAGTTGGAACTTGTGCTCTGGATGTGTCAGTAATTGTTTTGTCCTTTCAGCAGAGGATCATTTCCTATGTGTTGCACCAGAAAGTGCTTTTTATACAGTTAACCGGGGGTCACTAACTAAATAAATGGTACTGTGGAGCTGATCTTACTTTAATGCGTGTAAACAAGTGGTCCTTTAAGCCTATAATCGGACAGATTTTGAATGGGAATAATTGTGTTTAAACACGAGTGCAAAACTACCACACTCAAAACTCAAACACTTGGGTAAGTGTGTGGCTTTACAGTGTTGAATTTTCGCATCTTACATTGTCATGCTGCCAGCCGTGTGTTATTATATTTTTTTCCCAATACTGATTACCCTAATGCTGTCATCAGCAGTCGGGGGGTCTATGACCACAGCACCTCCAGACACAAACAGTAACTCACCAAAAGTCTCCCCAGAATTTCCAGATGCATTTTTCCAGCCGTTAGGACCATGACTCCTTATTTATTTGTTCTGGTATTTAGCCTGTCACACCAGAATTCTTTTTATATTCGTTAAACCCAGCTTCCCTTCTTCCTGAACAAAGCTTGTAAAAGGAATCTGAGGTGCCGTGCATCATCTGAGTCAATGCAGTTGTCAAGCTGGAGGTATTTCAAGCATATATGTCATTATTTATAACAACAGCTACGGTGGAGAATTCATTTGGCACAATTAGAGTCTGAGATGAGCTACGGTGTAATGTGTTGTTTTTGCCTGCATGAGCTCAGAACATGTTCCCAACTGCCAGGGGGGAAGTAAGACATTCTCACATAGGTTCATGGCCTAGAATTTGACTGCCTACTGGTGCGTTTGTGTAGTGACATTTTCCTTTTGATGAGGGCTTTGTGCTCAGTTCAACATATATTTTACTGTGTTCTTTTTTGTATAATCAGGCTTCTATTTTTTGACCTGGACTCCATGTTCAGTTGTTCAGTTACCTCTAGGGTAACTTGGTCAACATTACCAGCACATCTAAATTGTTTCTTTTAATAAAGAAACCCGAGGCTGTGTGTGTTCCTTGCAGCTGAAGACGTGCAGGCAGAGGTTTAGGCAGTAATATCAGGACACTGTGCCGCTTTAGCCCCGGGGGTCTGTCCGACAAAGCTCCCCAGCAGTGGCAGTGGTGGCAAGAGGCTGGGAGCCAGCCACAGTGCTGCAGATTCCAGAAGGCTCTCTTTGGCCTCCAAGGAACCCACAGTCAATGTTCCTCTACACAGTTTTGTAGCTAAAAGTGGTGCACATACACTCTTGACCTCACATCCATGTCATCTCTGACACATGCAAAAACATGAAATATAAATAAGCATAATGCAGAAGTGAGCAATGAGTTCTTCTGGGTATATAAGGAGAATCAGAATCCCATTTTCTTGTTTGAAACTGTTTTTGGCCACCTTCATTCTGCACGAAAATCTTGGCGCGTCCATTAACACGAGTCTATTAATTCAATGGAATTGTGAAAAATTAGCTTTGGATTGCATTGAGAATATTAGGAAATGTTTGTGTTACAATAAGTGGTGCATTCTCTCTATTGTATTTCAGGATTAGTTTATTCTGTAGCACAAACCTGTGCCAAGACAGGAAAGCCCAAAACAAACAGAGAGGAAAGTACACAAAAGTTTAATGAACTAAACAGTGGGAAAGTTGCAATGCAGTGCTTGTGAACATTAAGGAACACACAGGTGCATCTGTTTAGTTTGTTTAATAACCAACAGACAGTTATGGAACTCTTGTTGTCACAGAGCCAGACATTTCTGGAATACAGCAGTTTTACGATGCAGGGCCCAAAATAGCCATTTATATGAGGAGCATGCAGTATTTTTAATTAAGTTAAATGAATAAAAGAACACAATACGTAAAGCCTAGTTGGATCCTGTTTTTATTTTTCGAAGAGTTTGGAGAAGTACGTTTGTAAGGTGAAAAGGGCATTTCCACCTTGTAGCTTTGAGGGATGGTCACCAAGACCCCAGCATATTTTGGGTCTCAGTGAAATGTTTCACTCAAGAACTCAGAATTTCTTTGTCCATTTACGTCACAGTCACGTCACAATGTCCGGAGGCCGTCTGCCTGCAGCTCGGGGTGTGTTACTGATTGGTCACGTAAGTGTGTGCGGTGCATCTACTGTATTTGCGCTTAATGTTCCCTGAGAGTACAACTCTTTCAAAGGACCACTACTGTTTTGTTAGTTGTTCTGCCCAGACCATAAGTCTCCATTCTGGTGAAACAGAGGGAGAAGACGGGGGTCACGAATATAGAAAGAACAGGAAACGCCCCGTGGTACTCTCTCAAGCTGAATACTTAGAAACAGTTTGATTATCACATTCCTCTGTATGTGTGTGAAATTCAGTACTCTGGGTCCACTGGTGAGTGAAATTCTTTTTTTCCCCCTACTGTGCAATATTGTAAGCACGTTGCAGATTGGTTAACTGAAAAGGGGACTTACTGTAAAGACTGTCCACATGTATCTTGTCACTGGCAGATGACCTTACGCTCTCTTCTATCAGCTGTTTTAACAGCAGCGGTAAACGCGAAAATGGCCCTGTAGAAACTACCCTTCCCGTTTCATTGGTTTAGCATCTCGGAGTGTAGCTACAGAAACTAGTGCACAAATGTTACAGTATTTCTTGTAAACATTTAATGTGATTATTAATGTAACCTTATAGGCTACATGACTGCTGAAGTGTACTGGTGTCCTGCTCGGGTTGTACCCTGCTTACACTTTCTTATGCTTCCATACAGGGCCTAGCACCACAGCCCTGCCTTACTATAAGTAGTTATTGATAGTGAGTGAGTGAGTGCGTGAGTGAGTGAGTGAGTGAGTGAGTGCGTGAGTCTAAATATGACTATATAACAGTGGTATGTTCTCAGCAGTTCCTGGGAGTAAGTCATTTACTTGGCTCTTGTTTTTCGGAAACAGTGCATCATGGGAAAGAAGACAAGTCAGACAATCAATCTCAGATGACGCCTTTTCAGCTGTGCCGTTTTGTCATCACCACGGAAATATCTCTCTGTCCTCCTCTTTGTTGCAAGTAATTCTAGCATTCGCTTATACTCACTGTTGGGATCAATAGGGGTTAACACTCCCTCACCCAAGACTGGAACCTGGTGACCTCATAGAGGGGCTCCACAATGGTCATGGGACATCCCCACTGAAGGAAAGAAATTATATTCTGCTGCTGCCAATCAACACCTCAGCAGGGTCCTGCCCTGTCTCCAGTGAGGTCACACAAGTCTTCCTCAAAGGGAGGATTTTTTGTTTAAATTTATCAGGAAATTGAGAACAGACTTCCTGAAAACAGTTTTGATTATCTTTTAAAAATCTGTTTTGTTTATTTTTTTTTTGCTTTTTTTAGGCCTGCTTAAAAAATGGCTTAAGGAAAAGGTGAGACGAAAGTATGTAAGTGTTGGGTTGAAGGCCCCAGATGAATAAGGTATAAGCAGTGAGATTCTCATACACACAGACACACAGATTTTACACAGAACTCCTTTGATTCACTTGCCTGTTCAAGTTATTCAAGTTGAGACAAGGAGTGGTGGTGTCCCATGTGGCCCCAGAGAGGCCGGGGCTGTGGAAATGAGATGAAAGGCGGGTAGACAGTACCTTCTCAAACACCCCAAAGTGGGGTTCTATAGCTTTTGTCTGTTGGACCCTGTTGTCACTTCAGAGGTGACCTTTGATTGCAGAAGTAGGATGTGTGGTGGTCAGTTGCATGTGTCATCTGGGTGATTTATTGGACTTTTATCCATACCTGTCTCTTCTGGTTTGAGTCCAAAAGCAACAGGGCATTGACCTCAGCGCCAAAAAGTACAAACTCCATATCGGATCAAACCACTTTTACAAAGTAGTTTGTTATAGCTAAAGTCACAATTTGTTCTGCAAGTGTCCAGCTGGCAGCTCTTCAACAATGTAGGTAGTCACTGCTGCGTGTTACATTTACTGGAACAGCATTGCTGAGTAAACCGACTTTTAAGCTTTTTGTTTAGCTGCTGGAATTTTCTGTATAAGCTCTGAATTGTGATGACGTAGTATTTTGTTATTCTCTGGCTAAACACTGTGAACATAGTGTCATGACACCTGGAAGAATATAAGGAAAAAATGTGAAAACGGTAGTATGACTGTAGCTGGTCATGGTTATTTGCAATTATTTCAGTCACACAGTGCCTCCGCGAGTGTCCTTCCTTGAAGGACTCCCTGCTCTTAGCAGGCAGTATAAAGTCAGCCTGAAAGATCTGGTCACTACACAGGCTTTGCCTCCTGGTAATATTTGGACGGTTCTGACTTTGGCAGTTCTGGACTGTGAAAGAAGCTATGCAGGAGGCCCATCTCCCTGAATTGAATCGGGATCAGCTAGAACCCCATACTTGGCCATATCACTCTGCATCCTCATGATGTTATGGCTTTGCCATTTCAAAGCCACAATGTAGGCGCTGTCAACAGAATGATTGTCTTCCCTGTGGGCATAAGCGAGCACTACTGCGCAGGCTTTTAGGACTGACCGTCAAACGGAGAAAAGGGGACATTGTGGTGGGTGGCAGGCATTGTGTGCGGGTACCATGAATGCTATGATGGTGAACCCTTAAGGAGGAGTGGGGGGTGTTTAGGCATGATTAACCTCCTGCCAGATGACATAAAGGGCCAGCATGATGTATGGTACTTACTGGATTGAAAGTAATGTTGGGCATTCTGAAATTAGAGTCAATGAGCTGTTTGTTTGTGAAGACAGAAACCATAGAGAATTATTTGTTGTTAGATTTACTCCATGTTATTTGGAGATTATGAAAAAGGCGGCTGAATTTTATCTTTGGAAAAGCTAAAATTTGGCAACTGGAGAATAATGAAACTCTTCAGCCCTTCACAGGAAGAAAGGTTGACATTTGTTTTAGTAGGAGGAACTGAGAGAATATTAGTTTTCTCCTATAAGAAGAAGACACATTTTTCATTTTTTTCCCCCCTGGAAACCAAAATGTACCATAATTTATAATAGTATTTATTACTATACAGTGTCGTAATCTCTGTTAAAGTTTCCAAACTGAAAGCTCCACATCCGTTCTAGATATCAGCAACATTTAGTGGCAGTATACACAAAATAAGCCGAACTGTGTGCGTATCTGTGTGTCTGTAAAATATGTAGGGAAAGCAGGCTCTGTAGTCTGTGGTGGGCTGGATACTTCAGCTGGAGGGTAGGACTTCATGCTGGAAATTCTCCCATTTCATTTACCTTTCAGTATTGGTTTTAGGGGGCATGGTGGCGCAGTGGGTTTAGCCGGGTCCTGCTCTCCGGTGGGTCTGAGGTTCGAGTCCTGCTGGGGGTGCTTTGCGGTGGACTGGCATCCCATCCTGGGTGCGTCCCCTCCCCCTCCAGCCTTGCGCCCTTTGTTGCCAGGTTGGGCTCCGGTTCGCCGTGACCCCACTCGGGACAAGCGCTTTCAGACTCTGTGTGTGTGTGTGTGTGTGTTGGTTTTAACTGCTCCATTTGTCAAAGTGTGAGAAGACTCTCCTGGAGTTCTGTTCTGAGCAGCTCAGTGTGTTTAGTCTTTCTTTTTGCATCACGTCCAATGACACAGTGGTCTACAGAAACTAGAATTTATGTTTTTTCCTGAAAAGCTGCTGTGTCTTTTCCAGCTCGAGAAGCTTCCCCAATACAGCATAGCAGGACCGAGACATTCTGGACAAGCCGGCTTATCTCCAGATGGGCCTTGTGCCCCCCCCCCCCCGCTCCTGACTTCTAAAAACTGAAGCGTTTACTCTGCAGTGTTGCTGTCAGTCATCATAGGTTTAAGACTGTGTTTAGTTTCCAGGGTTATTCCCTGGGGCGGCTAGATGGGGGTGTTTTTCCTCCCTGCAAAAATGCTTATTAAAGTCTTTAAAATGCAATAGATGGAGCCCACAGGAGAAGTCATTTTCTTCAAGGGCACATTTTTAATGTAAACTTATTTACATACACATCTGAAGGTACTTGGCTGAATTTCAGTTTGTGCTTTTACTCAGGCAGATATGTGAAAGGGATCCCTTGCTACACTGCAGTATCTGATGTGCATTTTTTTTATTTCAGTCAATAAATCAATCAAATTTTATTTGATCTGGAATACCCTCTAGGAATGGCTTCAGAATAGCTGGCCAGAAAAGCATGTGTAATCCTGTAACTCTCATCACTCTGTCATTTTAATAACTATCACAGAATACCAGACATAAGATTAAAAGGTAGGAACATTGTAATTACAATACCATTTGAAAAAAATCTGGGTGAACTTCATTTTTTTCCTTCTCTTTCACCTTACCTGGGTGACAAATTAATTAAATATATTTTGCTTCTTTCATATATATACTATATGCACTTCTAAAAATCATTTTTCATCTCATTAAAGGCTGACAGTTGTCTTCCAGCCTGCAGTTTTTAGAGTGGAAAAAAATGTGAACTGGAGGTTATCAGGCATCCGTCTCTAAAGCCTGGATCAAAGGCATGGCCATAGGCAGCAAAGGGAAACGCTGGGCTAACTACAAATGCAAGACAACCGTGTGTTAGCTGGTAAGCCATCGTCAGTCTGTCTCTGCGACTCACTCAGTGTGTGTCATTTTTCTATGTACTTTATTGTGTTGGATTAAAAAGCCCAGGATTCCAGTCAGTTTTCCAGCTCTCTTTGTGTCACTAAGGGCTTGGGAAGGGAGTTAAACAGGTTCAACCAGGACAGTAAGGCAGATTAAATGGTTCACTGCCCAGCTGGAGCAAAAATCTCTTGGACTTGGGCCTCCAGGCCTGTAGCTCAATAGCCCTGCCATACTGCAAGATTATTGCATTTTCAATTATAGCTCATTTCATTGTAAAAATGCAGTCTGTACTGTTCTTGCTGTTTTTGGAAGGCAAAATTTGTTTTTTTTTCTCCCTTACTTTTGGAAGCATTGGATCTCAGACCTTCGGCAGCTGATTCTATCACTCAGTAGGGAAAATATAGTCAAGGGCTGTGTTGCATGCAGTTGCGATAATGTGCAGGGTGTTTCCAGTATTGTTTTTTTTACTCTGTAAAGTCGAAGTTGATCGGAGCATCAAGGAAACAAATCACTGCTCAGTTTTGGTGGAAACCAATTGAGGCGTGAATATGCGATTTAGCCGAAAAAGAAGTGCAACACAGCTGGGTTAAATCTCCCTCGGCTCTGAGTGTGACATCGTTTTTTCCTTGAGCATCCAGTTTTTAATTTCAAAACACGCCTGTGTGAAGACTTTCCACCGCTTTCCTATGGCGGCAGGCTGGATCCTGTCCTGTCACCGGGGCAAATGTTCAGGAAAACTTTGTGAAGATTTCTGGCCCATCCTGAGGCTCAGGAGAGCATCAAGTGTCCCAGGACATCTCTTTCCCTGCACGAAGGAGCCCGTTTTCCCACCGCTCCTGGATAAACAGTCTGCAGTCCGCACTTTTTGGACAGATGCAGAGTGCGTGGCTGGCGGATGTTTTTGTTTGTCGGCGACCTCATGCTGACGACTGCATTTGGGCCGTCTTGGCATTGGCATGGTACCAACGTGAGCGACAGAGGGAGCGCCCTGTAACGGAGCTGTTTGCTTTGGCCCAATCCAGTGCCCTTGCCTGGGAGTCCAACGCAGCTTCGCGGCCGAGCCTCGTGCCAGCCCCGTGTTTTCCTGTGAAACATATCCCAGACAGGTCAGTGGTGCTGCCTTTTCTCAGCAGCAGGGACCATGGAGCCCTGAAGGCTGTCAGCCAAGTCATACTAAAAGGCTGAGCTTGCTTTGTGTTGCATCCTGGCAACACAGGTTCCCCCATCCCTGACTCAGGAACAGTCAGCGTCTGGCCTTCAGCGCCGCTGTCACCCGAGGCACACTTGTCTGTCTCTAAGCATGAGTCTTGTATTTTTGTGTAATTTAAATAATTAAATCTATAGGCTTATTTTTTGAATATGAATGCATTTGAGATATGAACAATAAAATATGTGCGTTGTATGAGATTTTGCTCTGACGAAGCAGAATCATGAGGACCTTTTCGTTCAAATGGGGTGGGGCGGGAGAGAAGAGTAAGATGGCTGAGATTGACAACAGGTTCAGTTCCAGCAGGAAGCAACGCACAATCAGCATAAGGGTGGGTTTGTGAAATCACCTGTCAAATGAAAGGCCACGTTCTTCCCTTCCCTCTGCGACAAGGACAGCCATCAACAGAGACGCACACAGAGGGGAGATTTGGGATAATAACAACCCTTTTCTAGTTGGCTCGCTCTACTGCCGCCAGCTGAACAGGATTGTGGGATGGGATTTCATAATTGGGCAGGCCTCACACAATGGTCCAGTCACATGATGCAGCATTTGTGTACAAGAAATTTGTGCTGTGTGTGTACTGTAATGGAAAACCTCTTCTCTTCTAAGTAATTATTGGATGCAATAAGTGTTTCTCAGAATAGGACTTTAATACACATTTTAAAATATTTAGATTGGGAGCCAATGCAGTTACAATATTTTTGAGTGCTAGAGACCACTGTCCATTATTATGATATGTATGTACTTTTAATTTTCAACAGTTTAATTGAGAAAATATGAAAATTGCATTGTCAATAAACAGTGAACAGATGTAACGAAGAAAAAATGTAAATACAATTTTTGGCAAATGTCACAATGAACTTTTGAAATAAACATGGAATTGAACACAGAATCTAAAATACAATAAAAGTATTTAACAAAATATATAATCCAACAGACAGAAGTATATTAAAGAAACAGCATTCTGGCTTTAGAAACAGCAAATTCTTCCCCCTTACGACAAAATTTTATGTGCTCTCTATAACGGGCTGGTGTTCACACAATGTAAGCATGAGGATGAAGTTTGTGGTCTTAAGTACTGTTTTGTACGGTGGAAGTTCAATGGGCCGTTGATGCCCTACCTTGCACAGCTACCCTGCAGAAACTCTTTTCTTTAATCCTTCCATCTTGATGCCCAGGAAGGTGCCAGGAGGGTTAGGATGACCAGACTTTTCCGTGCCTACTGGTGTATTGGTTTTTTTTTTCCAATGTTGAATCATTGGGATGTCGTAACATCCATCGTTAGGGTTAGTGAAAGAAGTGAAGTGTTACATGACAAAAGTCTAAAGTGTAAATGTGAAATTCCCTATCTTTACACAGTAGAAAGTACAGAGAAAATCTGTAGCAGAACTTGATTTTTATTTACCGGGATGCTTTAGTGATCCAGAGATGGAGATTAGGAGAGAAAAGCCAGACACAGTGTGAAAAAGGGGGCGAGGACCAGAGACTGGAGATGAGACGTAGAGAGTGGGAAAACTATAAACTATTGCTACTTTTTTATATGAAAGGGAGAAGGTAGTTGGACATTATAAAAACAAAATGTTTTGTGGAATCTCTACAGAGAAATTTGTGTGTTAACCCAACAGTAGCTTTCCAATGTCTTATTATTATTAAATTATGCATTCACAGACAGTGGAAGCATTACCTCATAGAACTACCCAGCTTACTGCTTTCACCAAAACGTTTATCCGAAGTGACAGTTTCACCTGCTGAATTTTTTACTGGAGTAGTTCATGTTACAATCTCTAGTCAAACATGCAATAGCAAAGTATCTCCTGGGCCTTAAAGAACCCCCTCGCATTACAAGAATATGTCCTGTTCCACCAACCGAGCAGCTGCCTGTGCTTCAACTGTCTTTTTCATTAGTGGATTCACAATGCAGTCATTTCCCTTTAGAAAACACAGACCATATGAAGCCAGTTTGCATCATTGCCCGGATGACTCCCAGGGTTGGGAATGAGTCTATCATACCACATGGCCAAAAGTTACCCCCTCTGACGTGCCAGTTGATCAGCACAGAACAAAAACATTTATAAAAGGTCACTGCTGCCTGCTAGGCTGTGACACAGACAGTGATAACTGCTGTACTGGAAAGAGGGGTCTAAAATAACTGGTGATCAGTTGACACTATGAGCATCCATGGGCCAGGACTGCGTTAACAGTTGGCCGCATACTTTCCTTTGAGGTGTTTTACATTATAAGGGGGAGGATGATCAGAATTGCTCACTGCTTCCATAGATTGTTCACTGCAGCAGCACGAGGGCTTGAGTTTAGACAAGGCTACTGCATTTTCTTGCTCTATTTCTTTTTAAAACTATTATGCTTCCCAAAGCTGGATAGTATGTACTCTAAGTTTATATTATGTTTAATGCTTAAGTATATAAACATTAACCTCTCAAATTTAATAAATATAATCATGAAAAGATGATCACTGGAAGAAGAAACCATCACATAGACCCCTGTACTCATGCATTCATCTTCACCGTGATTCAAATTTAGAATACCTGATAGCAGCAATAGTTACTTTAAACTTTTCCCATGAGAATGTTAACACTGAGCAGGTCTTCATTGCATCTTTATCCTTGGATGAACTATGTTTCTTTGAAACAAGTCAAAGCAGTTTGCATCTAGATATGAATAATCATTTAAGTAGGGTCCTAGGATCCATCTAAATATGATTTTCTTACTCCCTGTCAGCATTTAAATTGTGATTTTTATACTGTTATGTCAAAGTACACTGCACAGATTGAAACATTATATTGCATAGCAGAGTGTAAAGTGTACTGTAAACCAAATGTATTCGCCAGTAAAATATCTCCATCCATCCATTTTCAAAAGCTGCTTGTCCTGGTCAGAGTCACGAGGGTTCAGAGTCTATTCCAGAGTCAGTGGGCACAAAGCTGAAAGGGATACACCCTGGACAGGATGCTAGTCCGTCGCAGGGTATCCACACACAGACACAATCATTCACCGATTCATACACTCCATATCCAGATTTTTAATGTTTATAGTGATATGATTTTTAAAAAAATTAAATACTAAGTGATGTCCAGCCTTGAGTTCGAATCAGTCGGATTTAATTTTAGCATGCAGAAATGCAGTACAGTGATTTAAAAAGAGAAAGGAAAAAAACAAGAAAATACTTTAGCAATTACCTCAGTGCATTTTTACACAAATCTGCAAATAAGTATAAAATTGTGATCCCTAAATACTGGAAAATAAATAAATTTCTGTGGCTGTATGTCACATGAGAAATTGTCTGCCCTAAATCATTTTCAGTAATGCTTTAAGAGTGTTACATTCCCATGGCTCTCTGCGTTTCTTCAGTGGGTGTATTCAAAACAGCTGCTTTCCAGTTAAGGACTGAGATATGTAGAATGGGACAAAGTAGGTAAATAAGTGAAAATGCTTCAGTTGCTCTGCACAAATAATAATAGTATCTAACGCCCTGGACAGTTAAAAGACGTGTGCATGATTGTGACCAGATGGACAGGCAGTGAGGACGAACAAAGCCAAAGAAAGCTTAGATTGAAGGGCTCCGTGTTGGCCGTGGAATCGATAGTGCAGGAATGGCATTCCTTCGGGGGGTTATTCGTTTCTGATCTGTAATGTGCTAACAGCCTGACATTACGCTCTAGAAATAACTTTGCTCTTTAGAGCTTCAGGAATTCCTACCACTTGTGCTGGGGAGGGGAATTGTAGCTGGAAACTGTGTACGGATGGTAGCAAAGCTGAATTTTAAAAGAATGGACATGAGTTTTTCACAAAATCAGACAGCCTGTATGACTCCAAACTTGGGAGCAGATATTATGTTATGTTTTGCGTGTAATTTGTGGCACATGCTGCGTGTGATTAGGATAGATGTCTCCTGAATTCCAGTGTTAAGAAAGCTGTTCTGCTTTGCGCTGCTTGATGAAACAATGATGAACTGAGTCAACATGAACATGTTTACTCTTAAGACCTCATGTCAAAAAATGTTTGCAGTAATTGCAGTTTGTCCGCTGCTGCTTCTGTGCAGCTGTATTCAGCTAGTCACAGTGGCCTCTTGCCATCCAAAAGCCAAGGCTGGATGGTGAATAAATGTAAATGTAATACACTCCACCTGCAAGCACCTGGCAGGCCTACAGGAGCACTTATTCAGATCTCAGGTAGCAGTAGGTGGAAGTCCTTTGAACAGAGAGATCCATCCTTTACTATGGAAGAAATCCATCCCCGGCTGAGCCAGCCCTTAATTTTTTCAGCAAGCCGGGTTACTCACGTGGTAAGCACTTTCTGTTTATTTTTCCGCAAGTACGCGTGGGCAAAGTGGACGCAGCTTAAAGGACCCAAAGAGTTAATGCAGAGTTAACGGAAGGAATAGTTGATTGCCCCATTATAATGTGATATCCCATTTCAAGAAAAATTAGCCTTACAGCTGCACAAAGTATAACAGTGATATTTCAATGGTTTTACACAGCATCAGGTGTTTGTTTTATTCATTTAATGTACCCGTTCTGCTTTGTAGTTGGGGGGCGTGGTGGTGCAGCGGGTTTGGCCCGTGCCTGCTCTCTGGGGGGGTCTGTGGTTCAAGTCCCGCTTGGGGTACCTTGCGACGGACTGGCATCCCGTCCTGGGCGTGTGTCCCCCGGCCTTGCGTCCTGTTTTGCCGGGTTAGGCTCCAGCTCGCCGCGACCCCGTATGGGACAAGCAGTGTGTGTGTGTGTGTGTGTGTGTGTGTCTGTCCCCTTTGTAGTCCAAATCTTAGCATTCTCTTACAGAAGATCCTTGTTGCCGATCCACAAACATCCCAGGAAAGACTTATATTTAAAGGGTTATAATCATTGCTTGCTCTAGCTAACATGTCTGCTCCTTTTTTCTTTTTAGTCATGTGATATATCAAATAAATAAAGTTTATATCCTCCCTTCCATCATTCCAGTGTTTTGCAGAGCCTTTAAGTTTGAGAAAGGGTTTCTTCACCTCCTGTGTTTTTGCCACCTACTGCAATTCACTGGCTTGTGTTTTCTCATTCTGGAGCAGCGATAGCTGTAGCTTAGCGTGGCCTGATACCACTGGAAGGACTCGTTGCTGAGAAATTATCACCGCTTGCTGCTTTACCTTCTTGGCTCACAGCGTGTGACCAGGAGAACAGGGATGACTTTTCCCGCTGAGTCAGAAAGTGAGTACTGTTTTATTTCTTAGATGCACCGCACCATGAAATGAGTTCTGGGTCGCCACTTGTCTTGCCTTTTATTTACCACACATCTGCTGTTAGCGAAGACATTTTTACCCTCCAGCTCTTGAGTATTAAAGCGGGTTTTGCCAGGTGTGGAGGAGAAGAAGTCTGAATCGGCAGATTATCTTGAACATTTACCGGTGTCATGCCTTGGTATGCGCAATAAAGGGCACTGATCAGAGTTCATTTCCAGGACATTGATAATCAGACTCAATAGCTGTTGGGCGCTCCGTCACAAACTGACCAGAAATCAGAATAGAGCTTGGTACAACCCCCATATTTTTCTTGTCAGGTTTGTAGCTGCTTGAAATTTTGATGTTTTGTCATGATTGAGCTTAACCACATCCAGGTGTGCCTGAAAGAGTTTGAGCTCTGGAAGGGGATATGCGGTAAATCCCTCAGAGAGACCTTTTACATTTGGTTTCTTTTTCTAGGTGAACAGAGTGGAAACAACAAAAATATGTGGTGGACTCCTGTGATGAGCAGAAGGAGGGTACTTAAATGTCCTTTCTTACAAATAACAAAAGATTTTGCTGGATAGCGTTGCCTTTGAGCAGTGATCTGAGCTGTGTGTGAATTTTGATATCTTTTAATTGTCCATTAGTCCTACAGCAGACACTAAATGCCCCATGCTGGATCCTGAATTTAAAGATGCGACAGGATGCAGGACGCTAACCGTGTGGATGCATGAAACAACTTCCAGGTTGCACGGGATTAAGCAGCCGTGCTGAACGGCATTGAATATTTATGGAGATCAGATGGATTACACTGTTTTGTCTAAGGGGTGTGTGTTTGTTTGGGAGTGCTCGTGCTCACTACGTATGAGCGAGGTTTTTGCATAGGGCAAAAGCCTGTGCCACACCACAAACTCATGCGGCCCAGGGTGTGAGCTGCAGGCAGCATGCCAGGGTGCAGGAGGAAAACACACACATCCCCGAAGGCTGTTTCTGTGCTTTACACTCCATCCTCACCCTGGAACCAATCCCTGTGCCAACAAGCGTTGCGGGCAAAGACCATGGTTAATTTATCAGCCATGTGACATTGCTGTACACGCAGGAGGAGGCTCGTCATGTCACACATACACCTAAAGAACCATGTCTCACACACACACACACACACACACACACACACACACAAAGGGCATCTCTTGACTTCTCACTAAAGCAACCCCCATTGCTGTTTACATGATCATAAGGATGTAAAAGCAACAAAACAGCACCTGATCTGTGAGAGATACAGTTGGTCAGATCAAGTGACACAAACATCTCATCTTTAATCGTGTTTTCACTCTCTACTTGTTAGATGACCAGGGTTGGAAATTTCGCAAGGCATATTACGTTAGTGTCTATTTCAGGGGTATGGTGACTTTAAAGAGCCAAACAACAAGATAATGTTTTCCTGAGGTGGCATGTTATGGTGATGCTTTTAATGGCTTTTATGTAGTGAAGATATCAAAATAAACTGCTTTTTAGATGGCATGTGTAGCGTTTCTCATGGTAGACCCATGCAGTGACACTTCAGCTTTTCCTTTGGAGCTAATTCTCAGCCTGTGGTAGCACATAAACTCATGCTGCTCGCCCCAGAGCTTCCTGTATGGGTGTTTTCAAAAACAAGGGGTTGCTCGCCACTTGTGTTCATCGTCACACTTAGTTTGTCTCCCTGCCGCCACTGCTCTTGCTCTTCGCCACGCAGTCTAGACTAATCCGCATGAATCACGCAGGTATGCGTCTCCGCCTCTGCCTCGACACACTGTTGCCTTTGAATGGAGAGGGCACCTGTCCTGCTGTTTCTCAGGCCCACGCCACGTTCCAGAGCCTCAGTGAGGGGACACCCGCGCAAAAGATTTCTCCTCACTTTACTTTTAAGCCACTGTGGTATATTTTGGTGGCCGTTAGTAATTAAAAATTGCTTAGCACTGTCTTTGCCTACTTATCACAGTTAATTTGCTTGAACATACCAAATGTATTCATTAAGATGTCTTCCAGAAACAAAGATAGATAGGTGGACATCTGTCCACCTTGCAGCTTTTTTTTGCTGACGTATGCCCACATGAGTTTTAGACGAAAATAATCAGGAAACAAACACTGAAGGGACACACAAATTGTAGTGTTTATTTTAAAGCTCTTAGGCTAGAAACACTCACACCATTTAAATGTTACATACATAGTGCTTAGCGATAGCCTGTTGTCATGGCAACAACCCCTTGGCATTGTAAAAGGAGTTGTTTATTGACTCTTCCACCAACTCAGGGCAGGTGATCCAGTTAGTGACCTTGGGAATGTCTTTGTGTGTGTGGCAAATAGTGAGCGTGGGAAAAGAGTGACTGAAGAAGAGTGGCAGGGGACCCTGGGAGGGGCAATGGAGAAAGGCCAAGGGTGAAAATCACTGTAGCAGCATTACTACAGCATGACTGTACTTTCATGTGCTTAATTAGGTTGAGATGAGTGAAGAGTGAGATCCACAAAGAAACACATTTGGTCTAAGCCTTATATACCGTATTACTGTTTTGTTGAATAATTATCTTTTATCCAAGATAATTTAGAGCTTCAGCCACTGATACAGCTTATTTTTCTTTGAGCAATTTTGGTTGAAGTCAACTGCTCAAGGATATTAAAGCTGGGCTCCTACTGGGACTTGAACCAGCAGCCTCAGGGTTACAAGTGAATGTGTTTAATTGCTTCATGAACTACCTGCACACGTTTATACCAATACACAGATCACTTCCTCTATCCCATGTTCTTTGATAAGCATGTTTTGCAGTGGCTAACTATGATTAGCCTGGCATACTCCCCATGAACGAGCAAGTTCCTTGGTGTTTATGTCCTTCCCAGGAGACTGTTGTGAAATTGTCACACCACTTGTTGCATTGCTGAGAGACTAGTTACGTAAATGATTCCCCCCAAAACATATGAGAGCGTTCTTGTTTTTGATCAGGGGATTGTGGTCAAACCTGGCCACAGCTCTCTCCTGCGAGGAGTCTGCATGTGCCCCCATACCTGGGTTTTCTCCATCTGTTAGCGCTCTCTCACTGATACTGACGGATCACGTGGCACCACAGTTATCATCTGCAAATTGATTTTTTTGCTAATTGATATATGTCATATTAATATGTATAACATATATGTTTAACATATATACAATAGTCCCCCCTTATCCATAGGGGATATCTTCCAACACCCCTAGTGGATGCCTGAAACTGCAGATAGTACCAAACCCGATATATACAGTTTTTTCCTATACAGAGAAAAAGAAACAAAACTAAGGTCCGATGCCCAGGTCCTCATAAGTATTGATTTTTTTAAAATAAAGTTTTTATTTTAATAAAAAAAGAGAAAAAGGGTTATTTGAATACAAGCACTGCGATACCAGGACAGTCGATCTGATAACCGAGACGGCTACTAAGTGACTAACGGGCAGATAGCGTATACAGCACAGATACGCTGGACAAAGGGATGATTCACGTCCCAGGCAGGAAGGTGTGAGATTCCATCATGCTACTCAGAACGGCGTGCAATTTAAAACTTATGAATTGTTTATTTCCGGAATTTTCCATTTAATATTTTCGGACCACGGTCAACCTCGGGTAACTGAAACCGCAGAAAGTGAACCCGTGGATAAGGGAGGACTACTGTATTTAAGTATCCATCCACCCATTTTCAATAACCACTTTTCCTGGTCAGGGTTGCGATGGTCTGGAGCCTATCCCAGAATCACTGGGTGCAAGGCTGATGGGGGTACACCCTGGGCTGGACATCAGTCCATCGCAGGGTAGGTCTTTATATTTGCATATTTTTCTATAAATATTTTCCTGTTCTGTATAGGGAATAAGTCATCTAAACAATGTTTACTGTATGACACAAGAGTTTTCTACCTTCCTCACACCCCAACATCAGTTCCAAAAATGGTTTGATCTGAGTACCAATTCAACTCTCCAGGCATTTATTGATCTAGAGTACGGTAGCAAGTTAGGGACTGACCAAAGTCAGTCAATAAACTAGGCATGTGGATTGTGATGATAATAAAATAATAATTACAGGCTCTGTAGCATGGGGACATAATTATGCAAGCATGAAAATGAACCTAATAATACTAAACATAAAATTGTATGTATTTTTATTCATTGTACAAAATCAATACCACTGGAAAAATAATTAAAATAGTTGTCATATGGATCTCACTGCAGTGTAATGAAATTCATAACCTGCTGAGTCAAATCTCCTCTTGACCTCCTTCTTCTTGAAAACTCTTAGTGTTTTCACCTTCAGCACCTATGCTGAAAGATTCTTCTGGGATACAGGAAAGAACCATTAACTTTTAGATATTTCACTGTTTTATAACCTTCAGTTAAAAGTTAATAGTCCCTTTAAGGGGAATGATTGAAAACAAAAAAAAAGCTATTTACAGTAGAGAGATTATATTTAGATTCTCAGTCAGTGCTTGTTGAACACTCACCGTTGTCTACTGGGGTATTAAAATTAGAAGGCACAGCTTGTTCCTATTGGTGTTACAATAAAAGCTCATTAGTAGGTGTTCAGCAACACTGCTGTTACATTCTATTAACCTAAAAGTTCCAGTGCCTCTTTTTTTGGCTAGTCATTACATTTATTGTATGTTCCAAATACAAGATCAGTTACAACAATAGTAGTGACAGTTTTAGTAAGTGTCCCTCATAATGTGTTTTATGTGGAGAAGTTTATGGGGTACAGTACTGGTCATCCCACTAAAATGCACTATGTCCCTTGTAAGGTTTTTTATGTCTTCAAAGAATTGAGTGAACAGATGAGACACAGTTAATGAAGTTTGCAGTGTAGTTTTATAGACTGGCCTGGGTCGCATGATGCTTCATTGGGAGGGAGACGGTATTCTGTAATTAAGATTGTACGAAGTTACGGAAAAACTATATAGACTGAAGACTGCTGCAATGGATAAGCTGTTTTCATCCCAGTTGCCTACAATAAATGGAAAAATGTAGCTTGAGTTACCAGCGCTTGTTTAATTTGAACATTTCACTTAATCAGACATAAATTACAAAAGAAGCATTGAAACCCCATTTTTTAATGTAGCAAATAGCCAAAAGTTGTCTTGTTCTCTGGGTGAAGAGACGCACATTTTCTGATACTCAGCTACTGCGGTAAGCGTATATGAAATTTGTGTGGTGCATTTAATGGGTCATTAGATGCTCATTTCAGTTTTGCACGGAGAACTGACTAATGATAAGATAATATGGCTTTCACCTAGCCATCTAGAGTTCTCCCTTGCATTATCACATTCTCTGTTACGGGGGAGACATGCCAAGAAAATAATGTTATGTGTCTAACCAGATTCATAAAATGAGATGAGGACCAGGAATTGGACCATGGTGGACATGTGAATGGTCAATATTAACAGGAGCTCAGTGGATCTGAGTCAACAGAGTAACCATGGCAGTGGCCAGCAAGGCTTGATGACCCTCAGGAATGTGTGGAAGATTACAGCTTGTGTGAAATCCAAGAGGGAATCCTCTAGCCCCAATAACCGTATTGAAAGCAAGGTTTAGTCCACCTTGTAGGTGTCACTGAAGGTTGAGACAAATGGATTATGCATAATCTGCTGATGTAACAGTGCTAGAAAATGCCAGATGGCTGCTTTAAAGGTTGAGCTAGAAAGGCACACAAACTTCATTCAGGGTACTACTTTTTGTATTTAAACTGTTTAGCCCAGTGAATGTGTAGAGTAAGATCCACTGTAATTCTCTCATTTCCTTGTCTGATTTGTCATCCATTATATGCTGTGAAGAATGATGTACTATAAAACACCCATTAGTAATTCAAATTGTAAATTTGTAATTGTGTTTTTGAATATTGTATTGATTTCTGTGTTACAAATGTTGTATGCCTGTTAGTTTAAAGTAGACACTTCTCATGAGCTGAAAAGTATTAGTTCACATTAGCTTGTGCTTTTTTTTTTCTTTTTTTTTACATTTTTTGTATAACGTCAACAAAATGTTCAGTAGATCAACAGAGGCAGATAGATCAGTGGAACTTAGTGATATGACTGTGGTCAGAGCTCTTATTATCTCACACTTGCCATGTTAATTTTCCACTTCCATTTCCCCAAGCTGTGCTCTTAATTACCGTTGATTTTAGGTGGCTGTATTTTAAGGTGTTATTAAGGGTGAAGTATACCTGAGGTATGGAATAATGCCTCGGTAGGATTTTTCAATTTTATCTAACTACTTGCATGTTTTGGCTTAAATAAACCATTTTCAAGTTTTGACTTGTCAAGTACAGTTTCATGCAGTGAATGTTGTTTACAAGACATTCGGTGATTCAGTGGCAGGTCAGATAAACAAAGGTATATTCTCACCAAGAGGTTTAACTAAATGAAGGTATTTCCATGGTTGCTTCCCAAAGTTTTGCATGAGTCCCATGTACTTTTCAGTTAAAAAAACACGTATCCAGGGTGCATAGCATTAGGCCAGTATTTAAATAGATACAGTGCCATGCTCCCACTGTTGATTTCTCACAAGGGCTTGCAGTAAGAGCAGAGGAGGATCACTGAAGTGTGTTCTCGCCAAAACACGCACACAAGACTGATTTATGGATTCTCAGTGCTATCAGTGGGTCACCTAGAGGACACCTGTATCTGGAAAAGTGACAGCTGGCTTGGCATAAGCCTTCACTGAGGACTATGCTCTATAGGCTTCAGTGAACCAGCTTAGCAGTGGTCCCTTGTCTTCCTCTCCCTCTTCTAATGTCCTTCATTCTATTCTCATCGTCCCTCTAACTCACCTTTTCACTCGTATCCCTGCTCCTCTATCCCTCATTCCGTGTTTCCCAATGTGTTTGTTGGGGATCTTCCTGTGAGCCACTGCTGGCAGTTGAACCCAGGGAGAAGACAGGGATCTGAAACTGGAGGAAAAACCCAAGCCGCTGGCACCAGTTTAAGTCCAACAGAACTAGACGGGTGTTTAGCTTTATTAGACTAGTCACCGCTTTGACTGACATTGCAGCTAATCCTTACCTTCAGTCCTAATGCTAATAATCAGGTTGCACCAATAAATATGTGTGATGTGTGCAGAATCCTCAATGTAGAATATTTCATATGATACACATACAGATTCCAAGAGATAACACCATACAGTACCTATAGTAAGAGTTTTTGGCTGTCACTTGTATTTACATGCCTAAATAAGCTGGTCTGTACTGTGTTCCACTGAGTGAGTGAATGAAAGGATAAACTCGGAAAGCAGATTATCGCAAGACAGCGCCCAGAGTGTGTTGTGGTCAGTTACATCAAGCTTAAGTGGCTTTGGTGTGACATTGGAGGGGTGACCTCATCTGACAAGCCCATTTGAACATGCCACTCAGGGAGAAGCTAAGCAATGCCGTCATCCCTCTTCACAACTTGTAGTTTAGCCATTGAGTCGGTGTGGTTTTCTCGTCAACTAAGTACCACTTGACTTCAAAATAGCACAAATACAAGTCATCAGCTGAGCTTGGTGGTCAACAAACAGTTTACCGGGGAGACCGAGTATTTGAGCTGTCAGGGATAACGCTGCTTAGGGTATCCAAGCAGAACAGGTAACAAACTTTTGTAATTATTATTTCTTATTTGAACTAATGCTTTTGTCTGTTAACATTTTAGCATCCTGCTCAAGGGTCCTACACCTGAGTTTGTCCCATGTTGTAAAACAAGCAACTTTTCATATTAAGCACCATGTGTCCTGCTGCTCTTTATTTCATTTTGTCAGATTCTGCTACCAACATTTCAGTTTAGGGTAGAAGTAAGAAATGATTCAGCCTGATTCTAGAGCATCGGTATTGAGAGCCCTCTGTGTCTGCGTGAATCTCTTCTGACCACACTACATGACACTAGTCACATTGAATTGCTAGCCTACTGCCTGCGGCCATGACGTAATAGTGGCTGCCATTGGAATTGTGACCTGGATCTTACATCAGCGGACATTTACCATCCACTGTCAAGGAGCTCATTAGAGCCGAGCAATGACACAATGGCAGTGAGGTGAGAAGTGCTGATCCTTTGAGGTCGAGTGCCTCGGTGTTCCTGCTGCTCCTGGATGGCGAGCCAGAGAAGTTGGAGAGTTGCCCAACACCACATTTGCTCAAGCTGAGCAAATAGGCTGGAGTCAGGGACAGAAGTGCCTTTGAATGCACTGTGGGCATTAGTACAAATAGTGGATTACATCCCATTGCACTGACTCTGCCGAGTAACACACTGTATTCATGTTCTACATTACAGGAATAGGATTAATACCCAAATATATGTAGTACACATTTCCTGTTCTAGCCCTGCTGAGAATCATGCTAATGGCACTGGAAATCCAATGCTGCTTCGGTCATAAATAAACAAACAATGAGTAGAAATTATCTCCCCATCTAGCAGGGATTAGATTTTTACACTGTTGTAATTATTTTGTTGTTTCAGTTAATCCTTCCATCCAAAGCTACTTGCAGTTTTATCCCTTCCTACAACTGAGTCTTTTTACAGAGGCAATGCAATACTGTCTGCAATATTACAACAAGGCCCTTCCTGACACTTGATCTAACAACCACCGGCTTACACATGTTGCATCTTCTTACAGGGGGATCTTGTCTCAGCATACTTTAAAATTCAATCACTGGACACTGTGCGGTTGAAAAATTCACTTTGAATTGCATATCTGGCCGAATTGTTGCTACTGTTGCTGGCAAGCCATGCACAGCCAGCAGTGCACAATGCCATGTGTTTTCCTTGATTTTTATTTCAGTGAAGACGGATGACATGCTGACACGCCCAAGCGGATTCGCACATGTGACACATTTACAGCTCTTTTTGATCTCTAAAAAGCTCTTAGAGTTTCTGCATTTTTCCAAAACCAACACTCGGAATTACAGAGTCACTGTCCCGTATTACTCAGCTTTTAAAAACGCTTTGGTCGGAGGATTCTTGCATTGAAACTGTGACGCCGTGATCTTTTCTTTTATCTTTGTACACTCGAGAAGTCTCTGCATATTTCCCTGTCACGCTCCAGACCACATCTGATTCTCCTTGTCTGCTTTCGTCTCTCAGTTAATCGAGATCCCAATCTCTCAAGCACTGTGGTGGGCTGGGTACGTTCCTCTCAGGTGGAGGTGATTACACCCTGGGCCGTTATCCAAGCCAAGGTGGGGCTGGGGACAGGCAGCAAATGTCATTGGAGACACGTGCTGAGATTGTTTTGTGCAAAGTGAGGTTGAGGGGATGACTGAAAAGACTTTACATTATTAAAGACCTACCAAGTTTCTCTTGAGTCTTTTTACATCTTCAGAGTAACATTCCATGAGTGTTTCTTCTGTCGAAAGCAGTTTGCAGCTTTTACACATTTATAGAACTTGATGTTTTAGTGGGACAATTTAAACAACACCCTCAAGGGCACAACAACAGGATTCCACTTGTGGCTCGAATCTTTGCCTCTCTGCTTCCTGCTGCCCATAACGGCTACTGCCCATTGTTGTCAGCTCCTGACACACATCTCTGCTCCATCTCCCTGAGTTTGTTGGAGGATGGAATACACTGACATGTCACTCACACTGGATAAGAGTGGTAACTGAAAGTAAATGGCAGTAGCTTAATGACATATTTTTAATTCAGTCATATTGGATGGAGATGAGGATGCCTGCCAAGTCATTGTTGACAAATTCCTCTGACTTCAGCTCACAAAGCAAGAACTTTAAACCAATATTTTCACAGCCAACAAAAAAAGACGAAGACAGGGGCTGAAAATCCCCATAAAAGGGGACCTGCAGGAACCACCTGTTTTTTTTAGGGGCATTTATGAGAGTCCCTCTGTGGAAATATGGCAGGAGCACATGTGTGCGGACGTGTGGGTTTGCAGACCTGGCTTTGAAATCCAGCACTCCGGGTATGAGTTTTTTGCAGCATTGCGTGTTTTCACAGACCAGCCGTGTATTTTATGTTGGGTCGTAGAAGCTGTCAGAACAGAGGAATATAGGTGAATGGCCCCTACTTCAGCATTTACTTACATTGGACCATTTAGCATTCAGAGCCCCTTTACAGGTCAAAGTCAACCAGCTTGGTTGTTTATAGACTGCTCTTTATTATAGATGTTTGCCAAATAGTAACACTTCATAAAACTGACAACTAATTAACAAAGTCTGAACAATTGATATAGGGTGGGTGATAGTGATTTGCTTAATTTGGCAATTAAATTGTAATTTGATATTTGGTTAATGATTTGGCTGTTGTGAAAGAAATAGCTATGGATCCCCTGTGGTACCTTTTGTTGGATGGGAATTAATTTTTTCTTTCTTGCTGTGTTCTTGTTGTTAGTGTGATTTTTCTAATTGTTTTTGGTCTGGTTTAATCATGTTAATGGCTGATGTTGCATTTACTACATCTCTGCTCAGTCACTACCTCTTCCAAATGTGTGATGTATGGAAGTGAGACCCCACAAAATCTTTTGTGTCACAGTCAGTACAGGTTTGCTCCTGGACTCAACACTCAGTAATACCTACAATAGAGGTTCCCAAGTAAGGCAGCAGGTGGCTTAGGGGTTAAAGCCCATGAGCAAGAATAGGACCTACATTCAAAGTGTAGTTCCTGTTGCATACCCTTGAAGAAGGTACTAACCCATAATTTATTATTAAATGCTACGATATAAATGGGCAGACAATTGTAAGTAGCTTGTTATTAAAAACCTAACTTTGTCACATACACATTTTCAGAACCGCTTGTCCCATACGGGGTCACGGGGAACCGGAGCCTACCCGGTAACACTTTGTCACTTTAATCAAAGACATCAGCTAATTGAATAAACATTACAATGTAATGTGCTACTACTAATTGCAATAATTCTTCAATAATTCTTCAGTAATACCATTGCTATCAATATACTCGCATGGGGTATATTATATGTTTTTACAACACTATGTCTATAGATATTATAGGATGTACAATATAACATGTAGTGAAATGCTGGGAGATGAGGGATCATGGGATACCACCATTGTCACGTCCACGCCCGCACCACAGTCGACAGCACCTGACACCAATCAAGCACCTGACTGACCATTCACCTTTAAAAGACCCTCCTCAGCTCCCATACACTCGTGGAATCTCATTTGAGACAATTGTCATCCTGTGCTGTGTCCTGCTCGTCCTCATCCCTTGTTTCCTGTATCCATGGTTTTTGACGCTTTGCTTCGTCCCCTGACCATGTCCTTGGATGCTTGCTCTCACTCTGACTGCCGATTGACCGACCCTTCGCTTTGTCCCTTAACCACATCCTTCGATTCTCGCTCTCACTCTGACTGCTGATCAACCAACCCTTTGCCTGTCCCTGACAACGAGAACTCGCCTGACCCCTTGATTCCAGACGAATGATCCTGCACTTGAATCCAACCGTCCCAGCATCCTCGGTTCTGCGTGATAACCATAGGGTCAAGTATGCTGAAGAATATTTTCTAGGGCGTCACTCTCCCAGGAGGAAATGTTATAGCTGAGAAATGTGATCTACTTAGAAGTCCTCATGGGTCAATGCATTCCTCATAATGTTTTTAGACATCTGGATCAGTCGGGGGACAGGGGGGTGTAGTGAGGTGGTAGCGTGGCATGGCATAGCATAGTGGGTTCGGTCAGTGACTTCAGGGTGGTGGGTCTGGGGTTCGAGCCCTGCCTGGGGTGCGTTGCCATAGACTGGTGTCTTGTTCAGAGTTTTTTCCCTCCCGCGTTGGCTTTGCAACCTGTGTTGCTGGGTAAGGCTCCGCCTTGCTGCGACCCTGCTCAGGACAAGCATTGTTGATGATTAATGGATGGATGGATCATTCAGTATTACAGTAGGCTGTCTTATCAAGTTGTAGGGCTGTGTTTATCTGTACAGTATCATAACATCATGAGATGTCTGTGAACATTCAGGATTTGTTAGGGTTGGCCCTGTTACTGAGATGACAGATAAGAGTTCTTTTTAAAATGGACTCGCACTCCAGCATCATTTATGGTGACAGCGATCTATATAGCTTTATATCGGTGCTGGTAAATCCCAGTGATGCAATGCAGGCATTCAAAGAGTTGAGGACAGCTCTCAGCTCCCTCGCTGTAGGACTCTGACAGGAAGTGAAGGGACTGCGCAGCCCCTGTAGGTAAACCGGGGCCTTCCTGCTGGATGCATTCCCAGCGACAGACCCCGCTGCTTGTGTGGCCAGGAGCGAAGCTCACTAATCAGAACCGTTTTCCTCGCTGCCGAAGCCATCTGTCTCTCATCAGGGCTGAATTAAGTGGCAGGAACAAATTCATTAAGTTGTACATTTGCGCGCACGCATGCACAGTTACACACTTCACCGTCAGTCCAGGAGGAGTAAGCCTCTTCCTGTTCTAGCTGTTACCATCTTTTGGAACAGGTTTCAGCATTATGTTGGTCTCTGGTGCTCGTATGTTAAACGCATATTTTTTCAGACTTGTCCTATTGTTTCCTAAACTTCAGATGAAAATCTTAATCTAATCTGTTTATATTAATCTAGTTTCATGGACCAGCCGGACAGGCTCCACCACTCAAAAGACTGGCACAAGTCTGCTCTGCTGTTGAGAAGTGTCTTCCCGTTATAACTCCTATTTTAATTAGTAGCAGAATGTGTTTTTGGCAGCAGTCGAAGGCTTTATATACCATCAAACAGGTGACTTGTTCAGAAATGTTCACACACCCAAACAAAGACTGAACAAATCTCATTTTACCCTAACGGGTACAGTATGTGTTTGGATATGACCATCCGAGAGACCCTCTTTTCAGGAAGCGGACCCAAGCTCTTCACAGAGGGAAGGAGCGACTGTTGCTAATTAGCCTCCTGAAGGCTTGTAACTCAGCCCTAGAGTTTCTTGGCAGGGAGAGCAGAAATAACAGGAACTGAATGCCAGAGACCAGAGTGGTGGGTACAGTGCATTAGTGGATCAGATCAAGGTTTCACAGCTGTGTAGTCAGGTTCTGCATTTGGAGCCTGGATTGGAGCAGGTTAGACAGTGCAGCGAGTATGAATCCCGCATGTTGCACATGGATGGGAGCTAAGCAGGAGTCCATGGAGAGCTCAGGAGTAAGGCCTCTCACTCATTGCCTTTGTCTGCACGCTTCTTCATCCCCCAGGGGTCTCTAGGAGTTCCTCCACACCGTGCATAGACCCCATTTGTCATTCTTTTCCATTAGTGGGGCTGCATGCAGGTCGAAGAGGCCAGTCCTTGGAACCAATCAGTGAGAGAGAATGTTTGTATCATGGCTGGCCACCTTATTGGCATGGGAGAGAAAATCTGACTCACACTCATTGTTTCAGACCATGGATCTGCTACTGATGCTGGTGGTACCGAACAATTACTTTGTTCAATGACAAAGTGGCGTGAAAAAGAGCTTGCTGTCACTTGAAGATCGTACAGACAGTGATACAAAGGAATCATCCAGGTCCCCGCTAAATAAATACAGCAAAATCATTTAATAAATGCAAAGAATTAAATCTGATTCTGGAGTGGATGAATGAATTGCAAGTCATTTTCCAAGCACATTTCATTTTATTATTACATATCTCCTTGTGTGTGTGTGTGTGTGTGTGTGTGTGTGTGTGTGTGTGTGCGTGCGTGCGTGTGTGCGTGCGTGCATGTCTGCTGAGTCTGTAAGCGGGTATAAACAGGGCGGAACCGAGCAGTGCCTGCAGCTGCTGTCAAGTCTCTGTGGTATCTTACTCAGGGGTGAGAAAAGGCCCCTGCCAAAGAGACTCCAGACACCGTTCCTGGGTCAGTGCCTGTGGCGAGGGAGAGGCCACATCTATTGATTCTGCTCCGTCACTTTCTGTGACTCGTAATAATTATTATTACTACCGCACAACACAGGAGTTTTCCAAAGCGTTCCAGAAAGGATTAAAGTGTATTCTCATCTTTACTGGGAAATGGTTGTTTGTGCTGCTCTGTTGGAGGAGATGGTGGCTTTATGGTTCTGCTGACCACATTTCTGTTCCACAGTTTCTTGGTGGACATCCTGTACAGTATTAAGACCCCACTGATGACTGATGAGAACAGTATTCCATCAAAGTACCAGTTCGCTTGGCTACATTTGCCTACATTTTTGCCTGCATACAAATACACACACATACATCCACATTCATGCACACACAAACACACACACAAGGCTATATTGCTGTCCTGGGCTCTACGCTGCACCCCCCATCCCCCCAGGCTGTGTAGCCATAGCAAAAGAGAGGATTATCCCATTCCGCCTGCTGCTGAAAGCCCAAGGGGTTAGTTCCAGGATCCTGTCAATGTGTCCCTCTCGTGACCATGGCCATTCTGCACCTGGTTAACCCCCAGTGGAGTGCTCTGCCACCCAGGCCAGTGCCCCCCTTATCGCACTTTCCATTCCAATCCATCAGGAAGGTTGGGGGCCCGGCAGGGATCAGGCTGTGACCCGTGGATTCTGTGTTGTTTCTGAGACTCAGGAACTCCGCGAGACTGAAGTGATGAAGCAAACTGTGGAAAAGAGTCAGTGGTTTGTTTTGTTGTTACTCATAACTGTGGAACCACCATTCAGGAAGGGAAAAAAGCCTGAGATTTTTTTTTTTTTTTTTAATTTTAAGGTAATACCTATCCAGTTATAAATAACAGCTTGATTTTCTTGACGACTTTCACTGTGCAAGCAAGCTCTCAAGAAGATTTTGGCAGATGTAAGAGTTCTGTTGTGCACCTGAATTCCAGAATTTGCACTATGGTGCAGAGGCTTAACTGTGGTCCCGTGTTGTACTCCTTCATCACAGTTATTCTCTCCAGTCATAAATTTCTGGCACTCATCTCCCCCTCGGCAGGACAGGATGCTTCAGGGAATGTCACCACAGTGCTCACCCCTCTAGGGCCATCGTTGCAGAGTGTCTGCTGCCCTCCTCCCCAGCATCTTTTCCAGCTGCTGTCATTGAAAGTTTCACAATTCAAAGATTCATTCATGCACTTATTTCTTAGACTAGTTTACCTTTGTCCTCTGGCTCCAGTTACTGTTTGTCCTCCATTCTGTTTTACTGAAACCTAAGGTTGGAGCAGAAATTATGGAAGCAACAGTTCAGAGGGACCCAAAGTTTGTGGATTGAACAAGATCTAGCAATCCATCACTGAAACAGATGAATAGTTTATAATGCAGACACTTACAAATCAGCCAGCATGAAGTCGGGAGGGTTTACACTATACAGACAGTATGTACACCCCATGGAGATGATGCAATGTACAATTTTTTCCTCGCGCGACCACATCCTCAACTCATTTCGGAATTGATCTGTTTGACTTGGATGTGGCGTTGCATCAGCGCTAAGTTACAGCACCTCTGCGACATGCGTGCATTCCTTCACCTAGCCACAGCTTTCAGATTTGTTTCACGGCACAGAAAATGACAAATGTGGTGGACCATTGATTCTGAAGTGTGTCATACTTTGTTTCTGCGAAAGGGGGTCCGCCACAAATCTCCTGACTGGACGGGTCTGGCCAAGCCACGTGTCACAGGGGTTTGGTTCCTGTTCCCTTTCCTAAGGCTTAGCTGCTTTGTCCAGCACTCCCCCCCCCCCACCACTTACTCCCCAGCCAGAGCCCCCATTCTCAGCTCTCCCAAATATGAGGAGGGAAAAAGGGCAAAGCTGCGTGGGCACTTATCCATGCCAGCTGGTATGGAACTAATCTGAGCCGAAGTATTTCTCATTAAAACAGAGGCTCTCTGTGAGGCGCGCAGGCGTGCGGACGCGGGCCGGCAGGACGAGTGAAGCGCTGTCTGTTTCCACAGATGTGCTTCATTTGCGGTCGGCAGCGACGGCTCTCTGACAGTTTTGCCGTAGCCGAGGCTTTGGGCCTGCACGTCGGAACAGAGCGGAGCCTCCTTGTGTAAACAGCACTTAAGCAGTACAAGAGCTTACACCGTGCGTGGATTTTTAGCGATGGCTTCTGACACCAAGTTGACTCGGAAGGATGATGATGGTGATGGTTAGCTTGGCGGTACTAGCTACCGTCACATTGGAGGACTATTGAGAAGGATCACCATGGAATTCTTGCCCAGCCAATATAACACGTTCACTCCCTTCAACGAGCACATATTGTGGAGACTATGGGCAAGACATGGGAATCATAAGGGTAAGAATTCCACTGGAATGCAGGAGATGCCTTGATCTTATCTTTTTGGCACCTGTGCATCCATACGTTGCAGATTAATAGCCATTTTTCTCTTGGAAGGACCAAGGACTCAAGAGATAAGAGATAAGTGGGAACTGGGAGCTCAGAGATTTGTTGGAGCCCAGTTCCAGAGAACAGAAGCTGAGGGACCACAGTACCTTCACATGATGAGGGGTATTAATGGTGGGCCTTGAAAAATCTTGTAACTGCCTTCACTTAATAAATTTTCGTCTCATTTTTCATTATTTTGGAATAAAACGAATAAAATCTTTTTACCCTGATAGATTTTAAAGTTTTTCGCAGAAAGCTTTGCAGTTCTTCAGTAAAATGTATCCTGCAGTTAGTGACCTTGTGGTGGAAGTGACTGCCCACCCCCCGCCCCCCCCACTCCTCTTTCCTTAGAGGCGTAGCAGATCAGCTGTTCGTAAACGCTTAGATAGCCTCGTAAATGAAATTCATACCCACAGCAAATTGGTCTTGTGCTCACTCTACTGTTACGATCTGCTAAATCAGAGAGGCCTCTTCCCACCATACTATGTTTCAGCGGTCCTTTGGTGAGGTAACGCATGGGGGAGAAGACTGAGAGGTTAATCCAGCAATTAGCACACAGTGTCATCTAAACGTCGTAAAAACCTGTCTATGGATATTCTTACAGGTACACCTCTTATGATAGAAGTTTGCTTGCAATGCATTCAGGGGACGAATAATAGTGTTTAGTGTGTGGTGCAAGAGTACATGGGTTTGATCCCCGCTCGGTCTGTGTGGAGTTTGCACATTCTCACTGTGTCTGCGTGGGTTTCCTCCCACAGTCCAAAGACATGCTGTTCAGGTTCACCCATATTGTGTGAGTGACAGAGAGAGTGTGTTCCACTGATGTATGGATGAGTGACCCAGTGTAATTAGTGTGTCTAGCAGTGTAAGTCACCGCGGTGAATAAGGTCTGTGAGCTGATAACACTGCATAGAGTTCGTTGGAAGTTACTTTGGAGAAAAGCATCTGCTAAATAAATAAATGAATGTAAAATGTAAATGTAGTGGTATTATTAGAACTTGCCACTCCGTGATATTGGTCAGCAGTGTCATCTTGTGCCGCACTCGGGATCAGGGTGTACAATGACTGCCCAAGATCTTCCTCAAGTCACTTTGCCCCTAAAATTATTCCAATGATCCAAATGTTGACAGGAAATGAGTCACTTAACTGTAAGGAGTGATGGTTCCTGTTTTCACTCTTTTTAAGGGAATATTCTGTAAGCTGTACTGCTAGACTCAAAAATAAAACCATAAGTCTTCTAGTAGTCTTTATAGGAGGCACAATATGTGTAGTCTTATGGACAGTAATGGCCAAAGGCTGCAGTAAACTCAGATTTTGCACTGTGGTGGGTTGGCAAATATGTGAAGATGTCATTCAGAAATCCTCTCATCTTTTTAAATTAGGACTAATAGTATTTCATGACATAGCAATGGTGAAAAAGCCCTCTTTCCAAAAATGCAAACAAATGGCTTTTCGGGTAAATATTTTCAGCTGTTTTCTGAGAGGCGTTTTCAGTATTCAGTCCCTTGACATTTCTTTCCAGTGAAGCAATGACTTGAACATTATTGTTCCAGTCTGAAGAATCCGCTGCATATATTTCTTCAGCACCAAAGTGTTTATTAACAGATTCATTTTCCTCTTCCAGTGAGTTATAGGGATTTGGTTTGCACCTCCAGTTTACTAAGCTGTTGCTGTCATCAGCCTTAACCCTGTGTGCCAGCGTGACATCTGCTTCATTCCTGGATGGGAATAATCATTTTGCTTGGAAGCTGCTCTGTGAAGGGCTTTTGAAGGTACTGCTGTGGTTGAAATATTTTTTTTGTTGCTCATGAGTGGTCCTGTTCTTCCCAGTGCAGCACAGTGTGTGTAATTGGACAGATTGTGGCCCCTAAGGAAAACTAAAGAGAGGAGTTATTTGGACTGTACTTCTGCCTTTGTTCGCCATTGTCCAGTGTGCATTTGAGGATGTAGGCCAGAACACCAGCTGCTCTGCATGCCGGTAAACAAAAACCTTATTGTGTGCATTAAGGGGGGGTCTTTTAGATTGAAAGTATGCACATCATTTCACATGTGACCTGGAGCGTTAGGGAAACTTCAGTTCATCCTCAGAGAGAGAGATTCCAGGTCAGTGGTTGGAAGAGGATGCTGCAATGGGTGCAATGCTGCTGCCCTGATAAACAACACATGCGGAAGACATGAGGGAACATGAAACGTGAGAGAGGTAGTGGTGATTGTGTCACTGAAGTGCTGTACAGGTAGTGCTAGAAGTGGACATAGAGACATCACATTTCATGATTATGAAACCTTGACTTAGAACCAGAGGTCTGTGAGTTTCTATCCTAGGGTTTTAGACCTATACCCTTAGTGTCCTTCAGCTTTATGTTTATGAGGCTATAGCAGTAATAGCTTTTATTGGACAAATGATTTCAAGAAATGTCGGATTAGCATCCAGATAAAAGTTAAAATTAGTCCATTTACATTTCCATTTCCATTTATTCATGTAGCAGACACTTTTATTGAAAGCAACATACAATTCAGTGAAAACAAAAGTGCTTTTCGCCAACAGGTGGAGAGACAGATGCAGATATGACTCTCAAAGTACGGTCAGATAGTTTGATGTGAATGTTTAAACTTGCATATGTTTTATTGGTAGGTGCATATGGAATTGATTTACAGATTTAAAACCAGTAACATTACACAAGTAGCAGCATATAGAATTGATAGGAAATACAAAGGTGTTTGTGACAAATGGTGTAATGTGAATTTACGGAGTAGATAGGCGATCAAGAGAGAAGTGAGTCTGACAGAGATGTTTTGAGACCCTCCTTGAACATTCTGTGGGATTTAGCAGTCATGAGTGAGGGAGGGAGGTTATTCCATTGGAGCCAGAACTGAGATCCTCTGGGCTTTTGATTTTGGACCTCTTGTGCATGGGACCATCAAGCAGCCAGAAGTGAAGGAACATAGCAATCTGATTGGGGCATAGTAAGCAATCACGTCTCGTAGCTATTGGGGAGAAGATTCGTTAATGGTCTGGTAAACCCTAATCATAGGCTAAAATAAGAAGACCAGCTACAGGCGCTCAGTGGAGAGAGATAAGGAGTTGCTCAGTTGTTAAGTTGGTATTAAGGCATGGAGAAAACGAATGATCTTCCTGTCGCAACATTCGGTGCATTGTTTGTAAGACTAGCGTCTCTTTTCTTCATTATTTTTTTTGTTTTACATGTGTTTTATATTACGCTGTGCTCCAAAATGCTTTGCTTATTTTCCTCATTATTGTCAATTTTTTTGGCTACACCAGATAGTGCTAATTAAGACTTCAAATCCCCTGCTCTCATTGCAAATTCTGTTCCTGAGAACCGGAAAAATTAAGTAGCTGCTGGCTGAATTGAGGCGATGAGAGACGAGCACTTTCTCGTGAGTTCCGTGCCAGACAGCCTCCGCTCAGAGGACACTGCAGACGGGCTAGCGATCCAGCCGGGAGAATCCACACCTCTGCCCACGCGGCTGGCAGACATCCCCTGCTGTCAGCCCTTCAGCTGTCGGGGATTTGTTATTCCGGAGGAAAAGAAAATAAACGCAGGATTTTGGTGATTTCACCCTCTCCGCATATTGCATTGTACACACATTTGCACATACTGTACATACACTGACACACACATATATTCCCTGAGTTATGATGCAGAAGCAGGATGATACTGATCTAGGGCAGGATGGGCCCTCCAAAATTTTGTCTGCCAAGATGTGTGTCCCAATCACCCCGTCATGGCACACACATAGTGGGCATCCAACCAACTCCAATATCCTGCACTATCACACGCACGCATGCACGGGCACGGGAAGGCAACGATACTCTGCCGTCCCAGTCAAACTGAGCCGCAGTGGTCAGTGCTGCTCTGGAATGTTAATGAGTATTGCTGTTTGGTGGACGAGCAGCAGGACAGGAAACTGACCGCAGTGGGACAAGGTGCAAGTGACGGCTTCGCAGGCGTGGGTGACAGCTCCGCCACTGTGTGTGACAGACGCAGCAGGCCGCGAGCCGGGGGTGGTCGTGGCTCTCGGCACCGACTATGAAAGGTCAGCGGACACAATTCAGCACGACAGGGATTTCACTTCCTCTTTCGTTGTGGGAAGGAGAGCACGTGGAGGGCCTTGAGAAAAAAAGGGAAAGTAAGACGGAAAATTACAAGCGTGTCCCAAAGTTTCGTTGGTTTCAGCAGTGGTGCCGTCATACTGCTGTCTGTTCATCCATAGAGTCTGTGATGCTGGCAAAAGTTTTTGTGGTTCCCTTGACGCAGGGGGTAGAATGAGGACAACTGTGGTTGCTCTATACTGTCACACACTGGTAGACAGGGTGAACTACAACAAGACAGCCAGGGCACATCAATGCTGATATGTAGGCCTGATGACTAACCACCAGACACCTTATTCCATGTGCAGAGTACAGACTCTGACTCAGTCTGTTGTGTATTGGAGGTTGACAGGCACATCTTTTCGAGTGGGGCACTGTAGATAGGAGCGCTCACAAAGGTGACGTCAAGGTTTTTTTGTTGATTCCAGAACCATTCGGCTATTTTGCATCCATTTCAGAGAGACACAACAGTTATGTGATTCTGGCAGCATGAAAAATTTCCCAGTGCTTCATCTTTACAGATCTGCAAGGGTGTTGAGTGCTGCTCTTAAGGTGGGAATGGCAGAGTACTGGGTTCCTGGCCTTGCATGGAATGGAAAGTGGTCACGGTGGTGGACCTGTATGGGTGGAAACATGCGAGTCTTTGTGAAGTTTAGAAGAGCTAAGGTTTGCTTCTGACCCAGGATGGACTCTGGAGATCTCCAGTCCCCTTAGGAGTATCTTCTTTGTGAGCCTCATTAAAAGTGTTTGGGTGGGGGCCATTCGTACGGGCAAGTGCAGGCAGCCGGGGCCCGTGATTGGCCCTCTCTGGTCGGCACATGGAGATGCCAACAGGAAATGGCAGCTGAAATCGAACCCTGCTCATTGAGCGCCAGTTCCTTTCCCGCTTCTGCCCCTTGATTGTCGATCTTCCCTCGGCAGGATCTAATTTCCCAGCTGTTATGTAAAGAATGCTGCCAAAGACTGATTGCAGCAATCAAGAACGTATTAACGGAAGGGAAATAAAATGCACAGATAAGCCTTGGTCAATTCATATCTTGTTACTCTTGTAAAGAAAATGATCAGCAGAACTTTTTAAGCCATTAAAAAAACCTTGGATGTGGTTTCTAGACATGCAAACAGTAGAGAGTGCTTTGTTTTCCAGTGTTTGTGCTCCAGTCACAACAGCATTATGATGCTATGTGATAGTGTCCTCTACCTTTTATCTGCCGCTTTGTGAACTCTTACGGAGACTAATACTGTCGTGCACCGTGACTATAACCGTAACTGACCCATTTCCTCTGTTCGCTGTCTCCTTCTCCCACAGAGAAGCTGTACAACTCAAGTGGGCGAGAGCTGAGACGTGCCCTGTTCTCCCTCAAGCAGATCTTTCAGGTAAAACCGGTCACATGACACCCGGCTTTTGAGCCAGAGTGTTTCCGCCAGGCCTCACTCACCAACAGATCCCTAAGACAACCTCACATGCACACACACTCTGCACTTTTTGCTCTCTGTTTGTGTGCTACCCAGATGTGCCCTGGCTGTCTAGGGTTCAGCTGCTCGGTGTAAGCTGGCAGGGCGTCCCAGTCTCAGGAGATCCTGAACCTCCTTGGAGAACCTATAAAAATGGTGGTTTTTAGTTCTCGTTGACAGGCTGAGGGAACTAAACAAGCCAAATATAATCACTGACCAGTCGATATGTGTGAGAGGGACTCCCGTAGATGTTCAGGCTTTTTGAAACAAACACCTCGTGATTTCGGACCCCTGCTTACAATCGTAAGTGGGGCTAAGAGTTGGTTCGTTACTTGAAAATTAAGTTAAATATAACACAAAGCAGGCAAGGGGCTTGTCATCAGTTCTTCATGCGGCTACTCGTGTAACGTACGCTGGCAAAAACTGTTGTACTGGACCTGTTGACTGGAGTCAAGAGTCATTTGTCTGTATCTGTATCTCTTAGTCTGATGGCAAAGTGCATTTTTGATTGAGTTGAATGTCACTTTGGAGAAAAGCATCTGCTAAATGGATAAATATAAAGTAAATATCAGCATACCGGACAGCAGCTCCGTGGGGAGGGAGACAACAGCGGGGCTTTTAAGACAGGAACAGAGCGGCACAGCGGACTGTCCCTCTCTCACTTCCAGCCCTTCCCTCTGCTGAGCCAAGACACTTTATGCTCCCTCCTGGGCATTTTGAGACCCCTGGCAGTGGTATTTGCGACATGTTGTAAAGGAGAAAACACAATAAATAACTGTGCCCGGAACAAGACCAGGGTGCCGGTGCTCAACCGCGGCCCCGGAATCCCCGGAAAAAAGTTCGTAAGTTCAGGACCCACTATAATCTAATGAGTCTGATTCCGGTTTCTGGGTTTTAATTCATTTCCAGAGTCCAAACAGATTTTTATGTGTGTTACTGTTGCTTTCTGTCATTTAACGGGGGTCTGCTTAATTCATTTGAAACCTGGCCTGGAAACAAGTGAGCTCCCCCAGTGGGGAGAAAAGAGAAAACATGCCCAAAACCCCCTCCAAATGACCCCAAACGGCGCGCGAGTAACACATTTTCCGTTCTCCCCGTTAGCCACGCAATGCTCCGAAGCCCCATGAACACCAGGCCACTGTAAATCACCCGCCACGGACAGGTGTGTGAGCCACATGTGGTTTTGTCATTAAGTTGTGGGGGTGGTGTGGAAGCCCTAGGAAGCAGACAGTCCAGCAGGCGGACGGTGTCTAAGAAACGCTACTGTTCCCTGAACCCAACACGGGATGGCAGCTCGATCATAACCAAAATCAGAGCACACTTATCCCCTGTTAACTGCTCTTAATTTGTTCCTGAAAACCAACTGACTATCATAAAACCAGATAATAATATTACTTATTCCATTATTTTTATAGGAAAAATTCCAGTTCATCCTAAGCCCTTCCCAAGTTCACCCCAAAATCGCTCTAAAGTTGCCTTTTGGTATAAGGAAAAAGTAGTTAACACAATACAATTTTACGCCGTTATACTTTCATCCAGTGCAAAAAAACTGAAAAGTCCATTATTTTTTTAATTCCATCGCTTTTCCACAAAGTATTTTTGAATTGTGCATGTGTCCAGGAAGCTTTTTTAAATCACATTCACAGTTCTAGTAGCAAACATGCCTGTATCTAAAAACCTTCCTCACAATTCCATGACTCAGTTTTTGTTTAGTCCTAATTTGGAACAGAGGTGAGAACAATAAATTTTCTCTTTATTTCATTCTATTTTGTGTTTAACTTTTTTCTCCTACTTTATGAATAGATGAAGAAATTAATTATGTATTTAATACATCCTATTTTTGCTTCTTGGCCCCTTCACTGCTGCTGCTGCTGATGGCATCAGTACCCCCATAAGGGTCTAATGTATATAAAGTCATCCATCCATCCATCCATCCATCTCCCTCCGCTTATCCGGGACCGGGTCGCGGTATATAAAGTCATTTTTAAGAAATTTTGATTTTGTAAGTAACCCCGATGTAATAGTGTTCATGGACCACCTTGATAAAGATGGAGACTATATGTCACATTTAAATGAATAGCTAAATATACTGGGTTTCACATAATTGCTGTGAAATTATTATGAATAGTTTGTAATCTGACAGAGTTTTTCAAGATTTCAGTGAACCACTAGGGAATCTATCTAGCCCTTGTTTGTGATGTTATTGCAATCACCTCGAAAAAAGCAAACAGAAGTGACAGCATCATAAATTAAGATGTCAGTTTTTATTTGCATGTTGAGGTTCTTTGAGATGTAGTTTAGATAGGCTGTCAGAAGAGATAATAGTAAGAGCATTGTGCAGAAAAGAAATCCACAGTCATATGTCCACACGCATATAGAAAATGAATCAGTATCTGTCACTTTAGTGAAAGTTCTCTTTCAGGTTGTATTTGTCTCGAGCTGAAGAATTGGTGGTACCATGTATTACAAAGCAAAACCTGGCAGTTTCTACAAAGCCCTTTGCCGTACTGTCAAAAGACCCAGATTCGAGTCCCGTTCCTTACCATACATGTGCCCTTGAGCATGGTACTTTCCCTGAACTGCTCCAGTGTTAAATTACCCAAGTGTATAAATGGCTATTGTAATACCATTCTACATAGGTTAGTATGCAGACCCAGTAGTGGCCTTGAACAGAGGCGTCAGCTAAGTAATTTACTCATTTTATTCAATATTCAATTTATTCATTTTGCTGACACTTTTCTCCAAAGCAACTTACAATGTGAAGGTTACAATTATTTAAGGGTAATTTAATTTAATGTAATGCACAATCTGTATTTTCTAAGAGCTGTACGTTGCTTTGGAGAAAAGCGTCTGCTAAATGAATAAACGGAATTTTACTGGAGCTTTTCAGTATAAGTACTTTACTCACGGGTACTACAGCCAGACATTGAGACCTCAGCAGCAGCGCTAACCACTACACTGTCAGCTGCCCCAGTAGTAGTTATGGTCAAGCAATGGTTAAAAAATTCATTACAATTAATGATAGGACCCAACCCTGTGAATCAAGCATGACCTCATTGTAAAGCCACACTCTGTACATTCACCATTTCTTCACTTTACTCAATCATTCTGTTAATGAGCTACATGAAAACACCATATTACAGACTTTTCTCCATTATATTCACATCCCAGTGAGACGTGAATATCACACCACAGTTGTTCGCGCACACCCAGATTCACTGAATCTTGTGCTCATCCAGTTCACTCCCTTCTGTTTCTGACCGAATAGCACACGTAAGACTTCTCTGAACTGTGAGTCAGCATCCCTGTGATCGATCAGACCCCACTGGACAACTCTGGGACCCAAAAACCACTTGCATTTGTTTCCAGGAAGTCAAAGCCTAACTCCGCATTGTCGAGTATAGTGCTAAATTAATTCGGTCCTTGCTTAGATCATCCTCTTGTAAGGATGTTGTCATTTTATCATGTAAGGCTTTATGGGAATAGAGCAAAAATAGTTGAAGGACACAAGTGAAGGCGATTGAAACCGCTGCATTTAGTCCTTTCTGGGGCTTGGGACCCCATGTGCAGCCATGAATCAAGCTGGGACACTGATTGCTCCTAACGCCTCTTCAACCGCTGATTTAATGAGCTATTAATGTCAGCAAGCAACTGGCTCGTAGCAACCACCAGCGGTCAGGACAAAACAAGGGGGTTTCTATGGACACAGGAAATTGGGTTTTTTGGAGCATGCTGGGTAATTTATCCCCAGTGAGGGCAGCGGGTACGAAAGTGTGTTACTCTTGCTGTTTCGCAGATGCGGATAGTGATCAAAGCAGCATTTGCTTATTAAATTGAACTTTTGCAGCAAGGTGCGAAATGTTCGCTTCCACATTTATATATTCAGCGTCTCAAGGGGTATCACTTACTAAACTAAATTTACTCACCTTTTAGCACTGCAGTCACAGATTATTTCCAAGCAATCGTTCCATGTTTTCCTATCAGAATTAGTTTCAAGAACCCCGTGCCCCCTGGAGCAGCTGTGTGATTAAAGTGAAACGCAGTATGAATTTCAACTGTAATTTTCAAACTGCTGTGCTAAGGGTCTCTTTGTTGTGATTATAATGATTGTCGTGATTAATACAACGTACTACTTCATACTACAACTTCAAAACAGCTATAAAACGTTCCTTACTAGAATTTTTCTGGAGATAATAATCAAAATCTGCATAGATTCCAGTCTTACAAAATCAGCTTTTAAATCTATTACAGCACTTTAAAGTATGCCGGAACATTTTTTTTAAACCTAGACACAAATTAAATGATAATATAGTTGCGCAAGAATTAATTCCCTCTCTTGGATCTCTACCTTTAACTGTAATGTCATAATGGGAAAAGCTCTTGCAGACGTCACTGAGTTTGATGCTTGTCAAAAACAGTAGGCTGTTCAGTCACATCTGTCACATCTGTGCTCAGACTGAGCGAAAGGGGCACGTGCCTCTGAAGAGGGACTGCCATGCATCGAAATAAAGACTGGTGGAGACTTGTACTGCTGAGAACTCTTGTCACGGCAAATATTATTATAAAACCTGCAGCAAAAATATTCCTGGCCTCAGTGTAATATAGCGGAAGTATTTGTACTGCACATTACATTATATGAACAAGATGCAGTCTTAATTTATGGCATAGCTTCCTTATTTTACAGTTGCTTAAAATATCAAACTAATTACTTAATTTAGTTCTTATCCTGAAAAAACTAGTGGCGAGTTTCCACTTGAAGATAGATTGGTAGGAGAGGCGCAGACAGGCAAGAGGTTGTGGTTTGTTTCAGGACACATCTGGGTCTGGGATATGGGATATGGTCAAAGCATGGGGTCAAGCCAGGGGGCAGCCTCGGGGTTGTGGTTTCAGGGGTGGGAGGGGTGGTCTGCAGAGTGATGAGGATAAGTGGCTGCACTGATTCGGGGGGGGTTCATCAGGTGGATGTACGCTACCCTTTGCGGAACAGAAGATTACACTGACGTTGACGGAGGCTGGAGGTCAGGGGTGCAGACTGAGCACCAAAGGTGTGGAAGGACAAACACAGGGGGTCAGAGGTGTTTTCAAACCTAGAGGTGTATTGTGGTTCGGGGCACAGGGTGGCAGCAGGTTAAAAAAACTCTGCTCACATGCCACTGCCTACGGAGAGTTGCATAAGGAGAGTTCCTGGATGGGGTCAGGTCAGTGAGGTAGGAGGATTCTGGCAAATTATGAGTTTTTGACGGACAAAGAAGAACATGTGGTTCTGCAGATGGTAGGATGCCAGGATCAGTGCCATCAGCTGGGAGGAGTTGGTATGGAGAAGCTTCCAGATTCTTCAGATGATCACAGCATTAGTCTGTGAGTCAACACACTATAAAATGTGCCTGTTCTTACATCGTGTGTATTTTATTTGGGTGCAGCGAACCCCAACATCAAAGCCCAACATCCTATAAAAAGCAGAATCGTAATGATAATCATTGCACCGAGTGCGTTATGAGCGTCTGGCCTTACAACTTTCATGTTTAATGACATGTCACGTTACATTTTACAGCGTGATTGAGAGCATGACCTAAGTCTAAAGTGTGACCGCCCCAGGGAAAGGCAGGGACCGCGTTCGTCGCCCAGTGACTGGCTGGGGTCTCGGCCTCACATCTGGTTCCTGTGAAGTAAAAGTTATTAGCACAGAGGCGGCTATTTTTGGCCAAGAATGTGTAGCCGTTTCTTTATTTCTTTCTGTTGCTTTCCATTTTAGTTTTTTCCTCTGGTCAAACAATGATCGTGTTTGTAGGAGTGGTAGAGCTGAAACAGAATTGTTTTTCTTTTGCCTTTATTTATTTTCTCATCCTCAGTGCACATGTATTCTTGGAAAAACAGATGGCTCTGTTGAGTGGGGTAGACCTGGCTGTCGGCAGCCATCATGTCAGCTCTAATTGACTCTTGTTAATTGTTTCCTTCTCAGGGAACTTTATTGGACTGCGGCTTTGATACAAAGACAGCACCTGACCGAACCTCCCCCGGCATCTCTTAGTTTATAGCCTGTCACTGAGACTTTTACAACATTTTGCTGAGTTGGTTGTTTGATTTTTTTTACCGCTGCGATTCATTCACACCAAACTTCATTTATCATCCCTCCTTCATCTTATTTTGCTTTTTCTTCTGTGCCATCATTCACGGTGTTGCTTAGCAAGCACGTTCATCCAAGTGTAGAGGTAGCTTACAGTTATTACCCGTTCCTAGGTATTTTCATTCCGGATATGTACCCTCCTAAAGGATGCTGCAGGGGGGCCAGTTCAAGAACTTGAACCAGCAACCTACATGTTACCCCGGTGTGACCTTCACCAGCAAATGCTCTTTTGCAATTTACATCTACAGTGCATTTATTCACTGAGCAGACTCTTGTCTCCAGAGTGACGTACATCTCAGAAAACAAATCATTTGTTTCTTTGAGATCTGACTCTTGAACACAAAAATGCCTTCTTGCCTTCTTCTCTCACACCCTCCAACTCCGCTGAAGAGCAAAGCTGAGAACGGTGAAAGCCGGAGCCAACGCTGAATCCCCTCCTCCCGTTTTTCAGGATGACAAGGACCTGGTGCACGAGTTTGTGGTAGCAGAAGGCCTGGCATGCCTGATAAAGGTGGGAGCGGAAGCAGACCAGAACTACCAGAACTACATCCTCAGAGGTACTGTACCCCGCGTGTGTCATTCATTGCAGGGTCCTGTCATATTTTTCATTGCTCTTATTTTCTGCCACACTTAAATAACCTGGCACTGAGCCGTTCTTCTGAGAAACAGCAGCAATTGAATACTTACTGTATATGCACAAAGGAGATGCGGTGGCGCGGCAGGTTTGGCTGGGTCCTGCTGTGTGGTGGGTCTGGGGTTCGAGTCCTGCATGGGGTGCCTTGCGATGGGCTGGCATCCTGTCCTAGGTGTGTCCTGCCCCCCTTTAGGTTTGTGCCCTGTGTTGCGGGGTAGATACCGGTTTGCTGCAACCCCGCTTGGGACAAGTGGTTTCAGTGTGTGTATGTATATGTGCAACACATGGTGATGTCATCACCGTTGTCAAGTAGCATGTGATCATCAGGGTCACTTTGTTTATCCGCCTCAAACCTCCCCTCCTCATCAGCTGTATCTCAGCCCTCACTGGTCAGGTGTGTAAAGCGAAGTGAACTCCTTCTCTTTTAGTGCTGTGCTATCATCAAGTGGGGTGTGGGCTTGAAAGGCCCACTTCAAGTTCACTACCATTTTACGGCCCACTGCAAGAGGGCAGGTCATGCATGCTTAACCACCCAATATAAACTCTGGCAGGATGTTGCAGATCATAAAACTAATCCCACCCCCCCACCCCGCTCCCCTTTTTCTGACATACCTTCCCTCTGCTCTTGAATAAAAGGCAGTTTTGTTACTTTGCTGGTCAATATAATAAAGACTTAAATTGTTAGTATTATATCACGGAGGCCAATATGAGTTTAATAACCAAGGACATGTCTGAACCTGCCTGTGCCTCATTGCACTCTGAATTTCAAAGCTCAAACACATTCCCTCCCTTTTTTTCTTTTGTTATTTTAATACTGAGGTCAGATCTCAAGAGAAGGCTCAGTTTTTGTCGAAGTACTTTCTTTCAAGCTGCATACAGCTACCTCCAGCCACTTCGAAGCAAGAGGTTAGAGGTCAGCAGGCAGGAATGTGTCACAGACCAAGTGAGACACCACAGCCTCAGGACATACAAGCAAGCCAGATGTAGATGGGTCCTCCGAATCAAAGTAAAGGGTAATCCACGTGGCAGAGGGCACGCTGCCCTTGAGTGGTCTGACCAATGACATCAGCTGAAGGTTTCTCCGGTTCCGTCTGACTCCCTGTGTGTTTGCTCTCCTTTGTTGTCTGCATGATGGCTGTGTTTTGAAGGAATGTACCGGCTATATGTTATTCTGCGATCTGTCGGAATATGTTTGTATTTATTTTTTGTTGACTTTTTGGCACAGCCAGTTGATTCCCACAGGATCTCTTTACATTTTCCACCCTGTTGCCATGAGAACCCCACATTGCCGATGTCCCTGCTGTCCTAGTAACCTGATTTAATTCTGGTATTCTTTCTCCACAACCGTAGCAGAATGTTGCCTGTCACTCCTTTATTTGTTACTATTTATTAAAACAAGCACAAACCACATGGAAACCAAGATTTTTGTATGCAGATATTGCGATTAAGTGTAGAACACACACACAGACACACTTTCTGAACCGCTTGTCCCATACGGGGTCGCGGGGAACCAGAGCCTACCCGGCAACTCAGGGCATAAGGCTGGAGGGGGAGGGGACACACCCAGGACGGGACGCCAGTCCGTCGCAGGGCACCCCAAGCGGGACTCGAACCCCAGACCCACTGGAGAGCAGGACCCGGTTCAACCCACTGCACCACTGCGTCCCCCTTAAGTGTAGAACACTGGTCTGTAAACATTTTGTTTAGGCTCAAATGAGATAATCCAAACAGGGATTCCCCAAAAGATCCTGGAACTATATACTTCTGAAAGGCACCAGTCCATGTTAAAGAAGCACTTAAAGCATATATTTCAAAAATTTTGCATTGTTTTCCACCACCCTTTGAAACTAGTCAGTCAGTGTAATCTTGTTTTCGGCCGAACACAGACATCGACTCTGGAACCGCTGGATTCTCATCCCCCACTCGGTGGTGCACGGGGAGAGCTTTTCCTCTTTGTTTCTTACACAGTGTGAATATGTATGCTGGCTCTGCTGCACAGGCCCCTGAGCTCTGTGTTTTGCTGGCTGAGGGCCCCCTCTCCAGGAGCCTAGCATCGGGCCCCAGGGCCGGGGCCCAGCTCCGCACTTGTTGGCAGAGAGAGCCGAGAGAGGGGTAAAAAAAGGGTCGGAGTCACCGGAATATCCGTCGCTTTTGGAAGCCAAAACGTACCCCTTAGATCTCAGCATGGGCTCTCTGGTTTTCTGCGTACTAATTAGCGGCTCGCAACATAAGCAGTTTTTACTGTGTCCAGCTGCGCGTCTGTGCCGGGCCTGCCTTGTAACTACAGGGTCTTTCTGAAGGCAAAGACTGATGGGCAGTATTTCCACATGCTGCCTGAAGGAAAGACGGGGTTACTGTAAGTGTATTACATACAGTAGTCAGTAGGTAAACCACCAAAATGCCATACCAATATACTTTGCTTTGCTTGGGTGGCATTTGGGCCGAGAGAATGACACAGTTCTAGAATACCTGTCCCCCCCGGGCCTCTGCCCATGCTGTCATAGGTGAGGACATTCCCATGGGTTATCCTGTGAAGTGGTGCCAACCCTGGGACCACAGAGGTCCCAGGCAGTTAAAGGTCAGGGGTCCTGGAGTTTACTTTCATACTCCTGTATTATTTCCATTCCTGCAGTCCGCGTGCTCAGCTACCATGAATAACTGCGGTATGATCTTAATAAGGCCATGCTCAATTTAACCTGTTCACTAACCAACTTGCCAGGGTCATTTATGAGCTGCATTCAGTCCGTAGTCAATCGTGAGGCAGCCAGCGCTTTCTCGCTCTTGATGGACCCTCCGACCAGAACCTTTATCTCGTTGCTATATGGTTATTAATTTTCACGATGGCATGTACAGTAAGTCATCTGCTGCTCCTGATATGTCTTGTAATTGGGGACAATATTTCTCCATTCATTCATTGTCAGTACCCGCTTGTCTAACGCAGGGTTCTAGTGGTCCAGAGCCTATCCAAAGAGCATAGGGAGTTAGGTAGAGTGCATCCTTCATGGGAAACCAGTACAATGCAGTGGGAATAGTACATCATTTTTTACATTTTTATTGATGGTAATCCCATGCATGCTCTGCTTGATGAACTTGGACACCACAACAAAGGAACATCCTAGGTAGAGTCTTTAACACAGCACAGCTCTTCTCCTCTCCTTATCCCCGTCCAGTCACTGCTCCCATAGTCCCGAGAGCGGCTCTGCCGCTGATGTGAGATATCCTGCTTTTAATTACACGCCTGTTACAGTTCAGACGTAAGTTGAACCACCTCAAGTTCCCCACTGTGAGTGTGCGTAGGAGACGAGCTCTGCAGGAGGGAAGGAGGCCGGACTTCCTTGCGTTTCATAATGTCAGCACGTACAGGACATGGATGAGGCTAAGCGGTAATCGAACCCATCGCGGCGCTCCTCTTTCAGATGCGTACCTAAATTCAGTGTTTGGTCCTGCTTCGCTAATTTGAGTTTGAGTTACAGGAGCAATGCAATGTGCTTTAAATTAAGCATTTCTATGTATAAATCCAGTATGCGTACGATAAATTCCCGATCCCTGCAGAGTATTTGTTTTCAGAATATTTTCGAGCGCGGTACATATACCCTAAATGTATACTTGTGTTTTAGTTACGCCCGTGTAATAATTTGTAGGTACCGTTTTGTTATTCAGTACTATTATAAGCTAAAATTCAGCCTGTTAAACTGTCTCTTTTCTGGAGATCCCTCTTGCCTCAGAACCGAGAGTAAACATCCACAAATTTAATTTTCTTTTTTAAAAAGCCGACCGCTTTCTGCTATCCTGCGGCCTGCAGATTCGCAGCGTTTTCAGCTGCAAGTGCAGAAGGAGCTTGGGAAATGGGGCCGTTGGCGGTCCCGTTTGGAAAGAGTGCGCTGTCTGGCTGTGTCGAAGGTCCGCGGCACCGGGATCTCGGCCCCGTGCCGCGCCACACTCACTGCATAAACAGTTCCCCCCAGCCTTAGCCCAAGCGCCAAGCAACCGGCAGTTTGTGTCTGTGCGTGCGTGAGCGAGCATCCGTGCGTGTCGGCTGCCGAAGGGCCCGCGGCCTGAGTGCGCACATGTGTCTCCCGTGGTTTTTTCTCAACCGGGGGGCAGGGGTGGGATTTTCTTGAGTTGTGTCTCTGATTTGATCCCGGATGGAGGGAGGAATCTCCAGGAGTGGTCGAGCTCCTTTCATAGAATATGACATTCCATTTCGTTAATGAGCTCCGTATACTTTCCTCTCCATCTCCCGCCCGCGGCTCCCCAGGACCAGCACTGTGTCCCGTACCCCTTTGTCTCAAAGCCCGGTCTACCCCTTATATTTCTGGAAGCATTTGTCTCAGCTGTCAGCAAGGAAGGTCATTTGCCGTGGATTCACCAGAGTGCGCTGATCTCCTGCATGGGCAGGAAACTCAGAATGTAGCTGTTTCACCTCCTTTCACAATGATAATGTACAAATTAATTTATGAATATGAACATTTATAATAATAAAAACAGTTGTGGGAAAATCACAGAAATATACTGAAATGTAAGCACTTTTGCAGGCATTGCAACAATGTCAGAATTCCCAAATATTGTCACAAATCAGACAGAAAATGAACAACAGAGTGCTTTTATGTTACCATATGTCCTTGTTCAGACAACTTTGGTAATTAATGCAGCACTTTAGATGTAGTTCATACAGTTTAACACAACTGATCCACCCCAGTGTAACAGAGCAGCTGAGATAATGTATCTTATATATTAAACAGTTGGGTCCTCCTCAAATTTGATTTGAGGAGTTCTGCTCTCGGAGGGGGGAGCAGTGGCGCAGCAGGTTTGGGGTTCGAGTCCTGCTTGGGGTGCCTTGCGACGGACTGGCGTCCTGTCCTGGGTGTGTCCCCTCCCCCTCCAGCCCTGTGCCTTGTGCTCTGTGCTGCCGGGTTAGGCTCTGGTTTGCCACGACCCCGCTCGGGACAAGCGGTTTCAGACAGTGTGTGTGTGTGTGTGTGTGTGTGTGAGTGAGTTCTGCTCTCCTGTAGTTCCTTCCCATCTTGCATCCCTCATCACGGTTTCTTATTTTCGTAGCAAAATGTCAAGTTTCAACAAATTTAACTTGGCAATGGCTTGTGGAGGTGCTGTGCAGAGAAGGTGCCATTTTTGCATGTTGCCCTGCCTCAGGGCCCGTTGAGTTCCCTCTCTGGTGCTGGCTCACTCAGTTTCTGTTCAGGAATAAAGTAATAGGACTCGATCAAACTTTAGGAAACGATTCCATCTTTGGTGTCTCCCCAGAGCCCGCTGTGCTCTCCAGGCAGGGATTTTTGTGCAGTCATGCTCTGTGTTGGCCTGCAGTGCAGAGTCTGTTCTCCCAGAGAAGCCCTTGCTTCATCACATTGGTAGACATAACAGTGCCCCCCCCCCCCCCCCCAAATCAGGCCTGGGCCAAAACGCTGTGCAAACCTGACACTGCCACTCCAAGCCACAGATTTCTCCTTTTTTTGCTGGAGATGAATTTTCATTAATTTGCAAAACCTGAAAAAACCTGCCAGCGCAGCTTAAAATTTCTGAAACGCTGGGGACAAGTGGTTAATGAAAATGGATTGATGGATGGATTTGTGAGACAGCACTTATTTCCAAAGCTCCAGTAAAATCAATTAAAAAAAAAAAAAACAGGTTAGAGACATTACTTCTCTCAAGCAATGGGTTTCGATGATTGGCGTGTTGGCAGGGTGATGTTTTCAGCATTATGCATTACTTTGGACGAAAGTGTTTGCCAAAGGACTAACTGTAATGTAAGAAGTGTTTGTCAGTATTATATACTGCCTACAATTTGTTCTGCTCTTTGTCATCCTCCTCCCCTTCATCATGTCTCACTATTCTCTTTCTCAAACCTCTCAGACATTCAGGTTGAGAAAGTTCAGTTTGGAGTTGACATATGGAAGCGCTGTTAGATTAGCCCGCATCGCTTTCGCACAAGATCCTCCCAGAGTGACACAGGAATGTACCAACCTCACCGTGATGGACTTGTCTTGGATACACTTTTTGAACGCTCAACGTTCCTCACCAATAAAATGTTTACTTTGGCAGCAAGCGTATAACATGTTCTCAGAAGCGCATGAAGTATAATTTTCAGTCCCATGGCCAAATTTGTAAGTCACAATTGTCAAACCATAATGCTGAGTTTCAGGAGCGATTTCAGTGGAGCCTGAAGGCTTCTCCGTCCTGCAGCAAAATCCGGATGGTGGCGTGAGGACAAAAATGGACACGCAGACAAAACATCTTAAATAGCATGTGTTACAAAATAAATAGAGACACTTTTTGACAACAGAGCTGTGTGCGGTGGTGGAGGTCACAGGTTTCTGCACGTGGCGATCACTTCCCACTATAGCTACCATTCTCTAAAGTGCCGTTATAATTTACTGCATCTCAGCTTTCTGTTTATATGGCAGGGTTAGGTAATGTCACGCGATTACGGCTCTCCAGTGGCTTTTTCGTGCGGTGGGGAAATCACAGGACAGTGCGTGTTTTCTTTTGTGCTGCCCTTTCGCCTTTCCATTCCCATCATATTAAATCTTTTCGGAGTCCTTGAACTCGGCTCACGCCTTCATATTTGTTCATGAGTTGGTTATTTGCTTTTTTCAAGTTACACATCCCTGTCTGCTTCCTGTCAGTCCAGGTTGAAAGAACCCTGGTGAACTTTCATGGCAGTTGCTGTGTTTGTACACAATATGACGTTTTTTTGTATGAATACATAGGACGCACACATTGTCTGAACCGCCTGTCCCATTCGGGGTTGCGGCAAATTGGAGCCTAACCCGGCAACACAGGGTGCAAGGCTGGAGGGGGAGGGGACACACCCAGGACGGGACGCCAGTCCATCGCAAGGCACCCAAAGTGGGATTCGAACCCCAGACCACCGGGGAGCAGGGCCCGGTCCAACCCATTGTGCCACCACACCCCCACTATGAATACATAAAATATATAAATGTCATTGCAAATTATAATATAAATGCTTTCCACTGTGGGGGTGCGGTGGCGCAGTGGGTTGGACCGCAGTCCTGCTGTCCGGTGGGTCTGGGGTTTGAGTCCCGCTTGGGGTACCTTGCGACGGACTGGCGTCCCGTCCTGGGTGTGTCCCCTTCCCCCTCAGGCCTTACGCCCTGTGTTGCCGGGTAGGCTCCGGTTCCCCGTGACCCCGTACGGGACAAGCGGTTCTGACAATGTGTGTGTGTGTGTGTGCTTTCCACTGTGTGGGGGGCATAGTGGCGCAGCAGATTTGGCCTGTGCTTGCTCTCTGGTGGGTCTGGGGTTCGAGTCCCACTTGGGGTGCCTTGCGATGGACTGGTATCCCGTCCTGGGTGTGTCCCCTCCCCTTCCGGCCGTATGCCCTGTGTTGCCGGGTTAGGCTCCGGTTTGCCGCGACTCCGCTCGGGACAAGCGGTTTCAGTCAGTGTGTGTGTGTGTGTTTTCCACTGTGCATTGGACACAACAACAAATTAAGGAACATCCTTAAAATTTCAGTTTTTTTATCATTCTTTTTGCATTGCAGTTTTTTAACAGTTGTTGGTCTCATACGAAATAATTTTAATAATACATTTGTATTTACACTTATTCATTTAGCTGATACCTTTCTCCAAAGCAACTTACAATGTTAGGGTTACAGTTTTTACAAGCTAATAAAAATGTCTCCGTGAAATGGCCAGCCTGCATTACCATACCTCAGACATCACCCCACGCTATAGATCCGCCCTGCCAGTTCTGTCAGTAGGTACTGCTGCTGTTGGCTTGTTTGTCAGTCTTCAGTGTCAAAATCTAAATCATTAGCCACTTTAGGTTCATTTGGGTAATTTCAAATGTTTGTCTGTGACATTACAGAATAGGGATGTTTTGGGGTGCTGTGTAAATATATAGCCTGCAGCTGCATGTCCTCACACTCACTTTAACTTTGGGATCTAGACCCTTGTGTGCAATCCTTGAACCCACCCTTGTTTGGCCTCTTTCAGTTTTCCTGCTGCACGGCTTATGTCACATGACTTATTTTCATATGTGTGTGTTTGAATGGGTTTGTAAACTGTGTTTTTTTTCTGTTGGGAAGGTTCCTGGGATCCAGAAATTGCCTTTGCCTAAATCACTGTGAAAGGCTGATCCTAACCTGGTTCCCACTTTCCTTTCACCAGTGCTCCTTAGAGGTCATAAAGAGCCCTTTGCTGTTCTGCTCACCTCCTGTTTGAGCTCCTGGCTCATAAATCCCTGCCCTACTGGACAGGGGGTCTCTGTTCCTGTAACTGCTCCACCACTGACGTCCCAGCGAGCACCAAGCGGCGCCATATTAAACAAGTCGCAGACAAGCGGACCTGATCGTAGAACATCTGAATGTCGGAAGGAGCCGACGGCCATGCGGAGCAAGACGCGGGGAGCGAGACCCTTGCTCCTGTTGATTTACGGGAGCTGGTCGTGTGTGGCGAGAGCCAGGAGGCACTGGGTTGTAATTGCTCTGGTGATTAGCACAGTAAATGGTGAATAACTAATGAGGGGCCTGCCTGCAGCGAATTTATGGCACTGGAAACAGCACTCCAAGAGGGATTTAATTTGCCTGAGCAATAAACCCGTCTGGTCGTGGGCTGAAAGGTCTAAGTCAAAGCAAAATCGGCAAGAGAGAATAAAATCAAGTATAATAATGACATAATTATAAAACCGACTGTGTGCTCGTGCAGCACTGCTGCCAGAACAAAACCACACTCACATTTCAGTGTCCACCACAAAAAAAAAAATGTTATTTAAAGCTGTGCATTTTGAAGTGTAGCCTTTACAGCACCTTTATTACATGAGTAACTAGGGGAAATGTCCAGGGCATGCAGTAACACCCCCGGCCTCTCTGCTTTTATCTGCGGCAGCGGCATTCTGCCAGGCCTTTCTCATTTGTATCGCTCTGCGCATTGCAGAGCGGTGAACGAAGAGGGCGCTTAATGCAGAACAGAACCAGATAAGGACCTGTAAGTCGCATTGTAAAAGGATAAAGGTTTGGCCGGAGCTCCGAAACCTTCTGAAACACATGTAGCCGGCGTGACGGACGCTTTCGGAACTTGGCTGACCCAGTTTTTCGGTTGTTCAGTGTAAATGAAAGGAAGAAGGAGGAGATGGAGTTGGGAACAGTGGGAGGGGGTTCTTTATTTGCTTCGCTGAGCCCCTTTCGGAGGCAACATGGCAGTATTCTGGACAAGCACACTTAGGATATCTGCTTGTGTCTGTGTTGTCAGCAAAGCTATGAGACTTGCAGCTCCCAGGGATTCGAGAGCAGACTCCTGTTGTTCTCTTTGTTTAAGCTTGAATACCATGGTAAAAGAAAAGTGTTCACTGAGCATGCTGACAAGAAGGGAAGAGAGCTGTCTTAAATATTAATGTAGGGGCTGATATTTGGCATATATCTGTGCCGAAACTTGGAGCGCGGTATGAGAATTTTAGTAACCTCTCCAAGTCGCAAGGCTTTAAAAGCATCGCAACCCTAAAAATAAATTTGACTTTTGAGGCTCAAGTAAACACATAACCTAGGCAAGAAGATGAGCCCATGTTCACACATGCATGTGCACACTGCAGAATAAATATACAAAAACCACACTTCCAGATGTTTATGACTGTGACAGACAGATTTCCGTAGCACGGTCACAGTCGATAATGTACAGCACATGTTGTCAAGCACAAAAGAGAACAAAAGTGACAAAATGAGAGAAGCAGGAATAAGCAACTGAGAAAGGCAGTGTCACCAAGTCATAAAAAGAACATACTGTATATAATCGCTACAGTATATCGAAGCATTTGAGTCATTTTGCTTGCTTTTACATGGAAATTCTTGCTTCAAGGATAGGCAGTTTGTCCACCAGTATTAACTCACGGCATCTGTGTATCCATGCACACAGGATTGATTGTTAAAGGGTGTTGTTGTCCAGTCAATTGTTTCCATGGAAACTGTGTTTACCAGCAGGACTACTCATGGTCATGGTGCAGAGGTACTTCCTGCTATGTTCTTCCAATCATTAATAAGGTTTTCTAAGAACAGAACAGCTGGTAGTTTAGTTGTCCAGTTAAGTACACAAATGGGGCATCAGTTTGGTTTTTCATATTTCTTACTTTGTACTCTTAAAAGTGCTAATCTTGTTGTGAAAAAAGTTTAGAATTGTCTGGATTTCTGCATGAATGCCTCCTGAAATGTGATCTGATCACCATCTAAGGTCATAACAATAAATAAAGACAGTCTAACTTAACCAGCAACACACACAACAGTTTGCATTGCTTTCTCTTCATTGTTCAAAATGTTAAAACAGTAAAGATCATTGGTGTGAACCTCTACAATAGTAACCTCTTGTGTAGAGAGTAACTGAGGTCAGGTGTTCCATTCAATTCAAATGTGGGTTTACCCTGCAAGGTTGAAGTTTTCAGAGGCCTCACCATCTTATAGACAGACAGACAGACAGACAGACAGACAGACAGATAGATAGATAGATAGATAGATAGATGTCTTTATCTGCTTACTAACTTCTTGCTCAAGAGTAATGTTGCATATAGAAAAATTTGGTTTCATGTTCAACGTCATGAAGAAATTACAAATGCTGTCATGAAACAAAGAACAGGAGAAATGTGGTGGTGTAATTACCTGCTCTAATGACCCTCATTATACCTCTGCCTTCTCAGTTGCCAACTTGTTTTTGCACAGCACATTCCTGAGGATCTACTTGAGCAGGTACGCAGGTGTGCAGATAGGATTAAAAAATAATGCAGCCATACTAAGCCTTACACATGCACAGCTATGATCTGCGGTATATTTATGTAGGAGACTGAAAACAACCTGTCAGTATTGTTATGGTCTCATTGCATTAGTTATGTTATTTTCTGAGAGTGCTATAGTGATCGAGTGGGCTCTTGGAAAGGGTCACTCACTTTCCCCTTCATTCTAAGCCAGAGACACAGCTTGCATGCAGAGCTGAAGTTTCTTCACAGGTGTAATTTGTGTGTGTGGATATATCACTGTTATTCACTTTGTAGTGTCTTGTATTTCTCTGTAGAATTTTATACTGTATAACAGTAGTGCGAAGAACAAGCCGGTAAGACCAAACCCTGACACCTGCTCTGGTACAAAGTGTGAAAAAAACCTTCTGTACTTGCATCATGAAAATAAAATGGGACCTGAAAAAAAAAGCTGTAAAACGCAATCCAAGTTTTCAAATCTGCTCCACAAGATTAAAAATACAGTTAGACTTTGGTAGTGTTCTTGGTGGAAAATAGGTGGACTTGGAAGGAAAAAAATCCATTTGCTTAAATTATAATTTGGCCACAAAAAAAGTTAGTCACCATAATAGACTTTCAGATTCCTTGAAATTTTTTATTGTCTTCCCCATGTCATGAAATTTTAGAGAAGTCAAGATGCGCTAGGATGCGATGGTCAATGAAATGTCCCTACGCAAGTCGTTACGTCTACCGGCCATCACTTGGCAGCTGTATGACAGCTGGTTTGCAAAGCATACGCTGCAGTGGCTCTCGTTCTTTCTCTTTGCAGTTAATCGCCTTTTGATAAATGCTCGATGATGCAGTTTGCTTTGATGTAGCACAGCAACGGCAGGCCAGGTTCTTCGGCTCGGTTCGATCATTCTGCCAGAAGCATGAGGCCGCGTGGAATGTCGAGACTGACATGTTTTGAGTAATTAGCTCAGATTGATAAAGGAGGGGCGGGAGCCACCGCAGTGCTCATTGTGTGCCTGCTGCTGCTGCTGCTGCTGCACCTGGGAATCTTGGCCCGACCGCAACACATAAATAATTATACATACCCCCCACGCAAGAGAATGAGCGATGGAAAGATTGGGGGGGGGGGGTTCAGAACCATAGGGGCTACCATCACCAACTAGGTTCTGTGCAAACAGCTTAGGGCGCATTCCCTCTAGCTGGGACTGGGAACCTGGCACTGGCCAGAGCAGGGCAGCCCCAGTGGGATATTAGATTGTTTCCGATATAAAGTCAAAGCGGGACTGGAACCCTTGCCACAAAGATACACGGTGGAGTCATAGCACAGGGACAGAGTATGGTTAAGAGCCCAGGTGCTTGTGTGCTTTTCATGCTGCACTTGTGTTCCATTTTTATTTATTACTGTTTTGATTCTGTTGCTTCGTACTTGATTCTTTTATCCAATGCAGCACAGAGATTTATTCATTTGAACAGCTGCGGGTTCTTTAGTCGAGAGATTCAGGCTAAGTTCAAAGGTGCAAAAGCACAGCCCCTTGCAGTCAATGTCCTTGAAAACACACTATCTGCTGCCCTCCCAAGCGCCCCTTTACATGTTCTGTTTCAAAACTCAAAAAGAAATTTTATCTCATCCTTACATTTACATTTGTTCCTTTAGCAGATGCTTTTCTCCAAAGCGACGTACAAAATTACCCCATTCTGATGCTGTACATGTGAACAAACTTGTAGTGGAAATGGTCAAATGTCCCTACTGCAGTGTGACAAAAGACAAGTGTGTGATGATGGGGATGCACTGCTAGTTTTTAAAGGTTATTCTGCAAATGCAGCTTTGTGCTTTATCAAATTATTCAAATAACAGCTAGTGACCCCTGATCTGTTGTAATTTTAAGTTTAAAACAGTTAGTGTTAAACATAGACTGTGAAAGTGTTTTGAAATCGATCAACTGTTTATGGTCATGTATTCCTATGAATTCAGTACCAGTGCACCAACATATCAACATGCTTGATACAAATACGTTCAAAACAGTGGTTGTCCAGAATATATGCAATGTGATGTCTGATCTATGGGCCTGTATTTGCCCTAGATAATGAAGCTGGACTATGAGTCTAAACATCAAATAAAGAAATGGAATATTTGTTCCATAAGCATAAAATTGATGTACTTGCCTTGTAAAAAAAAATACTTGGGCACTGTACAGCACTCAGTGCCAGGTTTGCATGTTTTAGACTGCAGACATTTAGCAAGTCCACGCACCCCTTCTTTGCACGTGTCATGAAGTGTGTGTTTGTAGCAGAAGACACAAACCAGTGCAATCTTCGAGTCTCATGTATGTTCCTGGAATCGTGCGGATTACTGATTATGGCCCAGTGCGAAAGTTTCATGAAATAAGATTTAGAGCTGAACTTCATGAGTTGGATATCTTCAAAAAACAAGAATCTCGTAAACTGATCCGTAAGAAGCAACGCATTCCTAGTTACAATAAAGATTCCCTTAATAAACAAGCGTATCTAATAGCAAGGTATTAAAGACTTGTGAGCAAGGCCAGAGTCTATGACCAGCGCATAGTGGCTTCAGCCTGCCTTCATCAGAGGGCATCTGCACCAGTTGTTCCAGGATCTTTCTCCTCCCGCAAAGTCACTGTTGAGTCTCTGTCTTGTCTGTGCACTGTGGAAAACCTTCCTTGACAACAAAAAGCAGCAGTACATACACTTTGCAGCTCATTACTGTTGCAGAGTACATGTCTGTGAGGAAGGGGGTTTATGACTACTTCTGTGCAGCAGTGGTATGTATGCCCTAGTGGACGACTGAGACTGGGAACCAATTTAATTAGACTCTATAAAGTTTAGTGCTACATGGCATATAGCAAGTCACTTGTAAAATTCTGCCACGAACATCCCACATGCAGATCTATATCCCACGTGCACAGTATTGTTCCTCACGCTTACCATTTTCTATTACCTGCTTTGTTTTAGTGGTAGTATTTTTGAAGAACTCTTTTGTTAGCTAACTTAACTACCTGGGGGCCGCGGGTAGCTTAGTGGTTAGAACCATTCCATTACGCTCACAAGACTCAGGTTTGTAACCCTGCACTGACTGTAATATCCTTGAGCGAGGAACTTAACCTGAATTGATAGAGTGTAAGTCATCCAACCATATCAATCATTAAATAACAGTAAATGGCTTCAGAAAAATTTTACAATTGCTTAGGAGAAAGGCACTGGTTAAATGAAGAAATAATAATACCTCATGTATTATTATCATTATTATTATTATTATTATAACCCTAAGCCTAAATCCAAATATCTGAGTTTAATGCCGTTTCATGAATCTTATTTCCATCAAGAACCTGACTTTGAGGCGGGCGGGTCGCGGTTGAAGTGTTGCTGTGGACCAGGAATGCTGTCTGGTTTGCTAGTAGCTACGATGATGGTGTCCCATCATAAAACTCTCCCAGAAGCAAAGGCCCACCTTCCTGTCCTTTCAAAACGAGGCAGAAGTGGCCAAAGACCCCCAAAATGAGATGTCAGCGGTAGATGATTAACAGTAAAGGCTGTAAAGTGGGGCTTGGGGGACTGGACAGGGGATGTCGTGTGCTGCTATGAGTCAATGCGGACATGTTCATCTGCTTCCTCCCTCTGCTATTTTTTCTCTCTCTCGAGGAAGCTCCTGTGTGTCTGGTCCCAACATGCAGTCTCCCTCGGCTCTTGTTATTGGATAATTTGTTTCTCCTGTTACAAATGGAAGTCATGTCGAGGCCCCTGGTTGGTTGGGCTAGTCAAATATTTTGCCCTCGGTTAAAGAACACGCCAAGCCCAACCCGGTGTTGTTCTTCGCTGCTGTTTTGCCCTTGGTTGAGAACCTTCCCCCATTTAGGGCCCATCTGGATCCCAGTCTTTTTTTGGGCAAGTTTCGCTTGGTGTGTGTCCACAAGGAAAACACAAACTCTGCTGACCTCTCAGCTGCTCGAGCCAACGTCGCTCCTGGCGTTCATGTGCGGATGTGTGGCTGCAGCACAAACAGAGAGGCTTTGGGCGGTGCCCCAGCACGGACCGTGCGTTTGTTTCATAACTACACGCTCCCTTAATAATACCAGCATTTCATTGCTCAGATAACTCGTTCCTCAAAGAGCATGCCCTTTTACCCGTTTTGCACAGTTTCCTAGCTTACTGGTGAAATTTATCGACCCAACTCAAGGGTACAACTGCAGGGCCTTGAATCAGCAACCTTCAGGTTACAGCTCTGTACCTTTACACCTCTGTTGCAATTCGCTGTTAGAATCCAGAAAAAACAGGAACCAACCAGCATTTCTTCTAATAAAGCAGTGAATGAGATGCTGCAGATCTCCACAACTCAGGTGATGTTCTTTCCATCAGCAGGCAAACAACATGCTTCAGTTAGTTGATGTTGTGTTACATAATGCCTTTGTATAACAAGACAAGGGGGAAAATAGCATTTTTAATTAAATGGAAGAGAACAGAGTCCAAAATACTGTCTGCGTACCCTATGCCCAGCAGATGAAAACACACCTTCAGCCTGTAGGTGTGTGAGTAATGTACTGCTAATGGAGGAGCTGTGTACTCTGTGCTTGATGTGTCTGTGATCCTTGTGATTAATGATGATCTTCTTTGCTGACGGGAAAGCGTGTTCGTCACTTCGCAGGGAAGCCATGGGTTTGCACACACAGGTGGGGAGTAGAGGAATTTTAGGAATGTCTGCCATGCTACACAGTGTATACAGCGCAAATAGCGTGCCTCTACAGCAGGGGTTTTTTATGTGTATGTAGACAAAATGAGGGAGTAGAGATGGGAAGGGTGCAGAATTTGAAATGTTTGTGAGTTCAGAAGAGCCACACGTACACATTTGCACCTTCTGTTCATTAATCATTAACAGTTTGTGTGTGTGTGTGTGTGTGTGTGTGTGTGCGTGCGTGTGCACGCGCGCGCGTACACGTGTTTTGAGGGTGAGAGGCACACTAAAATGTGTGTGCAGTTCAACTAATGTCAGCAGAGAGAGAAGTAATTAGTAGTCACACATTAGCCTGTGAAAGAGCGCCACCCATCGGTAGCCCCAAGTTTTACACACCAGCCTGTAACCCAAAGTCAATCTGATACATCACCTGAGTTCTGAACAGAGAACCGGGGGGTTTGGATATGGCACTTTTTTCATTCCTCAAGAACATCTAATGTATCAGAGACAAAATAAAGAGGGCGTCTCTCCTAGCATGAGACAATGAATTTAAGTAAGGACAATAATTTCGTTGCCAATCATAGCAACACAGTTTACATTCACAGGGATTCAATGTAGAAAGTGTGGGAAGAGGAAAATAAACATGCACCATGGCAAATTATTGGTTTGGAACGAAAGCCTTAGAAAACAGGGTAAACCATCGGCCCTGCAATAGTAAACCATCTGCCTAGATATCTGTTGAAAACGCCAACGTGTTTGTGATATTGTATTGTCTGCAATAGCTAATGTTTTCATGCATGTGTCACATGGTCAAGACCTTGGGCTGCTTGGCCGCCTAGTGTTTCTGTTCCTGCTGTTCTTCTCAACTTTACCCCCATGAGAACAAGATGAAGTGCACAATGCTGGTCCAAAATCCACAAACTGGAGTACACTTAGACTGATTAAATGAAGTTAGCCTGTCAAGACAGCTGTAGGGTCTCGGTCAGAGTGTACATTTATAGGGTCAAGGTGGGCCTTCCCAAACACCATTAAAGCGGGATTTTAAATTGACAGTGAAGGACTCATTTCTTGTGATAATGAAGCACTGGGCCCTAATATGAAACAGAACTGGGTCTTGCTGTGTACCTCTGGAGGGAGAGAAATTCTCTGTTGGCAGAGGAGAAGAAAGAAAAGCTGCTAGTGACAGCAGAGCATGAGATAGTCAGGGGCAGAAGGTTAGGACATTTTTTGGCGTGATATGAAGAGGAGCTTTGATTTATGGTAAGATAACTTCACTGTGAACACTGCTATAAACAGTGAAGAAAGATGATCACAGCAGAGGCTGAGAGAAGAAAGAGTATCTGGACAGCATACCTGTGAAAAATAGAGTGCGGTCAGGTTGTACGGCATCTTTCATGAGTCCAGGTAGAAGATGAATAAGAACAAACATAATGTTGCAGGAGGGTGGCATCTCCCCCACTGACTTCCCTTGACTCGACACTCCTAGACAAGAAGCTAGGGGAGCACGCATTTCTCTTCTCCCCTCTCACGTGGCCTTTCACTCCTCTCCATCGTCTTTTGTCTCGTCCCGACTCCGCGGCATTTCTTAATCTGCTCTCTGGGGACATCTGCAGTTGGAACCGAGCAGCTGGAATTCATTGCACTTGAAAGAATTGCAGCGCAGTTTTGGTCGGATTTGGTTACCATTGTTTTTTTGTGTGATGGGGGGATTCTCCGTCTGCGTGTTTTGATTAAATTGCCATTAATCCAACATCTGGGGCTCAACTGGACAAGGAATGAGTTTATTTCTTAGCCATTTCACATTTGAATGTGTCTACATACACGTCCACTCTTGTCGAAAGTGAGTCTCTCTGAGCTGGACTAACCCAGGAACTCTGGTTTCATTCTACTTATATGTAATGATAAAAGGTCGGCGGCAAAAAGCAGACCAAAAGCAGCGTACATTTGCACGTGTAAACATTTGAATTGCTCATTTTATTGTATCTGCATTTTATTGTATCTACTCATTCTTAGACTGTGCCCACTTTGGTTTACATAATTTTCCATTTTAAAGAGTGGGGGAAACCTTGAAATGCCAACACCTTAAGATTAAGGAAGTTGATTAAAGTCCAATATGAATGGTGGTGCTCGAAGTCCAGGAGAGGGGTCATCACAGACACGGCCTCACGGTCATAACCTCTCCTTAAGCAAGAGTCACAGATGATGATGAACTTTGCAATGAAATTAAGAAAAGCAAAATGAACCACTACAGCTCCTCTCTCTCCCTCTCTCTCTCTCTCTCTCTCTCTCTCTCTCTCTCTCTCTCTCTCTCTCTCTCTCTCTCTGTTTTATCCAAAGCTCTGGGACAGATCATGCTCTATGTGGATGGGATGAATGGGGTCATTGGTCACAACGAGACCATCCAGTGGCTTTACACACTCATTGGATCCAAGGTACTGTATACATTCACACATGGACATCATATTATTTATTAGCGTAGTGGTCTCACTGTGCTTACATTTTGCATGTCACACGTATTCTGTAACATATTTATACAGCTGATCCCTTCCTGGGATAATTGAGGTGAAAACACCCAGCTCACAAGCACAAGAACAGGAATGAAAGATTCCCTGGTCACAGTCCAGTTCCGTGGTCTTTATTCCATATGGTGGCCAAGATCAAACGCATTTCTGCACATTACTGTGACACTGGAAACCCATCATGCACCTCACCATGTGTACTTTTAGAATAAACTGATGGACCCCGCAGGTCTTACTTGTTGATATCACACCCAGTTGTTTTCTTTTCCTAATTAGTCCTTTCACACTTGATCTCATTCTGGTTTCTAATATGGTAACAGGATGAAGATGCCATAAGCAAAAACAGGGGAGTAAATTCTAGGAACTGAACTGAGTCTCTTTGTGAGAGACTGCAGGTTTAGCCATGGCCAAGTCTACCATGGTGTTCACTTCTTTTTCATCCTTCTTTCTGGCCCAGTTACTATGTGAAATTGTATTGTGATGTTGTAGACTAAGGGCTACATAGTCATTCAGTTCCATTCTACGTGTTCCCGCGTTGGTCTGCGCTATATATTGACTTGAAACGTTACACTGGGAACCTATATGTTCGAACACACAAAGTAAGCTGTAAGCTCATCTCCCCTTGCAGTATTTTTTAAAAAAACACTCAGCTTTGCGAGATGGAGGCATTGTTACACATGACAGGCGATAGCTCTTCTGTAGATGCGGGGTCATTTAAGTCCTTCTTTATGAGTTATTATGTGTGAAGAAACATCCTGGAGGATTTAATCTCCACTATAACACCGGTCAAGTCAAAGGTGGAAATTGGTGACGTTCCAACTTCCATTTGATAAAATGTTTCACACAATGGAATCATAAAGATCTGGCAAGGAATAAAAACGAGGAAAGGCATTAAAGAGGTATTACTGCTCTTTGCCTAAATGAAACGGACCATTACTGGTTCTGCTGCGGGCCCAGCGGTGCTGTTGATCACAACCACCACACCCGCATTGTCCAGGGTTCTGGAAGGCTATGTGAACACTGACAGAGTCCAAAATCACACACATAACACATGCACATCCTGCAGCAACTCTGATTCACCAACCACCCGATTTGTCAGTGTCACAGGCCCCGATTAACACTAACTCGACCACAGCCAGTAAGTATACAGGCCCTCAGCCACCATATGTCACGCAAATGTAGTCCAGCCTTGAAGCTGTACTGACTGACTTATGTATGAAACTTTTCAAAATGGGACCTTCACTTCCACATGCTTTCAATGGCTCTGAATGTTGGAACCCAGAAGAAATTCTTAAAATGCAAGCCCATCCAGTTTGAAGGATCGCCTTGGGCTCCTTTGAACAAATTGGAATACATTTCCCTCCAAATGTTATGTGGAAGTCAGTGTGTGTTTTGTGTGTTGGTGTGTTTTTGTAGTTTTATATGTTAGAGGCTCAGTGTGCAGCTGGGGAATTTTCATGTAGTTAAACAGGCTGCTGCGAAATCTTCTAATGAATCTAATATGTGGTCTATAGATCAGAACCAGATCTCAGATTCATATTGTCTCTTCCCGCTTCTTACCAGACCACCCTTTCTGCAGCTGGTACGTTTTAGAACAATGAGCTTTCAGATGAACATCCTACAGGACCAGAGGAAATCCCATAATGAATCTGATGTTCACTGTTCTCTTCTGATGGTCACTGTTCTTGTCTCGTCTTGTCTGCACATTTTGTGTGCCCATTTCCACAGCTGCGGATGTTAAAATGACTCATCACTTTTTTTTTCTGCACAACCCTCTCAAAGTACACTTCATGGCAAATTTGGATATGAATTCTAGTTTTGGAAATAAAACCAAAATGTCACACACTTCCCCAGCACCCTCCCCCAACCAGGGCCCTGTGCATCATAGCAGACTTTTATCAAAGCCATCCATTCCATGAGAAACAGGAAACAATGAGCCATTATCAGGTGTCCAGCAGTAAGAAAATGCAATGATAGAGTGAATATCAAGGGATGCCATGCTACCCTGTTCCCTCCAATGAGGCCTGCCAGTGTCACGTGTGTTGTCCTCCATCAAAGATGACTCTCAGATCTGAGCTTTGTTGAACTCCCTGTGTGCAGTTCCGGCTGGTGGTGAAGACTGCGCTGAAGTTGCTTCTGGTGTTCGTGGAATACACCGAGACCAATGCTGCGCTGCTTGTCAGGGCCATCAACGTCGTGGACACCAAGAGGGGTAAGGAGATAGCTCATCATCTCATCCCAAAGAATGTGAGGTACACATTTAGAGAGCTTTATCTTCTTTAAGAGAAGGACAGCAAATGCTCAGACGACACTCGAAACATTCATATTTCAACCTTTTTGTTTTGCTGTGCATTTTAACCTTTATTACTGTCACACTCGCCAATCAGGAAGCAAAATGTCCTCATCAGCTGAAGATATAGCAGCCCCTTGATTTGGGATTTACGCATTCAAAGACAGTGAAGAAATAGTCTGCTGCTGTAAACAAAGTGTTTTATTTGTCCCATTAAAAGTATGTGGATGTGACAAGACAAGCATTTTTTGGCTGTTGTAACTGCTACGGTAGACGTTCAGCGATGAAGGACCCAGGTGGGGTGCAGACACACAAGATTCCCGTTGCACTAGTATGGAATTTGACAGCAATTCCAGCGACTGTAGATCACGTACTATCGGACTCCTGTTACAAAGAAGCTGGAGGCGTTTCAGGTTTTATCGGCCACCCCTCCATTGTGTGTGACTCTGCTTATTGGAAAAGACTGTAACTCTCTCTTGTGGAGGGATTTGGTTACCTCTGCAGCTAAAAGCCTCACACCGTGCTCTTCCCCCAGGGGGAAGTGGCTAGCCTGCTTCGCTTCCCCCTCATTCTCACTCTTCCTGATGTTACACAAGGAAAGGTAGAAAAAGGCAGACAGGGCTGAGCCAAAGGTCGAGCCATGCCAGGGACAGAGCGAGTCTCTTTGCCACCCAGCTTTGTTACCTCTGTTGTCCCTCTACTGTGTGAGGCTGACAAGCAGGTAGGACCGCAGTTTGCCTCCCACTCAATGTCAGAAACTCTACACCGTACCCCTTTGAAGCGTGGCACCTCCTTTGCCTTTCAGGGAACGATGACTTTGGGCACCGGAGACCGAGGATCACTCTCTTCTGCTTGCAGAGCACACTCAAATTCATTCCATGTGTCCTCAGTGTTTCCCTAGAAATTTTTCCTAGTGTAAATGGCAAGACGCACTAGTCGCATATTTCGTGTTGTCAGGAAGGAGAGGCAGTGTAAGCTAGCAGGAGACCACAGGTTTTCTATTTTTCGAGTAAACAGCCTTCATTTTGGTTATGGTGCATAATTTTTAGCACACACTATACAGATATCTGTGGAAACTCATGTAGTAAATGTCCTAGCTGTGCTTAATCAATGGTAAAGGAACCCCTGATTTGTGCAAAATATTGTAAATTCATTGAAAGAAATAAAGTTTCCCTTACTCTTGTAAGGTAAAAGCTGGGATAATCTGTAGCTCTTCTTGTTTCTGTTCTCCCCATCACCTCCTGATACACAGTACACTGCAGTCATTATAAACTGTTAGTGGAGCTACAATTCTGACCATTGACACTCTGGTGACTTCACTTCTCTGTAGGCTGTAAACTGTGGTCAAATGCCATGGAGATACTGGATGAGAAAGATGGAACGGACACTGAGCTACTGGTCTATGTCATGACTCTCATCAACAAGGTCAGTTATTTAGACACTATGGCACTGATTTGGAAAATCAAAAATTACCACTAATTATATAGCTTTTAAGGGGGTGCGGTGGCGCAGTGGCGCAGTGGGTTGGACCGGGTCCTGCTCTCTGCTGGGTCTGGGGTTCGAGTCCCGAGTCCCGCTTGGGGTGCCTTGCGGCGGACTGGCGTCCCGTCCTGGGTGTGTCCCTTCCCCCTCCGGCCTTACGCCCTGTGTTGCCGGGTAGGCTCCGGCTCCCCGCGACCCTGTATGGGACAAGCGGTTCAGAAAATGTGTGTGTGTGTGTGTATATAGCTTTTATTAGGTTGGTGCTTTTGAAATATGCTAACTTGTACTATTATTCCTGTGTGTATTATTAATATTAAGCTCAATATTATATCTGGATTTTTGTTCTGTGTTGCACCATGCTCTCCGGAGAAACGACATTTCATTCCACTGTATACAAGCTATATAGAGGAATGACAATAAAAACAACTTGAAGTTGTATTCCAAGTGTTACTGTAATTACTCAGATTGGCACTGGGATAGCAGGTGGTATAAGAAACTGGACAAGAGACACAATAAGCGTGCATTCGAATTGCAGAGGGGTTCATTCTACTTTACTGAAGCAAGTACAATACTTCATCTGTATATCATCTGTATCAATAAGTAATCTGTATAGACCATGTGAGTAACGTGTAAAAATATTGAGCTCTTGGGCTGAAGTCGTCTGCTCCAAAGTTAATCAATAACATGTGAAATTATTGCTGGTCTTGTGCTTTTACAGACCTATCTTAGCTCAGTGACAGCCTACAAGCATGCTATTGTGCGCCAAAAGCATGCAGCCTGTTTTGAACCAGCATTCCATTTATTTGATAAAAATATTGGCAAGCAGTGGTTATAGTAATATAATTTATGACTGAAATGAAATAAAAGATGATCAATCATTTGGACAAAATATTTTCCACTGTTAGTGAGTGTATTCACAGGGCAGTAATATTAAATTATTTTTAAAATTTCTTTTTTTATTGTTTGTAGATGGTTTTATATAACGGTCGTAAATTTTAGAATTTTTTAAAAGCAGCGAGCTTAAGGTTTTATTTGTTATATTAATGTTCACAGCTTGCAAAGGATTGAAGCCAACCTGGGCAAAATATATTGTAACTGACAGCTGCAGCAAAGCCAAATCTCTGTATTTTGAGCAAAAGTAAAAAAAAAAAGAAAAGTGATTTTTTAAAAATGTCCCAGCCTGGAGTTTTTGCCAGATTATAGCTTTTGTTGTTCTCCTTTGTCTATCAGTCAAATGTGGATTCTGGATAAGATAAAAGACCATGTTGTGAATGCAGTCATGCAAAAACAAGTTGGCATGAAACAAGCGAAGAGATAGCTACTGCTCCTGATGCAGCTTCTTTTGTATCTCCATAATACCAGACACTGGCTGGTCTGCCAGACCAGGACTCATTCTATGATGTGGTGGACTGTTTGGAGGAACAGGGCATCGAGGGCCTGGCCCAGAAGCATCTCAGCAGGAAGGGGACAGACTTTGACCTGGTAGAGCAGTTCAACATCTACGAGGTGAGCACTCAGTCCTGATCTCAGACTCTACATCACTTTAAAAGGAATGGCATGGCTTGAGTTTGGCTTTCTCTGTCACACTTTGTAAGCTGGTGGGGGCTGCTGTGGGTTCTCAGCCGGAGTCCTCGCTCTTTTGAGCTGCAGAAATGGCTGTTCCTTTTGGAGAATGCCAAGAAGGATTGCTGTGAGAATCTATGTAAACAGCAAAACACAAGCCACCCAGCAGCCATAGTCCCTTCTTGAGTAATGAACCCATTGATTATGAAGTGAAATCATGCCATTGGTTCAGAATTTATGCATTTAAGGAAATGTGTATTATAAGCTGGGGGGTGCGGTGGCGCAGTGGGTTGGACCAGGGTCCTGCTTTCCAGTGGGTCTGGGGTTCGAGTCCCACTTGGGGTGCCTTGCGACGGACTGGCGTCCCGTCCTGGGTGTGTTCCCTCCCCCTCCGGCCTTACACCCTGTGTTGCCGGGTAGGCTCCGGTTCCCCGCGACCCCGTATGGGACAAGCAGTTCTGAAAATGTGTGTATTATAAGCTTATAAAAATACCTGTACTGAACAAACATGAAAGCAATAAAATGAGGCCTTGCTAATACAAATGCAGATTGACTGTAGGCTGTGTTGATCCTATGGTTGTATTGACTGGCTCCATTTTGCCCCCAGGTGACCCTGAGACATGAGGACGGGGACGACGACAGCCAGCCACCACCTGTCGGCCGTAAGGACCGACGACGAGCCAGCCTGGGAAGCAGTAATGATAAACGGGGCTTGGAGAGACGCCGCAGCCGAAGACACTCCCTCCACAGTGGGAGGGGCCACACCTCCGCCCCCGCCTCCCCCAGCACTCCACATTGTCGCACTCAATCAGGACAGTTCTTGCCTTTTGCTGGACAGAGGGTCCAGGATGTGTCTGAGAGGTAAGGAAAGGAGGGAGATTCTTCTTAATAATTACTAAACGCATTTAAACATCATTAGTGTAACTAGGAATGGGATACACCAGATGAGTAGCAGCGTTCTGGATGAAGAGAGAGAAGAGAAGAAAGATTGCAGATGCTGGGAACCTTGCCAAAGTGGAGCTGTAGTACTCCAGCCTAGAAAGAATAAGAGTCTGAACATGTTCAGTTGCCTTGTGATGAAGGGATAGATCTTGTGGATGTGGTGGAGAAAGAAGTGGCAGAACTTGGTCAGTGAAAAGTTGTAATGGCTATAGGAGTATAGGAAAGCCATCTGGGGTCACATAGAGGTTCTTCCCAGTAGGTGAAGGTGAGAGATTGATGTTTTTATGAGCAATGCTGAAAGTAAGATCTGTCACAGGGAAGCAAAAGGTTGGTAAGGACATCACATTATAAAAGGTTCAGTTCAAGGTAATGGTCGTAAGGAGATGGATGAAAGGCATTTTGAGATCTAGTCCAAAATCTGGAGACTTAAAGAAGGAAATTAAAGAAAGATTTGAGCATTGACTGTGCTCAAGCTATAAGAGAAGCTTTAAGAGGATACAACCATAATCATGCAATGAATGTAAGAGAGAATAGATGATGTCCACACATGGATCCTTGCGGCACTCCTTGGAGAGTTTATGAGGTGAGAGTATGGAAGCCAGGGAAACTCATTTGGTTTACCTGGATGTTGATTTCCCTTAGAATTATGACAATTCTAGAGAAAGGAGAGGCTGATGAAAGGTAGAATTGATTTGTCCAAGAAGTCCTCAGATGGACCAAGAAGGGGGCAATCTAAGAAAATTTTGTGAAGAAAAATCAATTCAAATGATGAAATGAACAAAGAAGCAAAAGAATGCAGGGTAATGAACATCCTGTTGGACAGTAGAAGGAGGCCAATAACAGTCACCTGCATCCTGAAGCTCATGGACTGTGAGGGAACATACACAAAGAAGAGAGTTATTGCTGTGGAGTTCAGCAAGGAGATCCAGGTTTCTGTCAGAGCTAAAAATCTAGGGAGAGATGAGACGCAGAGGCAGTGATGAAGTCAGCTTTGTTGGAAGCGGACCAGCAATAACATAATCTACCTGAGATGGAAGAATTAGGATAACGGAGATCCTAGGTTAGAATTGGTGGTATGTAATCCTTTTACTTTAGGGAGAGGGGCTGTGTAAATCCTTACTTGAGAAGACAAACCAATTAGTCCCTATCAAACACATGATGACTAATTGATGCATTAGAGGCTTTGATGCATTAGAGAGAGCTGTGTATATAGCGTTAGTTTATGGGTAGATTTAAAATCAAATCTTCCTTCACACTGTCTTTCTTGATACAGGGTGATTGACCACCCTTGTTCTCAGTCCCGCTAATATTTAGTTCAAAATAAAAAACTTAACCTTCAATTAAAAACTAAAGAAGGGACTGACTATATTCAGTCTCCATACTAAGAAATGCAGCTTCCCACATACACTTCCCACTTGGCTCTTGTCTTCCTACTGGCTGTATTTGCAACATTGGGAGTAAAATGTGTTACTGTAGGTGTGTAGCAGTTGTGTTGTGCAACAAAGAAGGTGAAAGATTATTCTATTATAACCAAGAGAATATGAAGAAGTCAGAATTTTATGATATTTGAAAGAGTGGAAAGGACTTGGAATTTAAAGCTGACAGCTTGATTAATTTCCCCATCACTTGCTGCCAATGAGCTTCTCAGAGTTGACACTGTATAACAGAAGAATCTTGAGGAAACAGCTTGAAGGCAGCCAGATATGAGCAACCCTCTCGGGTATCTCATGTGGCTGTGTTTGTGTGAGTTCCTGACATGTTTGAAGGAGATATCTTTCTTCATAGCTGGTCTATTTAGGAGCTGTGTATATAGCGTAAGAAAGGAGGGTCTTTGTACAGACAGTTTTGACGTTAATGTGTGGGATCTTCTCAAATTCTTAGTTACATGATCCAAACACAGAATGGGTTAGGTTGCAGTAGAACTGTCTTTGAAATAAGTACATTACACTGTATCTTACATCTTACTTTGGTCTTTGGTTTTTTCCGTTGTTTTTCATGGGCTACCTATTTTTTTTTAGTTATTAAAGTGAATAATGTTAGTAAGAATTACAATGAACTGTTTAGACAGTTCCCCTTCCTATTATTATAATATGTTACTGTTCTTCATTTCTAATGGATCGGGTAATGGGTCAGAGTTATATACCAAATCCTTCATTAATGAAAAATAATAATACAATATGTTATAATAATATCCAGTCAGTGGAGGTTTTTTAGGTAAACGGATGAGCTTCTCAGTCTTAATTCTCCGCATGGAATGTTGGACTGAATGTTGGAAAACAATTTTTTCTTACTGACAAGAGTAGCTCAGCTTATATAAAGCTACAGAGCAGTGGAATCCAAACTCACTGACAGGTATTTGGGTTGTAAGCCATTTATCCCAGTAGTATTATGCCCTGGGTCTCTAAAACTTTGTGTAACAATAGCCTAAACTAAAGAGGTTTTATCTCTGTACAAATTATTTAAAATTGGCTTTGTCTTGTTCACACTCTTTTTTTAAATGTTCTTTATATCACCTAACTATCTAAAAGAAGGGGGGTGCGGTGGCGCAGTGGGTTGGACCGCAGTCCTCCTCTCCGGTGGGTCTGGGGTTCGAGTCCTGCTTGGGGTGCCTTGTGATGGACTGGCGTCCCGTCCTGGGTGTGTCCCCTTCCCCCTCCGGCCTTACGCCCTGTGTTGCCGGGTAGGCTCCGGTTCCCCGTGACCCCGTATGGGACAAGCAGTTCTGAAAATGTGTGTGTGTGTGTATCTAAAAGAATTCATTTTCATTAAAAACATCTGAATTATAAATTTGTCTTGGATTGAAAAAAAAAAAAAACAGCTGAAGTTAAGTAAAAATTAAAATGTGTCCGTAATTAGGTAGCAAAAATAAAGAAACTTTCTGGAAAGGGCTTGAGGTATTTCCATTAAGAATTGTTTACATATTTGTGTAAATTGTTGGAAAAAAACTGAATTATTTTGTTTAAATTGCCAGAATTGAAAACAGCTGTGGTTTATTGTAAAATTTATACTACTTATTATTGGATTTGTGGTTATATGTCTGTTGTTTAGAGAATCACTGAAGAAGGTATGAAACTGAAGGACAGCACTAATTATGCTGAAGAGTTTGGTTCTTTGGGGTCTTAGAAAAAAAGTTAAGGAAAAGTGCATTGTTCTTGGTTTTGGCCATGGAGAATTTGCTTTTGTGAAAATAATAGAAAGTCCCCAGGAAGACTGGTTGTGAAAGCAGCCTTGAGTAAGTGGATGCATTTTGACAATCTGTCAGTGAAAGACATTCTTTATTGTGGACTTCTGCAAATGGGCCATAGCAGCCTTGAGAATGGAGACTGACCTTGTTTGGTAGCCCCACAATCCCATGTAGACACCAGATGCATTAACTGCATGGGTTAGATAGATGAATGATGGATGAGTAGGCCTTTTGTGATGACTAAGTGAATACTTAGAAGTAGTTAAGTGTAATAGTTGTACTGGTGCAGAACTTTTCCATGAATTGCCTCCAGTGTCTTGTTTTACTTGTGATCAGTTGTGTACATTCAAATGCCATCAACTTGAAACAAGCATCAGTTTATTTGGGAGCTTGGTCAAGGCGGTTTCCTGAGCTGTTATTTCGTCATTATTTTAATTCTGAGCTTGTTGTTGTTTTTATTTTTTTTATTTATTTTTACTTTTATTCATTTTCAGCCAGAAACTCAGATGAAGATTTAATAGCGTATTTTCTGTTTTTTGAGTCTACCACCTATATCAGCAAGAAAACGTTTCCCCCACTGCCACATGTAAATCAATTTTTATGATAGGCTGTTGTCTAAGGGTTGTTATGGCTGTACATTTTAATGACTGAAGTATAGACTTTATATCCTAATGGCAATGAAGTCTGATATATTTAGCACTTTAAATTTGTGACTAATTTCAATCACACAAACAGATTCAATGTTTTATGTCTTGATGTTCATGTCTTGTCTGCTGTTTGTTTCCATTTTGTCTTTGTGTAATTCCTCCTCTCCTTTTTGCCTGCTGCCTACGTCCACACAACATTCTGCCCTTTGACCCCTCCTTATTGCACAGAGAGGAGGAGGGTGAGGAGGAGGATGAGGAAGAGGAAGGGCCTTCAGATTCAGATAGCACTACTAAGGAGGGGGAGGAAGAGCCCCTGTCAGAGGGGGTTGCCAGGTACTTTAGGAAAGTAGGTCCCACCTAAGTGAAACCCTCCCTCCTAGCACATTTGTCCCCCTTTACGCTCCTGTCTTTGCAGCATGTTTGTTTGTGTCCTATTCACCTGTCCTTTCGTTGTGTCCCTCTCTTAGTCACCTGTTTTCGCATTATGTTTGTCCCTCTCTTTTCCACCTACCCTTTGAGCAGGTTTCTATAATCGCAAGTCTACACCTTATTTGCTGCAATCCATCATAACAAGAAATTATCCAATATTACAGAAACAGATATTTCTGAGCACTGAAACCTGGCAAAATTATCAGTTTAGAGCTGTTTTTAGGGGCCTATGATGGAACTTCTCGATTGTAAATTATTCTAACCTTTCATATAGAGGTCCTCACAGAGAGTTATGAGTACTGTATCATCAACTGCAAAATGTGTGTTAACAGTAAAAATGTTTTATATGTAGCTACATTATTATGTAGGTACATAATTACAAGGAACTGCAGCAAGTAGACTTTCATATTAGTTAATAACTGATTTGGAATTGAGAGCCTCTGATGATTTGTGCAGAATTCAGCATAAGACTTCTTTAACAGCTTTCTGTTCTTTGACTAAGCTAAGACCCTACTTTTGCAGTGCAAGTACAAAGTTCAGCCAATAAGGTATATTCTGTTTGAGGGAGGAGTCTTTGTTGAGAGCCCCGCCCATGCTGTACGGTCAATTGGAGTCAAAGGCTTCTATCTTGATCGCTGTGAACTGTACTGTAACTTAGATTGGCAGTTCTTTTTGTGATATAACAATAACACAACAATGCCAAACTGACATCAGTTTTTTCCTTACATATTTCATATTTGTGTCAGCTCCTTGGAAGATTTCTTCTGTTGAGATAGTAGACATTTTTCATCCTAAGTGAAAAATGATCTTGGGAAATATGATATCCTTTGCTTTTCAAAAGGTAATGACTCGGATATGTATTGTACAGTTCTTTGCTATTATTATTTTATGTTAACATTTGTATTTTTTTATATGCATTGACCATACTTGTAGTCTTATGATGATCACTTAATGTCATTACTCAAAAAACAGGAACAGCACAAATTTTCAAAGACACACTAGTGACTTTGAAACCTAACAATCATGATCTTTTTAATTATGGATCTCTGACATATTGATGTGTCATATGGACTTAATTTGAAATTCATGTTTAGTGTCATGGGTGAAAATTTGTTGTTTTATTGTTAAGAACTAACACCAGGTGACCGCTGAGCCATTCATGTTTGCAATCCACAATACTTATCATCTGAGTCATGATCTTCCAGAGTTTATACACTTTCTGTGTCTGTTTTACATCATCTTCTTCCTTCTTTCTATCCTCCTCTTCTTCCATTCCAGTGGTGTGATGCTTGTGACCCCAGCAGTAAACATCAAAACTGAGGCTGTTAGCTCAAGTTTGCCCTGTAACTGCCCAACCAACATGATCCCAGAGCTAAATGCAAAAAAAGGAACTGTCAGCTTCTGTGTGTTTTTTTGCAATGAGGTCATATTAGAAATAATTTCCCCTAGTCTCCTGCTTTTTGTGCTATTTTTGTTTGACATGGTGCCTTTCTTACTGCTGAAAGAATTGCCGTTATTATTTAGAACCAGAGGGATTTCAAAGGTATTCCTTCAAGTCTACTGTTATCAAGAGAAAACACTCCATCCAAAAATCACAAAATTTGCCTTTTATTGTGAAAAACACACTTTTATATAAAAAAAGTGTTGCCTTAGCAGTTATGTAAAGAACTGATATTTAAATTTAATGCATATAAAGTTGACTTTTCTTGTTGAAAACAAGAAAGCCTCGAACCCTTATGTATGATAGTTGATTTTGAATGAACAAGATACAAAATATCTGACTTCTAACTAAAAGTTAGCCTTGCTTTATTATGGTCTTGTCGTGGTCTTTCCGCCCTCAAAGAACAACGGAGGAAGTTCTCTGAAAACTGCTTCCTGTTCTGTCTTTGTGGATGTTATTTCAGACACTTGAGTGGCTACATTTTTTTTTTTTACAGAATTGCTAGTACAATGTGAAATCTTCTGTTCATTAACATTTGTGGTCTGCTTGGCTTCATGATGGATTTGATAGCTTTTAATGTGCTCTAATGACTTGAGTCTAAGCCTCAGAGTTGGTTTGTAAGTCTCCGGCAGATTGATTGTGTACAGAAGGAAGGGTTTATGTGAGGGTATTATTTTAAGAGCCAAATGTGTCTGTGTTGTTTTTAGGAGAGGTCCATGAATGGTTGAGTCCGCAAGCAAGCAGTTCCTCTTCCTGGCTAACTTATTTTCTGTGGGTCTGATGATCAACACTTTTGCATTTGTCACCTAAACTTTATAGACTATGGATCTTTAAGTAACATGAAGATAAGTCTCTGTAACATAGCGTATTTATTTGAGCAAAGTGGAAATGCCATAGGGTTAGCTAGACAATGGCAAAGGGATCATTTATTTCTCAACTTGTACTTACAGCAGCAGTCAAAAGAGTGAGTACTCCTGAAAAACCTGGGCAGTATATTTATGGGACAAAGTGGACAGGAGAGTGAAAGCAAACCAGCACAAGTGTCCTGTATCTCTTGAGAACTGCTGCAGAGGGTCTGGGAAGACATCAAATTTTTAAAGTTTTTTTAAATTTTTTAATTTTTTTAGACTCACATGTAGACTCACACTTTGGACCAGCACTGTATGTCACCTAGTTCTGACCTTCTGTGGCTTAGCAGAATTCCCAAAGATAACTTCAGCTCTACAAGTATGGTATGCCAGTGCACCAGATCAAAAATCAGAGAGGAGCATTTTGGAAGTTATTGTATCAGATAATAGTCTCCATTCAACACATCACACAGTATAGGAGTGCAGCAGAGGCTTGGGAAATTTCCACTTGGATCCCTTCATTTCTCTTCTTAGCTTCTAAGAAAAAGGCAAAATATGTTCAAACCTCAGATCTGCACTCCAGTTTTAAATGAGGCAGCAGATGTGTGGGTTGGGATGATAATAATTACAGAAGTGTGTTGGTCGTTGGATCTATTCTTTGTTCCTAATTGCTTAACCTCCTTCCTCCTCCATGCCCTCCAAACTGTTGTCTTTTATATTTATGTTTATGAGTTTGTGCGGCTCTTTATTCCACTGTAGCATAGTTCATCTCCCAGCTGACTGACATGCCTGTTTCCATTTTTTCCCACTTCCTACTTCCATCCGCTCACCCCCTGCAGAAACACAGATGTGTTTCACTCTCAAAATATAATGCTGCAAAATACAATTCAGCTACAGTTTTTTATAGTCCTGGCAGGTAAAGCCCACAAGATATATAATGGTTGAGTTGAATTTTGGCACATTTCTTCTTTGCACCCCTTTACCAATGCATGCAGTGGGCTGGCTGCAGGTGAAATAAGTTCACTGAGCTGCCTGGGTTAGCAGTGCCTGCACTAGATTCCATCCCAAAAGCAGAAAATGATCTAAACTTTGCTTTTAAATTTGTCGTCTCCTCAAAATCATAAAGAAAATTGTTGTGCATTGCGTATGTCTGTTGTTCACTTTGAAAATAGATATGGAGACCTGCAGCAGACATTAGGAATGCTTCAACAATACAGCAGCCACAGAGCACATGACTTTTTACTGTAAAAAGAGGTTTGCTGAGATGTGGGTTTAAGTCTTAATAAATTAACAGAAAATCACAACATGCATGGTGCTTTGGTCTTGCTGGGGGACATTTCAGAAAAGCCCCACGTACCGTCTCCAGGCCCTGGCTACTTGATGCACGGAAAGCACCAGCTGTGCAAAAGGCAGAACAAAGGCAGGGCTATTTGCACCAAGGTCAGCTCTTTGCTGGCAACACCGGTTGACGTAAAAAGGATAAAATGACACAAAATCCACTTAGTAGTCCGGCAGCTCGCATATATGGACAAAAATAGCCCTCTGGCTATAACAGGCTTTCCACCTGCAGTTCTCATTGGGTGGGACACCTGGGTGTGCTTGGTCTCATTGTCATCCTGAGCCCTGAGCTGAGCAAATCAGACTAACCACCTTCCTCAAGGGTACTCTTCCAGAGCTGCTTCAGGAGCTATAAACGTTAGTTTTCAAGTTACAGATTTGTGCCTTTAACCACTGTGCCCCTTGCTGTACCCAGTCCATTGTGGAATTTCAGGCTTCATGCCGATGTGTGTCCTGCTGTCTACTGTCCACTGTCAATGTGTATTGCACCTCTCTTTTTAACAGGAACTGTGGACACGGGAGCCTCTATTCTAGCCAATCCCACACCAGCATCAGCGCCCCATCCACACCCATCAGCCGCTATTGTGCTGCACTCTCCCCTCCAGCGGAACCCAAAGCAGACAGGTTAGCACTTATCCAGGAAACTCCTCTGGCTGTTGAAATGGTGACATTCTAGAAGAACTATGTGAGAACAGTTAATTGTTCAAAGTTCACTAAGATGGGCAGCACGGTGGCACAGCAAGTAGTGCTACTGTGCCACAGTACTTGGGTAGTGCAAGAAGACAGGGGTTCGATCCCTGCTCAGTCTGTGTGGAGTTTGCATGTTCTCCCTGTGTCTGTGTGGGTTTCCTCTGGGTGCTCTGGTTTCCTCCCACAGTCCAAAGACATGCTGTTCAGGTTCCCCCACAGTGTGTGAGTGACAAAGTGTGTGTGTTCAACTGATGTATGGATGAGTGACCCAGTGTAAGTAGTGTATCTAGCAATGTAAGTTACCATGGTGAATAAGGTGTGTGGGCTGATAACACTACATAGAGTTCATTGGAAGGTGCTTTGGAGAAAGGTGTCTGCTAAATAAATAAATGTATGTAAGGTAATGTTTAAAAAAACAAAAAAATTTCCTGCCCTGAGGAAATCAGAAAGCAAAAATATCAAACTAAATTAAAGGTTAAAAAATTACTTTTAAGAACTATTGAGTTTCTCCCAGATGTTTTGAAATAAGGTTTTTAATTATGTGATATCCCAAGGTTCTTACGTGGCTGCAGATTTCCTACGCTAGAGTTCAAAAACTGAAACATTAAATTCTATAAACACGGATCTCTTGACAGAGTTTGCTGTACTCCATTCGGAGCTTCCCTCAAGGCTTGCTTTATTCCAGAATCTCCCACACAACAGCCTAGTTTTAACAGCATTTGTAAAACATAATCTAAGAATATCCAGCTATTCCCAGTATTAGACACTGTAGAAAAAAAAAAATTTATGCTAGAAAAACGATTTTGTCTCTTTCTTAAAGAGAGGGATAAAGTCAGCTGAGGTTAAAACAATAAAATCTCTGATGTTCTGGAATTGCTTCAGCGTTCCTGTGGTTGAAGTGATTGCCGTTGACTCATTGTTGCTATTATAGTACTGAAAGGGTGTTTTTTCTCATCTCTGCTTCCTGTCCTGTTGTGGGGGTCCACAGACCAGCCCTCGGGAGTTTGTTGGCATCGTCATACCGGCAGCATCAAGAGTCGCTGGCTGCAGAACGGGAGAGACGGCGCATTGAGAGAGAGGAGCGCTTGCTCAGGATTGAGCGTGAAGAGAGGGCTCGCTTCAAGTGAGTGTTATGTCAATGGAACAGGGGGTGAAATCAATGCATCCATGCATTCATCCATCCATCCACCCACCCATCCATCCATCCATCCACCCACCCATCCATCCATCCATCCATCCATCCATCCATCCATCCATCCATCCATCCATTATCAATAACTGCTTCTCCAATGCAGGGTTGTGGTGGTTCACAGTCTAGTGGATGACATGCCATAGGAACACCTACATCGAATCTAGTGTGCCTTAGTCTTACAAGTCTTGTGCTGCTGTTTACCACTGTATTACTGAAATTTTTGCCTTAAACACAAAGCCAAGCAGACTTTCTAATATTTCCCATAGAATTATTAAACCAAGGGAGGAGCACTGAAGGAAAACCACATCCATAACACACTCAGAATGCAAAAAATCAGGAAGCCCCTTATTTTCCACAATTAAGCAGTCAGAAGGCTTAGAACCCAAGCTCCATGTAAACATGCTGGTGGTGAGAAATGCTGGAAACCCTGTAGTGTGCAAAGAGTTGTGAGGTGTTCTTGACTCATTATGGTCAAAGGCAAAGAGAGGAGAAACCCTGGCAGGAAGAATTAACGGGCGCTCTTGCTGGCCATATAAAGCCGCGCTCTGGATGCAGCCCTGGCCCCCGTCATGGCTCTGTCGTTGTTCGAAAAAACACTCCCTGGGTTTAGCAGTGACTAATTAAATTGGCAGATATGATGCATTATTGAAATTGCTGTAACTTCAGCAGCTGTCACCATTTTCAAGGCACCTCACCTGGCTGCATATACGTATATTAAACCCTCACCTGTCTGTTTTTTATGTTCAGCCGGGACTATGTTGACAGAAGGGAGGAGGCCAGACAAGCTCGTGAGGAGAGGTACGTCTAACTGCAGTGATGCTGTGCTGTTCAGTGGCTTCTGCTGTTCCCTTGCCTGCAGTATGTTCCACTTCTCTGTAAATGTCTGGGTCAGAATGGTCTAGGGTATTGTACCTGATACCTTCTCAAAGAAACAATGGCAAAACAATGCAAATCACTCATGAATAAAGTTTGTCTATGATCGCTGATTACACACACACACACACACACACACACACTGATTATTTATGTATAATATCTATATTATTTTCTGTGATTTATTTCTACGTGCACCTGCACTGAAAAGATAGCCAAAAGCTGATTTGATCATTACAATATTTGTCCAAACTGTTGGTAAACTATTTTTGCGTCTTGTGCAAGTGTCACATTACATCTCCATTTATGAGTCTGCAGTACTTTTCGTGATGCACGTAAAACGCTGAAATATTTGATCTGACGATTTACTCTCAGTAGCACTGTGATATCCAGTGTTAAGTGTTATTTGAAGGAAAATAGTTTCTTTTTCAAACGTCTTTGACTAAACAGTCATACTATGATATTTCTTAACACTTTTAATTAGAAACGACCACATTCTGCACAGACATGTATGAAAGGTGCGCTCAGCCTGCTCTGTTTGTTCAGTTGGTTTAGCTGATCCTCAACAGAGAGCAACGTTAGTGACTCTGACTTGAAATTTGGCCTTATAATTGTTTTCAGGTGACAAATATGCTGTAGCTTTCCAAAGCTATTTCCTCTCTGGGAAAGAAAAGAGGCCAGCTGACTTTCTGTAAATCACACAACTCTTTGTGTAAACTCAGCACACTGTGTAGTGTAGGGTTGACCGGGAACTCCAGAACAGTGACCTCACCTTCCACGAGCTTCGTACCACTGATTTCTGTCAGTTAAAACTCACGGGTGTACTCTGTTTACTGTCAGTGGCACTCTGCTGCGTTTCTCCTGGACGTGAAGATCCTCAGCAGACATACGTAAGCCATCAAGCAATTTCAAAAACTTGCTGTTTGAGCCTTAATTGCCAAAAATATGACCGGCGTGGCCTTCTTAGAATGAGCAGAGTACAGTCAGCTAATAGCACAATAGGTTCTAAGCTACTGAGCGATTTAAGTATATTAAGGAATGTAGAAGCAATTACTCATGATTTCTGTGTAACTGATCAAAATGTAAAGACAGCAATTTACTCCCCCGCAGCAGGGAATACACTTTTGTGCAGGGAATAGACAACAGATGTCGAGTCCATTGGGATCAAAAAAATTGCAGCTCTGCATTATTTATGGGTACCGGGGACTTGCGAGGCATGTAATACATTAAGACGTTTCACAGAAACACACCAAGGTGTGTAATTGACTTTGCACATGAACCAGATAATACTGACGTATATGCCTAGTGAAGAATGCAAAATAGCTTTGTGTTGCTCTATATCTGTGTGTGCTTTCTCAAGCACGTGGTTCACTCATGGGTCATGCATGATGGGTCATTTTAGTTTCAGCTGGTTTGCGATAAATATCTAATACAATACCGTTGCCTAAATGTTTAAATTAAACTATACAATAAGATAAAATTTAAGACCTAACAGATGAAATGGCATGCTTGACAAGGGACATCTGGGAAATAATTCATACCCCACTTTGTTTTATGTAAAAAGCATAATGCAAGGTACAGAAAATGGCAATGGTTACTTTCCCTGTTGAAGTTTTATTACATTATTTCCTTTTAAAATATGATCTGGGGATCGACATCTGAAAGGTCTCAGAACACTGGATATGCTGGCCAGATTGAAATGCAGGCCTTGAGTTGCACTGGACAAATAAAAAGGACATTAGCACTTTTTTTAAATAAGAGTATTGTGTAGTTTTTTTTTTTTTTTTTTTTTATATGAAGAGCTATGGGAATGGGACTTTCTCCTTCCTGGAAGGGATACAGAGCACAGCAGATTTATACCGTTTACAGCACATCTTGAAAACGTTCAGGCTGATTTACCTCAGAGGTTCAGACGTCGCCCTGAATGGCCAAACGGGCTTTAATATTTTGTCTGTTGATGATGGCTTTATAGAGAACTGTAGGGGCTGTAGGAAGCTAGACAGCAGAATTTTTGAAAGGGCTACAAATGCACTACTAACACTACTAGTGTGATACTAATGTGATAATCATATTTGCTTAGAATTAAAAAATGTTGATCAAACCACTGAGGTTTCTGAGCTGACTGGATATTTAATTTACACCTGTGACCATGTTTTCTTTGAACCATGCACGGTATAAAGGAGTAGATGTCCTCAGACATACAGATGATTGTCTGTGGAAATAAATGGGCTCCTTCTCTGTCTTACATTAACCTTCTATTTTCAACAGAGAATGTAGCGCTTAAGGACATGGACTTGTGTAGGTTGTTGGTTCAAGCCCCATTCTCTTCTCTCACTGTAGAACGTTTGAGCAACATACTTACCCTGAATAACTCCAGTAAGAATACGTTACTGAATACATTACACCAGGGGCACAGTGGCACAGTGAGTAGTGCTGCTGTCTCACAGCACCTGGGTGGTGTGAGAGAACATGGGTTCAATCCCTGCTCAGTCTGTGTGGAGTTTGCATGTTCTCCCCGTGTCTGCGTGGGTTTCTTCCGGGTGCTCTGGTTTCTTCCCACAGTCCAAAGACATGCTGTTCAGGTCCCCCCTAGTGTGTGAGTGTCACAGAGAGAGTGCGTTTCACTGGTGTATGGATGAGTGACCCAGTGTAAGTAGTGTATCTAGCAGTGTAAGTCACCATGGTGAATAAGGTGTGTGGGCTCATAACACTACATGGAGTTCATTGTAAGTTGCTTTGGAGAAAAGTGTCTGCTAAGTGAATAAATGTGTAAATGACTGTAAAATATCTTGGACCAACATGACGGTTAAAAGTAATAATTGTTTACTGTATATATCTTTTGAGAACAGCACTGTCTAAGCATCCAGTTAGTGTAATTAATTTGGTAACTGAACTAATCCTTCTTCTCTGGGTAGGTACAGACAGGTGGAGAAGCTGGCTGGGGAGGAATACGAGAAGGAACGCTCACGAACGGCTCCAAGGGGTCGCAGCGAACTGACCCTGAACCTGAGTCCACCCCCCTCCAGCTCGGCGTCATCCCGCTGCAGCACCCCATCCTCTGCAAATTCCCAGCAAGACGTCTTTTCGGATCTGCCACCGGCACCAGGTAAAACACAGTACTTGATTCTCCAGCGTCACAAAACTGATGCCATGCCACCTGTACATCAGGTTTCCCTGCAGTGCGCTCTGCAGGTAAGCAAAAAGGCAATGGCTCAGTCAAGTGAGAAATTGTTAAATTATTTTAAAAGGCAGTGGTAAGTCGAAAAAGCCATAAAAAACTGTTTTTCGGGCAGCTGTGACTAAGATAAAGCAGCTAATCATTAACAAATTTTGAACCTTTGCTTGAAGTTTCCGTTTTCCATTTTCACTTTTTCACGGTGAAAAAAAGTCTTTTTTCTTTGCTAGTCTTGTTTTGCTCATCACTTTGGCCGGGAAATAGAAGCCGGCGCTGTAGTTATGGCAGGACGCGCACTAGCGATGATGCCGCATTGGCTTTTTCCGCTCAGTCCCAGCTATCCACATTCTTGTTTCAGTTTGTAAAGTGCATTTCAGTATCTGCGAACTGTCAGCAGATCTGCCTGATATCTGCTGCAAACAGCAGAGTGTGATAAAGAAAAGGAGCCTGCCAAACCGAGGTGGAAACCCGTCATTATAGAAGGCAAGCATTTAAAAGTAGCAGAAGAAATGAGAGGTAGCGTATCCATGTCACGTCACTGGATCTGTCATGAGCACTCTGCAGATGACCAGATAGTAACTGAAGCTCTGAGTCTCACCACACGTTGCAGATTCTTTGCGAAATTTACCGTGGTCCTTGTGTTCCGCTCAAAATTACAGTTAAGCAGGACCGAAAGAAGACAGCAACACGAGCTTTTATCTGCCAGGTTTTTCCAGTGTTTCAACTCATCTGTCAGAAAAGGCAGCGCCACTCTTGAACAGTCCCGCGGTTATAAAAAGTTGTAATTAGATATAGATAAACACGGGTGTTTACTTTGGCTCGGCTGCGGGTAAAATGTCTTAATGAGCTTTGTGCCAATTTGATGACAAAGTGGAAAGTTTTCGGCTCCGGACGTCGGGCAGATAGAAGCCACAGCCGCCGCGACTTGTCTGCGATTGCTGCGTGGATCGGGCTGTGGTTGGGGAGGGCGTCTCCTCCACGAGATGAGGTTTCACCCATCATCCTCCGGCTTCCCGGCTGTGGGAACGATGCGGAGGGTGGAGGAGGTGCCTCGGAGCTCGGCGGTGCCTCGGAGGCAGGAGCGAGGTGCTGCCGGGAGGTGTGAAAACAATCCGGAGTTTCATATGAGAAACATTTTTAAACACCTTTTGCCATGGAAGGCATCCTCATTTTCATGCTTATCTTTCAGAGAAAGACCCAGATGTATTCACTATAAATAACTCTCGACTGATAATAATTAGTATTATCGTTACCTGAGGAATGAGCCACTCTGTTTAACCTAACCTCGCAAAGGGGCCTAAAATTAGGGTTTGACCTCTTTTCTGTTGAAGCACTGCAGCAGACCGCTCTGGTAGGCCTACACGTGTGCTTCTACAGTATGTTCTCATTCCAAACACATGCTTCTGTGACATGGTACATTTTCATTTATTGCTGCTGTTCCTTTTCAGCGATGGTCAGTGAACCGGCCCTTTCGCTAGGCGATTCCACCTCCAGAACCGGTTCAGAACCAGAGCCAGAGGCAGAGCTTCCAGAACCTTCTGCTGAACCGGCGGGAGATGAAGGACTGCACGAGAGGGACGTGGTTGTTGAGGTTGACCTCAAACCATTAGGTGAGCGGACGGCTGCTGTAGAGCAGGATGGGAGGGAAGAGGATGCGGTACAGCGCGCACGTGAAACGCAAGTGGAAGTGGAGTCGGGACCCGAGCAGGCCGCGGAGCGGGAAGCCGAGGATGTCGCCACCCTGAGTGAGAAGGAGAGGCAGAACGAGGAGCTGAATGAGAAGGACAACTGTTCGGCCTCCAGCATTTCGTCCACCAGCAGCACTCTGGAACGGGAGGAGAAGGAGGAAAAACTCACCTGTGAAAATGAACCAGGTGAGCGAGGTGTTGCTGACCTTCACAGGGTAACCAGAAGAATGAATGATCTCGGTAGACTCATTTCTAGAAAAAAATCAGCGAGTCTGAGGTGATGAAAGAAAAAATAGCTACTCCAAATTATGACCTGGGATGTATGATTGTACCTACATTATATAATGATAATAATAATATTTTAATAATAATAATGCTAGCTGCTCCAAAATTAACATACAGAATTTTACAAATGTGTCCGGTTAGTCTATTTTATCCATTGATCCCAAATCAACTATCGATTGTCCAGAGCAGGGTCACAGTGGTCCAGAGCTTATCCCAGAAGCAGAGGGCATGACTCAGGATGTATCCTGGATAGGATACCAGTCCATACAGGGCAATTAAACACACGCACATACAGACACTACAGTTTATTTAGAGTCACCGGTTCACCTGTAACACACATCTTTGGACTTTGGGAGGAAACTGGAATATATGGAGGAAACCCACATGAAAACACGTGGAGAACATGTAAATCCCACACAGACTGAGTTAGATTTGCACTCAGGAGCTGTGAGGCAGCAACATTATCCACTGCAATAAGAAGCCTCATACTATGATTTATTAAAAGCAGTAATACTGAAAGCTTAGTAGTAATGTTAGCCTGGAGGTGTGAATTCCATAAGAATCAGTAGGTACTAAAGCTGTTTCTGTGTTTCTGTGTGACTCCAGGCCAGTGGACACCGTGCATGAGAGATGTGGATGTAAATGAACAGTGCAGTAAGATCCTCAATGGGAAGCTCTTCATGCTGGATATGTTGTACGCACAGAACAAACCTCCAGTGGAGGGTGAGGAGAAGGAGGGCAGCGAGGGCAGTGAGGGGAAGGAGACTGAGAGCCAGGACTTGTCCGTGACCAGTCTAGCCAGCAGGATCTCAACGTTGGAAGCCAGCCGCCAGGCCTGTGAGGAGAACGTGAAGAAGATTGACCTGGAGCAACTGGACAACCAGGGCAGCGTGCGAGCAGTGGCTGAAAAGTTTGGGGACCTGATGAAGGGCATGGTGTCACCACCAGAAGCCGACGTGCCAGAAAGGCAGCAGCTTCCATCAGATAGACCCATCAAGAAGGAGTCTGACTACATCTGGGACCAGCTGATGGCGAGTCCCCGGCAGCTCCGCATCAAGGACATGGACTTCACTGACTTGGCCGACGAAGATGACGTAGACATCCTGGATGTGGACAATGTAATGGGTTCGGGAGACCCAGCTCCACCTCCGCCCCCACCTCCCTGCCTCAGCTCCTTGCCACCTCCTCCACCCCTGTTTGGGTGTCCTCCACCCCCTCCTGTTCCTGGCCTTATGCCACCACCCCCACCCTTCTCAGCACCTGCCCTGCCCCCACAGCCCCACCTAGGCTCTCCACAGTTGGGGCGGGGCGAGCCACCCACCTTCTTGAAGAAGAAGAAGACTATTCGGTTGTTCTGGAACGAGGTTCGGCCCGTGGAATGGCCTTATCGCAGCCACAAGAGGTGTAAGGAGTCCCTGTGGTCAAAACTGGAGCCAGTCAAGGTGGACACCAGCAGACTGGAGCACCTCTTTGAAAGCAAGTCCAAGGAGCTTCCTGTGACCAAGGTAACTTTTCAAAGGCTTAAAGGATATTACTGTAAAATCATAGTCTGGTCTTCAGTGCACTTTATTCTTGACAGTTATGAGCAGATGAGTCTCTTTATTGATTTCTTCCCTATGACAGTGTCATCCACTCCCTCCTCTCTGTTTTTATGTATGATTTTATTTGTTTTCTTTGGTCAGACTGGGACTCCTCCGCAGTAAAGGAATTCAACTGTAACTTGACGGTACTGGATTTGGAATTCTGGTCATGAGAATATGGTCATTAAAGTGTCTGCAACATGTGCAATGCAAACTGATTTATAGCAAGACAGAACGTTGGTTTACTGTTGGAGTAATGAAGACATTTGAGTGGTGCTCACTAAGCTGGTGCTCTTGGCCTTCAATTTATGTACTTAGGGATGATTAGCGCCACCTAGGGGTAACCCTCCAACATTTCAGACAGATTCATTTAGGGGCAGCGCAAGACCCTCTGATGTGAATTTACTGAACTGTAACCGCTTGCAAGGAGGGAACTGCTTTTTCACTGCGAATCTTAAGTTAAGGCGGCTCATATGATAGGAATGAAATTCACAAATGAGATTAATTACTGTGGCCTCTTCCCTTCTCCACTGGTGTGTCAACAACCAGCTATTAGTCATGATTTTCTTGTTGGATTTCTTTTCTTTTTGATTGATTTGAACTATTATTGCGACATTTTCTGTGTTCTTTTTGATAATAATGACAATAATTTCATTATTGTTCAAGTTTACTTTAGACTCTAATCCTTGGGTAATGTTCAACTTCTTTCAGCCCATCTTCTCTCTAGTTAACTGCACATAGATACTAGAAATAAAACAAAAAAAACTGATAAGCGGTATAAGTTGACACACTGATGGAAATGACATAGATTCATAACTGCTTTTTTGTATATTTAGAGAACCTGAATCCATCAATCTCTTACATGCTCATAGGTTCAACAGTTGCTGGAAGATTTAAGTTATACTTAATCATTTTACATAAAATGAAAATATCCTCCCTATTACTGTGGGAAAGTTTGTGTTGTGTTTCCCAATACCCTGGAGATGTGACTTAATCATGTTGCAGTTCGGGGAAAAGCAGGCCCCTGCCTTCCTCAACTCGAAATCCACAACAGCTGGGTCCCACGTGGCCCCTGAGGTGAGCTGAGCTGGGACAGGGAAGCAAGAGCGGTCACCAGGGTTGCAGTGACCAGCACAGCAGTATACACACATATATAAGAAAGGAAAGCACTTTGCAGTTAAATTATGAAGCACATCTTTATAAGATGATATGGGGTAGAAAGTTTAGTGCACAGCCTAAATTTTATGTCAGTATGAAAGGTCACTATATGTTATTAATTCTATAATTTTTCTTTAATATTAGAGGCAAGCTAAAAGCTTTCAGGAAATTCTGGGAAAAAAAATAAATAAATGCAGGTGGTAAAATCATGTAAACTGCAGCTGCATTGTTACACTCAGTATGTTTTCTATTAGCCTCTGTGTGTAAAAGAACCTAATTTCAGGTGAACATAAATTCAAAAGATGTTTTTCTTAATGATTGGTGTGTTTTCAAATTTAACCAGAGACTGTTCCATCATACCTGGAATTTGAATTACTGTCCTGATCAAAGAATCTTGATCGTCCTTATACCGATAAAACTCAACAGTAGTGTAGCTTTATGGTTTGTATATCAACTTTATGGTATCGGTATTTCTTCTTATATCCCCCAAATAAGTTTGCCTCTTCACAGCTGTTGTCAATTTTAGCCAGTTTCTAACCCTACAACCACCCCGGGCTTTGAAACGTAGTAAACATGACTCTCCCGCACCCCATGGTTGAGAAATAGTCCTCAATAAAACACAATTAAAAAAATAGTGCAGAAAATGTTGAGGTGCAGGTGCATATTACATTGTGGAAGTATTTATAGTAATTATGGTTTTTATTCATATTGCAGGAAGTGAAATCCTTGTTAGTTGCCCACATCAAAGACATTCTGTTCCCGTTCACTTCAGTGTGAGAAAGTCCTTCTCCTGAACTGATTTCCTCCGGTTTGAGTCTAAAGATAAAATTTGTAGTCATTCAGATGTTGCCATTTTGCTTCAAGGAGCACTGCATATTATTATCCCATTATTATCATCATAGACTTGGCGTTAATGAAGTTCCTCCAGGAATTAGTGCAGGCTTCTCTCCTTGTGTTCCTGTCAACAGGAAGGGAAAAGACAGGGTGTAAATACTCCCATTGTGGTTTGATTAAAGTAGAGAGATTAACATCAGCAGATGCATGTAACAACACCGTGCCAGAAAAACACAGCGTCGAACTCACATCCACTCTAAAACCGAGAGCATACCTTTTTAACTTTGTAGTGGCGTATTTGATATACTTATACAGCCAAATTTATCTGTGCGTTATCTAAATATGGTGAGAACATCTGGACTGGCCTCCCTCCCTCAGAACTGCTGTATCCCTTCCTCTACCAAAGAAGGGTCTCAAAACCCATTTCTTTCAATCCCTTCTCCCTCCTGATCTCCAACAAAATTTTGCCTCACATCATCTACCATGACCATTTATGTACTGTATTTGTTGTCTGACCCTCAGCGAATCATCAAAATATGGCATTGAACACACAGGCTGTGCTTTGATAATTCTGTCTGTATCTAGAGCTCTACATCCGTTATTGAGTGCACGTTTGTTTGCTCTGAGCTCTGTGATGCTTTGGAGGAAAGCATGTGCTTAATGAATAAAGGTAAATTGTATTGTAAATTGTCAGTTGTATAGACACTGTAATATCATTTTAATCTCTTGTTGCTTTCCTGGAGTGGAATGTATTACAAGTGGGCAGCAAGACCTGAGACCGTTGATATAGTGCTTAGGACAACAAGGCAGGCAGCATTGCTACAGCACGTTGTGGCCACCGGTCGAACAGTCATTTATCAAATCCTCAGGCAAGCAAAACAGTCGAGCTGAAACCCATGAATCTGCAGCAGAGACTGCTGGAAGATTAGCGAATCTCACCCTCGCTGGGTACCCAGCATTTTCTGCCTTTTTTGGTCTTGATACTGCTCAACTATGCCACTGCAGATTCCCTCTGCTTTTTGGCATATTTTTTTAACATGAGCTAAAATGTACGTTTGGGGGCACGGTGGTGCAGCGGGTTTGCCTGGGTCCTGCTCTCTGTTGGGTCTGGGGTTCGAGTCTTGCTTGGGGTGCCTTGTGATGGACTGGCGTCCCATCTTGGGTGTCCCTTCCCCCTCCAGCCTTGTGGCCTGTGTTGCTGGGTTAGGCTCTGGCTTGCCATGACCCCACTTGGGACAAATGGCTTGTGTGTGTGTGTGTGAAATGTACATTTACATTTATTTGTTTAGCAGACATTTTTCTCCAAAGCAGCGATATTTCTTGAAAAACAATACAACAGTGTACTTCACCAACAGAAGGAGAATTTTGGATGCAGGCACGTGATTCTTGTGTGCTGTCAGTTTAGCTCATACTACAGTATATACCAGGATACTTTATGTGAATAGCTTTGTATAATTTTTTTTGTTGCAGATGGATGCTTAAATATTCCTTTGATATTTCTATATAATGGGGGTGCGGTGGCGCAGTGGGTTGGACCACAGTCCTGCTGTCCGGTGGGTCTGGGGTTCAAGTCCCGCTTGGGGTGCCTTGTGACGGACTGGCGTCCCGTCCTGGGTGTGTTCCCTCCTCCTCTGGCCTTACGCCCCTGTGTTCCCGGGTAGGCTCCGGTTCCCTGTGACCCCGTATGGGACAAGCGGTTCTGAAAATGTGTGTGTGTGTGTGTGTGTGTGTGTGTGTGTGTATTTTTATATAGCTCAGTGAAGAATGATTGTTGATAATGTTGATATCATTATTGGTTCATTATCAAACGTGAAGAATTACTATTCATTATGGGGATTAAAACTGTTCGCACTCACACTCTGTTGTGTAAAATGTGATGACTTGAGTCAATACTTTTTTTCGCTCTCTTTGCTCACATCTCCCAGAAAACAGCAGCTGATGGCAAGCGCCAGGAAATCATTGTTCTGGACTCCAAGAGGAGCAATGCCATCAACATTGGGCTCACTGTATTGCCACCTCCACGCACCATCAAAACGGCCATCCTCAACTTCGACGAGTATGCACTCAACAAGGAGGGCATTGAGGTGAGAGCGAAGGGGTGGGAAACGCCATTTGTGACATCCTCTCAGGAGGAGCGTACTACAACAACAACAACAAGTGAGCTTGATCCGTTTGCCGTGTCCTGCTATTGAACAAGGTGCTCATATAGTTAGTCATATTGTCTCAGTTTACTGTATCTAAAACACAGTAATACGCTTTGCACATCTGTGGTTAATATTTTACACGCAACATTTACTGCACTATTCCTGGCAAACAAAACCATTTTATATATATTGTGTATTTTGAAACTGTGCATTAGAAGTGATGGCATTTGATCCTGATACTGCTTTCATGTTATTTGACCCTTGATGGTTTAACTGCTGTACTAAATAACTCGTTTGCCTTTCGTTTTCCAGCATTTAAACTCTCGTTCAGAAGGCTCGCTCTAAGCTTGGATCAAGTTCTTCTAAACCAGAAGCCAGTAATGATGAAAAACATCTAGAGTTAATGACATTAGACTATTACTTTGTTTATTAATACATTACTCCAAGTTTCATTCCCGCACAAGACTTTTTTCAAAACGTAATAGTTAACATTTTTGTAAGCTGTGCTATTTTTCATGAAAACATTCACACTGTTGTGTCTGCACATGCAGCTGACCCACCTACTCCATAAACCAAAACCGTTCCAGATGTCAGGCTAGATTCGTAGACTTTAAACGCAGTTCCCTCTTGATTGGAAACTCTTGACCTTTAATTTTCTTCCACAGATGTACACAGATCATTTTTATTGAACAATCTGGATAATTTAATTTCAAAGCCATACTTTATAGAGAGAGAAAAAAAAACTGTTCTGGCTTAATAAAGTTTTATTTTTTGTGGATTCTCTTCATCCCATTTTTAACATTCAAATTATAGGTAGGTCTGGATTAGTTCATAGAGATATTTTCTCCAAGGTCCTGACTCAGGAGAACAAGAACCAGTACACCTACCAATTAAACTTGTATTCTTTATTTAAAATTGCGGTTCCAGTTCCGATGGATGTTAGGATTCCTACCCACCCGCTTCGCCTTGGTGTTCATCCACCCTCCTTCTGTCTTCTTTATAGAAAATCCTGACCATGATCCCCACAGAGGAGGAGAAACAGAAGATCCAGGAAGCTCAGCTGGCGAACCCAGACGTGCCGTTGGGCAGCGCCGAGCAGTTCCTCCTCACATTGTCCTCCATCAGCGAGCTGTCTGCCCGGCTGCAGCTCTGGGCCTTCAAGATGGACTACGAGGTTATGGAAAAGGTCAGAGCAACCTTCCCGCATGCTCCCCTCTTTACATAACCTGCCATTTTATTGCAGCAAAAACCGAGGCAATATACAAATAACAATAGTGCATCCTCTGAAACGCCTGTGTTTTTATGTACTAGAAATTTATCACTGACCTCCTCCAAAATTTTTTCATTTAAACCTGCTAAATATTTATCCTTAAAATCCTTGGCAAAAGGAACTACCAACAGTGTAATTGCTCCAGGATGCAAACACTCGGGAGGTGTATTTTAGTAGTTTACAAGGAATAACACTTTGTGCTAAAGAAGAAGCTGCATAATTAGAGGCATGTTTGTTTGCTCTTTAATATGGCCACACTGGCTAAAGACCAGAGCTTTACTCAAATGTTTGCAGATGTAGACAGCTATAAAAAATGCACAGCTGAGGTGCACCTGTTCAGTGTTTGTCCCAAACAAACAAGCCGTGCCCCGCTCCGTTCCGCCCCCTGCAGGAAGTGGCCGAGCCCTTGCAGGACCTGAAGGAAGGGATGGACCAGCTGGAGAAGAACAAGACACTGCGGTACATCCTGTCCACGCTGCTCGCCATTGGCAACTTCCTCAACGGCTCCAGTGTGAGTAACACGCCTGCAGTCCATTTATCGGTCACAGAGGATGGGGAGAGAGCAGGGTGGAACACAATGCAGGATGGAGTATCAGAAAGGAGTAAGCACCACTTGTGAGAACTGTCCACCTGCTTTGTGAAATATTGGAACTCTGAAAGGAGTAACGGTTATAAGGTGTCTTTGGCTGATCACAAGAGAATCCCTTTGGAAAATGGAGGAAGAAAAGTCAACAGCCTGAGGAATTGACTTTGAATTGGCAATTAACTCAAAAATTGTGTAAGGCTTCAATGACATAATCAAAAGCTAAAATAATGCTTGCTTGGCTGTATATGCATTTACCATATAAGAGCAAAAGCATTGACAGTAAAACTGACAAAAGGAAATGAACTGAAATAAACTAAAGCTCTTCAGTTATATACAGGAAGACTACAGTCGAGTAATTATGTGACCATTTAAGGCAACTGATCGTGGAGTATCAAAGTTTATTTAAGTGCATCTTAGCAAAAGGGGTGAATGCTCATATAATCAGTTACACTATCTGTGATCTTAGATGCAGATTATATTGTGTTGTTCATTGCTGTGAATTAAAAATAGGCAGAATACTTTTCTGCAGCCACTAAATGCCTGTAATAGGTTTCTTGTATATGTGTCTCTGTGTTTCTCTTTTCAGGCTAAAGGTTTTGAGCTAAGCTATCTGGAGAAGGTTCCGGAAGTAAAGGACACAGTGCACAAGCAGTCCCTACTACACCATGCATGTAGTATTGTGGTAGAGAATTTCCCTGACAGCTCAGACCTCTACTCTGAAATCGGGGCTATCACACGGTCAGCCAAGGTACTACTACCTGCAGAACTGGACTGCGTAACTGCATGCGGCAAGATTAGGACATATTAATTCTCTCATTAAAGTAAAGGAAATAAATTGCGTTTACGTATCTGTTGTACTGGAAATATAAGCTGGTTTGTGCACTAGAACTGATCCAGTTGCATGTAGTCCTTCTGTGTTAGAACTCTACCAAAAATGGATATTATCTGGGTTCAGATCCCAGCTTGCACTGTAGTATCCTTGATCAAGGTACTTACCCCGAATTACTTCAGTAAAAATTACCCTGATGTATGAAATGTATAAAACCCTCCGGTAAAATCATTGAAAGTAACTTGGTCTACAAAGTTAACACTGTATGTCATCTTGCTCAGATAAATAAATAAATACGTAGAAAAGTGGAAACTGCTGGGAAACAAGTATCATACAAACTCACACAGAGGCTGAAATTAAAATGTGTAGTGGATCCAACACTTGGTAAACATGCTGGCCTCTGCAACCTTATTGCATGTTGTTCACAATGACTTTTTGCGGCTTTCCTTCACCCTACGGAAACTGTTCCCTTAAAAATGTGTCTATTTTAAATGTAGATCACTTCCTAAAATGGAATTTACTTGCTACCAAGACTGGCACTCATTAGCTCTAATAATTCTCAAAGGCACACTCTTTTATTGTCTTTCCTTCTTGTTACCGTGGCCAGCTGTGCCTGCCAGCTCAGCGCTGTCCAAGAGGGTCTTTAGACTTGGCTGTAGGCAGCTTTCCTTGCGTTGGCCTGGTGCCTGATGGTGATGAAGGTGCCAGTATAACGGTACCTCTCCTGCCAAGCGTTTGGCTTCTAAAAGGGGCTGTTGTGCCCGCCAGCAGGGATGTCCCACCAGCCTAAACCCCTAGTACCTCTTTTTCCATCGGAATAATGTGAGTTAGGCAAGCCTCAGCTGGCTGATGTCGCAAGCCAGACTCGGAGTATAGGGTCCAGGCTGCGCTTTGGATGAGCACAGTGACTGGTTTAATATTTCAGTACCACCGTGCTCCTGTTTTCTGTCAAACACAGGTACTGTAGTGCAGATCCATTTTCTCGTTTTGTTTTTTCCAGGTGGACTTCGACCAACTTCAGGAGAGCCTGTGTCAGATGGAGAAGAAGTGCAAAGCATCATGGGATCACTTGAAGGTCATCACCAAGCACGAGATGAAGCCAGCACTGAAACAGAAGATGTCAGAGTTTTTGAAGGACTGTGCAGAGAGAATCATTATTCTGAAGATTGTACATCGTAGAATAATCAACAGGTGTGTTTTGGAGTGAATTTTAACCTAAATGACCTGTCAATATGTTTTCAGTGTAGAAATACCTCTAAGTGGCAAGAAGTACGTGTTTTAGATTTTTCTATACATTTTAACCATTTTACATGTTTAACTAAGAATGTCCAGTTACAATTGTCAACAAGCCCTTGAGACTAGTGCAGGGTCATAGTGGTCTAGAGCCTATTTCAGAAACATAAGGTATGAAACAGGGTACATGTTGCACAGGGCACCAATCCAGATTCCATACAGTCTGAGCCAAACCCACATACACAGAGCTCTGAGGCACCAGCACCACCCACTGAACCACTTTGCTACCCATAATTTTATCTTGGTGCAAGGCAAATTGTCGTAGTTTCACCTGTTCTACAGCTAAATATTTTACTGTAGCAACTGAGGTAAAGTCATGTTCATTCATCATGCTGAAGAATAGTTCCGGGACTTAAACTGTCAACCTTCAGACTGCAAGAACATTCCCAACCGCATACAAAATGTTTGGTCTGCAGGTTCCATGCCTTCCTGCTGTTCCTGGGCCACCCTCCATACACTGTGCGGGAGGTGAGCATCCATCGCTTCTGCAAGACCGTGAGCGAGTTTGCCCTGGAGTACCGAACGACGCGCGAACGAGTCCTGCAGCAGAGGCAGAAGAGGGCCAGCCACCGCGAGAGGAACAAGACTCGTGGCAAGATGATCACAGATGTGAGTGTTCCGTTTCTCCTTCATGACTGCATCAGCATCCTACAAAGATCTGAATGGTTGTTTGGCTTGGATGCTTGCCACCAAGAGACCCACAGTACTAGGTTATCCCCAGAGGAAGACTGCCAGTTCATAAGAGGCTATTACATGAGATCTCCTTCAGATGGCCCTCTGTGCTGTAACGGGAGGTCTCAAAGGCCCCAGGAAGTGAGACACAGTTCATTAATTAAGGGTCACCTGGAAAGGTCCTAGTGACCTGCCGTCAAGTGCTACATGGAAAGAACAGGCAACAGCCCAGGGAAGCTCTGTCTGCATACCATCTGTCACCCTTTTCTAAGTCAAGGTGGTCTGTCTCCATGGCTGTAATACAAGACTTGGAGACATATTCAAGATGAGAGTGCCGGATATATGATGCATATTTTATACTTGTCAGGCTTATTATTTATGCTGGCTTCGAACTTGGTGTGTTTCTTTTACAGACACTGTGATGCGCTGTTTGCATTTTTTTTTTTGTGAACCAGCCACACACACAGTAAACATTTCTCAGCTGTTCGCTCTTTTCTCTGACCACCTGAAGTGTCCTGTTTGGATTCCTTCTCTCCCAAAGACAAAGAATTTCTACTCCTCTGTCTCTGTTGTCTTTCTGAGCTAGATATCAAGTCTGAGCAAAATCAAGATCCATCATCTGTAAACCGTAAACTGGGTTGCTTTGAACTGACAGCATTCTGACAGTAAACATGAAGATCATGTTTGTTTTGTCTGTTTAGGGAAATTTTTTGTTTTGTTTGATTTAATCTTGAGAATGAATCCAGTCCAGATATTCGGGGGGGGCATGGCCTAGGGAACTCCACAAAAACCATACAAATAAGCATTCAAGGACAGGAAAGAAGAGCCATCTCTTGTCTCAGTGCCACTTTTCCACTTTCCGCTCATTTCACGAGTTGGGTCACAAACCATGCTGTTAGCCAGCAGTTTAATTTAACAATTTAATTTTCCAGAAAAAAAAAACTGCTGATGCATATCATTATGATGAACATATCTGCTATGACACTGGATCTGGCGCTATTATAAAGGGATGCTGTTGGGTTCTTGGGCCTTCGGTAGTTCAAGAATGCTTCAGGCATCTGTCTGTTTTGATTATCACTTTCATGTCAAGCACAGACTGAAGTGTTTTTATAGAGTAAATTGGTTCAAGTTGTGTGGAAGGAACTTATGTTAATCAATATGACTTTTGGTCAATTTTTTTAAATGTTTTTTCCGCTTAATCAATGGTTATCCTGCTGTTATGTGCATCTACATAAGAGCAACAGTTGAGTGACCAACTGTTAGTTTGTGATTCAGTTTAATGCAACATAAAAAATGTGGGTTTAGGACACGGCTGGCGAGCAAAACTTTCTCTACTGATTCCCAAGGGAACGCTGAAATCTTGGTTGGAAAATAAAGGTCATTTGCTAACGTTGCCATGTAATTAGTCCTTGCGCGGTTCAAGAGTTGCCGGAAAAGCCACACACGCCACAGCTTCCAGAGGTTTGTGCAGCCACACTCTGAGTGTTAGCCTAGAGGTCAATGGGGCTCTGGGAAAACACGCTCATTCCTTTCCCGCTGTAGGCCTACTGTATCTCTTCTTGACACAGTGTGGGAGATTGGGAACTGCTCTTCAGATCAGAGGTCCAAAGCAGAGAGATGTTGCAAGAATGTCCTTCTTTTGCACAATACACCTATGATTCTCTTTGTTGTAAGAGCGGTAAAACAAATGCTAACCATTTACAACATTTAAAATGACAGTCCAATATTTTTCCCCAAGTTATTAGTGAAAACTCTTGTTTTTTAGGTATCTTCTTATTTTCCCCACTAAGAAATGAGGAAGTTGTCTGTTGTTTGGAAAAGCTTTACTTTGTGTCCCCTGTTCTGCTAGGTTGAGGATTAGCTGTAATCCTGGCAGGGGATCCTTGTTCTCCTCCCTCAGTCTATTTACTGTGTTTAACACTTTCTTTTAATCAGGTTTTCTTTGGTTATTTCACTGGTCATTTCCCTCTTGACCATTTGATCCCACCGTGTCTCCCCCTCAGACTTTTTTTCTGTATTTCCTTTCTACAGTTTGAAGACGAGAACATCGAGGTATAATGTGTGTGATTTGTGATTTTATTTTAATGTGCATGAAGCAAATGTGTATGTAGGTGTGTGTGATGGCAAAAACAGTTTGATGTGCTTAACAGCACTAAAATGCCACCAAGCTAACACAGGCCTTTCCTCTTGTGTCTTGGGATATCCTCGACTTTCCTTTTTTCCTGTTTGCTTTGTCTCCTCCCACTAATACCAAGGAAGTAATGATGATTTTGTGATTGAATGACTACAGCCCAGAGTGCCTTAATGTGTTCAGTTGAGTACCGCTGGATTGTTGTGCTTTAGCATGTAAAATGGAGGTCAGCTGCCAGGATCCCATATAGGGAATGACAAGATGAATGTGAAAGTGCATCAGTGTTGGGTGGTGTCTGGAAAAAAGTAATGCTTATATTAAAAAAGCAGCACCTCGAATTATACTGTATAAGAAAAGGCTGGCTTAATTTTTATGTGTTGTCTACATGATTCAAAGGCACCAGTCTAGTGGTGCTGTTCATTTTGCAGCACTCTCCGAATTTTCACTGGAAATGTGTTTCCACATCAGAGGGGTTATTTGTTTACAAAACATATGTTATAGAGAAATATTCTTCGGCTTTACAATACGTGAAGTGGGTTTTGAATTGATTGATAGCTCTTTGGGCAGACTCAAGCGGGTTCCCACAGCTTAGTCAAAAGGGTAGCGATGGGTTCCGGAAGTGACGTAGGCATGAGTGGTGCGCACTTAGCCTATAAAACAGGGTAACTGAGACCTGCTTCCTGTTTGTCCCGGCAAGCATGGCTGCTGGAGGCTGCGAGTTTTCGCCAGACTCCTCTTTGTTGTGTTTGTTTTTATTACGTGGTGCCAAAACAAGTGAAATGTGCAATAGTTAGCGGCACAAAATTTTACACCCCTTATACATATAGCGTATGCTAGACGTAATACGGTCGCTGTACTCTCAGTGACATTCAGTAGGAAAAAGAAAGATTACATTTATGTCCAGCAGGGGGAGCCATAGCGTCAAGAAACGGTTTTAGTGTGGTGGAAACTGCACTACGTGATGTACTATAGAAATTAATTTTAAAGGAATAAAAATGGAACAAAAATATATAGTTTGCTTACTGTTACAAAAATGGTAATTTTCTTGAAGGACTTTTTTTCCCCTAATAGGGGGACACATTGGTGACTTGTCTGTGTTTCTTTGAACCCCTCCCGCTGTGCAGAATGCAAAATTCGGCGGCCCGCCATCGGCAGGTCAGGACAGCTCAGCCCAGGGCCTCCAATCGGCCGAAGATGCTGCAGAGCATGAGCACATGAAGGCGGTGCTGCGGACCAGCCTGCAGGGCAGCGATGGCGGGAGCTCCCTGGTCCCTGGGCTGCGCACGCGCACACGAGCCTCCAGGGGTGAGAGACGTCATCACAGCAGATCGCCTACAAACTGTCCGCTCTGGACATTAAATAGACAACTCAAGGATAAAACAGAAGAGTTCCACTTGGGATCTAATAAGCATTTGTCCATGTCTAATGTACAAGTCTGCCTTTGGCTCATTCGTTGTGTTCCTGCAAGAAAAAGTTATATTTTGTTGGTGATTGATTAATTATATCAGTATTTATGCTGTCTTCAGCATGTGTTGATTATCTGGATCCACTTTATGGGCTAGGCTGAGTTTTGTCACACTCGGACTCTGGATGCTCACACTGCCTTATCTTCCGTCCCCTCCCTCCTACAGTAGGCCGCATGGGCTCGTGGTCAGCGGTTAACGATGAGTCGCTTGTGACCACAGAGGATACAGCAGACGAGATCATGGAGCGCATTGTGAGGTCAGCCACACAAGGTCCTAGCCATCGCACGCTGCCCCTCGAGAGGAGGAGGTCTCGAGCCAACCGCAAGTCACGTGAGTCACACGCTATTGTGTGTGTGTGTGTGTGTGTGTGAAGGAAAAAGTGTACGGGCATATCAACCTCAGGAACCAGATCCCCTCTTCTGTCTCTAATTCAGGGCCACCATTTCAGTTCATGCCCAATTCTGGGACAAGCTTATTAATAAACATATTGATAATGGATGAATAATGAATGAAACAACAAGTCAAGGTTGCGGTTTCTTTTGCAGAAATCCTGCAAAAGAAAAAAATGCTGACAGTCATTTTGGAATGTTTGTGTTTTTTTAAGCACAGCTCAATGTCTACAGATTTTCAAATAATTCTCCATCAGTGTATCTGTATTAATCTGGCAGGCAATGCATACACAGGATGCCAAGCCTTTACAACATGGTTCATGCATATTTATTGCCTGACACTGTACTCTCTTCTTTCTCAAGTTGGAATTTATGCTTTCATAAATCATATTTCTGATCTGTAGCAAACAATGAAAAAGTTTTTGGGCTAATTCCAGAATACTCAACCCCATTATTAATTAAGGTACAGGACAGACAATATGTTGTTGAACTACTGTACAGTTATTCAGTGCTGTTAAGTGTACAATAAAACTGATCCTCTGAAAGTATATGTGATAATGTACTAATAAGCATGTGATAATAGGGTTATGCAATATGGTGATTATAATCATGGGGCTGGGTATACTTCATCCCTGCAGTGAGAAGAACACGGAAAGGAGGATTGACTCCAGAAGAGGCCCAAGCACTTGGTCTGGTGAGCAGCTCCGAGATGCAGGTGTGAGACAAGCGGTTCGGCGGTCCAGTGCGCAGTCTGCACCACAGCCTGGGAAGGCCCCGTGATCCCTTCCCTGACCCCTGCGGTCTCCAGAAGGAACCCTCTGACTCATGCACTGGGTACTGGTGTTCTTTCATGGCCAGGGCTTGAGCCAGTATCATCTATTGTGAACAGCAAAGGATTGTGAAATTGCTCATTGAAATTGAAATTGCTCTATTTTTGTCGTGTTGAGAGGACTTGTGAAATAATTTAGGAATATGACATTATTTCATCAGCCAAAACCGTGACAATGGCCAGATTAAACAAATGCTCTTCCTTTAGTGGGATGGTTGCTGGAGTAGCTAAGGTAATGTACAATTCTCAAGGGTACAATGCTAGAACTTTCAGATCCAGAAACCAGCATTCTCACCAGCATTGCTGTACATTACCTGTGTTTTTCCCATAAGGATTTATTTTTAGCATAGGCTATGTGCTGCACCACTGAGATGTTTACAGTATTTTGCCCAAGGTTATTTCAGCAGTGTGATTTAAAAAAAAACCTTACCTTTAAAGTAATATTGTCATTTCATAAATCAGAAATCATGCTCCCTCAGCTTAGAACAAGGTTCACTTCCACTGTGGTATCCCAGCCTATGTAATGAACCACTGTGTGGTATTTTTTAAAGATTGTGATAGCATTTCATACCAAACAAAGAGCTTTGAGCTGGAATGTCTGCCCCAGATGGAAGAGTGGAGGTTGGATATTGACAGGAGCTGCAAGAAAGGATGTCTAGGATAGGTGGAATGTTTTAAAGGAAAAATATACAATGTTTTGGGCAGAATAGAGGGTGAAAACATAGGCTGTTTCCTCTATTGTCTTAATTTTTATCCCTGTTGGTTATGTATTTGTACAAAAAGCTCACACACCTGTATGCAAGTAGGAAGGTTAAGACTTGATATACAACACAATCTATATTTGACTACAGGTCTCGGTGATTATGCTGCATTCTTAGTGATCAATGTTGCAGAGTATGACTAAGACAATTAATCTTATGAAAACTGCACATCTGTGACCTTCTGACCAATATCCCCTTTAATACAGAAATGTGCACTATTAAAACAAAATACACTTTTTGTAATCTGGAATGAATACTGGCAGAATGCTAAAAAAAATGTTCCATCTGCTGTTCATGTTATTTTTGTTGTACATGACTCCTTAATTGTCTATAATTTTTATATAGCTTTGTTCTACTTTTTTTAAGCAAAGGCAGGTCTGAAGCATTCAGTGCACAGACTTAAAACACTACAGCCTTCAAGTATAAACTGAAGTGTAGGTCATGGTCATCATATGAATACTTGTCATGATAGGATTGTATGATCCAAAAAAGGTCAGAGACAGGAGTCAAACCAGACTCCATAAGAGACTGGATTAATATTTTCCAATGTTGCAAAAGGACATATAACCCTTTTGACACATATAGAAAAAACAGACCTGGACCAGCATGGATGATGGAGATGATGATGATGGAGATGATGAAGGATGAGCTGCTGCCATGGCTTTGTTATGTTCATTTAGTAGCTGGCTCAAAAGACTATTCAGGCATAAGACCAATTCTGTGAAGCATTGGGACTAGAGGCCAGAAAATGTGGAGAAATTCTTTCCTCTCAATGCAGACTAAGGTGAAAACAAGTATTTAAACATCAGAAAAGATTAAACACATTTTGAAGGGCTTCACATGGATGAGTGCCTTTCAGAATCAAATTTCTGTACTTATGTAGCCACATTTCAGGGAGAAACTCAAGTGGATGTAATACTGTGTAATGTAAGAACTGCTTGAAAAAGTGCATTGGTACTTTCATTTCATAAAAACTGGGCACACTGATCTAGTCTGAAAGTCTGACATCCACCACTCATTTAACAACTGTGATGTTTCTTTGTTTTTTCCTTTTCCAAAAGCCTCGGACAATGTATTCAGTCCTGTTTCTCTGCTCTTTTTCCCCAAGAACAACGTCAACATGAATTTGCCTTTTATAATTTTTGAAACAACAATGGTTCTACAAATTTGTTTTACAATTATTTATCTTGAAGATCTGTTCATATATTGACTGAATCACATCTTAATTTGTATGGCACGATGTCATTTCTAGTTTCATTTTGATGGACTATTAGCAAACAGTTATACATTAAAAAAGTAGTATGTATTATACAGCACCTTACCCTTTGTAGTATTTCTATTGCAAAATAGTGTGATCAAAAAGTCAAAGCTGTAAAGTTAATAGAAAAAATATATAGAAGCAAAAAAACACTGTAAAATTATGTAAATGTTACTCATTTTTTCCCCCCTTTGTATGATTTTTTTTTGTACTTTGTGTAGCATAGTGTATTATAGCCAAAAATACAGTAGCAGTGTTATTCTGTGAATTGTAATTTAAGAGAGTTTTCATTGTTAAAGATCTACAAGGCACAACACTAACAGTAAAGATAAAAGGGAGGTTCTGTGACATTTAATTTTGATATTCAGTGAACTCTTAAATTCTACATTTTTACCCTATGTGAACTTGAAGTACATTTAGGACAGTGTGAGCGAGTCACTGCCTTGCAGTTCTGCAAAGCCTTAGGAAGCCTTTAATTCCTCTGTCCCTCATCCTTAGCAACCACCCCAGCTGATCTCACCCATTGTTATCAGTGCCATTTTGGGTCAACAGTATAGGGATTCTGGTCAAGGAATCATATTGCCACAGCTAGTCTCGCTCGTATAGCCACCACATAACAGTATGTATACACATGTTGCAATAAAAAAGCTGTAATGAACCAGTGACATCTTGCACGTGTTTCATTACGTTATATGCTCCTTGACATCGAGGCATGAACTTTGAATACCCTAACATTCTGAAATATTTCACATTTACATTCTGGATCAATCAAAATTGATCTCTGTTTGATTCAATATTCAACATTTGGGTCATTAGAAGGAACTGATTTTTTCTTTCAATAAAGGATTTGAGGGTTGTTTTTTTAGTGAGTGGAATTTCATGCTTCATTTACCACTTCTGTGGCAGCACTCAGTTCTGCCAATGTTTTATATAGTGTGACAACAGCCACCTTAAGACCTTTCATCTACTTCAATTAAAAAAACTGACTTATTAATCCCATGACCATGTTGCCATATGCAAAATCCTCCTTTCAAGTTAATGGTAATGTAATAAAAAGAAACCTACATTTTGCACAACATTTTTGTTAAATCTAAAAGTTCAGTCAAACATTTTCTCGGGAAAAAAAGAAGTTGGAAGAATGCATTTTAGCAAAAAAAAAAACAAAGTCTTTAACCTATGAAATCACCCATTCAACCAGTTAATAAATTACTGTCAAAGTTTGCCTTTGCTTTGTTCATTTATTACAAGTTTATTAACATACACTGAAATTGTTCTGGAAATCTTCAGTTTAAAAAAAAAAAAACATCATCTTTTTAAAATATATATTTATTTTTTACATACTGCATATAGGAGGCAGCAGTGAGTGATCATCCACATAACCCAAAATCTGAAATCGCTACTTTTTCCTATTTTTGTTCTTAAAAAAAAAAATCTCCCTCTATATCAATAAAAGTGGAAATACTGGAAGACAATTATTTGAATTTTTTGAAAAACTGCAAGATTTTCTCCATTAAGGTGCGTAAGCAAGGACTGTACAGTTGTTCTTAGAGACCTCTGCTGGCCGCATCGTCATGAATAGATGCTCCCCTGTGGTCCATTTGTCTCATACCTCACACGCCTTCCCACAGCACGCCGAGGGCATCAGATGTGTCCAGGCATCAGAGGTCCGTTGAATCTGAGTTCAATGTGACGTTCATCCTCAGGCCAACAGGAATGTGGTCCGTCAGGCCTGCAAGCTGTGTCACAAAGGTGAACTCCTCCACCTCCTATAAGAGGGGATATGGTATTACATCCAAGTTAGGGTAGCACAGCTCCTACAATGTACCAGGTTGAGGCAGCAAACCACCTGTAGACCTTTTCTGTTTAGTTGCGGTGCTCTGCTTAATGTGCGTTTAGTCACACTTAAGGTGGCTGTTGTCACACTATATAAAACATTGGCAGAACTGAGTGCTGCCACAGAAAACAAATAAAGCCTGTAAGTCCACCAATGGCTGTCTCTCACCTAGCACCTACACAAACCCTGAGGACTGATACTGTGCATCTATTGCCCTACATTTCCTCAGTAATCATTCATCGTATCACTATGCGCAGAAGGCATGAAGTCAAGCAGTAACAGGACACAGGCCACATACACTGTAGCAGTGCTTGGCAAGGGTGCTCTCTCGGTACAGGATGTAGTCAATGCGCCGGCCCACCCAAGGGCTGCCACTGTCAGGGTAGACCATGGATGATTCATCCAAAGGCACAGGAGGTGATATATACTGCTTCCGTAACTCTTCCGTCTCCAGGGTTCTGGTGATGAGGGGTGGCAGGTAAAATAACTCATTACAAAATAAAGAACTGTTTTTCGAATGACCTGCTTCAACTGTAAAAAATTTTCAAGACATGTCAAATTGCATCATGGATACTTAGGGATATTACTGTTTAATGTTAACACCAATCTTATCAACTCCAGGGAGTTGAGTTAATAAAGCTCAAATTTCAATACTGCTAAGAAACATTTCCAACAATGTTTGTTTCTTCAAAAATTTCAGCATAGTAAAAGATTATAGTACTTCTGCAGGCGTTCTGGAGTGCTCACATCCTCGTGGTATAAAGTTGGCTGCTCCAGCAAAGTGCCTGTGTAACACAGTATACAGTGAACATCCATTGTACTCTTGCTTCAGATAACTTCACATAAGATTGTACTGTGAACATCTGCTTCTTGTCAACAGGCTGTAAACTTATTTATTATACAATGCTGAAGGAAAGACAACTGTTAAATTGTACAGTACTAACAGGGTCTCAGGTTTGGAGGCAGATACATACCAATGACCCATGGCTTTTCCTTCCCTTGAGCAGCTCTACATGGATCCCTGTAGTACTGAAATACATGGTGACTCTGCTCCAGGACATCATCTAGCCAGGACAAAAGAGACATATAACATATGCTAAGCATCAGTTGCAGTAACGTCTATCAGAGGGCACTGCCGTGTCATAAAAATGAAAAGGCCAGAGGATATCTCGTCTTGGCAATAACTGACAAAGACACAGTGTATTTAAGTCTTTAGTGCCCCTAAGTAGAGTTTTCAGGCATGTGCAAGAATGTGTTTGTTTGCTGAACAGATATGAGAATGTACCAGGAGAACAGTTGTCAAAGTTGAAGTCCCCACAGAGGACATCAAACACTACTACTTCATCAGCTTCTTTGGTCCTGGTCTGGAACTCTTCGATCCACTTCATGAGCAAATTCAGCTGCTCACACCTTATCTCCCCTTCACCTGCGGCACAACACACCAAGTTAGCCCACACCTTTTAATTCACTGTAATATCAAGCTGAAAAAAAGAGAGCAGGAATCATGTAATACTTAAGTGCATAAAATGATCATAGAAGGAATATGACCCACCTTCTGGGGCATGAAGGTGTGTGCAGTTAAAATATCCAATGACAGGCTTCTGTCTTTGAGTCAGGCCAATAAAAACCTGGGAAAGACAATCATCAACCGTAACTAATAGAATGAAAAATGGACAAAAAGTTAATTGGGATAAATCAATACATTAAGCATATACAATTAATAAAAGCATATTAAAGAGTATCTGGCCTGAAAATACTGCCGCTAGAAAAAGCAATGAATAAAAGATACACTGCAAATACTGCATAAAATAACCAACTCTAAAATGTTAATTTCAAAGTTGCATAACTAACCGCTTAAGAAACCAAATTGTAATTTCCATCTCCGACATGCTCCTTGACCAATCAATTAGTTACATTTTCCTTTGACCGTAAAGTAAAAGCAGCAAAGACTGGCACCTTGACAGAGAGCAGGCCTTTGGCAGCGAGCGCATCTTCTCCCCGCCCATTGGGGTAGCAGTGGTACTCCGCCTCCAGGATCGGGTAGCGGCTGGCCACAAAGAGTCCACTGTTAAAGAACTTGAAGGAGCAGCAGCCATGAGGCTGGAAGGCATAGGCACCCACGTCATACAGCACATGGCCCAGGATGGTGCTCAGGGCCTCCTTGAGCCTGTGAGCCGCACGCTTGTCAAACACCTCCTCCAAACACACTATATCCACGTTGGGAGGGAAGAGAGTGGACACCTCACAGCGCACATCATCATGCTGGTCCTGAACCCGGAATGCCCTAGGAGCATGTCCCTGCTCCCTGCTGCTGTGCTGGTTGGACTTCAAGCTACATTTGGTCCCAGAAGGTGGGACATCACAGGAAGGTAAAGTGGGGCCCTGCTTGTTCTCATCAGGCACACTTCCGGTAGTGTCTCCAGAGCCAGTCCATGCTACAGTCCCATCCACACAGCCCTCACTGGAGCAATTAGCCAGTGGGGACTGCATATAAGAGTCCATGGCCCCATAAGATCCTGGCAAGTGCTGAGAGAGCAGGCTGTTGGTAGGACTAAGTGTACCGCTACTGCTGGGTGTGTCAGCAAAAATGGAGATGTGCGGTCGGCTGATCCCCTGTGCGATTAACTGTCCAATGGCAGCTGCCCGCCTCTGTGAGTGGCCCAGATTGTTGAACCGTGCTAGGCCATCCGGCAGCAGGCACACATTGCCAGCGACAAAGCTAAACGTGGCCTTGCCCCCGTTGTGCAGCCATGACTGCGAGCACTCCTGGGCTTCTGGGTGCACCACTCTCTCCTGGTGGTAGGAGAATGGCCGACGGACTGCCTGAAGGGGCGCCCAAAGCAGAAAGCCGAGGAAGGCGATGGGGGTGCTGATGATGAAGAGGGCAAGTAAGAAGAGTACACCGAAGAAGACCCTGAGTGGATGGAGGTAGCATTCTTCCTCACGCCGCTGGCGCCACTCCAGGCTTGTCGAATGACAAACAGCCAGAAGACGGTCCAGGAACCAAAAGCAGGGCATGATGAGCCCCCAGCCCACGGCATGGAGGCCTTCCGCAAACCCATTGGGGAAGGGGGACTCCCGCAGCGCCATAGTTCACCTCCACACACTCACAGGCAGAGTTCCAGCTCCGTTTCAGCTCATTGTCACCGTACCTGCCATGGCAACACCCCTGCACAAGACCTTCAAAAAGCAGAGAAAACACCTGTAGTTTCCTTAGAGTAACAAATTACACAATGAAGAGAAGCGATTCAAGACGTCTCAACCGCACTGAAGGAGAATGTGTGAATAACACTGCTTACTAGGAGCTGGTCATTTCCTTAGTCCTATAAAGATGAGAAAGTTCAACAGGGGTTTTCAGATCTGCTGACCCATCTTTTAAACACTCATCTTATCCCAGATGCTCCCTTCACATAAGATACATAGAAATACAAGGACCTTGTTTGTTTATTTTGTATCACTTGCTGGCTAGCTAGCTGATATGTTTGTGCAAAGCTTTGCACAAACATATCAGCTAGCTTTCCAGCAAGTGATACAAAATGTTTGGAGAAAAGAGAAGTGCTCACACGATCACAAGCTCACGGTGAAGTTTTATTTTACAGCAGCAAAACAGAACCCTGGGAAGGGACTGGATACCATGATTTAACAAGAGGAAGTCAAACAGATCAAAGTCAATCTACTGATAAAGAATCAAGGCTCAACAGCAGCTGGTGAGACTATTGACATGTACCTGTAACCACTGCCGCAGGACCCTTCGTCAAGGTATTTACCCTGAATTAGTACAGTAACAACACTGTACTCAATACGTATCTGGATTTTTTTTTTTATTTAAAGTGAAAGTGGTGATGAAGTGGTTCAGAGAGTGAAACGGGTTAACTAGCCCCGAAAACGTGATACCTACAGGTAACTAACCTTACTGAGTAGTTAAGTGCGTAAATATAAACTTTAAAGTGACATTAATTGATAATAACTTCGTGAAGACAACGCCGGCAACTGAAAGTAAGTAGCTGTGCGCTAGTTAGCTAACCGGAAACTAGACCGTCGCTTCAAAGCACTAATCTGCTGTTACTTTGTTTCAAAGGAAACGCGTAGCCAGAGAATGTCACTATTACTTATTTCATTTTTTCTTGTAATCTCCGAGTACCTGAGCTGTTTGGTTTAGTTGACAGTTCAGTTGTGGCAGGTTTCTCGTTAGCTTCTTCAGTGTCTGGCACTTTCCTAACCTAGCTCGCGAGCTAATAATGCGGAAATTTCACCAACTTACTATCCAAAACGCGCCATTTAACACTTAAATATTTTACATAACATCAGGTGTTGGAATATAATTGAATATATCCATCCACATCACCGATAAACCTGTTGAAGCGCGTTTTGAACGTTACCTGTTTCCGCCGTAACTAACAGTGTGAGAGACGTTGCGGCGACAATCCGAGAAAAGACGCGTTCAATCCACAACTAATCGCTTCGGTCCTTAAAAAGTGTTTTGTTTTATTAAAAGGTTTACAGTACTAGTGGTGTTCAGTTGTACGAGCTCATTCCGAGACCGCCCTGTCTGTGTCTCTCAGTCCCTTCCTCGTCCAGGTGGAGCTGCGCGACAGGTCCGACAGGTTCACAGGTTGTCGAAGAAACCACAGTATGTATGGAGCACAGTGTTGGCCAGACCCAGAACCAGAAACAGCCTCTGCTGATCTCACAGCGCTCTTTGAATGGCGTTTAGGAAGAAATATACATCATGTATTCAGCAAACGCTGTTTTCTCCAAAACGACGTCCATGATCTCGCAGTGTGTGCATAATGATTATGATTAGTAGAAAGAGACATAGTTGCAGACGTGTGATTCTTTAAGTACAGCAGTTTACTTTCCACCAACTTTGAACCAACGTTCATGATCGCACGAGTAGCTGCATAAAACTTTATCCGAATATCGACGATTCCTGATCACCTTCCTACATGTACACATTCATAATAATTTAGCAGACGCTTTTCTCAGACAAAATACTGTGGCGCGAAGAAGGACGCAGAGACAGTGTTCATGTCGAGCGTTTTATTTGAAACCGACACCAGGGAAATCCTGCTCTCGATCCGAGGATACCACTTCTTTCCCGTCACAGACAGCCGCAGTCGCTCCCTTATATTCCCCGCGCGCCACCAAACGCCAACCAATTACAACACACGCATTTCCCGCTAAAACACAGTAACGCGGGTCGTTACAATTTGTGCATTACGTTGGGAGAAAGAGGGACATGATAGTTGCAGACGTGATTCTTAAGTAAACCCAGTTTCCCAGTAATAATTTTTTTCTGATACATATAAACTTTTGTTACGTTAGGAGTTGCTGCAGCAAGTTGCAATGTAAGCTACCTACCATTACCCACCATTTATACAGCAGGACGGTATTTACTGGAACAATTTAGGTATGTAAATGTATTGTATTGCTTGGGTAATACATCGGGAGGTGGGATTCAAACCTGCGATCTTTGGGTTCAAAGCAAAGGCAGCAGTGCTAACCACTATCCTACCAGCTTTTCACAATACAGTGAAACATTCAGCAAATGTCTTTACTCAATATAAAGTTCAGTGTTGTTTTTTAATCTCATTTCCTCACTTATTTTGTATGTAACATAAGTGATATTACATTAAAATCTGAAGCTCCGCAATGGATTGCTGCTTTAAATTCCAGTGGACTGGTGTCTGAAATACAGTAACTTGCTATACTATGCCAGTAACAGCTTGTACTCTTATTTTGTAGTATCAGTGCTGTGGAAGAGAAACAACTTTCTGGTAGCTAAGCAATGAAAATAAACACTCCACTGTACATTTCCACTTACATGTTGCATTGTACAAGGCATTCTTTGAGATTTATAAAGCTTCTGAGAGGCTCGGCAGGCAGTGCTGGTTCTTCACCACCCTTAGGCTGTGGGTTTGGAAATATGTATGAATCTGGCTCACAGTTTTTCTAAATTGTGTGTGTGCAACATGTGGATATTAACAATAACTAAATTACTAACTGGTTATTTTCTGAAGCGATTCGGGTTGATGTGGAAAACCCACAGACAGCCACCGTCACTACTGTCAAACCTCCACACTCAAGTGGCCATGCAGTCCGTGTTACACAAAGTGGAGTTAAAATACTGCAATTGGTTTATTATTGTGTATCAAAATATCAAACCCTGAGTTCCTAAGAAAAATATAACTTATTGATAGGCAATGTCCATGTTTGCTCTTTATGCCCCTCTGTTCCCATCCCTCCTTGAGCAAATATGACCTCTAAAGTAATAATTTGTTGGGTCATTTGTTTCTGAAAGAACAGACTGAAGTTCCCAACCATAAATGCACCTACGGAAGGTATACAAATCAATTAGAAACTCAGTGGAAAATAATGTGGCACAAAACACTATAAGCAGTGCAAAAAGAGCAATGTTTTATAAGTAGATGGAAAACATGTTCATCTGAAGCACTGCGTTCTGAAACATTTTTTTGGTGCGTGTCACTGAGAAATCAGAGCATGTCTCTGAGACTTTGACTGACTACCACAGGAAGAGGGGCTTGTTGTCCTTTCGGGCCATGAAGCACAGGCAGCTGAAGAGGGTTAGTAGGTCCTTGAACATCTTTGGAGGTGCTATTCTGATAATCATTTTGCGCAAAAAGTCTGTGTTGGTGTAGCCCAACTCCTGTGCACTGTGGCTGTCAGGTCTGTGCCTGAGGACACCAAAGGTATTTATGATGATCTCTGTGACTGAGGGGTGATGAGTTTGACTGTAGCCTAGAAACTGAAGATCTTCCATCAGTTCGAGGTAACGCTTTGTCAGCGCGCAGCGGTACGCCTCGTCCACCTTCCCCGTCAACGGATGCTTGGACACCTTACGAAGAAAAAGGGGCAGTGAAAATGAGAGAGGTGGCTGTGTGAGTCACTGAATTCTCAGTCATTACTGTGAAATGATGGAGCTCCTTTAAAATCACACCATCAACTGTCAGTGCAGTTCAGGGCAGCTGTGTACAACTGGACAAGTCAATAAAACAAGTCTGGGATGTTTTATTCTTTACACCACTAAAAAAAACATGTTCCCTCACATAAATTTTTATAATTCTTTCCTCAAGATCTACTAATAAAAATTCTTCATTACCCATAATTTAAATAGGACAAATAAATAATGTGTTCTTGAGCTGTACAAGGTTCACCCATTTTTTCACAAAACATGCCAAATTTATGCTTATCTTTTAAACATGAAAAAAGTTCAGAATATACAAATTGTTCCAGAGACATTTAAATCTAGATTTAAGACCTACATGTTCAAAATCACTTACACATAACAATTTAAATGGTCCCTCTTCTGTCCCCTCCCTCCATTATTTCCGTTACTATTACTGTTTTTTTATTCTGTTGCATGGCAAAATAACTGAGCAGCTGTCCCATTATTAGCTCTCTTGTTCTTTTATTAGCGCATTACCTAAGAAGGCATTTCTCATAATTACCAAAATCATTTACATTTATTAATTTAACCGATGCTTTTCTCCAAAGCAAATTACAATGTAAAGCTACTTAGTTATTTATCCATTTATACCACTAGGCAATTTTACTGGAGCAATTTGGGGTAAGTACCTTGCCCAAGGGTACTACGACTAAAGGTGAGACTGAAATCTGCAACCTTTGGGTCCGCAGGCACCAGCTCTAACCACTATGCTACTAGCTGCCCCCATTATAAGTAGTAATCACTTGTAACACTTGTAACCCTTCTCTGTTGAGTCATTCATGAAGTATCATTTATGACAGGTGAACAGTGTGTCAAATCACTTGAATTAATTCATAATGATATCTCCTTTCAAGAGAACTTTTATCTTTTATCCCTTTAAACCTTAAATTGATAAGTAAGGCTTTCCTTTGCACTTACAACTTTTAGCACTTAATTTTTGTTTGCTTTAGAAATTATTATTATAAATAAAAGTCACAAGATTTCTGAATTCCAGGCACATGACAATCTGACAACTAAATACACAAAAGCATCACCTCACACGTTTGCATGTGTGGAGAGGAGCTGCTCACCATGTATGGTGTTCAATGACACTAAGTGTCACATTTCAAAATTAGATTTACACTCTTGCAAGACATTTTTTGTATGAACCGATAGCTCATTATGCAAATTTTAGGGAAGAAATTAAATCTCCTCATAAGTCTGAATTCTTGTCAATGGAGCTTCTATTTTACGAGGAAAGCCTATCTGATTAACTTAAAATATGCTCCAGTGTTTTATCTAATTAAGACATGTATAAGAGGAACAAGTGATTACAGGTGATTAACTGTGCCTTGCTAAGATAATATATTATAAAGCTGCACATTTTATTTTACTCTCATGTATATTATTACAGGGGTGCGGTGGCGCAGTGGGTTGGACCACAGTCCTGCTGTCTGGGGTTCGAGTCCCGCTTGGGGTGCCTTGCGACGGACTGGCGTCCCGTCCTGGGTGTGTCCCCTCCCCCTCCGGCCTTACGCCCTGTGTTGCAAGGTAGGCTCCGGTTCCCCGTGACCCCGTATGGGACAAGCGGTTCTGAAAATGTGTGTGTGTGTGTGTATATTATTACTCCTTGTTATGCTTTCAGCAAACAGTCACCCAGCTCCCCAAAGACATTTCTGACTCATACCTGAACAATTTTATCAGGAATGTTGAGTGTCGTGAACCCATATAGTCTGGATTGCCCCTGAAATACATATGCCAAAATTCTGCGGTCCAGCTGAAATGCGATCTCCCCCAATAATCGCTCTGGTTCATTAGAGGTCAAGTCTATGGGATAAGGAGAGAATGAATTTCATTTCCATAAATCAACAACAAACTTTTTATTTATCCCTGAAAACCTCTAAGGATCTTATAGGAATAACATAAAGACCACCACGGAATTTTGAATTAACATTGGTATCACATAAAAAAAAACAATTAATGCCAGTGATATAGTTAGAACTACGGGAGTCACAAGGGTGTGACATGCCCCCAACCAAAGTATTATTCTCTGTATTGTTGCCTTTAATTTTTGGTCCTCACTAACATCTGGCCGGTTGTTTCGCTTCTAGTTTTTACTAATAGGCATGTTCAGCGTAATTCAGGACTACTTTCTTGCAGTATTATTATTGAAGTGCTCCTGCAACACTTGAGGGAAATGATAAGAGAGAAAAGAGCATATACAGAAAATTAGAATTATCAGTAGATACCTTGTGCTGTAATGCACTGGAACTTTAATTGTTCAGAAGCCAGATGTAGAGGAAATACATTATATATTTATATATATATTTTCCACTAATTTTTTATACATTTATATTACACTTTTACTTTGTTTTAAACACATGACCAGGGTTATGTGTATGATAGCAAAAATGATCATACCTTTTAAATCATGATACATGGTAGACTGACTAAGCAAGTCCTCATGCTGAAGGGTGCTTTTGTGCAGGCTCCTCTGGGCAGACGATTCCAGGCGTTTAGCATTATGGGACTGATGAGAATGATAGGCACCCTCCTCCTGGTGAAGTGTGCTTCTGTCCACAGCTTCCTTAGTCATGGACTTCAGGATCAGGGGAGATGACGTTCTGTGTGGTGTACGAGTCAAGTTATCTGTGAATTTGACTTCATCCAGGGTTTCAGTTGCATTAACAGTTTTATTTCCTGTGACACAAAAAATAGAAATTACCATTAACTACCCTGAGAGCTTTCAGCATATATTTATGCATGTCGGTAGTTTGCAGCTTCCGAATTGGCCACGTGCTTCAGGACAGTCTATGAATGTGTTCTAAGTGACCCAAATTTGCTCTTCTTCCTCATAATACACTTTGCGCAAATGGTTACGTGAGATCATTTGAGGATAGCTGATTTAAATGTAACATTTGAATCTTAATGCATTTATTTTTTGTGTTTTGAACCAGAGAGGCAGTTAAACGTCTCCCCTTTCTGTTTTTACAGACAAAATTTTCACTCTCACTCAACATCATCAGTTTCACCTGTGCCCTTATTGCTATGGTATTATGCACTATTGTAATATTAATTATGAAAATCTTCAAAAATTACTGAGGATGATGAATGAAACTATGACATGGAAACAAAAATGTATTGACTAATTTGCTGTTGCCTTCAGTTGAACTGAACTTGGTGGTAGTTACCCTACCTACATATAAATGTTAATTACAATTATAAACCAATGATCAGCAGAAAACTGGGGGCACGGGGGCGCGGTGGCGCAGTGGGTTGGACCGGGTCCTGCTCTCCAGTGGGTCTGGGGTTCGAGTCCCGCTTGGGGTGCCTTGCGGTGGACTGGCGTCCCGTCCTGGGTGTGTCCCCTCCCCCTCCGGCCTTATGCCCTGAGTTGCCGGGTAGGCTCTGGTTCCCCGCGACCCCGTATGGGACAAGCGGTTCAGAAAATGTGTGTGTGTGTGTGTGTGTGTGTGTGTGTGTGTGAGTGATCAGCAGAAAAGAAAAAGACAAAGGGAAAAACTACCATAGACACACAGAAAGGTAATTTCTCAAGGTCCAAGGCCTCCAGGCAGTACAGATGATACCATACAGGTGTATTGAGGACAGGAGTGTCTTGCCTTAATGTACATGTAATGGAATGAACAATTTGACCTGTATATTGTATATTCTTTGTAATATACATCTTAATTATATTTTCTTGTGTCTGCTGTCAGTTTTTTCCCCTTTATTAAAGAGCAATACATTTGTAGTGACCGCTGCCTTATTCTGATGCAGAAGATTGACACATCAATCATTTACTGTACTAATATAATTCATAACTGCAGCTGATGCGCACGATGCATGTACAGCAACAAGGCCGTAATGCAGATTCATTTTTAATGCGTAACAGTTTGCAGGCAGGTCGTCGCTACAAGTAAAGACCGTTTAAAAAAATTTACGTGACAAAGGAAAACGAGACACATTGCATCTGATCAAAAGCAATGACCTGAGAGCTCAGTCTTGCCGTCGGAGCCCAGAAAGCGGCTGCGCAGAGACAGGTTCTCCTTCGCCACGTCCAGCAGGAGGCGCAGGTCCGCGTTCGCCTGTCTCAGCATCGTGTTCTGCCAGCGCAGCAGCTCGTAGCTCTGGCCCATGTCCTCCGCGATGTCCTGCCCTTCAGCCCAAGACATCGAGCGTCTTTCTCTGCTTCAAGCTTGCAGATCTGCTGAAGATCGTCGTGTCCCTCAGCCCGCCTAATGAGCCATTCCTCTCTAAAGAATACCAGATTATTTAACCATTTTTTTCTCAATACCGCCACAAATTTTTGAGCTCAAAATGGGACCGGAAGTGGTTTTGTTTGTAGCTAAAAAAAAGTGACCCTTCAAGCCTCAGTCACAATGAGTAATTACGGACGCCCTTCTTCGAGTTATTCGCCGGTAAAGTTTCGTCAAAATGTCACATATAGCGAAAATAAATGTTAGTTTTTATTAATGTTAGTTTTTATATTTTATATTAACTTAGTTTTTATATTAACTTTGTCCTCACGATTACTGACTGATTCACGTGCAGTGTGCAACGTTCCTCCCCTTATTGCCATTTTCCGCTTTGTTTATGGTCACCATGTCGGTCTCCATGGTAACAGATACATCTTCCGGCTTGCGCTGTTACAGTCGCACGAGAACGCTGGACACGAGCACGTGACACCGGACACACGTAGACACCGTGGCTGTGAGTGGAATTAAAGCGGTTTCACCCTCCAGTCGTGTGTGTGGGGTGCTTACCGACGTCTGTTGGCTTGCCGTGTAGATACGGCCCGCCTTCCTTCTGCTAGTTTCTTCATAGAAATGTCAAGAAAATGTGCAGCAATTAGGAAAAGTAACTTGGGAATTTTTTCTATGTCTTTTTTGATGTGTGAGTATATTAACAATGTAACATTTAAGATAAGTGGTGGTTTATGGGAAACCTAAAATTTTTGACAGAACTGCAGGGAAACTGGGCAATAATCAGATGTGTCCATTTTCTTTACTGTGGTACTAAGCACAAGTGCTTCACAAACAGTGAGGAGGAAGTAATGCACAATGATGAACTCTACATGTACCGCACATGAACATGATGTGGATTGTTGCCCAAGGCCTGAGCAAGAACTATTATATAAATGTACAGGTTTTAGTATTTTTATCCATTTTCGGTTCAATTTATTTTGCACCACCAGCGGTCATCAGAGACGAATACGAGTGCTCAAAGGTTTCCGAGATTTTGGGGAATTATTTTTTGACTTTTGAAGATCATGTTCCAGGTTAACACATTGTAACAGATTCATTAACTGGACCCTTAAGTATTATAAACCGTACAAGAGTTAAACAGATGAGCACATGAAGTGACATAAAGCGAAACCTGATATCTCAGTGGTCAAACAGTAGTGTTCAGTCACATACCTACCTGGGCGCTAACAGACGGGTTGTAGTTCAGACTTGTTTTTTTTACTGCCATTGTCCTCTTTACCTTTAAAACAAAATCCAGCTTCATTAGATATATTTATTCTTGCATGTGCTAATATTTTTTGTGCATTTTCCCTAAATTACATTTATTGGTTTAGCTAACACTTTTCTCCAAAGTGACTTACAATGTTAACCTACCTACACTTACCCATTTGCTCAGCTGGGTAATTTTTTTTTTTATATATATATATATACACACACACACACACACACACACACACACACATACACACTGGAGCAATTTTATGGTAAGTACCTTGACCAAGGGCACTACAGCCAGAGGTGAAATACAAACCTGCAACCTTTGGCACCAAAGGCAGCAGCTCTAACCACCACACCACCAGCTGTCCCAGCAAAGAGGACCACTTTTTTGGAAATGGGGGAAGCAGAAGGCAGCAGAAGTTATGAATACCTCTGCAATGCTGTGAGCAGTATGTGTGCAGTAGACGGAAGGCTGTATGGGCTGGAAAACCCTTCCCAAGTTTTGGTTTGAATTGCTTTCTTTAGCAAAGCGTCTAGCAGCACAGGGGACTGGATCCCACCACCTGGGAATAAACCCGTTCTTTTGATTGTACTGTGTAATGTGGTATTTGAAATCATCAGTGGGCCTTAGTATGATTATTACAGTGATGCTGGGCAGATATAAAGATGTAATCCCATGATATTAGAATAGACTCCTCTCTGTGGTGCTAAATACTTAGAGGACAGCTCACTGGCTATTTCAGTTTGCCCCAGGAAGCCCACAAAATTTTGGGTGGGGCTCAAACTACTCACTCCAGGACAGATATTCAGCATTTGCAACACACTGGTTTTCTCACTCTTGACATCCCCAAAGAAGAAGACAAAAACATTCATTTTCTTTATGCCCTTTCCTATTAAAAACTTTCCTAATAACTCCACCACTCCACGTTAAACATCAGTGTCCTGGTACAAGTGTTTAAAACACAACAGAGGCCAAATGTAGTAAACTTAAACACGAGTCCTGTGACAAAGTTTTGCAAAAGTATTGTTTATTGTCTGAAGTATTGTTTCTCTGCAAGAAACAGTTCAAGTATAAAAGTTAATTTAGTAAAAAGCAAAGCTTTCAAAATTAAATAAGAGAATGCTGTGTACACTGAAGCATTTGTTTTAAACAATTTTAAAGAGAAGCAGACATGAGGAAAATTCTACTGGACAGGACTGCATTTACAATGTGTTATGCATTACACATTCAAGTAAAAATTAAATTCTTTAAATAAAACCCAGAAAAGAAAATGATAAACAATGTGCATTCAGTTTGTATGTTATTTAAATCCTAGTTTTAAGCAAAACCAAACTGAAAACCCATTTGCTCAAAGATTTGTGCATAAAATAAAAACATTTATGTGCCAAATACAACAGTAAATCCTTGATTCAACTGTAACCCTTAACTGAACAAAAATGTGTATTCAGAAATAAATATTCTTTCAATACCTCAGTCAAGTGTTAAGGCAATTTTAGTGCAGACCTTTGGTTTAATAATGGAAACTGCACCACTTTTACTTATGAATTCTAAATTTTACAAAATTCACCCCTTTTAAGCAGCAGTGTCACAAATCATATATATATTATCTTGGCATCACACTTCCTCCTGTCATATTTTTGCCCCAAGTGTTCACCTACCCAGAATCCCCCATCCTTTGCATGTCAGAGATAAGCAGGTCTGAAACAGATGGACTGAAAGGTCTCTTGCGGTGATCTTTAGTCCCTGGTCTCAAGCCTCTTGTCCTAGGGTTGAGACGAGACCAACTCTTGCAGTGGAAGGGGGAGAAGAGTTTAGCCTAGACATCTCACCGTTGGAACGCATACAGCCCATTCTAGAGAGGTATTAAACTGGAGTCTCTGGAATGGTTCCCACTGATCTGTTTTTAATGTTTGGATGTAAGCATGAAGTAGATGTTTTGGGTGACTTCAGTCAAGCCCTCCATCTCATAGATTTCTGTTAAAACTAATCTTTGTCAGAGAGACTACACACACACTTTATCCCTCCTATGATAAAAAAAAATAATCTTTTCAGTTTCATTATATCCACTGTATTCTTTAGTTGTACAAACTCCCACAATCTTGTTTATTAAACCCCAATCTGTTGAGATGCTCATAGGAAAATTACCTTATAATTGGAATGTTTAATTAGGCATTACTGAACTATCAACTTGTATTTTTAATTTGTTTCTGTTGCAAATTTGCATTTCTTAGGAACTGCGTGCTGAAAAGCCCCAGAATTATACCATCAACAACCTTCATACTATCCTACAACTCTCAGCATCATTTGCATTATCCACCCCTACCACAAATTGCTATTGCATGTGGTCTGCCTGCAGCAGTTGGGGGGGGCAGTGGCTGAAGGCAGTAGCAACTGCAGTGGCTGGTCCTGGGGTGGCAGGCCCCAGGGGCTGTTGAAAAGCCAGCCCGTAACTAGCTGCAGGGACACAGGCAGCTGGGGCAGGGGAAGCAGCATAGGGGTACTGTTCATAAAGAGACGCTGCGGCGCCTGAATACTGCATATAGGCCATGCCACTGTAGTCAACAAAAGGAGAGGTAGCAGCTGGAGTGCTGGCCGTGCCTGGGATGTGGGAGATCACCATGCTGGGCTGGACCCAGGCCTCTGGATACACAAAGTGAGTGGGAAACCTGCAGGAACACAACATGGGTAATAGACATCCATTTCACCACTACACATAGAAGACAGTCTAAAAATATATACTTTTTCCTTTATTAAATCCCAATGAAATAGCTGGAACGTGATTAGGATGATTATCAATCATCTGAAAGTTGGTAAAAAAAAATTGTGGCGTCTGAACTGAATTGATCACTGGGAGTATTGAGACATAAGAGCTCTCACCACAAACTTCTGCCAAGCATGGCGATCCATCATATGTCAACATCCCTGGCAGCAGAGTTGTGTTAATGCTCTGCCCTGTTCCAGCCAACCAGGGCTGAGGTGTGCAGCATGCCAATATGCCCCCTCAGAGAGCAATTACACTGAGCCCAAGAAACATTTCCATTCCAACTAGCCTCCCCCCCACTCCTCTGAAAACCACTGACTCACCTCACCCTCCATCATCACACTCCTCCCATTTTCCACTTCTTTGTGTATCATATTACCTTTCTTCTCCACTACATCTACAATTATGTCAAAGGCTAAACTGTTTACAACTGTCATCTCTCTTGCTAAGGGTCAGCAGAATCCAGGGGTTTATTTGCCTGCACAATTGTTCCAGGTTGGGCAGCAAGTAACAGATGAGAAGGGAGCAAGAAAATGTGGAAAAAGGGGAGGTATAAAAAAATATTTTGGATGGCTCCAAGGACTCCATAAGCTTTCGCAAAATATGATCCATACAAGGGACTAAAATCACAAGGCACAGACACAGTAAAGAGAAAGCTGTATTGCAAAAGTCAGTTAAGCTGCAGCATCACTTACTCATAGGAACTTCGAGTGAACGTTGGGAGGACAGCAGGAGTTCCAACAAAGCCTGGGGGGGGGGGGGGAAATTGTTTTGACTTTCCCCACAAAATTCTTCATACCCGTTTTACTGCATCCAAAAGTTTCCCCAAGTACACTTTTACAATAGTTAGCTGGTTAATTGCTTTTCATTCCATTTTCAATATGCAGCTCAATTCAAGTCAGAATTCTACTTTTATGAAAATTTAATATAAATTCCAAATACGGTTAATGAACTGAAATAGGAAACTGATTACGTGTGTAATCGATTATTCCCATTCAAATGTTATCCTTCTCTACCAGCCGAAGGTAACTGCAGTTTACTGGAATATAATGTCAATAGTTTCCTAAATGTGTCATTTTTCTGGCGAATACTTATCGTCTCTATTGTTCAGTCAAGGTGTGGAATCATGTTCTGACATTCAGCACATCCCCTCACCTGACCTCTGCTTCCTGGGCTTGGCCCCTAAATATGCCAGATTGACATTGGCCTTCCTGCCATCGATAACGGGACTGGGGTCTCTGCAGGCCCTCTGTGCCGAAGCTCCATCTGCCATTGTAACCTTGGACCAAACAGAAAGTGAGTTGTCGATCATGTGATGACGACAGACATAGAGCTTGGAGCGAAAGTAGAACCAGTTTCCAAAGTAAAACGCAGTAGTTATCAGTCAGATTCACTTAAAACACCCTTTTCTTACTCTGCCCTTTTTCACTTTCTATGTGCTGATATTATCTCAATTGGTTTAAAAAAAAAAAAATTGCACCAAATGTGCCATTTTTAGCCAACATCTGACCATCAATCTCATCCATCAAGCTACCCTCTCTCAAACATGAGAAAGTATGGCTCATACTGATAAAAATACAGAGAAGCGAGTTCTGCCAAGATTAGTAACATTTACATACAGTATGCGATGTACTGGAGCAAAAGGCAGTATCCCGGTTAAGGCGGCCTCTTTACAATTTGAAGGTCCCCGATTCGAGTCCAATTCCTGCTGTTTTACCCTTTATCCAGGTCCTTACAATGAATTGATACAGTGAGAATTTCCCTGTAAAGTTGATTAACACTATAATTCACCCTGGAGAAAGGCATCAGCTAAAAAAGGTGTAACTACTGTACTATAGTATTGATTGTCATGTGCAACTCAAGTTTACATGATTTAATCATGAAAACCTGCAAAGTGCCCAACATCTATATATAGACCAGTGCAGTGTAAGCAACCATAGAACATACCGCGTCCTAAACCTGAGCTCTTCCAATAATCCCAACTGCATCGATGGGTGAAACAGGGTAAATGTCAGTAAACTACAGTCAAGTCTCTTGAGTTTGTGTCCAGTTTTAATTTATGCGTGTGATTCTAAACGAAGGAACAGGAAGCCACCGAACAGGTTTGAAGCAAAGAGGCGTCGTCCGTTTTGTTTGTCACATTAACAAACATACCAGAAATACCCTTTGAATTACTTCACACTCTGCTGCGCAACCAGCTTCTCGCACACGAACACCGCTCTGCTTGTTCGCTCCTCGGTCACTGTGTCACAGTGTCACTATTGCCATGAGTAATATTAAAAACTCCCGTGTGAAGTTACATTATTTTCACGTCGAATGTTGACAAACACGGGAAAAAAAAAAAAAAACGAGGAGCATTCGAAGGGGTGATGAGCCTTAAGTTAATTAGCCTGATGAGCAATCGCCCGATTTACCAACAACAAACTCAACTGCCTGAATCCCCACGATTCCAGACAGACTGTCTGAGTGTGAATTTATTATTATTTGCCGTTACTTTACACTATTAACTTAAGTAACTGTTATAATCGTGTCAGCGGAACGCACGACGAGACCGAACGCGGCTCAGCCGGGCTCCGCTGGGGGCGTTGAGGGTCGCGAGCGGGCACGTGCGCCCACGCGCAGGCGAGCGCACCGTCACTAATTAGAAGTTCGGTACCGTACTCACGAAGCCGTAGCCTCTGGACCTGCCCGTGCGTCTGTCGGTGATGACGGCCGCCTCCCGGACCGCGCCGAACGCCTCGAAGTGCCTCCTCAGGCTGGTATCCGTGGTGTGGTACGGCAGCCCCCCCACGAAAATCCTCGTGTGGGTCGTGTCCTGCGGCGCGTGCATCTCGACCTCTGCTGCCGCCGTACCGGAGAGTGCGCGAGGCCAAATAAACAAAGTAATTATATAGTACCCTTACATTTTAATTACTGTCTAGTGAAGTCAACCATCATAAATGAATTAGAACTTAGGAGGGAAATTTATAATAAAAAATGTTTTCACCAAAAAAAAAAAAAAGGCTAAACAAGACTGAGGTGTCGGGAGGACCAGAATAATTAAAGCACGTGGTGCTTAGCGCCTCTACACGCCGCGGCCACTCCGCTCGCTCGCTTAGCTCTGTCCGCCGCGTTCATCCAGCAGCGCTGGCGGACCAGGACTCCGCCCCGCCCCCCGGGAGCGCCGCCCTCCACGGCCCTGCGCGTCTCCGCCGCCACAGCCCGGTGACTCGGAGCTCGTCGAGACCTCAGCTGCTCGGGAGATTCAGTGGGAAAAGTCTCACACAGCGACTGTTATTTTGTGCTCCTTCCCCCCTGCGAGTGACCCGCCTTCTAGAGCTTTTAATTGATCACACTTCACTTGGGAATGTTTTAAATTTGCTTCTTTTCATTCGGAATTTTTTCACTTTCCCTTTAAATGTTTCGAATAGTTGGTGGCACGGAGGACAGCGCAGGGTAGCGACGCGCGCGCATACTTACCCATTCACGCACTACGGTCACGTTAGCGTCGTCAGTCTTGGACTGTGGGCGGAAACCAGAGCACCCCTAGGGAACCCATGCAAACATACGGAAAACACGTAGAGCTGGGTTCCAAACTACACCTAGCCTGCGGCGCTCTATCCTTAAAACAGACTCAGTGGACTTTCATAAAGTTAAACTGCCTGCATTTACAGAAAACGGTTTGTCGGGGTGGTGCAGTGGGTTGGACCGGGTCCTCCTCTCTGGGGGGGTCTGGGGTTCGAGTCCCGCTTGGGGTGCCTTGCGGTGGACTGGCGTCCCGTCCTGGGTGTGTCCTCTGGCCTTACGCCCTGTGTTGCCGGGTTGGGCTCCGGTTCCCCGCGACCCCGTATGGGACAAGCGGTTCAGAAAGTGTGTGTGGTTAGTCAGACACTAAGTTTAAACAATTATTCCATGCATGGTTTTGTACATATGTCCACACTACAATAACGTAGTTATGTAATTGGTAGACAATGTATTCATTGCAATTACCATTATTTTATATGTTTCCCCACACACAAGACACACCAAAGGAACATTTGTGGCTTCACTAGTTTATTTTGTAATAAACACCAGCATCAGTTTGGAAGACACCACAAAGACGATTTAGGATTGTTTATTATATAATATTACAGCAATCAGTTTCAAATTATCACAGGTACAATATATGTGAAGAGAATCAAAACTTCGTTCAGCTGTGAACTCTGTGCTTAGTCTGGCAAATATGACACATTGACTTGGAATATTGATGCAATTATCTCAAAAGAAATTATGCAAAAACTGCTTGGCTCGGTGTACGTGGGTGTTTTTGATTGTTACGTACTAATGCTGTCCCTAATCTCTAAAGGCGTATGCTTGTCTGACCTGTGAGCTGTACCTGAGTGAATAAACTTATGAAGTTGCAAGCAATCTCAGCCTCCGGGATTTTAAAGATTTATTGCTCGTTCCTCGTCACATCTGAATTAGCTGTGTATATTTTCACGGCGTGATCACCACTGTCTAGGACAATCAGCGTGTTCTGCGCTGTGGCCACAAGTCCAACAGGGAACACCAAACCGTGGCTTATTAGTGCAGTGAGGACTGGGGAATTGTTTAATTTCCCCAAACTCCAGATCACACCCTGTTCCACGTCCGCCACAATTACATCCCCACATCTGTCAAATGCCACAGCGGAGGCAGAAAATCGCACTGGAGACACCAGGCTCAGGCCAAAGCTGTCAATCTGAGAGAGGAGGGTGAGCTCCTTGCTGAATAGTCTGAGATGATCAGACCTGGAACCCCTCTGCTTGTCTACCAAGCCCTCTGCGTGCTCCACAATCACAACATTCCCGGTAACCGGGCAGCAGGCCACCGCGCGGGGACACTGCAGCTCAGCGAGAGCCACGCGGTTCAGGACCGTCACGCTACGGGCAAAGTCCACCACAATCTCGGAGAGCGTGCCCGCTCTGGCGTCCGTCACCAGTATGTGCCCCCTCTCATCCACAACCACTCCCCAAGGTAGCTGGAAGGAGTCCCGTATCATCACCACACTACGCCCCCTAGAGGTGAACACCTTCACGGCACAGTCACCTGCGTCCGTCACCACCACGTGGCCGCTAGGTGCCACGGCCACACCTAGGGGGTGACAGATCTCTGCTGGGGTGCATCCTCGCTGCCCAAACCCGTGCAGCCGCTTGCCCTTAGGGCTGAAGACCACCACCCTGTTGTCACCATCGTGCACTATTGTCAGTGCCCCTGAGGACGGGAATACGGCGATCGCTGTGGGATTGAGCAGCTTTCCCCAGCCCCCAAAGGCGAAGCGCAGGTGCAAGGACCCTGTCGCTAGGCCCCCGGCGCAGCTGCTGGTGCCGCGACCACAAAGGGGGCCGGGGGTCCCGCGCAGCAAGAGCTCAGAGAGCTCAGACAGGGGCAGGCAGTCTGACACATTGGCTACGGCATACAGGCGTCTGCAGAAAGGGCACTCCAACCTCGACAACAGGGGCTGCGAGAGCACAGAGAGGCACTGTGCACAGAGCACGTGTCCACAAGGGAGCATCCGCGGCCGCCGCTGCCCCTGCTGCCCGCAGAAAGTCTCAAAGCACACTTTGCACTCCAGCAGATTGACCTTTATATCACTCAGGACCGCCTCTGCCCCCAGACGCCGGCACCCAGGGGGGCTGCGGACCAGAGACATCTGGCCCAGTATTGCAGCGGGTTGTTATCCCTGCTCCAGCTGCTGTTAAACCTGCGGCAAAATCAGAAGAAAAGAGAAAGGATGAAGGAGGGCAATGGAGGGACAGAAGGAAAGAGATAAAGGCAGAGACAGAGACACAGACATGAGGGTATTTACAGTCCACTCACCTCCAGTAGGCCCACGTGTCACATGACTGTGACTCAGTCTGATGGCGTAACGGGGAGCATTTTGCTGCCCCCCTGAGGCCGAAGGTGGAGTTGAACTTTCCTAACTCAGCTCATGAGTGATGGGTGCAACATGTGAAGATCTGCTTGTCCACCATACAGACTTTAGGGATGTCAGCTTACACAAAAAGTAATAGCACAGATGAGCACGCTTATGAAAATATTGTAATTACTCAAAAATAAAAAGGATTGGAAAAACTATACTAAAATACAGGGGCAGCAGGTGGCTTAGTAGGTAGAGCTGCACCCTCCAGTTCTGAATTCGCCTCATGCTGTAGTACCCTTGAGCAACATGCGTAACCTAAATTGTTCCGGTAAAAATTACCCAGCCAGATAGGTGGTAAATTACTAAGCTGTTTTGGAAAAAAGCCTCAGGAAAAGAATCAAAGAATACTGTTCCATATGTAATAGACATAAGTCACCCTTTTACACTTCGTACCATTACACAGTACATAATTTTACAGAGAAAATTATTTTCTAGCTGGCTGATGAGTATACAGGTTACTCAATTCACACCTTCCTGAATACTGTACAGCAGCTGGATACAGCTGTGTATCAGCCCCGTGATAGTTTTTCCAGTGATGTACAAGAAATGTGTCCTGTTGCATTATTTATGTCATCAAGGAATGAACAATTTATACTGAAAGTAAAGCAACAGATCAGTGCAAATTAGTAAATATCTTTAATATGTAGAAAAACATGTTCAGCTGATTAAGACATCTTAAAGTGCAATATCAAAAAACAATATCCAAAAACTTTAGGAACCTGTGTCACAGCACAGCATTTGGATTACACAAATAACATCAAGGACTGCAATTTCACTTGCAGAACACTGAAAAAAACCCACCTAAAATCCATGTACTGTACAATCAGGGAGGAAATTGTTATGCTCTGTGGTTGGTCAAAGCAAGTGTGCATGCATTAAAATAATGGACATAATTTCATACATTGCAGAGCTGAAATTACATTCAATGCAGATTCTGGCTTCTCAGTAAATACTTCTGAAACTGGCTTTCAAAATTAATTTGCTTTGATTCAAAAGGCCCTCATAAGGGCCTGAATGTTGCACAAATATACACTGCCACTGAAACTGCCAAAACCATAGATCACTAGAGGGAAAACCAAACTGGTAACACACTGTTACAGCAATTCTTTTCCTCTTTTACAAGTTTTCTACACATGCTGTCACCTGATAGGAAACGGGAGTGTATCATTGTGCTTCTTACAGCAAAACAATGAGAATGCCAGTGGAGACATACAGGGAAAGATGCCCCAGATGATCACCATTGCATTCCAAACAATTACCATGACATTTCACGTACATAATAATACTGCAGCTAGCAGTCTCAAGTGCTTAATCTGTACAAAGACTGAAGCTCAGAAATATACATAGCTGCCTATTTATGAAATTCCACAAATACATGAAAGGAAAAACCCATTTCTATGATGTCTAAAATTAAATACCACCAGAAGTTAGTTCCCTAATACAAACTGCTCACAGCTTGCAGACAACAGCCCTTTCCAGCTTAATTTGTCAGTTAGAGGACAGAGACATTCCCTTCAAACCAGTGGGTATTAAGTGTCTATAACAGATGCAAAGAATATATCACTGATGACACACAGATCCAGAGTGGCCCACAGTCACCCAGAGGCAGATGTAACAGCAATTCCAGCTTTCAGACATGTAGTTTTCTAGAAGTAACTAGGTCCCCAATTACATGGTAGGTGCCCACTATCTCTAGTAGGGGGAATCAAATCATGATCAAATACATATATGGTGTACACACTATTTCTCACACACATCCTGATTAACAGAGTAGGAGCAGCAGGTGGTAGAGGTGCGGGATGCCAATACGCTGTTTGGAGAGAACATTTACTGTAAGTTCATGAAATAACACTGTAACAAAGTGCAGGCATCACGTGATGTCAGTGTCTAAATTGCTTCCCTCTCATCCTTGAGAGATTGAACCTCTTCACCTTCTACTCCTACAAGCTTCTCTGGGAGCTGAGGAATGGGAAACTTAAATGCAGCTCTTATCTCTTGTTTGCTCTCTCACTGGTCCTCCTCCACTTGGAGGAGTGCGCTGTTCTCCCTGCCCCCATGAGAACAATAAAATGCCACGATTAGCACACGAACTGAAAACTTCAGCAAAGATTAACTGCTGTGGAATTTATAAATTAAACCCATTTCACCACAATACAAAGTACAAAAGGAGATTAAGTTACATGCGTCACATTTTTCTGCATTTTTTTCCCACCTTTAGACTTCTTTTCAGACTTATGATGTTGGACGTCCTTGTCACCATTATCACTGGTGTTGTCGCACTCAGAAAAGCTCTGGTGGGAATAAGTAACATTGTATTACTTTCTATAGTTTATAAATGCCTACAAGTCTGAACTGTGTTGTACAACAGAGTGCCAATTGAAGCTAGGTGCTCACCTTGAGATTAAAGCCATATTTTTCTGCATACCACACCATGCCATAGAGACACAGAAATGTAGTGAAGGCCTGGGGGGGGGGGGGACCATGTTAAAAAAAAGAGGCTGCAAATGTATCAACCCAGGGCACAAATTCTTCCGAGTACAAGTTTACCAGAACACCACTGAGAACACACTGTTTCAATAAGGCAAGATGATATTTTGTCACTTGACGGTTCCAGGTGATTTTTTTAAAAAAAAAAAAAAAAAAGATTAAAATGTGGTCTTACCACACATAAGAGCCATAAGATGACGTAGAGAACCTGGGTTTTTGGAGAACAGGTCCTGACCAAACTTAACACAGGCAAGTGCTTCCAGGAATGCAATGGCTCTGAGAGAAGGCAAAGACAGGACACATGCAGTTCAACACAAATAGCTCAACTGGTTTACTGAAGCTGTAACTTTGCTGGGAACAGTAAGTATCATCCCAGGGTTGAATAGAACAGGAGACAAAGCTCTGTGGCACAAGGAGAAAGCAGACATCTGTATCAAGGCACAGACCACCTGACACCTCAAGTGACCAGAGGACCAGGTCACTTCTGCATCACTGAAATAATCTGACACTTTAACAACTCAGTGAAATGATGATAACCTGTCACAAACAGAAGGTTCAAAGTCTACTTTTCTACAAAAACTGATGACACTTGAGCCAGTTAAACTAGACAGTAGACCTTCATATTTGAGTGGATCAGGAATGGACACCTGGATTTTTAAAGCATCATCCAAGCGATGGATATGACCAGTATATATACTGTACTATTGACTATAGTTTGCACCACACACTTGCCACAAATCTGCCATTAATCTCATCAAAAAAGCCCATATGAAGAGGGCGGAATGAGTGCCAAGAGAATGGATTATTCATAAATAACAAAAACCATTTTGTTTGACTTTACTTTTTTGCACAAAAAATTGCTTTGTTCTAAGTGATGCTGCAAGAGATACAATTCAACACTTACCCAAAGACCCAGCATTGTGTTCCAACTCTTTTGCACTGTGTATCAGTGAGGTATGCATAACATTGCCTAAACACAGGAGAGGGACGAGAAAAGACTTTCACAATTTATTGCCTTATTTCCCCAGTTTTAATGTGCTAAATATGTGGCTGTTGTACTGGACAATGATGTAATGCTTGGACACTGGATTGCTGAACCCAGAGACAAGCCGGAGTGTACTGCACACAACTTACATCATTCAAGCAAAGCATAAAGAAGGCTTTATGTACAGATTATGGGTAAAAGCACAATATCTGCAGTCAAATTCCCACTGTACTTTTCCCTTACACCTTATGTTTCCTGTAATACCTACATACAATTTACTTTGTTGCATCACACCCTGGTTTTCCAAAATCTATGCTAAACTGCCAAAGAGTGCTACTTCTGTGTCAGTTCTGAGGTTGATGAGGTTAATGAGCATTACTGCACAAGGAGGGCAAAATTCCCATAGGTGTAATTACCATGCAGAGGGAGCAGGAGACATTTGAGAAGGTAAGAAGCTTGAAAGAGATTGAGTTGGATGCTGCAAGAAGCCTCTACCGTACGGTTGGTGCGGTGATAATGCCAATGAAGAGGATCCGACCCCAGCTGAGGGCATGTGATGCTTGGAACACAAAGATGTGCTTCAGGAAAAATCTGTTCAGTTCCGTCAGCTGCGGGAAGATGAAGACAAGTTGATACTAATTTTAAAACTTTGATTTTAGAAGAAGTTAACTGCTTGTAAATTGCACATGTCACAGGCCTGTGAAAAAAGACAAGCTGAACAATGTTGATTACATACAGCATTTCTCACTGTATTCAGCAACAAGCTGGGAAGACTGAACTGACCTGCCAGACAATCATGAAGAGGTAGATCCCCGCTATGCGCTGGAAGGACGACTTTGGGTCAAACCAGCGCACGTAGGTCCAACTGGCTGGTGTGAACTGCAACACAGCTCACTTGATCTTCCCCGTGGTCGTGTGAATGGCCCTGTACATGAGACACACAAGAAAGAAAAAAAAAAAAAAAAAATATTCTGTGCATCAACCAACAAGTCATAATTACCATTTCTCACATTTTTATCTAAAATTAAATAACTAAGCTTGCTAAACCAAACAGTCAGCATGGCATCAAAATCCGTTTGTTACTCTATTACAAATTAGACCTTTGAAGTTACACAAGGGCTCTGGTAACAGCCTACAAGAGAGTCACAGGATAATCATGCCGATACCAAAACAACCTGATCACTCCCTATCACCTCTCCTCTTGTTTTACTGTCCCACTTAGAAGAATTCCAAAATCAAAGGCCTGCACATTCTCAATTTTGATCCCAGTGTGGTGAAAAAACTTGCTCTATTCCTCAGAACTGCTGAATCCTTCCCTTCATTCAATAAGGATCTCATCTCCATCTCATTTGTCCCAATTTCTAGACAGCTACACAAATTAGTCCAACACCATATTATTTATGTATTCAGAATTTGAATATTACATTTATATGTATTCATTTAGCTGACACTTTTCTCCAAAGCAACTTACAGTGTTAAGGAACTTTTTACCCATTTATATAACTGGGTAATTTTTATTGGAGCAATTTAGGGTAAGTACCTTGCTCGAGTTTACTACATCTGGAGGTGGGAACTGAACCTGTGACCTTTTAGGTCACAATATAATTTCGATAGGCAACAACTGGAATAGTATGTAAGACACCATTTATGGACAAGCTGTCCTTTGATAACAATGTGGATGGCTCTAATACGCCGTTTGCAGCAAAACCTGAAGTAGACGTACTTGATACTGGCCCAGTGATACGTTCGCATCTCCAGAAAGCGGCAGATTGTCATGCCTAGCCAGATGCCTCCTCTGTTGCACAGGAGGATATCCAGGATCACCTGGTCCAACCAACATTCACCAAAGTTGGGCAGCAGGTGCATGAAGAACAGCTTTGAAGAAAGAGACAAGGAGATGTTTTATAACCAAAAAAAATACAACCAATCAATAAAAGTCTAAACGCATATTATAATTAGATGTCCTTTTGTTCATCACTTCTCCGTGTTCCTTAATATCAAGCTTACCATTACATATACTCGGAGCATGAGATATTACACAAGCCATAAACGAAAAAGTTTTTCAGAAGTGCGAAGATGTACAAGTTCAAAACACTGACCTGCCTTAGTAATATTGGGTAATACTCAAAACTGAACTTGGCAGAACCAAACCTCAACATAATACAGATGATCCAGCAACAGGCTAATTTTTCTGTCCACCAAACAAGGCAGCCTCCGCACCTCTGTGAGATCCCAGGTGATGCTTATGGTCCAGCAGAGTCCATAGCTGCGGATCAGCAGCGGCTTCATGGCCCAACCCCAGAAGTGGCTGAAGGCAAAGATGTCCATGTGGCTGAGGATTCGCTCCCAGGTGATCACATGACAGTTCACTGCATATTCCTGCAAAAACCACCAGTGCAAAAATGACACAAAATGCATTCAGATGTTAATCCTGGGGTGGCATGGTGGCACAGGAAGTAGCGCTGCTGTCTCACAGTGCCTGGCTGGTGCGAGAGGACATGGGTTCGGTCCCCGCTCTGCCTGTGTAGAGTTTGCATGTTCTCCCCATGTCTGCGTGGGTTTCCTCTGGGTGTTCCAGTTTCCTCCCACAGTCCAAAGACATGCTGTTCAGGTCCCCCCCACAGTGTGTGAGTGACAGAGAGAGAGCGTGTCCCACTGATGCATGGATGAGTGACCCATTGTAAGTAGTGTATCTAGCAGTGTAAGTCACTTTGGTGAATAAGGTGTGTGGGCTGTTAACACTACATAGAGTTCATTTGAAGTCGCTTTGGAGAAAAGCATCTGCTAAATAAGTAAATGTAACCAGTAACATTCACACTTTGACGACGGCAAAGTGAGGTGTAGTTCTCTCACCATGATATCAGCCTCCCGCGTAGCATAACGTAAGTTAGGGTCCAGCCAGTACATTATACTTTTCACTTGGTCCCAGCTGAGGAAGATGCTGAAGACCAGGAAGAGGAAGTACATAACACTGAGACCTATTAGTAAGGCCAAGACACAGAATAAGGCATTATCTGTATGTGATTATGCAGGAAATGCAAAATGAAGTTGACTACAAATTAGGTGAGGAGGCTGTGGACGAGCCCTGAGTCACGCTACAGAGCATTTTACAGATTATGTCGAGCTACCTCACGTACGCCTAAGGCCCAAGTAACCACAGCTCAAAACATGCTACAGACTGATAAGCCACCCCTACATTTTGTGTAAAAAAAACCACTGTCCACGCTGCTCAGGGAATTACTCTGCTGTGTTGTCTTGCTGCTTGAAGCCACCGTGCTCACCCAAGGATAAAGGCAAAGCAAAGCTGTGTTGAATCTGAGACGTGTGCAAAATTTGACATGGCCAGAAGGTTTACACGACACTACAAAACCTGTAGGTAACTCACACACACAGTCTGAAAGTGCTTGTCCCACGCAGGGTCGCGGCAAACCGGAGTCTAACTCGGCAACACAGGGCGCAAGGCTGGAGGGGGACACATCCAGGACAGGACGCCAGGCCATCACAAGGCACCCTAAGTGGGACTCGAACCTGGCCAAACCCACTGCACCACCACACCCCCATCCCTATAGGTAACTAATCACCAAAAACCATGCGCCATATTGCTGAATGGGGTCTGGTGAATGGACCTAAAGAAAGTATTTTCAGAAGTAATTACATTTTTAATTAGCATGTAACAATGTATAGACTGCCTACTTACAGTTTGGCTTATGTAAATTATGAATCCACACTTTAAAATATTTTTCCCCAAACACACAGTAGCAGCCAAAAGTGTGAGTACACTTGCGGGGGGGGGGTTATGTCTATGAGGTGTTCAGTTTAAAAGTGTGATCAGGAAAAGAGGCACCATGTCTTCCCATCTCTTCTGCAGCAGTTCCCAGAGATGTAGGACAGTTGCGGGCCACTGCGCTTCTTCCTCTTCCGGCCCATTTATCCCACGCAACCTTTGCCCAGGTGGACACACACTTTTGACTGGTACCGCATTACTACGCGTACTGAAATGCGGCACGACCCCAAGGGACACAAGATCCGAAAGAACTCCGAATTCTCACGTACTCCCCAGGTACAGTGAGCAAAACGGGCCACACCATTGGGGAAGGCGAGGACGCTTACGACGAGAAAGAAGGAGATCACCGAAACGATTCCCACACGGAGGTTGCTGTCGGGATCTGCGTCATTCCTAACAGACACAAGCGAACCATTTGCAGCGTCCACCTCCACGGCGGAATTTAATAAGTTACAATGACGATTTTAGGCCCGCAGCCCACCGCTTGGACACGACCAGAACGACCAGAAACAAGATGAGAGTCTGTCTACGCTTAATTGCATCCGTTTGACTGATAACTATAAGTAGCGCGCACTTGCGGCTACCGCGAACGTGGAAAAGACCTTGTACGCATGTTCAAGTGCTGTCCTCAAGTGGGACACGTAGGACCCCACATGCATTTCACCTCTCTTTAAACTGCTGCGATTCCTCCATTTTGTAAATTGTGTCTAGTCTAGGCCTGTCCCGGGTTGACCTTCTGTAGCCTCTAAATGGTATTTCAGCCTGGTCTCAACCATGTTTCATCACCCGATATCTAGTTACCTGGTGAGAATTCACTTTATATATAAAAAAAAGTGTAAGTGATCTCGGACAAGGGTGTTTATACACTGTATGTGACACGTAGGGTTCTTTTCATAAACCTTTCCTCTGTACTGATGGGTTGTGGTTGTTATTGAAAGCCCCTCCCCCTCAAGAGTTTGAAGACACTAACTGCACGCACGCACACTCAAGAAGAGAAGGTGGAAAGACGTTCAATAACTGAAAGGTTTGAAAGCGGATCAAAAGTTCAGCACCAGTTGCATTCGCACACAACCGGAAGATTCTAGAGGGCGTTGCCTACAAACTGCGCATGCGTGGATTCAGAAGGCGGGAGGAGACGATTTTCACAAAACGTGAGAAGTTAAATGGTTGCAAGTTCTTGTTTGTTGAGTAACAAGGGTATAGTGTTCAGGTGTTGAGCTGCCATCGGTCAAGACAGCAGTGCAACCCGACAGAACCGCACGGACAAAGTCGCTCCCTTACGATCCGACCCGCTCACCTGCTGAACGCGAAGTACGTGTCGTGAGGCTGAGCACGGTGGCCGTGAGCAGCGTGATGGTGTGCGGCTTGTAGAAGAAGTTCTCGATCGTGATGTCCTCCACCTGCTGCTCGTTTATCATGCGGAAATGGAGCCTGTAGTTCACATCGTCTTTGCTCAGAGTTCCGATCGCCATAAGGAGGGGGAGTCTAGGCTCCAGCCTCAGCGGGTGCAGAGTCGGTTGTCCTAGTTTAGAGAAACCTCGTCGGGGTTGAGGGGGAGGGGCTGTTTCTTTTAACTGAGAAACACCGTGGACAGTCACTAGCAGCACAAATGATCGGGGAGGGGGGAATAAAGATTATTAAACAACCTTGCCGAACTGCTGCACTTCTAGCTTTTACCAACGCGGGAAAAAGTGTCTCTCCGCTACATCCGTTTCAAAATATACCAAGTTGAGCAGCACAGGCATGTCTGTCGCCACATATGTGCATAGCGTTGACAGACAAGGACAAACTGAACGTGTACCATTCCTTACTGCGGCCACGTGAGAGAAAGTGACGTAATGGAGTCAGGTGTTGAGTGCCGTGGGAGCTCGAGCTAGTAAAAGCGCTTCGGCAGACCACCTCGGCGCGCGGACGCCCTTAACAATCACGGGTCCATGAGTACTACCCACAGCGGCCCCGCTTTGCACAGATGGGAAATGTTTCGGGTCAACATCCACGTACAGACGTACGCTTCTTGTTAAACATCTTGAGTGAACACCCTTCTAGAGAGTTTGCATGCATGAAAGTTTTTTTTAAAAAATTTACTGGGAGCTAATTAATCAGAATTGCGTTAAACTGGTCGAGACGAAGCGGCTTCAGCCTGTGTGTGTGTAGTTACTGTTAAAAGCTAGTATTGGTCCAACACCAGTCCCACTGAACCTGTTGAATCCCATTTGTCAGATGTAGTGAAATACTGTCACCTGAAGGGGGCAGCACCGCACCATCTGAGATATTAAGTCACTCCACACGCAATAACGCTTCCGCTGGTCTTGCGTGGCCGCCGGGTGTCGCTGTTGTCTGTTTAAAATAGTGTTTCCTTTAGTTATCTCACACACAGCGCAGAAGTTTTCTGATACATAATCTGTTTTATGAAAAAGATGGATCAGTAAAGTGCAATTTTTTTAGCGGACGTTTTCTATTTCACTGTATAGATTTACACTTACTCTCACATATAATAATAATACAATAAATTAGTCCTAAAATCACCCCCCAAAATTTTGTAGTTTTGCTTTCAGTTTTTTAGAAAAACTGAAAAATTTTGTTTTCTGTTTATATCCGAGTAGAGTTAGCATAAAAAGCAATAGAAAATGTTTCTGAAGGATTTCTGCTATATATAGTCCAGGGGTTGCACACATTAATTTAATGTGTATGTATCTGGGTTTCTGTTTACCAGGGAACTTTACATTTAACCTATTCTCTGCTCCAAAGTGACTTAAAATATTAAACATCTTACAATAATTAATTCATAGAGTTGGATCATTTTTCTCTGGAGCAATTTCGGGTAAGTACCGGGCTCAAAGGGTATTGCAGAATGAACTGGGAATCAAATTTGGGATGTTCAGGTCCAAAAGTGGTGGCTCTAACCACTACGGCACCTTCTGTCCCAAGTTTAAATTTTTACTTTGTATAACATCACTCATTAAATCTGTCTGTAAATGAACATCAGACAATCTAAGAAATGCTGGTATATGCCTTTCACATGACACAGGAACAAGACCATAAGTGAGAGAAGTGCTTAAAAATGGATTTGGGAACATTTAAATGTTTCAGGTTCTGCTGGGTGGAGATCAGCTTCCATTTCATGCAGAATAATTCAGGCATGTGAATCACAGAACTTCTAGAGTTCATCTGTGTAGATTAATCAGGTTGTTAGGAGGGTCTATGGTGCTTGATGGGTGTTGGGTTCTAGTCAAACTGATTTTTTCTTTGGGACCTACTCTGCCTTCACCCTTTTAGCCATACCAGGGTTATGGCTCCCAAGCCCTTTCTGTGGTCAGAATGTGAACTTCTAAAGCAAAACAAGGAGACATGTATCTGAACCACTTCCTTTTTACCCAGCAGCCCCCTCTCATACTATCTGTCTAAAGGGCACAAATGGTTAAGAAATACACAGATGGATGCAAGTGAAGTTAGTGATTCTGAAGTTGTGAGACATGTTCTTGGTATCTCAAAACTATCTTCTGCTTAATTATTTCTATATAACACTTAAACTCAAAGTGGGATGGATATTAAGGATAAATCTTAAACACTTCAAAGCACATAGAACACTGTAAATGGGGTAGTTATAGCAATATAGTATTGAGCAGAAGCTCTAGAGTCAAGAGAAAATGTCAGTTTAATTTTTTAAGGGATCAATATTTTGTTTCAGCATTTAGTAAATTCTGCACATAATACCTTTAAATTGTCTAAACAGGTAAATCAGACAAAAATTAAACAATTCAATCCATAGGAAAACAATTCTAAATGCTAAAATGATATTACTAGCATTAAGTTTGAAGCATAAAGCAATAATTGCTATTTAAATCCAAGTAATTACTGTTATACTATATATACTAAAAATCAAGTACCAGAGAATAAGATAAAAATTTGCAGTCTGTAAGTAAAAGACAAAAGTCAGGATCATTAACTCAGTCATTTAAAACCAGAAATGTTTGTATTGTAACTAGTTGTATTTAATAGTTAATTTAATAGTTAGCAGAACAGTGCACAAATGTACAAGGAAAAAAATGTTTTTGTATCAATTAAAACAGGTCTTAGACGCATAGTTAAGATACAATTCAGTGGAGCAAAAATTTAAAGTATGCTAACAAATAATAAGAACAATCCAGCAAAGCTCAATTACCTTTATCACCACCTGTCATGTTTCCATCCACTGGACAATGAGTCTGAGCACCTCTCTAAGGTCCCAGGAGATGCCAATGGTCCAGCAGAGGTTACAGTCTTCATGACCCAGTCCCACAAGGTTTAGATTTCTATGTGGCTGAGAATTCAATCCCAGGTGATCACAACAGTCCACAACATATTCCTCCAGAAACTTCCAGAACAGCAGCAACACAATGTGCAGCCACATGCAAAAACACAGCGCACTGATACCTATTGGTAAGGCAACAGAGTATCAGTAATGGAATGAGTGCAAGGCGTATTACTACCCAGTCTAGTAGTGAATTTAGAAGTAGATGTCATTTCCCCCCCCCCCCCCCCCCCCCCCCAATTTTTACAACAGCTACTTTCAGGACCTGTAGAACAAAAACAGAACAGACACTGTTCAAAACAGCCTTTGATGCCAAGGGATAAATAAGTCAAACTTTTAACAGAATATGCCTTTGCACTGTATCTCTTGTGATACATTTCAAAATGTGTGTATTATGGGGATATTCTGTGGAAAATCTACAAGACGGACTGAGACAGAGAGGCTATGCTGTTTATTACTTCCAAAGAAACAATTACACTCTATTGGTAAGTTAATGTTTTTGCTTAAAACACCTGAAGATTCATTAAAAAATAAAATAAGTCATAGTTCAGGTGAAGTTAACATTGCACAAATTATTTGATTTATACACACACATCGTGATTAAATCAATTCATCCTGACAAACAGAGAAAAGAAGAAGGAACGAAAAAGGCAGGTGTGTGTTAAGGACAAACACTTTGTTTTACAGAGTCGGCAAAGTTTCTCAAAGTGAAAGATGAATGGTCAAACAAGTCCGGAACTTTGTTTGTTTCTTTTTTTCCAAAAAAAAAAAAACACCAGGTAACACTACGCATTTTAAATTATACATAATAAAACAAAGAACACTAAAAGCCACGTCTCCGGGAATTTTAAGAGAGACCACAAAGAGTAAAAACCTGAACGGAGCGGGGCGCCGCGCGCGGACTCACGTGCTGAAGGCGGAGGAACGGAAACCGACTGCGGGGAACCGAGTGGCCGGAAATAAACTGAACTGATGCCATTTATTTTATCATACAGCGGCTGCGACACAGAAAGTGACTGGGAAGAGTCAGGTGTTCGCTGCAGATCTGGTTGAGCCGCGTGTGGTCGTGTATGTGGAACTTTTATGAGCGGAGACAGGCAGCTGGTAGCGTAGTGGTTAGCACTACTGCCTTTAGACGTAAAGGGCGCTCCTTCGATTCCCCACCTCCCGCTGTAGGACCCTGACAACGTACTTACCTCAACTTGTTCCAGTAAAATTACCATCTCTATGAGTAAATAATTCTAATCTTAAGAGGGACGATTGCTCTAGGGAAAAGCGTCAACTAAACGGATGACTGCAAACCTGAGAAAACCTTTCACAAACATGGTTCCGTACTGCCTCAGTCAAATACTATCTTTCTTTGTCCTGGTGGCAAATTTTTGGTTTCAAACCTGCAGGAATGTGCGTAAACATCGACGTGTATTCCTCATGTACACGACGTTAGTAAAACAGAACGACTTCAGACGTGCATTGTAACGATCTGTGTTTAGGCGGGAAGATTGGTTTATTGGAAATCGTTGCATTATGGGAAAAAATGTGGAATGCAAGTGTGCAACCACTGGGGGCACTTCTAGGGGAAATGATGGAGTGACCGTGTTCGCTAATCTGTTAGGAGTACTCTGGGAGCGCTAAGGTTAGTTAGAAGTCTAGATCTGGGAGGAAACGAGATCTTCAGAGTGGGAGTACTATGTTCTGGTGTTCAATAAAACCTTCTAGAAAAATGCTGCTGTGCGTCGTTTTTCGCTCTATTGAAACCTACGCGCAGGGTGCCACGGTACCGCCGTTACTTGACCTCTACAATCTCACAGAAAGCACTCAGTGCACCCCCTTCAGTCGTAAGAAAGCACCGGGCCCACAGGGACACTGTTATTCATTCTGAGCCCTGCTTCACTTTAATGTTTATATCACTGTACTGTACATGTTTCTCCAGCATCTCAACGAACAGATCTCCGCCTGTAATTCTACTCATGTTCAAAGCGCGTGCAGTTGTTGTTTTTCCCCCTCACGCTTGATGTCGCTGTTTTGCGTTTCACAGCAGTGTGAGTGTCCTTATTTGACGAGCTTACATTCAGTTGCACCTATTTTGAGAACATTTCACAACAGCACAGCGGAACCGCTTTTACTTCCTTAATACTCACATCTCTTTGTCTTTTGGTTTCCCCTAAATCTCACTTTCTCCCCATTTCTGTACGTTTTGATGGGTTCTTATTTTTGCCTATGTGGTTGTTACTAAGAGTGAGCTACTGTTTGCAGCAAGGTAGGCTCTCATTGTGGGCATGATTGTGTAATAATCATAAAAGGCACTTTTAAATAAAAAAACTGAAACAATCCTGGCCAGTAGTAGTCCAGTTTCAATAACTGCTTTGTCCTGAGGTCATGGTGATTAGGTGCCTGTCCTGGAATCAGTGGACGTAAGGCAGACGGGGGTACACCCTGGACGGAGCACAAGACCATAGCAGGGTAGACACAAACACACAAGGGCAACTTAGAGTCATCATTTCACCTGAACTGCACATCTCTATTCTTTTATATTTGTTTGTGTGGTTTTTAGTCACAGATTTTAGTGGTTTGGGTTTGTGCACTTTTAACTAATATTTTTAACTTATCTGGGTTTTATTTGTATAGTGTTTTATTTATATATTTTAATGGCCTTGTTTTATCATGTGTTTCTGTGCACTTTGAGTTTTATACTGATGATTATTCATGTGTATGTCTGTTTTGTATTTATTTGTTTTTAGGGGTATGATCAAGTTTTGTGTTGTAATTTAGAAGTATTTTATGTTTTGAAGGAAGCATGTATTATGGTGATGACTTCGGTTGGGCTGCTACTGGGGGACAGTCCTTTTGGTATGTTGGTGTTGGGAAGACATGGGTCAGTTATATATTTTGAAGCCAGAAAGGGATTGTTATGGGAAAGATTTTGTCTTGACAATGTGTTTCATGTAATGGTTACTTAGTAACTTTGTTGACCAACTGTAGGAAAACGGTGTTGGGTTTGTTTGATTGTGGATTTTAATGTATTGTTTTGGTTGTGTATTATTGATAACTTTATTAAATAAAGTTTGAAAAATAAAAAAAATACAAAAAATCTCTGGATTGTGGGCAAAAACCAGAGCACTGTGAGAAAACCCATGCAGACACAGGGAGAACATGCAAACTCCACACCAACTGAGTGGTCATTGCACCCATGTCCTTTTGCACCACCCAGGCTCTGAGAGGCAATAGCGCTACTCGCTGTACTACTGTGCTACCCGTTTAGCTGATTTTGAGCTAAAATGCATTTCTACTTAGCAGTGTATCTACAGGTTGAAAGTGTTTCATAGGAAAATATTGTCCCAGTTAAGGAGCTCATAACTGCGAAACATGCAGTATAGCAGATCATCTGTATTTATGTGTAAACTTACCTAAGGATAATTTGTGTATGCACATCACATACAGACCTAATGCTTAATGCTTTTTGATGAGCGAACAAAATTATTGAAGAAAGTGGAACTTTCTGGATCAGATGTAGATAAATACTGTTTAAACTTTCTGTTAGTGAGCGCAACCTGTGGAACTATGATATGAGGTCTTTCATCATGTGCACACGGGAATTGTCTCCATAACTGAGACAAGCGTGGAAAAACAAATGACAGAGGACATTTAAATGTTTCAAGTACTCCTCAATGGATATCAGTTGCTGCTCTATGTACTACAGCTAAGGCCTATGGATTGCAAAACTAAAAATTTCTTCTGAGCAGATCAGTCATGTTGTGAGGAGGGTTACTGGATGCTTGGTGGGTTTGGGGTTTGAGGTTTTAATCTACCTGTGATCTTCTTTGTGAAGCCTGCTCTGCCTTCCCTAGCATAGCCCTACCACGTCAAGGCTCATTCTGTGGTCAGAATGTGAATGTGAAATGCGACAACAGCATGAGAAGACGTAGATCTGAACCACTTCCTTTCAGCCAGCATCCCTCTTCTGAAACTATCTTATCTTTCTCTAAAGGGCAGATGAGTCGGCCACAGAAAATTTAGCAACAAAGATGCTATAAAGATGCACAAATTGGTGCAAGTAAAATTAATGATTCTGAAACTGAAAGGAAAAATCCTGGCATCTCAAAAAAAATTTTTTCCCTAGTTCAGAATGAAATTCGGCAGGGGGTCAAGGAAAAATTACAGTAAGTAGGGAAGTTAATAAAAATGATCCAAAACAGCACTGAAAATTTTCTGAATTGAAAATAGGCCCATTGATAACATTTATAAAATATTAAGATAAAGCTATACATTCTAAAAAAAAACATAATTTTTCTTTATCTTAGTTTTTATTGAAGGACAAAAGTTTTAATATACAGTGTTTATGTAGTGAACATAAGATACAAGCATTAACAGTGTAAAAATGCTGAAAAAAGTTCAATGGGTACAAGGCATTGCATAGCAAACACATGGCAAATCTAAATGCTAATACTACATTACTAAACAGTGATTAAGTGTGGTACATAATGTAATAATTTTAAAAATGAGCAGTTTCCTCAAATACAGTAAAAACCCCAGGTTCATGTCATCATTCATTATTCAAAATTAAATTGTACAATATGTATATATATACAGTATATATATGTGTGTGTGTGTGTGTGTGTGTCTATGTGTGTGTATATATACATATGTATATATAGTACATTCTGGGAAATTCCTGACTTCTATTTTTTACTTTATGTTGTCTGTAAAACCATAATGTCACATACTACGCTGCATATTTACATTCAGTACTTCACTATGCCATATGGCAGTTGTCATGATTAACATGCATCTTGCAGAACTAATAACTTTCAGGCTTCCATGTATTTAAAGTTGATCAAAGGCTGAAAGGAAAATAAAAAACATAATAATTTGACTACATTTTGATTTTATGCCTTGTGGAATCAAACAAATTATGTCAGAAACACATTTTTAACCTACCAGTATGTTGAAGTGATTTCTGCAAACTGCTTTACTCTCCCAGAAAATTAAAACCACAGCAATAATTATCTCCAGGAACAGGTGAATTGCAATCATTACATCAATCCCCGCAGATAACTGTAAGGAATGAGGCAAAGAGTTTAAATTCATTATAATACATATACAATGCATTTGGTGACATTTATACTATATTCTGTAGTTCACAAATGGATATTACCTTCACCTTTACATCATAAAAGGCACCACAACTAAAATAAGTTTAACTGCCACGCATCAGTAACTGAAAGTAAAGAATAAGCAAAGCAAAAACAATAACTAGATAAGAAACAAAAATAAAGAGTGATATTACTGATATATTTTACAATGTGAGGTGATTTCATATATAACAGGGAGGAAAGATTACAACATAGTGATTTTGTGTATCATAGTTTTAAGAATCTTTCTGTCAACAACGCAGCTGAGAAAGACACTCATCCTACTGCTGCATAGTTATATAAACTGCTGTGGACTGGAACACTTACCTTATATATGCGATGCAGTGCATAAGGATTCATTGACAAAATGCAGCATAGCACCAAAGCAACAATGGCACCAAAGAAGCTCATGATGTTGAGTGAGAATGAAAATTTTGCCTGTTAAAACAGAAGCAAGGGATAAGTGAGAGGTAAACTGCCTGCTCAGATCCAGAACACAAAAATATATACATTCAAATACAAATACTAAATTTAAACTTGCTATCCTTAGAAGAACATACATAACCATTTTGTACACAGTGTATTATGAAGAAGGAAAAATGACAGTCACTTACTATGCACATGTTTGGTGACTGTGCTGCAGCATATGTGACCAATCCAGATGCTACAAACTAAGATTTAAAAAAAAAAAAAAACATGCTGAAAACCCACTGTCTGAAAGCTGTATTTACACTGTTTAGGCTAGCAGTGGCTACGAAGATTTATGTGTGAAATTAAGTGTGATGAAAATATCACTTGGACATACTGGTTTCCTCAATACAGGCATAGGTCCATTTGCCTGCAAAAACTGCACATACAGTTTTTAAACATCTAAAATTATAAAGATTTGAATACTTATATCCTTTCACAGGTACTTATGCAGGATATAGTAATATTAAAACTCTATCAAGTACAAGCTTTCTAATTTAATTCATGAACCACAAATGCAGGTTTTATAAATGCCTGTTCCAAGAAAAATTACATGACAAGGCGAAATTAAAATATTATTTAAAATCTGAAATGGAAAGATACATTTTAACCCTCACATGGCAATCAAATAAAGTTGAACAACATTTTAAAACTACGAAACAGCTGAACTGCAAAAGGAGAAGGAGATCGTAGAGGGTATATCACCAGGATGCTGGGGATAGTGTATAAAGCTATCAAGGCAAAGTCCTCTGTCCTCAGCAGTCCTAGGCCGATGATAAGTAAAGCTGTGACAATCTGCACCGTCTAGAGAAGAAAGAATTTTAAGAATGAGAAAACTCTATGTATTAAACTATAACTTAAAACCACGAACTCAAGGAACGACAGCGTTGGTCTCACCATTTAGTCCCTTTGCTGACCGTTCGGCCTTTTTAATTAAAAAAATTAAAAAATAATAATAAGTACTAACATAAATACATGAGTGCACAAAACATTTACAACTCACCCCCAAGGCTTTCGGCTGTCCTTTGAGAAAGACCTTGTATGTATCTTTAAACACACAGTGGAACTTCTCAGGAGGCATCTGCTGGACTTCACCATGTCTGCCCCTTATCAGAGGTATAGTGATGATAATGCAGTCATCACACTTAAACGTTTTTTCCATAATTGTACCTGGAAAACAGAGCTTTTACTGTTAAACTGACATTAATGATTAAACAGGACCAGGATTTCACATCACAGTTCATTCAGCAAAGCAAGTTGTCTCACCCGAAGCTCCAGTTATAACTGAGAAAACAAGGGTTATATTCTTATTAAAATTAAAATCAGACAAAACTGCATAATTTCCCTGCAATCCCACACCAGTTTCGACTTTTTAAAAATAATGGAAGCAGCTCTTAACTGAGCACGTTGTCAGTGTACAAACTGGCACAGCCCCGTCGGTGAAGGTTATTTACATTCACAGAACGGACTCCACGCAATTGTCTAAGAAGGACATGATGATATTACACTTTTACTTCAAATTATCTGCTACCAATAGGACACGGAAAAATGCTTCGGTTATTCAAAGTTACATTAAATACAGTCAGTAAATATTATAGCTAATGCTAGGCTATTTGAAAATTCTTTAAAAATTAATCATGTAATTATTTCTTCATAATTAGTGTTACCTCCAGCAGAATTTGACCTGGACGGAATGATACTGCGTCTGGTCTGGTAACAGGAAAACTGCTGTGAGGACCCAGATTCTCTCTCTCTCACACACACACACACACACACACACAGAGTTCAGAAGCGACTTGTTAACCACAAAGGCGAGAACAGGACAGTACGTAAAAAAAGAGGAACTTATTTAGTGTCCAGAGACATGAAAGCAGACACATTTAAAATCCGTCCCATAATTGTATATAAACCACTTATAAAACATATGAAGTCACCCAATGTTGAGTTACATCTTTTAATCAGCCTCATTAACCATTATCACAAGTTCTTCGGTTATCTTTGGAATATTATTTTGGAATTATTATTATTATTATTATCATTATTATTATTAGGTCTATGGGCCTCATTTATTATAAATGAAACCGGTTGGATGGGTGTGTGCGACCTGAATCTGACATTTCATCATCATGTTCTGCTCTTTTCTAGTCTCTCTAGAACACGGATGTGTATAAAATGCAACACGCAAAAAGTCTCTAAGACGGGTGGTCATTAATTCAATGCGTTCTCATACCTGGAGTGAAGGATTTTGCGAAGTTTTCCGGCACTCAGATGAAAGGAAGAATATTTGTGATGGATTAAAGTAGCGAATTGGTCATATTTAACGGGAACACAGCCCAAAGGTTGACAAAATGCAGTGGTGGTGTACATGTCCACACACACACACACACACACACACACGCAGTGAAGCCGCCTCTACCGAGCGGGGGTTGCGGCGAACCGGAGCCTTACCCGGCAACACAGGGCGTGAGGCTGGAGGTGGGGGGGGGGACACCCAGGAGGGGACGCCAGTCCATCGCACCCCAGACCCACCAGAGAGAAGGACCCGGTCAAGCCTGCTGCACCACTGCCCCCCCCTACAACCGTTGCGCCATCGCTTAAGCATCGTTGTGACTAACAATACATGACATAAATATGATTCAGTTATGCGTTTTACGTGCTGGGTTGTGTTCAGCTGACTTCACACCGCTCACAGCTGGGTTTTAACTCGGTTCGTTGAATTTCATCCAGCGTTCAAGCAGCTATAACGTTTACCTGAGAAGTTACTACACCGCGGGATGAATTGTAGTGTTTGTTTTTTTTTTTATGTTCCAATGGCTCATGAACCCAACTGATGATGATGCTTCAGAATCTGTGCAATCCATCGGAAACCGTCCGCACTGTCCCGATATGCCATGCATGGGTAATTTCTACCATGCAAACTGTTTAACATCGTCATATTAGCCCATTTTATAAATCATAATGTACTCAAGCCACAAAATAGGACTGGGGGTCGAAAATGTCGTTTCTGGTTCAATCGCTCAATTATGGAGTGTCTCGTGTGTGCGTTTTTTTTTTTTTTTTTTTTCCCCACTGAGAACCTGCGCTCAGATCGGTGACAGTTCAAGCGCGCGCTTGCGACACGCAGGTGTGAGCCCGCGCGCTGCCCGAACACTCACCCCGCCCTGCTGCAGATAAACCTTTGAAATTATTAAGATCGAGGGGCCACCGCTGCGTTGCTGCAGTCGAGAGCCACGTCAGGCAGAAGCACGGTCATGTTTTAACTTCCCCCTTGTGGTTAACAGTTTGCTGCGGTTAACACTGAGCACTCAGTCAGTCAGTGTGTCAATAGGCGAATGTAACGTTTTGCTTTGTTCTTACCCCCCCCGGGAGCGAACATTTCACGTTAACTGGACCTGTAAAGGATTGGGCGTGTTCCGAAGCTGAAAAATGTGTGCGGGAAGGTCCGACTTCTAGGCGAACTTCGTTCAATAAAACGAGCGTTGAAAGGACAGGATTTGCTCGGAGTGGGTGGGTGGGTGGTCCCCGCTTTACGACGTCCAGCACTCTTCTTCCGGTCCGCGTTAGTCGGGCACCACCCACGTGCTCTATTAGCGCCATTCAAGAGTACGGGGTTGTGCAGTGAGCAACAGCGCCCCCTTTCACCGCCCCGTCTAGCTGCCCTTTAACTGCAGGGGCGCGAGTTACACCATAGAGCGTCACTGATGTGTGAGCGAAAGACAGCAAACACTCGGTGAGTCCAAAAGATCGTCATAAAAATAATAATGTTATGTCTATTAAATAAGATACTTAACAGACGTAATAATATTAATAATTTTCAGTTATTAATGGCGCTGAAGTACTGTGTCTAGGTCAAATCGAAAGCCTGAGAAATCTAAGATGATAAAAATTTGAATATTGTAATAATATTATGAATAATTCGCCTTTGTTTGCGGTTTCTTTCTCCTGCAGCAAATGTGTATAATTCGTTCGGCTAAAAACTTCCAGTGAAACATAACATAAATAAGCATGATCATGATAAAATATGACCAGGAACAAATGCACGTCACTTAAATTACTTACTTTTTAACACGATACCTTCAACAATGATCCTTCCTGCCATTTCCTGAAGCAATTGCATAGCAGCAAGCAATATTGGCAATAGCAGAATGTTAATTTTGTGATTTTAGTATCAATAAGTAAAGATACCTTGTAGGACAGAACTCTGACTGCGCCGAAGCCAGGCGCGTTTTTTACCACAGTAAACTACAGGTAGTCGACCGACACGTGTGGAATACTGGAATCTCATGATGTCACAGTATAACAGAAATAAAAATGAGAGTAAATAATTAATCAGTTACGTTTCACAGGTTTGAAGCCTGAGAAAAACTGGACTGAAAAATACATTTCATAACCCGTTTGTGTCTGTTTCTGCAGCACAGAAAATGTCAAAATGAATGATATTTTAAAATTATAAGAAAATTATTCGGGGTTTTTTTGCGCAGGAAGAATAGCCTGAGAAACACGGGGAGAGCTTTAAATTTAGCAATGTGCTGAAAGGGTTTTCAAAATGTCCTTAGTGATCAAGAGAAGATGTGTGATCAATTCAAATCTGAGCGCGACACAAGAGAGCCGCTCTGTCAGTCAGTCGCCTGCAGCAAATTAATATCCTTGAGCAAAGTATTTCTCCTCAGTTGTTCCAGTAAAATCACCCAGCTGTAAACGGATAAGTAACAGTAAAAAGCTTAACCTTATAATTCGCTTTAGAGAAAGCCGGCCCTCAGCTAAATATGAAGAAATATGAAAACTGTGATTATTAAAAGCATATGACGGAGCTGTAACGCAACGTTAGTACTTGTGTCTGCAGGGTTTCTTGGGTTAAATATGTTTCTCAAATACTTGCTTTTGGCTTTTGGCAATTTCATTGCAGGACGTTGAAGAGCATGGAATTATTGCAGGAATTAGAAGGCTGTGTCAAAACTGATGATAATATATCAAAGTAAAATTAATTACTGTCAGTAGTGTGTCACTGACAGCTACAGTCACTTTACTGGCTGGTTGATGTTTCTTGTAAGAAGGAGAGGTGGTTAGACCTTGAGGAGCTGTTGCTGGAGAACACACATGTGGATGTGTTGATCCAATGATGTGGTGATGGTCTACGGTTGTGTCCAAAGTGCTATCATTGGATTGTTGGCTCACAGATGTTTTACTGTTGCACAACAGGTTTTATGTGTAAATAACCATCACGCAAAAGGTGGGCTTCCTTACTGGAGCTGGGGACAAAAACATGTTCTGAGGATTTACTTGTGCTGTTGGTACAGATGGTTAGGTTGGTCAAGATTATTCTATCTCGGTCTTGGGAATCCTTATCGGTGGTGACAAAAATATTTGAAACCAAAATGTTTAAAAATCCTTTAATTACATCTGACTGCAATTTGCAGTCAGGTCTTGATGGGTGATGACCTTCTGCACTAAAAGGAAGTGGTCTTGTCCAATGTGCATGATTAATGTCACATGTTGCTGTTGTTATACAGCCTTAATAGTGTCAACAGTAATACACACACACACACACACACACAGTCCAAAACTGCTTGTCCCAAGCGGGGTCACGGCAAGCCAGAGCCTAAGCCTGCAACACAGGGCGCAAGGCTGGAGGGGAGAGAACGCACCCAGGACGGGACATCAGTCTATCACAAGGCACTCCAAACTGGACTCGAACCCCAGACCCACATGAGAGCATGACCCAGTCAAACCCGTCATGCCACCTTACCCCACCCCACCCCCTTCCAATACACACACACACACACACACACACACACACACACACACACACACACACACACACACACACACACACACACACACATTTTCAGAACCGCTTGTCCCTTACGGGGTCACGGGGAACCAGAGCCTACCCGGCAACACAGGGCGTAAGGCCAGAGGGGGAAGGGGACACACCCAGGACGGGACGCCAGGCCGCCGCAAGGCACCCCAAGTGGGACTCGAACCCCAGACCCACCGGAGAGCAGGACTGCGGTCCAACCCACTGCGCCACCGCACCCCTTCCACGGGGAACCGGAGCCTACCCGGCAACACAGGGCGTAAGGCCGGAGGGGGAGGAGACACACCCAGGACGGGACGCCAGTCCGCCGCAAGGCACCCCAAGCGGGACTCGAACCCCAGACCCACCGGACAGCAGGACTGCGGTCCAACCCACTGCGCCACCGCACCCCCTCCCCTTCCAATAGTAATAGCCAATAACAAATAGTTTTCCCTCTATTTTATTTATGGGGAATTATTTAAGTATGTCAGTACTGCTAATAAACTCACTCCATGTTTTTCCAGGGGAAAGCAGTCCACCATGGCCAGCATTGAAGTGGAGGAGGACAGTGAGCTGGAAACGCCTCTCTTCAGGCAGTACCATGCCAGCGAAATGCTTCCAAGCAAGAAGCTTCCACTCCACAATCTGCTTGTGAAACAGCCCATGTCCATGGGGGTAAGATCCCTCCATCACCATATTCTCTTATTTTGCTAAATAATAACTTCAGGTTTTGACAACTGTTCTGTAACTGTGCAGCAACATCTGGAAATGCTAAATGAAAAATATGAAATATGCAACATGTTTAGCAGACTATTTTGTATCCTTTGAAAAAAGTGTTCTCTTTAAAATTAATCTTTGCAATTCTTTATTTCAAGATTCTTTTTTTATCAAACAACATTTGCCACTGAGCCAACTTGCCAGATACTAAACTAAAATGAAGAAGTGCCCGAAAGGGGTTTTGATTGTCACAGGTTTTAGGAAATGAATTTTAGCTGTGCAGAGTTTTTTTTTTTTTTTTTTTACCCTTACAGTTTCAAAATTAGTCCCCTTATATGAAGCGCTGTGGATGTGATATGAGAACTGCAGAACCAGAATATTCTTGTACGCACTAACACTTCGCTTATAAGGTCAAAGTCAAATTTATTTCCCATCTATATTATTAGACTGCACCATGACCCTGCACTGAATAAGTGCTTACTGATATCCGATAGATGGATGGATGGATGGATTTTTAGACTGTTCATTCTAGTAAATTCAACAGAAAATTGTCCACTCTTAGATAATCTCCCATGAGATTACAGCAATTATAAATGGATTTGATCAGTACAGTATGTGGTAGATACGAAGTGAATATTCCCTTCTCTGAGGGACAACGTAGGCATATTTTGTGTGCATGATCAGAATCCTGCAGTTCACATCATGCTCTCCAGAAACAGAAACTGGTTGCGGTACTGGTGCACATTAACGGTGCTAGGGTGTCCAACACTCGGCAATTAAGTAATTGAAATGTAAGTAATTTATTGATGACAGCTGAAAGTGAGTTCTGGGTTGCTAGTAAGGTGCCACGATGCTTTCTGCTTCAAGCTCTTTGCATATACCTGGCTGGTCATAGCTCTCTGCCACAGTGCCCCTCCTCACTCACAATAAGTTAATGAAATGTGAACTAGGATTTGATTGACTGCTAAGCACATGCAGCCACCCCCCCCCCCCCCCCCCGGAGTTGACAATCTTCTCATTTATTTGAAACTGCATGAAGATTTGCATTGATTTCTGCAACAGCCTGCGGATGCTTCTCGGCCTTTTGGCTCAGATAAGACTGACAGCACCAGTCAAAAGTTGGAGTCCACTTGGAAAACATTTTTTTTTTTTCCCCATGAGGCTTTCAGTACATTTTAGTTAGGAAATGAGGTGCCATGTCTTGCCAGCTCCTTTGCAGCAGTTCCCATAGATACAGGACACTTGTGCATTGCTTTGCTTTCACTCTTATGTCCAGTTTGTCCCATACAAGTGTTGTCCATGTTGCCCAGGTGGACTCACACTTTTGACAACTACAGTATATGCAAATTCATATAATTTCACATCTTTAAATGGTATCTTTCATTTCAATTTACATTAGGCTGTGCAGACAGTGTGTGGGATCATGATTTTTGGGCTTGGAGTGACCGTAGCAGTAACACCAACTGACACGCTTGGTATTGTTCTGAGAGTACCAATTGTCACTGGAATTCTGGTAGGCCAATATTACTGTTAAATTTTATGTTCTGTCTAACAGTTCATGAAAATTATATCGTTCTTCTTTTTGCATGATTTTTGAGTGGTGGGAAAAATAATATTTTTCATAACAAATGGTTACTTGAATATTTCTGTAAACAGCACTATTAAATAGATATACACAGTTATAGTCATTTATATTTCTACATTATAGGCATATGTACAATACTTGCATGCACGTCGACCTTTCGTCTAAAGTTCGTAATTACACTATTTTTTGCCGAAAGTGATTACCTATTTCAGATAAAAGTAATTACAGAGAAAATAGTCGTTTCTATTTGTTTTCGGCGTAATATAATTCGATTTTTGTGAGAATGGTACAGACAAGTGTGAATGCAGGCAGCTGAAAGTACAGCTGTATTTTAGCTGACCCAGTTCAATGTGACCTGATCAGGGTGCACTTTGGGGCATCTTATTGAAAGTAAGCACAGAATAAGAAGATGGCAGGATAGTAATACCATCACATAGTTAAATGTGGAGTTACAGTTGTTGTAAATGTTGCAGCAGTGACTTATGAAGACAAATCAAAATGACGACTTGTATCATTATGAATACTGAGAAATAATTGTCATAGGGCCAAAGAGAGAATGATACAGTCTGGGTCTCCAAGCGTGCAGGAGAACCCTGACTGACTTAGCTGCTGCCCATCATGCCCCCTTTTGTGCAAATAAATAGTCTGGAATTTTTTTTTTAACAAAAAAAAGTGTGCATGTAAAAGCTATCAGTTTAAAATTAGACTTGCGAGGTGTAATTCTCACTTACTCAACTTGCGCACAGCCTGCTCTTCACTTCATTTTGTTTATTCTTTCTATAGTTTTTCATTTCAGGACTGTTGTCTTTCCTGCTGTTCAAATTTCCTGTACTGCTGCCTGTGAGTATTAACTTTACTTGAGACCAAGCTAATGAGATTTTTAAACCTCTAACTGATTTTTCTGGCAAACAAGTGGTTTTACCGAGAAATCCTTAGCCACTGAAAAATCGTTAAATGGTCTTTAATTAGGGGGTGCGGTGGCGCAGTGGGTTGGACCGCGGTCCTGCTCTCCGGTGGGTCTGGGGTTCGAATCCTGCTTGGGGTGCCTTGTGACGGACTGGCGTCCCGTCCTGGGTGTGTCCCCTTCCCCCTCCGGCCTTACGCCCTGTGTTGCCGGGTAGGCTCCGGTTCCCCGTGACCCCGTAAGGGACAAGCGGTTCTGAAAATGTGTGTGTGTGTGTGTGTGGTCTTTAATTATTTTACATTGAAATATTATTGGGGGGTGCAAGTGGCAACGTGGGTTTGGCCAGGTCCTGCTCTCTGGTGGATTTGGGGTTCAAGTCCCATTTGGGGTGCCTTGTGATGTACTGGCGTCCCATCCTGGGTGTGTCCCCTACCCCTCCAGCTTCGCGCCCTGTGTTGCCGGGTTAGGCTTCAGTTCACCGCAGCCCCGCTTGGGACAAGCGGCTAGACAGTGTGTGTGTATTAGTATTAATAATGAGAAATTACAGAATCTTGACAAGTTCCTACTATAAAAAGAGTTAATATTACTCTCAGTAAGTATCAGTAAGCTGCTATGGATGTACTTCTGAAACTTCATTTTCTATGTCAATTATGTCCTTCCAGATTTCTTACACTGTCAACATTGGCAGTCTGGTTGTTGCAGTCACTGGAATGGTGCTGCTGACTTTTGATTTGTTCTCCTGGAAGTCAAGTAATAGTCAATACGAGGTAAGTTTTAAAGATAGCAACCTCAACAAAAAGCATCAGACAAGAATATTTCAAAGTTATATGAAACCATACATTGTGAAATTGACACTGCACACAAAATAACTCATGATTTAATCTAAGTATCCAGCACAAGGTTTTCCTTCTTTGTAGTCAAAGTACTGATGATTCAGATATGATGTAATTCACTGAATCATATTAACTTTTTAGTTTTTGATTAAAATCAATAAAAAAATCAAAAGCAAAGAATCTGAAAAATCAAAACTGAGCCCAGGTTGTGTGTACTTTTCTATAGTCATTGCAAGAAAAATCAAACATTCTTATAGCAGGGAAATTATCCTATACTAATTGTGTACTGATGTTATTATTAGCTGTATCATTCCATATCCAAATGTTTACTCGATATCTGTCCTACTGAACTGTAATCCCAACAAAAGTATCACAACTGCCGAAACATACAGAACCCAAAACGTGTCACAATTTCTATATAAAACTTTTACTCAGCCAGGTATTTTACAGTAAAAATCCCCCCGCTTAGTCCTAACCATGTTTTTGTCTGCGTATCTCACTGTCCTGTGGCAAACAACCGTATTGAGCATACAGCAGAGCCCTTCGTTCAAACGCGCAGCTTGCCTATTACAGGCCCGTGCCCTTAACCGCACCACTTCCTGATTCCAAAACAAGGCACATTAAAAACAGCACACATGCACATGCATGCACGCACACACAGACACTTGCAGTGACCTGTACTCACTGTCCATCGAACAGGACTACAACCGGGTGACAGCCCTCATCCTGACTGTGACTCTGCTGGAGATTTGCATCACCGCTGTGCTTCTGCGATGGCTGCATGTGGAGTACAAGGGGGGCTCGGTGGCTTCGAAAAACTCGAGTGGCTCTTGAGTCGAAGAGCTGGAGAGATCATTGTTAGCGTTGCACCTTTGCCACAGGGTGCTCGTCTGTAAACTCAGTGGCCTTTACTGCAAACGCTTTTATGCTGTGTATTTCAGCTCGCCAGCATTCACTGATCGTTTCAAAAATCTGAATTTTAAGCCAGAAGATTTTAAAATGTATTTTCTCAATTAAAATTATATCTATCGAAACAGTAGCTTTTTTAGGATTTCCATTTTAAGTGGTTAAATAACCCATTTTTCATTGATCCTGTGTGAGAGACTAGGAATGAAAGGTTAAAAGCTGTTGTGACTGTTGACTGTATGCTGCATTATCAATTGTTATTCAGCTGCTCAAGAAGCATATATATATATATTTTTTTTTAATAAAGACCAAGTAATGGGTCCTTTTAAGAACTTTTAGTGTACTTAGAAAATAAGAAATAATCAACAATTCACTTTATTCTACTTTATCTGTACTGGGTTAGAAGTTTTATTGCTTTAGTGCATTATGTTATAATTTGTACTTATTTTTATTAATAAAAACATTAAACAATGGTGACTTTATTATTTTCAGTTACAACTGTCAGGACCCATAGGAGTAATACCCCCAGTGAGCACAGGAGGCGCCGCTAAGCTCCAACAACTCAAACCCGCACACCTGTTTGTAACGTGACAATCAATAATCAACAAGTATTATAGGAGCACACAACAGAGGCAAGATTGTGGACTCTTGATCAGCCATCTACTGCCTTGCTTGCAATATCCTAGTGGGTCTTGTTTACTCATCAGTTTCCCAAGTCACATTCCTTGTGTGCTTCTGTTCCAGTCCTGAGTTCCTGTCCTGTCTGCACCAGTTTGCTGTACTCCTGTCCAGGTCTCATGTTCCAGTCCTGTTTTCCATCATGTCTCTGTGTCCTAGTACAAGTCAGGTACCCCTCTTCCGGTTACAGTCCTTGTAAAAATACCCTGCGTGTCTCTTTGTTCCGTGCTCATCGTATCACCGCTGCCCCCCATATCCCAATTTGCACTGTGCACTTGAGCTCACCATACTTTAAGTCTCTATCTGGATGTTACAATAATACACGTCCACGCGTGAGTCACGTCTGGACGTTACAATTACACTAACACACACATGCCTAGACCTGTGTATATTTTCCTTGAACACATTTCTGTTGCTGTTAAATAATCCATTAAATGTAGACAAGCATTCATTTTCGAATGAGTTATGTAACTCAGAATTAATATTTAAACATACATTTCAGTCTTTTCTCAGCTTCACCAGAAATTATTTTAAGACTTGGTTATGCTTTGGCCTAGGTCACTCTGAAATAATAATAAAATACATTTATTCTTCCATACACTAGAAATTACGGAACACCTCCATGATTTAAGGGAAAACCTGGAATTGCCAAGAGAAATTAAGTAGACAAAGTGACTATTAACTGAACATGAAATCTTTCATGGTAATTTAAATTTGTAGTTAGAAAGGATACTAAACTTTCCAAATAATATCCTGTTAATGAATAAATGTTGGAAAACCATCTTCCCAATGAACATATAGTGAATACAGAAGCAGTGTTCTATTCCATTTAATAATGTTTAATACTATGTACAGACAAGCAATGCATTTACTACTGTTAAAAAATATTATACAAGACAGACAAGATATTTTCATTTCATTGAGTGAACTGCAGAGCTGTGACTAAATAGAGAATGCAGTTCATGCAGGAGTTTGTCTATTCTTTGTAAACAAAATAAAGCAAGCTCATCTACATATGAACAGTAGTACAGCTCTAGTTGACTAAATCAAATGTACATCGCATAAACGTACCAGCACTTCTTTCTTTTTTTAGTACTGCATAGACATTAGATTTTTAACATTTACATACACAATACATAATTATAATATATGCCCAAAAGAGTTCCTGATCAAATGGCATCAAATCCCACGCCTGATGGTGTGGGGTTTTAGTGCTTTTCAGTAGCTCAGTCCAAACCAGTAAGATCTGCCCAGAGCAGCATCCACAGATTATTCCCATTCTGTGTCTTTATGATTTTTGTGTCTTCGATTCGGTATCTGGTCATGCTGTGTCCGAGGATTCCTTCCACAAGGTTCATAGCTATGGAAGAAAACAAACTGAATACAGTGCTTGCTCAAAGACAGAAAGAGGAGAGAAGAGAGACGCTTCAAGTTCAACAATCTGTGACTGCACTGAACATTTTGAGTCACCATTTATATTCTAGTTCAATGATTTTATTGTTTAATGGTTTTAATGTCATTTTACCATGTGTCAAATTAACTGCCATTAACAAGTCAAATGTTACTGATTGTATATAAAAGTCACATGGTTAGTTGTACTGTGCGTATAATTCATATACAGGTGGTCCCCGTCTTACGATGGGGTTACATTCCGCGAAACCCATTGTAAGTCGAGAATATCGTAAGTCGAAAATGCATTTAATACACCTGACCTACCGAACATCATAGCCTAGTATACGTGTGATGGCCATTACGGACTTGCGGCCTTCATGCTGGGCAATTATCTTAAGTTTCTCCTCAAGAGTAACTGCCTTCCTCTTCTCCTTCCCACCAGTAGCAGGAGACACAGATGGGCATTTCTGTGACATTATGGATGTACAAAACACAACCGCGTGACAGATGCGGATCGCTGCCACTGCCCAGTATCGTGAAAGAGTATCGCATCGCATATCACTTGCCCGGGAAAAAAAATAAAAAATTCAAAGTTCAAAGTACAGTTTCTACTGAATGTCTATTGCCAGCTCATCATCGTAAAGTTGAAAAAATCGTAAGTCAGAGAGCACCTGTATAAGCACTATACATTGCAAATAATGCACATAAAGCTCTTAACTCACATAATAGTAGTAAAGCTTAGGAACTTATATCAATTTAAAGTAATTACATAGCTTATAGTTAAGAACTTAATTTCTTAAATTGCAAAATATAAACTAAATATAAAGACCATTTGACCAAACAAATTACTACCCACCCATAAATAGGCAGATTTGTTTGGACCAAATTACAATTGCAACTATATTAACAAGCAATTGTTTAACAATACATGAACAATTAATTGTTTCAAAGGGAAGAGCAAAATAGAATCGAAAAGGACCCAGAGTTCCTAAACAAATGGCAAGTAAAAAGGTCACATCTTTTCAGTCCTAACAGAACATACCCAAGCAACAAAGACACAGAAGAGTGATCAAATTTAATTATAGACACACACACACACACACACACACACACACACACACACACACACACACACACAGATTAGTGGCAAGCAATGGAATTGCATTAAAAGGGTTAGGTTAGTAAGACTCTGAACAGAACAGAAGTGAAAAAAGCTCGGGTGAGGCTGCTTACTTACTGAGCTAAACTCTTTGAGTCAGACCACTGTTGAGAGGCCTATTGTTATATGAGATGTCTTGCTCTGGCAAAAATAAACAAAAAAAGATGAGATAAGCCAATGGAAGGACATGCTGATGACATCACGTGTCACCTCGCTCCAGCTTTCTGAACAGACGAGTATGGATATGATGGGTGTCATTGCACGTTTCAGAGGTAACGCAGCTTGTCTTTCACCCCGACCACAAAGGTTTATGCTTCACACGCACCTTACAGCAACCTGAAGATGTTTAGTATCGATAGAAGGGCTCACCACCTGAGGGGATACTTACTGCTGTGATGAAGCTGCTGCCCTGCGACTGGAGGTCCTGGTCCTTCTGGAAGAGAACTGGCGGGGGTGCCGGCGATGGCGGGGATGATGAGGAGGAGAAAGGGGACGAGTGCAGGGGGGAAGCCACATCGCTGGAGAATGTGTCCATGGCGATGGCAGCGCTAGGAGGGAGTGTAAGGCCATTGAGTCCGCCCACGCTGTCGCTGGACGTGCACTGGGAGGACGTCTCTGAGCTTTCTGTGACTGTGGGGCAACACACAACGCCAGGGAAATAAGAATTCAGAATAAACACCCCACACTAATGTGGGATTCTTCTCAGTTACAATTCAGAACACAACTCAAATATTCCCAGGTGTGGTAACTCACTCATGGATGGTTGCCTGCCACTGTCCTGCTCCAGCTCATCCTCCTCAATGCAGTCGTAAGGCCAGTGTCCAAAGGAGGCACCCCCCGGGAGTGAGTGGGCAGGTGAGGGGTACAGGTGCAGGTTGAGGGAGCCCAGCAGCGAGGATGAGGAGTGACTGCTGGAGGAAGAGGTGCTGCTATTGGAGATGGTGGAATGAGGCCTCTTGAAGGGTGCAGAGTGGTCAAAGGATGATGCTGTGATGGAGGCCATGCTTTTGGACTCTGCTGGTAGAGTAGGGCAGAGACATGTTATTATATTATTATTATTATTACTACTAGGTTTTATAAAAAGCCTTTGTCCTAAACACCGTAGAACGCTAGCTATACTATACCAAACTCCTTAAAATCATTCACTTAATTATGCCCCTTTTTATTTCAGGAGCAGCAGGTAGTGTAGTGGTTTTAGCTGCTGACTTTGGACTCAGAGGGTGCAGAATCAAATCCCTCTTCCTGATGTAGTACCCTTGAGCCAAAGCACACACACACACACATTTTCAGAACCGCTTGTCCCATACGGGGTCACGGGGAGCCAGAGCCTAACCCGGCAACACAGGGCGTAAGGCCGGAGGGGGAGGGGACACACCCAGGACGGGACGCCAGTCCGCCGCAAGGCACCCCAAGCAGGACTCAAACCCCAGACCCACTGGAGAGTAGGACCTGGTCCAACCCACTGCGCCACCGCACCCCCTGAGCCAAAGCACTTGGCCTGAATTACTCCAGTAAAATTACAAAACAGTATAAATGAGTAAATAGTTTTAGGCAGATTAATACTGTCGATCACTATTGATAAAAGTGTCAGCTAAAGAAATGAATGTAATGCAAGCAGAGAAAGGTAACTCACTCATACACACAAACAAATGCCACAATCATTTTAGAGCCACAAATTAACCTCAAGGATATGCAAAGCTCATGCAAACTGAGCCGGATGCAAACCTATGTTTGAAACCAGAGCCCAGGACTTGTGAGGCACCACAACAACATCCTGTGCCATCATACTGGAGTGAAGGGAAAGAGGCACAGCAAACGAAAAAAAGCAAACATGGCAGGAGAGACTTCCTCACACCTTCCGATAGCATTTACTTCACGTATTCTTTAAATTTTTGCCATGACCATAAGGATGTAACCCAGTGATTGTGAAATACCCCAATTTTTTCCAGATGCCTAAGCTGCACAAAGTCCCAAAATGTACACATGATGGCTGAATGGGTAAAAATGTGTGAAGAGATCCATGTGACACTAATTGCATCTTATTCAGGATATTTCAAAGTGCCCTCAGAGAGTGCATGCGAAACACCTGCGATAAGGACATGCCCAGACAAGCTCAGTATTCTCATTCCTGTAGACAAAATAGTGCATCAGCACACACCCCGCTCCTGTAATATATGGGCTGATAAGTCCTCCAGATGGTCTGGTTGTCTTTGAGTCTAAGAATGCCCGTATATTTCTAGGTGGAAAAAGGAAAGCCTTGAAAAAATGTAATGAAAGCTGTCTAGTAGAATGCTGTGGGCTCTAGTTCTGCAGACCTATCCAGAATGAGTCAGGAGTCCAGATGTCGGAGAGATGGGGGCAAAATAAATTACATTCAAGAAGCTGTTATGACCTAACTTATAAGTGAAACCAGGAGAGGTAAATGGAACTGTGTACAATGCTAAGGACAAACATCACCACATACATGGAACTGGGGGGGAAAAAACATGGTGAGGTGAAACAAAGAATTGCTTAAGTTGTCTGCTCTCTTCATGCCTTAAACAATATACCTGATCCCTTCATGGTGTAGTCAATGGCCCGGTCACTGATGGCTGCTTCACTGGGTTTGATATCCATGAAGGGTTTGTTGCCAATCCCCATGGACACCATTTCCTGCATCCGTAGCTCTGCAGACCAAAGTAAGTTGACTAAACACGTATGTCTGTTCAAGGACAAGGACATGGTGCTTAGGTTTAAATACGCAGTGCACTCGATCTTATGATTAGATTTGGATGATAAGGGATACGGTCAAGATCCCACTGACTCTTTCGATGCTTCTGACTCCTTTCTGGACTCCCACCTCGGTTGCGCAGAGCTTGTCTCCACAGGATCTTGCCAATGATGGAGGTCCAAGCAGCCTTCACCTCGACCGAGCTGGCCTGGAGGATGAAAGTGTCCTGGGACTTCCTGCGCCGGAACCAGATCTCGAACCGCAGCCCACTGTCTCCAACATTCTCTGTCATGCCGATCTCTGCTGTCTGAGGGAGCAAAACGAACCAGATCGAACTTCTCTTACTGACATGTTGACACGTACCTTTACACAAAGTACAGACAAAGACTTTGTGGGTTTTAAAATAATCATTTATTTCAATATGAGTCAGTCTTCACTGAAAATTATTATTGGAAATGAATTTTGGCTCATCAAAAATTCTGTGCAGTTTAACAGCACACAACTACAATTACAACTGTGCTGTTGCCTCAAGAGGAACAAAAGGAAACACGTATTTGAAAAAATCTTTTCATGTTAACACCATACCTCACATACCAGAAATATCTGTTGAAACTTAAGGTATTACCAATCCATTATTTGAATTATAGTTTTTCCACAGGCAATACCACAACTGACAAGCTCATCATTTTTCTTTCTAAGTGTAGAGCTGAAAGCTTTCGTCTACCCCTCTGCTGTATACTTACATGCTTTACTCAGTTACTCTATGTCAAACATTGCTTAACTTGCTGTACAACCAACTGCATTCAATCAAATTATAGTCATTTTCATACAAATGGATGACCCTGAAAGTAAACAAGTATATGGATAGTTTTCAGAGTATCTGACCTTTGATATTAAGTTCCGTACCTTTAAACATAATCATCGCAGTTAAACATGCAAACACGTCATATGATAAAGTTCAATAGAATTATTTTGAGGAAATCTCTGTTAAAATCCAGACTGAATATCTCCCATTGTGAAAGCTCTTTCACCTTGTAGGACTGCTTGTAGATGTAAATGTCATAACCCCCATCAATCTTCTTAGTTTTGCTGAAGAGGATGAGGTCCTCAAATAAAAAGACATGACGGAGGTACTTCCTGCGTCCACACCAGACGACGAACTCATCCTGACACCGGAGCTGACCCTGCTCTTTCAGGTTTACCTGGAGCCCAAGCAAGAGAGAGGCCGGGGTCATAAGTCATGGGAGAATTCATCAATAATGGCAGTTTATCATGGGAGTCAAAGTCACAGTTATCTACTATGCTCATCTTAAGCCTGCTGAGCTCTTGTGCTGATGTCATATCCACCCACTAGTCCAATAAAAACACATTTGCCTTCTCCACCCATACGCACATCACATCCACGAATAGCATCCATAGCCAGCAAGTCATTGCCATGGCGGAGCTGGAATTTGACCATCTCCTCAGCCGTGCGGAGATCACTCAGCTCCTGTTCCTGCGAGTGGCTACACTCCTTGATGAGGTCCTTCAGGAGCAGAGCATACTTGCTCATGCGCTGGATGGGCTTCAGCAGGTAAGAGGCCAGGTCCATCTTATCCCCCAGCTCCACCTGCTTATTCTTAGCACCAGGAGAACAGCAGAGGACCACGGTTATGGGACTCAGAAGTGCTTAAAACTCTATCAACAATGACTTCTGTCACCATTGCCAATGATTTCAAACAGGCAACCAACCTTGAAAAACCCATTGCCATGGCTAGTTAGGAGTGCATCAGACTGGGGCTTGTTTTTGCTGTAGAGAGCGTACATCCCAAACTGATCCTCCTGGAATAAAGACAACAACCCTCTTATAAGTGTACATGGACGTGATCTTTCCTCAAATAAATACAACAGGAATTTGGAAGCTTAGTACTGTGTAGCAATGGTGAGTCAGTTGAAAAGCCACTGGCAATAGAAAGGGAATGGTGTATTTAAACACGTCTACACATCATCTGGCACCACTTGGGCATTCTGATGATGCCATGATGATCCCAGATCCCTATTTCCATTCATCCAACTTCAATGACCGCTTGTTCTGAGCAGAGTTGTGGAGTGTTATCTATTTATTTATTTTAATTTAGTTAACTGATGCTTTTCTCCAAAGCTACTTAGGTTTGTATTCTGAGTTGCAGTGATTTACAATGATTTATCCAGTTACAATCATCATACCCATTTACAGAGCTGGGAAATTTTTACTTTATGAATTCAGGGTATGAACCTCGATGAAAGGTAAGACAGAAGGAATAGGGATTTAAGTCCAGGTCATTCAAGTGTAGGGTAACTTTGTTCTTTTTACAAAAGACTGATACAAACACATTTACTCCTGAAATCAATTATTAAATTAACCATCGGCCTGGGTTCAAGGGACCTACATAATGCAGGAAGCAGCTGCTGACTGAAAGAGGGGCATGAGCACAGCGCTCCAGCTCCTTCAGGAAGTACTGGCCATGGAAGTCACACAGCTTCTCCAAATTTCCAAAGATGATGCTACGCTTCCCACGCAGGTCCTGCGGCAGGTCGGCCCGCTCCATCTCCGGGAAATAGTTCTCGATGATATAGGTGAGGGATCGTACGTATTCCCTCTCGGTGGCAATCATCTCATCCATGATATGCTGGACTTTACTGTCAAAGTCAGGGAACTCAATGAAATCACGAGATTAAATTACCCAAAAAAGCAATCTCCAGAAATGGGAGAAAAAATTCTATACAGTAGTAAAACCACATTTGATCTCTTCTCTTCCTGAGATAAGTAAGGCATTTAAGTGCCAAGAAGCTAAACTTGTGCTGGTACCACTCGTTCAAGAGGTGCTGCAGGACAGATGAAATTTGTATTGTTCAGCAAAAAAGCCGGAAATGGTCTGAAATTGAACTTTTTCTGATAATACAGCCATTTTTAAGGATATTCTCTAAAACATCACAATGGATGGTCAAAGAGCCCTTATATTTAGTTCTGGCTGATTTTGACCCATGATTGCCAATGGTCTCTTACTTGCTCTGCTTCTTGTCCTCCTCCATGTGTCTGCAGTTCACCCCAGCAGGGGAGGACATACTACGGCTGCGACCCAACCCTGGGCTCTTGATGTCAGGCCGCTGGTACTTCTTCTCCACACACACGTTGTTGGCCACTTCCAACCCTTTGATATAGACACCTGTATATCCATGCAGGCTAACTTCAGTGTGGCCAGCTTCCCGGGTGGACAGTTCATAGCTCATTGTCTTCTTCATGATCTTCTTCAGTGGCTGCTTGCGGTGTCTCGTGGCTGGGGAGAAGGCCGGCTCTGACTGGCAGGAGGCAAAGGAGTCGATAGTGCAGTCGCTGTCCGTGTCATCGAACAGTGATGGGCGGCGACTCGGCCCCTCACTCTTGGGTGAGCCAGGAGGGGGTGCAATCGGGAATGCAGGTGGGCCCCTGCAAAAGGGGCTGGGAGTGCGGGTCCTTGCATCCTCACTGTCGAGGGAAAGTCCTGCCCGGGGATCAGGAGGTGTAATGTCAGAGAGCAGGCAGGAGGACCCTTTAGATGGGACTCTTGCTTCCACTGGCTCAGGAGCTTCCAAGGCCACCTGAGCCCTGGCCAGTGCTTCCTCCAGCTCTTCCCGGGTCTCCTGGCATTTGTGCCAGAGGTCATTCCACTGCTTGAGCTCCCGTGCACTGCTCAGGTTCAGCACCATCTCGTTTAGGGAACTGAAGTTCTCTGGTGAGAACTTGGTGGCTTCATGATGATAGTCCTGGAGAACCTGTACCACTGCTGGGGTGAAAGGGGAGTTGCTGTTGTCCGTGCTCAAACTCTGTAAGTAATCCTGGCAGTGCTCCATCCACTGATCAGCCTGTAAGAGGACAGACAGTTCCTTAGATACCCAATTATGCACCCTAATGTCCAACATTCCGATCTAATACAATAATTTCAAGATGTACAAAGAAGGTGGTTAGTTTTTGTCTATCTGGGAAAAAGTGATTATTTTAATACAACTGTCTGGAGAAAAAAGTTGAAAAATAAGTCTGAAGTTGTAAAAGGGAGTCTTACTGAGTCGTAGAACTCATACAGGTTGAGCAGAAGGTCAAGCTCTGCTTTTCGCCGCTCAGTGCGAGCAAGGACAGAGCTGAGGTACTGCTTGAAGTCAGACAAAGTGGCGCTGGGGATCATCTTTGATTCCCGGATGAGCTGTAAACCCCGCTTCTGATGTTGCTGCGAGACAAGAAAACACTGGAACCTTCAGACATCTTGAGTAGCATCTTGGAATATCATCTTTCAACAGCTATCAATATCTTTCTCTAAAAGAAAAATAAAAAGTGTAGATGCTCAGCTGTAAATCCTAAACTAAATTAATGTCATAAAAGTCTCGGAAAATGATTCATTTTCATTTCATTTCATGATACAGAGTTTATCAGTGGACACACTCCACACATTTGTAATGTATCTTGTGCTAGAACAAGATCTCACAATTGCTGCCAGTTCTTAAATCCTTCACACTCTGGCAGATTCACGTGCATGGTTTTCTAGGAAACAGGATATTTACTGCTGCCTCATTGAAGAAGGAGCCCATTTTTAGCTTCAGCTGTTTGAGATTCCTCAAAGACATGTTCATGGAGTCCAGAGAAATGAGGTATTTCTCCCCCTCAACGCTGAACCACAGCTTGATCTAGAGAGAGAACGGTTCACATGAACTGACTTTTGAAATGCATTTTATACATACATGTTATGTTACAGAAACTCATGTATGTTCAATAAAAGGCACAAATATAACTGATGGTTGCCTTATTGACATTATGTCTTACTTGAGCACTCCCCTCTTCAAATCTACGTGTTTCCAGGAGGTTCTCCAGCCTTTTCAATGACTTGTTTGAGAGTATCACAAGTTTGTGGACTTCCTCATCGACCTGGTTGTACAGCACACTCACCAAGTCAACCGCATCCCTGAGAATTAAATCACTGATCAGTCTGAGAACTTCTGCTCCTCACAAGAAAAATCATACAGAAAAATCAAGCTATACAGAAAGGCAATTCAGAAGAAAGCTCCTTGACTTTTTTTAGCAAGTAAATGACACTGCACTGTGTTTGTTTAGTAAAATAAAACATCATTATTATTTATTTGATGCTTTTCTCCAAAATACCTTGTTAGTTTCCTACACTAAGCTACTTAATAATTAATTTGTTCTACAGCGGGGTACTTTTACTGCATCTATTCAGGGTAAGTTCCTTGATCGAATGCTGTACAACAACAGCGGGGTTTCAAATACAAGTCCTTCGATTACAAGATGACAGCTCTAACCAACATGGCACATGCTGCCCAATATATTAAGTCTTATAATAACCAAGCAACTACTATGTCACAACAGTACCTATAACCGTCATTTTCACAAGCCTCCTCTTTCCGGATCCGAGCTAAAACAGTCCCGCCCTCCAGCCTGAGTTGGATCAGATGCGTGTCATCCAACACACTCTTCATCAGCCGCTTCTGTTGGTCAATGACCTCCTCCACATCCTGCAAGAATGAATCTTGTTCAGTTTTGTGTGCTGTGTAATGATGTATATCTTTTGATGAAACAGTTATGATGTTACCTCTAAGAAAATTAGGTACACATGGTCTTTATAAACTACAAATAGGTCAAAGTTAAAAAAAAACTGATACATTTTTTCCATGGTAATATAGTGCCTGCAAATAATATTATATAATACTATACTATAATAAAGGACATTTGCATACAGTATGCATGTATAACTTAACAGAAGTGAAAATATATCTTCTGTAGTTGAAATAATGGGTTCTTGAAAAAGAACTCAATTGTCATATACAAAGTGGGTGCAATGTGCTTCTGGTATGGCAGGTTGCCATGGTTACATACCTTGGCAGTGTGTAGTTTGCCACCAGAGCTGAGAGTGGCAATGGAGCTCTGAAGAGAGGAAACAGCTGACCTGCAGCTGCTGGCGAAGGGTTCGATTTTCTGCCGGTTTCAGACAGAACAATTAAAACACCATAGCATTTACTATCAGCCAAACCATCCAATCCTATATTCCAGATGTATACAATATACTAAAACACTGTATAGGGATCTGTCTATTTTAATTAGCTGTGGTGTACTGAAAGTCATATCATTTACATTCTCTGAACTAGGCTGTGGTCTGCATGGAGTTTCCATGTTATATACGGAGGTGGTTTCAGGATAAGATCAAAGTGCTTCGGCAACCTTACCCTTCTGAACTGTACCCAGTGGTTGTGGTCATAGGCGAAGCTGCCCTCCAGGTCCCGAGTGAGATGGCTTGCATCCACATGCTTCTGCAGAGCCTTCAGGGAGGTGAGGAGCTCACACTACGGAGAGGGAAAAAACATAATGGTTCAAACTTTGCTTCCTGTTCAGTGGCTTCGTTTACCTGTTTATATCCACACTGATGTACTAATAAAATACACACATCCACATAACACTGGGACACATACAGCAGTGTCCTAGATTTGATGGAGAGCAGCATGGTGGTATAGTGGGTAGCACTGCCTCCTAATAGCATGTGGGTGGTTCGGGCATAGGCTTGAAGGAGTTTGCATGTAATTCCCGTGTTTGAGTGGGTTTCCACTGGGCACACCCATTTCCTCCCACAGTCCAAAGACGTGTTCCAGGTGAACCGGTAACTAAATTGCATGCAGTGTGCGAATGTGTGTGGCCACTCTGCAAAGGACTGATGTCTCATTCAGAGTGAATCCAACTTGGCCTTGTGCCCTGTACTTCAAGGATAGGGTCCTGAGTGCCACAACCCTGATAAACAGTTAAGAAAAGTGAACAAGTGAGAAGATCTGATGCGGCTGTTCGGTACTGAGGTTATAAGTACAGTGGTTTGTGACCAGTTCTAATTCTGGAATCAAAACAAAACCATTCAATTGCAGCGTGTAAGCCGAGTATCTTTTCAGCGTTCAAGTGGAATATCCCAGGAATGATAATTCAGTTTCGTTTTGCATGTGAACCCCAGCTCCTTTCTTCCACGTGCCCACTGATTGATGTTGCGGTGTGACAGGCACACGTTCGCCCTTAACGAGGAGGATTACATTCCCCAGTAGACGTGTGCCTTCACGCTGACATAGCTCCGACATTCCTTTTCCCATCATCCGCCATGTGACGCACCAATTCCGTTTCAGCCGATGTCAGGGGTCTCATGTCAACACGCTGCCACAACTCAAAGGTCAGCTATTCAACTCTTTTACGACTTGCATTCATCTAACGTTGACAAGGCTGTGGTCCTTACAACTGTCACCTGGGCTCTTCTGAGGATAGGTAATGTTCCTAATTCCATTACAAATGAGAAAAGAACTTGTAAGAGAAGAAGGGTACGATTTACACTGAATCGCTAGAGAAGGGTGTCATTACAGGACCTATTTAGGGAATTATTTTTCTTCATTGTAGATTAATAAAATATCTCTGTCAAATGGATTTTTTACTACATTTTACTGATGCTTCCATTACCTGGACTGTAAAGTCTCTCAAGTCAGGCCTTGATGCGTTGTCCTTGTCCACAAGCCACAGTACTGAATAAAGTGCATTAGGCAGGAAAGCCTTGGGAAGGAACAGAACAAAGTCATAGTTAGCTTGTATTATGTACTGTATATATGTCACATATTATATATACATATATATTTTATATAGTGTGGGATTATATTGACAGAATAAAATAATTCCTGCTATTGCTCTTTAAAATGATGCTGTTTTCAAAAAAGGGGGGTGTGGTGGCGCAGCGGGTTTGGCAAAGGCCTGCTCTCTGGTGGGTCTGGGGTTCATGTCCCACTTGAGGTGCCTTGTGATGGACTGGCATCCCGTCCTGGGTGTGTCCCCTCCCCCTCCAGCCTTACGCCCTGTGTTGCCAGGTTAGGCTCCGGTTTGCCACGACCCTGCTCAGGACAAGCGGCTTTAGCCAATGTGTGTGTGTGTGTGTGTGTGTGTGTGCGACTGTAAAACTTTAGAAGAGACGAGATCCTCATGGTGGATCCCCTTCTCTTCTGTGGAAGTTGACTGCGTGTTTTGGACAATAACACCCACCATGTGGTCTCGAGGGCAAGTGAGAACAGGCATTCCCACAACCCCTTGGGACTGGAATTCAACTAAACTATTTTGGAAATATCAACAAGAAGAAGCGGAATAAGCAGGAGGGCCATTTTTGACAACAGACAAAAGCAGAATGAAGAGTCAAACCACTGCTGTGCCCTGAAACATAAGAGTGTTTGTGGAAGAAAGTGGTGTCAGGTACGACAGCGAAGGTTCCACCTGGAGTTCGGATAAGGATGCGAGCAGAAGTTGGCTCGGTTGCTGTCGGCGCGTGTCCATCAGCATGATGATGCCCTGATCCCTCTTCTCCTTCCTGGAACCAGATCAGGGAGGAGGACAAGAAAATGTGTCTGGGCCGCTCAACTCCAGGTCACATCCTGCCAAATGTCTTTTATCTCAGAAGTTACATCTTACCAGGAATATTAAAGATCTTTTACAATTCTCAAAATAATAATACAGATCTATCCCTGTGATATAAAGTTCTCATATTGGCATTGGATGATACACTGCAGCGGTCTCCACCATCAAAACCTGGACTGCGACAAGACAAAATGCTTACCGAAGGGTGGTGTAGTAGTAGCCAAAGAGGCAGGTGAGGTCTTTGGCCGTAAAGCTCTCGCTACTCCACACCGAGTTCCGAGTGCACACCTGTAGCACCGCCCGCCCACTGCGGTCCCTGTTTCCTGTGAAACACACAGCCAGACACAAAACAGCAGAATACAATAATGAATGTTGACTTTGCCAAAATACTGTTTCTAAAAAATGCAGTGTCATGCAGGTGTTTCAGCGCCTATTTCTTTGGAACAGTCTCCCCAAGTCAAAGAAAGCACTACTATGACAGATGCAGATTGCTTGCCGTAACCCACCTGGCAGGATGACGGCCCCTGAAAGCAGTAACTCCTGGTTGACCTCCGACACGAGTCGAGGAAGGACGCAGTCAGTAGGGGGCGCTGGCGGAATCCCAAACTGCTGTTTGGGGGTCGCACTGGTGGGTTTAGGAGATTGGGGCACTTCTCCGCTGTGGCTGTTGCGTCTGCGCTCCGTGTCGGAGCCGGACCCATGAAGCCCTGTCGAAGGAATGAGGCATGTTGTCATGGTGATTTGGTGAAAACCTTGTCATTAAAGCATCTGCTCTCTGCTGCCCAGTTTCCAGAGACTAAAAGCCACAACCAGCTAACTTTGGATGGGCCAGTGGATCATATAGTGGTTAAAGCAGTCCTTTTGCAATCTAAAGGACCCACATTTGAATAACACTCTGCTGTTAGACCCTTGATCAAAGTACCTCAACTGATACAGTAAAAATGACTCAAATCATTGCAAGGCTCTTAGTATACAAACTTAACATTGTACATTACATTGAACAACCTCATCTAAATAACGGTTAAAAATTGTCTTTATGATCAAAATCATCGTTCCAGGAAAAGTCATCAGCAAGAACCAACTAAGATTTCAAGATGACTCTATGGGCAACAGGAGGTGTACTGGTTAGAGACCCTGCCTATTGAGTCCTCAAGCTTGAATCCCAACTACCGCTTGCGCACCCTTGAGCAAGGTACTTACCCTGAATTGATACAGTAAAAACCGCCCTGCTGCACAAATGGGTAAATTAATGCAAATAGCACAACAAGATCAGGTAAATAAATAAATGAAAATATATACCCCCAAAACAAGTTATAATAAAACTTCCAAAGACCATGTAATCCTAGTGAGCAGGGCATAATAAAACTGTGAAGTCAGGATACATTTATTCACGTAGCAGACACTTAGCAGAAGATACAATGATCACTATGTAGTCTTTTACCTGACTCCTTTGCCCAATGTGTCTTAAGGTGTTAAATACACTGCGGTAAACTCCATCTATACAGTGGTGCAATGTAACCTACAGATACATACTGTACATATAGACTGTGGGCAATCTGGAGTCACTAGGCAACTTAAAAGATGTGTCTTTGGATTGTGGGGGGAAACCCACACAAACACGTGGACAACAAGCAAACTCCACACAGAGCAAGCAGGGATCAAACCCATGTCCCGTCGCACCATCCGCTGCACCAACATGCCATGCGGGACACCACGTTAAAGGCATATCAGGTGCAATCACTTTTCTGGCCTTCAGAACCACTTCATTAGAGGAGATATAGGTGTTCTGAGTGCTAGATGAGAGCCCAGCTACATGCTGTGTGTGTCGTCTCCAACTTCAACGCCACCGTCCCGTCTCCTCTTCCCTGTGTCGTGTCAAGGTGAAACTGCTGCCCCCGTGTCGCGTCAGTCCTTACTCACCGCGAATGCCAGGTGTTGCCACTGACTCACACACACTAGAGGGCTGTGGTGCTATTACTGTGTGTCGTCATCTCCCCACAGCTCAAAGTTTCTCCCCCCGGGACCTGCTCAAATAGCTCCTGACGCTCCCAGGTGGCCTGGCTGTTGACAGACTTTCTTCTGGCCCCGAGGGAGAAACCACAAAACATAGCCCCAACACAGAAAGGACAAGTGGCGGGCACTACATGGAACAAACCTTTCACATAGAGCACAGCAGCTCATTAATAACTTTATAAAATCTGAAAAATTAGTATTATTATATTTCGATCACACCATTGCCAAAGGCAACTTATAATATTAACAAAACAAGCTCCTTATAATAATTTTCCAACTTATATACCAGGGTATTCTTGCTGTATGAACTCATTTTAAGTACCTTGATCAAGGGTATGAAATCAGAAGTGGGATTAGAGCCAGAAACTTCCTGAGCGAAAAGTGCTGCTCTGAAAACATCCAACCTATAGTGTGGATGACTTGCATATATTTCTTGACGCTAAAATATTCCATAAGATAGAAGAAATGTGAAACACCATCCAAACGCACTCACACCCACACAGCGGAATCTGCAGTCTATACCTAACAATAGTCCGAAAGGCTGTGTATGTCGCTGAACTCACTCACACAAATCAAATTTATTTTCATTCCTGTCTGACAATAATAATGGCCATCTCGTATGATCCTCCTTTAACCCTCGTTCCAGCACAACGGAGTACGTATCAGCGAGGCGACAGTCCCTGTGCTATGACAGGCCCAACCGCATTGCTCGTAAAACTCAAAGCTTGTTTTAGATGAATTGATCCGCAAGGAAAGTTCCTTTCCGGATACCGCAAGTGTTCACCTTCATGAGAGAAGGTAGAATTTCCTTTGAATTTTTTTTTCAATATATTATTATTATACAGGGGGGTGCGGTGGCGCAGTGGGTTGGACCGCAGTCCTACTCTCCGGTGGGTCTGGGGTTCGAGTCCCGCTTGGGGTGCCTTGCGACGGACTGGCGTCCCGTCCTGGGTGTGTCCCCTCCCCCTCCGGCCTTACGCCCTGTGTTACCAGGTTGGCTCTGGTTCCCCGTGACCCTGTATGGGACAAGCGGTTCTGAAAATGTGTGTGTGTGTGTGTGTATTATTATACATTGCAGCTGTTTCCCACACACCTTTTTTTTAAATTTATGCTTATTTCACTTATCTTTCATTATTAACTGGGGGCAGTTGGTAACATAGTGGTAAGCGCTGATGCCTTTGGACTAAAAGGTCATAGGTTTGAACCTCACCTCCAGCTGTGATACCCTTGAGCAAGGTGCTTTCCCTTGAATTGCTCCAGTAAAAAATTACCCAGAAGGATAAATGGGTAAATACTCATGAATAACTTAACATTTTAAGTCACTAAATGAATAAACGGAAATTTAGAGGATGGTATTGCGGCGTAGCACTGAGCGACTCACAGCGCTAGGACTTTGGGTTTGACTTGACTCAGTTTGTGTCAAGTTTGCATGTTTGGACCCGAGTCCACGCGAGTTCCCTCTGGGTGCTCCAGTTTCCACCCACAGTACGAGCGCATGCTATTCGTAATCAACACATATCATAAACCGATGTAAATTTTTCCACTGCAGCGGAAACCCCTGTGGACACCAGTGTGTTAGAATCACGCTGGGCGTGTGGCTTGTACAGGCCCGGAGACATTGTCCTCCAGCCCCCTAACACTTCCTGTCTACGCGGGTTACAACAGTTCCGTGTTCACAGGCAGCCAGACCGCGCGCGCATCGAGCCGGGCGCTGAAACTCCACACCGGCCCGGAAAGCACCATTCGCTGGCTGATGCTGCTAACCACGGTGGTTTTCAAAAGGTCTCGGTTTATGTCAAGGGGTCTGTATTGTGATAGGCAGCGGTGCAAATAAAGAACGCTCCAAGTCAAGCGGCGCTCGGCATCAGGTGGAAAGTTACCCCCGGTCAAATTTTTGAGCATTTGCTCTTGAGGTAGGGCCAAGTCAATTTTCAGTGCTCTGACATTCCAGGCATGAATGTCAACTACCTGGGGACAGGTACAACCTTCAGTTCCTTCCCCCGCCATCTCCCCTGGCATCCTGGCTACAATAAGCCACATTGTGTGTGATACAGACAATCAGTCTGGGACCAGAGCTCTGCTTCCCAGAGCCGCGAGCTGCGGCCAGGTGCGGCTTGACCTAGGGGTCGTTCGCATCTGAAACAGAACCTCGCAGGAATAAAACGCCACTGTCTTTGTGTCTATTTCAAGAGAGACGACTCAATGGCAACAACAGTGTTCAGCACAAGGGCCAGAAGAGAGGTCAAGAACCATCCATCAATCTTCTTCCAAACTTCTCCAGCTGAAAATGGTAACGATGCAATGCACTTCTGCTACAGTTTATATTAAATGGCGTAGAGATTTCCACCAGCTAAAGCCTCCGATGAATGAAGGATCTAATTCCTAGCTCCGGATTCAACAACCACTGAGCACAGGGCTTTGCGACCAGAGCGGAAAGCAGCAGAGCCCCTCCTGCGCCGTGCCAAGGGCGATGCGTCAGGCTGAGACACGTTTTCCTGGGAAGGGCACTGCGTAACCGCAGACGGTGGGCCAAAACCAACACTGCATCTTCATCTTGATGCGCCCAGCGACACACATTAGGAGTGCCGCAGACATCCAGGGCTGTGTCTCTACACCACGCCCCCCCACTCGGCACCGCACGCCACCTGTGATAATTATAGGCTTGAGCAACGCGTCAAAACCGCACCGTAGAAACCATCCGAAACTAACTAAATCCTGGCGGTCGTAAATGTGCGAAAACAAAACATGAATCACCTCATGGAAGTCAGCGAACTGTTTGCTGAGCATGCCGAGGGCAAAAAGGTAGTGGACAGCGACGCTGGTAGGATTACGACACATTCGGTCAAAAACAAGACCACGTGGTACTCTCTGTATTTCAGTTGAAACTGACTGTCACAAATCCCTCCCAAAGAGATTAACCCTGGCCTCATTTATCATTTTCTCCATAAAGCAGAGAAAAATTTAATACGTTCTTGTCTTCTGGCGAGTAAAACTTCACCCATGCTCCTTTGGGCCAGAGCCCAATACGACCAGCACGGTTACTCCGAACGGAATGTGTACCTGAATCATCCTTGATGAAACTCCTCCTCTCCGCAGCTTGAAATGCTGTTTCCAAATCCAGCTTCCTGAATTTGAGGGCATAGCCATTCATGCTCTTCTTCAGAGGGCTGCTATCAGAGCCCCCAGAAGATGAGCGTGCCCTGTGACCTTTGACCTGCGAGGCCTTGTTTGTCCGCTCCAGAGATTTGGCCCGCCTCTCTGACCTACTTAGTTCTGGGGTTTTGAGCCCTCGCTGAATGGAGAGGATGGACGAGTGAGATTGGGGCTCCTCCCCTCCCAGCCACCCCTTGGGGGTCGTCCTTCTGGGGCTGCGGGTGTCTGAGGCGCCGCTGGTCAGCGACACGCTGTCCTCTTTGGGAGTGGGGGGTGAGCTCTGCTCCGAGCCTTCCTCCAGGATCGACTCGGAGCTGGAGCCCAGGTTCATGGGGTTCTGCAGGGCCTCCATGTAGGACTTGCGGAACAGCCGCCGTGTCTCGAAGGCTGCGGAGTCCCGGGGATGGCGACGGCGGGGGCCCGGGTTACTGAGGTCCGTGCCAATGGAGAGTGACCTGGGGCCCCCAGATTCCCCATCTTGTGCTTTCCCCACGGTGGCCAAAGGCGACAAACCAGGTTTAGTGGTAACAGCCTTGCGCTCTGGGTTGTGGGGCTGATGCTCCCTGGGCCTCGGTGGCAGAGCTGTCCCCATGAGGCCCCTGGGCGGCCCAGGCTCGGAGACTGTCGACTCGGCGCCCTGCGAGTGAAGGGACTCTCGGGAGCTGCGGTGGCTATCCAGGGTCCCTGTGGAGCCACTAGTGCTGCAGGTGCTGAGATGGGCCCGGAAGGAGCCGCCGCGACGCGCCTGCATGACAGCGTCGGTGGTGCTGCTGACCAACAGCGGGTTGACCACGTTCTTCCACGGCGTGCGGTAAACAACTGCTCCAGTGCTCAGCAGGCAGTTTTGCAGTGGGTGCAGATTGCGGTCGCGCGTCACATTCTGCAGGAAGTCGGCAGCGAAGATACTACCATACATGCTCTCCGCCACAGGGATCTCGACAATGGCCTGCCCGCTTGGCGACAGGCATTTTATCACCAGCTTGACCGCCTTGCGGCCCAGGGGAACCACCTGGAGGTAGAAGTCACCCTGCCTCAGTCGGACCTTGTGCAGTGGGGCAAGTTGCAGGACCACCTTCTCGTGGATGCAGAGTGGCCAGCCCTCGTGGTAGAACAGCAGACCTTTGAATCGTAGCTGGGAGACACAACAAAGTAGAATGAATGAGTCACATGCGAGTCACACTCATAACATGTCAATTTATTGCAAAATCAACATAGCTGCGAGGCACTTCAAACAGTGCGTGTACACACTACGTGCCTTTTCGTTTTATAAACATTCGCCAAGGGTATATTGTATAAGAGAGATTCTCAGCACAGATTCTTGGTTTTGGCTCAGATGTGGCAGAACGAGTACCCTCTCTCCCTCAGCGCTGCTGAATCCTTCCAAGCGTTCTAGGAAAGTCTCAAAACTTGCTTTTGGACACACTTCTTTCTCGATCTCCTAAGGACAACATCAGTTTGCATCACACCGTCTGAAATGATCTTATATGTAACTTCTCCCTGACTCAGTTCTACTACTTGACTAATGTGTGTCAGAAAAATGGCAGTAGCAGACCTAATAATGGTGAGTCTGCATGTAAAGCTCTTGATTGTGAAACTCAGTTTTTTACACTCACACACACAGACACACACACACACACACACACCACTATTGTGTGTGTGTGAAAATCACAATGAGTAACACTTAGATCTCATATACTGTATCTACATTTGTGCGTGTCTCAAATACATAATATAGGAACGATGCAATTTCACTTTATTAATTTTTTCTTACATACAACATAACTTACCAATAAAATAATTTTGTCGTTAACCTCCAAATATTTGTTTGCAAAACTTTTGAAAGCCTAAGCTTATAGCTAACTGTCTTCAGCACATTATGTTTCCTGAACTTAGTTTATGACATGACCAACCCTCAAACTAAATGTCCCCAGTGGGACATTTTTATAGCAAGATGACTGAAACATCCGCTTCCCTGAGATACAGGAACAAGCATTATCTTAATGACTTTCCCAGCATGCATTTCTCCAGCCAAAAAATCTACACACAACCCAAAGGATGCACTAAAATAAGCACTGAACATAAAAAAAATTGTTTTCCTTCTGTACACTGAGTGGAGCTAACATATAAATTGAAGATTTGGCAAAAAAGTTGACATCTAGTACTGAAATTTGACTGGAGGACTAAGTTGTTCCTATGAAACAAAGTGGACTCAAGCGAAGCCTCCCCCATGCCACTTTAAGCATGGCAATCTCAAAGCTGCTCAAAGCAGCGGAATAATATTTCAAGGCTTAGCTCACGGAGCCGTGGCCCACAGCACTCAAAGGCTCCTGTGAATCGATATTAGATGTCAGCCCGACTTCCAGGCCCTCTCCAAAACCTGCACTTTTCTTTATTCTTCCTAGATCAGGGAGGTAGCTTTTCAGACCGATTTCCCGAACAATAGCGAGCTCTGTCTTCGTCTGATGTCCCCCCCCCCACCGACGCCACCCTTCACCTCACTGGACACACACATTTCCCATCTTGCTCTCTCCCTCCACCACCCGTGATTAAAGTCCATTGTTGGTGAGTGGAATGACTACTGTACCGTCAAAGCACTCCAAACGATGAGACTAACGGGATACAATGCATATCTTGGACTGGAGGATCTCCGCAATGTGCTGCACTCTTCACCTGCCCCTTTGTCCTTCGCTTGTCGTCGGTGCTCTAATAAGCAACAGAGGCAGCGGGCATTGTTCTTACGCTCACTCATCTCCGTTCCACAGGAAAAAAAGACGACCCTGAAAATCTGTTTTTTTTTGTGTGAGTGAAGTGCGGAAATGACTTGGAACCGCACTGGAGAGGAGCGTGGATTCTGCTACATCGGGACGAAATGGCGCTTTGTGCACAACAGAAAAAACGCAGAGTTAAGGGCCAGTTTTGGTCCTGACTAGATCTTAAACCATAACTCAGACACCCTACTGGTTGGAGGAAACTGGATTTCCCAGTTGACTAATATCAAGAAAAGTCACCATGACACTTGGATCAGTGTACAACGCCTGTCTCGTCTCTCACGGTCCATCTCTCCTGCACTCACAGATGTCTCCTGCTGGATGGTCTGCAGGACCCTTTTGGCAGGCAACAGGAAGTCCACCAGGCAGCGCAGGCCGTCTCCACGGTACTGTCGCTCGACCACACTGAAGAGCTGCCACAGGACAGTGGCGGCAGTGGCACTGAACGGTGGGTACAGGGACGAGAGGGTGCTTTGGATGCAGCTGTCTAGGGATTTGGAGTCCTGGGATGCGGACAAAGAGAAAGACACTCATGAGGACAAGAAGAGCTCTGTGCACTTTATGTTGGCATGGCATGGTTTCAACAGCAACGGTAATATGGTAATTATACCATACTAAAAGTGTGTTAATTTAGAAACAATATTTCTTGTTCAGACTGCAGAAAGTTCTAGTCATTACATTTCCATATCATTTCAAAAAGGGGACAGCTGGTAGCATAGTGGTTAGCGCTACTGCCTCTGGATCCAAAGGTCACAGGTTCCACCTCTAGCTGTAGTATCCCTGAGCAAGGTACTTACCCCAGAATTGCTCCAGTGAAAGAAAAAAATACCCAGGTAGATAATTGTAAGCTTTCAATCAAAGCATCAGCTAAGTGAAAAAATTTAAGTGGGAAGGTTCAGCTTAACAGAAAAACTTTAAAGACCTGCACATTTGTGCTTTTAATGAATAACCAAATATAGGATTACATTCCTTTATATGATCTCAATCAGTCACTACCTAATTTAATAATTGCTTATCTTAAGATAAGGTCACAGAGGTCTCGAGCCTATCCTGGAAACACAGGGGAGTAGGGTTGGGACGCCATTGACTGTCATTTATTGTACACATCCGATCATCAAGATACTTGATACTTGCGTGAAATGTGTCGAAATGTGCCCATGAAGAGAACATTGACAAATAAAAACATATTTATTTCTCTAGGGTCTGTGTGCTGTGCACACTCGTGTTAGCAGAGAGGTCTGCGCGTTTCGTCTTGGCAAGGTGTATTCAGTTGAGTCCGTGACTCCGCTGCCTCAGAGCTCTGCTAAGCCACCTTTTCCTCGATGCTATAATGACTTCATATTGACCCTGGTTATGAAATGATACAGGAGGCAGTGCTGATTATCCAGACTGATTAACAACCATTCCAAGAAAACCATAACAGTGGCTGCAGATTGCATGACTGCAACCAAACGGGTTGGAAGCAGTTTTCACCCACAATAGTGCTTGATTAACTGCAAGTGATTAAAGTCTTTGCTCATCCAAAATCATTACACAGCAAAGCACTGAACACAACAGGGCAGCAGGCAGCATGACCATTTAGGAGACAGCCTTTGAATAAGAGGATGACATGATGATGTGGTGGTGTTCAGGTGTAAACTTGAATTCAGCTCAACCTGTGTAAAGTTTGTCCGTCTCCACTGGTTCACGTGGGCTTCCTCCAGGTGCTCTGGTCTCCTCTCACAGTCCAAAGACATGTGTTTCAGATGAACTCTGGACTTTGAATTACATCCAATTATAGATGACATGGACTACGTCACCTTCACCCTACATTAATAGTCATTAGTGCAGTTGGCCAACTGATGGACCATGTTTCTGTTTTGGCTGCAGAGACGTGGGATGATCCAGCCTACAGCTATGCCCAGGGCAAGGGCTCTTGTCCAGAGAGCCAGCACATCCCCCTCTCCTGCCACACACACACACACACACACACAACAGGAAGTCAGGGGGTCACAGGAAACATCCCCACAGCTCACGTTTCCATTGGTGAAAGGGGAAGCACCTGTGAGGATGACGTCACGTGCCGCGTGGTCAAAAACAAGTGCTCGGAAAATCCTGGGAGCAGCTCCGTTCCAGCATCCCGCTGTGTTTGCTGTGCTGAGAGGGGATTTTCTCGCTGGGAATGTTGTAATATAATCCCATAATGGCAATGACAATGAGCCAACCATACCTGCAAATTCCTAAATGCATTACATCACTTGGGTTTGTGGTCGAGAGCGAGCAGTTAAAAGTGGAAACACTAAGACCTGCAGGACCACAAACTGCAATGACGCTGCAACGGAAACACGGAAACGTACCCGGATCACCGCAGTTCCTTGTGTATTCCGCTCCAGCCAAAATGATGAAAACATTACACTGAAAGGCTCATTTCACCTCGCTGCACGGTAATTTATCAGAGTGTGTGACTATAGAGCAGACCAGCTTGCGGAGCTTCCTCCAGATGATCACTGGGACCTGAATTCCACACAGCCCCGAATGTTTGCTTTTCTTTGTGGGCAGCGGAGATGTGGAGCCGGGCAGCTCGGCCGAGCGCCCCCGACGTGGCCTTTCCGCACCCTCTCTCCCCTCGCTGCCAAACCCGCCGCCCACCGGCCTGGCCATTGTGATCCCGACACGACAGACAAGCCGGTTCCTCGGCTCGCTTTCCACAGGAAATGACATCAGCAGGCTACAGAAAAGCCCAGCGGACAGGGGAAAGGGCCTTCCTGTCTATGCACCTTGGTCACCATTTTTGGCATTTTTCTACTCTTTACTAACAAAGGGCACGATGGGTTGCTCACCGCAAAGCACCCCCATGAGGCTTCCATTGTCAGATTGCTTAGGCCGAGCGGCTGCGGGTCAGCGCCATCCTAAACAACACGGGCACCTCTAGAGAAAGCGCCAAACTCACAGCGAAGCCGCTGGAGCTCTCAAGTTACACTGCTGTACGTTGGGGAGGCACACAGGCATGGAAGAAAGTCTCGCTAACGTCTCACGTGCATAAAGAACGGCTGAATCCCTTCCAGAATTCCACAAGGGTCTCAGAGCTTCTCTTTCAAACGCATTTCCCTCCCGCGCCCCCGATACCTTCGTAGGTTAGTCCTTCGCCATCCGGTGCCTCGCCGCTCCTCGGCCACTTTCAGACGTGGGTTTGAATCCCGGACGGTTTGTGCGGAGTTTGCACGGGTTCCTTTCCGCGGTCCAAAGATCGGGTGTTTTGGGTGAACCGGTGACTAAATTCCCCACAGCGTGTCTGTGTGTGTATGCTACACCGATTTGCTGTGCGAATGTGTGAATGACGGTAGGGAGTTCGCTGTACTATGTCTAGCATTCTAAGTGGTGTTGGATATAGAAGCCAGCTAAATACCGTTTAATAAGCACTGTATACAGCTTGGGGGAAAACAGTCTGCTGAATGATTCATGGAAACATAAATGTAGTTTCCTCTTCATGTGTTACTTCTGTAGGTAACCGCTGGAATATGTGTGCCAGTAAAGCAGTGGTACACACACACACACACACACACACACACACTGCATGTGCTGTGCAGCTTGAAAGTTTGTGAACCCTATACGGATGGCCATTATTCTCGCATAGAATATTAAAGTAAACCTACGAAATGAATAAATGAATATGACTTACGCACCCGATTCTGCTTATCTGCTTGGTTTAACCAGCTCAGCTTGGGGTTCGCTTATTTTTGCGCCTGCACTACTTCCATTTTATTCCAACGAACGTGCAGAATCGATCATTACACACCTGTTATATCAGAGGAAAAATCCAGTTCTGATTATGCACCGATTTTGTCGTAAATATAAGGGACACGAGGGCTTCGCGTACTTTCAAGCAGCACCCTACAGACACGCAAACACGAAGCGGTACCCTTGAACTGAGGTAAAAATGTCAAAGATGAAGTTTGCCCCAGGGCCTATTCAGTCCAGAACCAGCAGTAGAATTAAAACGTAGTTGAGGTCCCAGTGGCAGACCTTTGAGCCAAGCTCTCAGTCAAGGGAAACACCTCTCTTTAATCGTGAGAATTTACGGCAGCTGCGACGGGCCAGCGCTACGACTCCGGGCCTGTAATTAATGGTCTGTGGGCCCCAAATCCAGGTGGAACACAGCTCTCGTACCCCTGAGCGAGGAGCAGGGAGCTCCAAGGCAGACAGACGTGACACGTTGAGTGCCGTCACGGGCTCTCCCACCTGTCTGCAAAAGCAAACACACAAACACCGCGAGGCCTTCCCTGACACCTTTAAATATATAACATTAAATGGCAGAAAGTCCGTAATGTTGTTACAGTCCCTGGATGTCTTGTTTCCAGTAACATTCACAGACTGTGCTTCTTTTCATTTTAACTTCTATGGGCCGACCACGTTGGAACAGGTGCGAATGAAAAAAAAGACATTGAACTAAAACTAAGAAACAGACCGGCTCTTCTCATCACGCCGTCAGCAAAGTAGAGAAAAAAAAAACACTCAGGTTTAATTAGTCAGTTATATAATGTTGATCAGATCTGTTTACATACATTTATATTACTGATGCATTTAGAGGGGAAAAAAAAAAAAACATTTTCAGCTTAAGCATTACACTTCTTGAACTGTTTTTCAAGGCCATTCAAATATGTACGTATTTACCACTAATGTGTGTCCCGCTTTATTTAGAAAAATCCTAATAACAATAGCAATGCATGCAGTCTACAGCAATCGCTTGCATCCTGCTCGAGCCACATCTGCATATGTGTTTAACTTGTAGCTTAAATTGTCTATTTGTGTAAGCTATAAATTGTGTAATTGTGTATGGTCTCAGCAGCCTTCGCAGGAAATACAGCAGCAGACGCACGACGGAACCTGTCTATTTGGGGTTTACGAAACTGCCCGAATTCCAGCGAGACACGAAAACTCAGAGGGTACGAGAAGGGGGGCAGAAGGAACACGCTGGAAGATTCCCTGAAATAGCACCAGCGGTTAGCCTGCATGGTCAGCTGGTACGATGTTTCAGAACAGCACCAAATTATACCGTGCCGCTGAAATAGCTGCGTCCTACACACTGTAAATAGCTATGGCTGCGGAGGGGGGTGAAGTAGGGGGTAGACCAGGCGCGTTTACTGGGTCATCGACACAATGGCACCGCGCACCAGGCCTCCAATGGAGCATGAAGACACCACGGGGGGAGAGAGAAACACGAGAGAGACCGAAACACACACACACACACACACACACGCATGCACGGGAGCACACACACCCCTTCACCACCACACATCGGAGCCATGAGCAAACAAAGAGTACAGGATACAGACCGGCCTGGCCAGCAGGTGCCAACGATAATATCGCTGGCAGCGCTAACACCAAAGGAGCCCCACGTTTCAGTCCAAATAAGCCTTTTATCACTGGGGAGCGGAATGGGACCTGTGGGATGTGCCAGTGTGTGCGGGGTGCGTGGGAGGAGTCCCAGCTGAGTCCCGATCCAAATGTCGGGGGAGTGACACCAGCTCAGCGTGATGCTCAGGCATCCCGGGATGACCAGGTCTTGGCTCGGATGCTGCTGTGAAGTGGTACTAAAAACTTTGCCCCTTATACAGTTGCTTCTTTTGGACATTTTTGTCAATGTTTTTTGGAGTCTTACATTAAAAAAAAAAAACCACAATTTTGTATAGGGATGTTTGCCAATGGAATCTTTTCTGTGACTCCTGCAAGCAGAAAGCACACAAACACACACACACGTATCATGGAAAAGACAGACGACAGATGCTGGACTTAGCGTACAGACCAATTACAAATGTTCAGAAAAAGTCTTCCAACGTGACCAAAATATCTTACATAAATATCTCGCACTCAAAACTTAGAACAGCAATGAGTGGCTTTTAAACAACGGTAACTGAGCTAAATTGTTTATGCACCATTACTTAAATCTGACATTTTTTAAAGGAATTAGAGTTGTCCAAATAGCAAAGACTGCTTTTTCATCACTGGTATAAATCATGTACTTACTAATGAGGTATTTATTTGGCAAACATCTTATGCCCAAGGACACCAACAAAGACAACGAAAACATAATGTAAAACACCCACATACAAGAATCCAGGAAGGACTTGAGAATTTAAAAAAAAGTCACAGAAGACTGGGGCAGGGACCCAGCAAGTGAATCGTGACTCAGACTCAAAGCCGGTCTCCTTTCATTTGGACTCCAACACAAGTGAATCTGACTCAACGGGGATTTGTAAGTTGAGGACATGACTATACAACACTGGTTCCCAGTCACTAAAGCCCCACGAGAGAAGAAACACAGTATCCCATGATGCTGATTCCAGCACTCAAAAGTCAATTGGGTTCATGAACCAAACTAATTTATAATCCAGTTAATATTTAGCCGGCACTTTGCTCCAAAGTGACTTATTCTGTTGAGCTACTTTTGTTAACCTAAGTGGCAAGGTAATTTTAACTGAGCAATTCAGTGTAAGTATGTGACTCAAGTGTGCTACAGCGTGAGGTGGGATCTGAACCTGAGTCCTGTGCGTGCAACACAACACCTCAAAACGCCATGCCACCTGCTTCGCCATCGCAGGACAAAATGTTAATAAATATTTTAAAACCGAAAACAAAATCAACGTCAGCCAGCCTAACGGGGTTACACTTTCCGGACAGAATTACTGTGCGCACATCCATTGGCGTGAAGGCGTGACTTGTGAAACTAATATGAAATATTGCTGTGTTCATTAATCCATGCAAAAAAAATTCCCAAAAGTTGTGATGTGAGCCAACTTGACACTATAACATCCTTTGTAAACAGCAGAACTGGCCAGTTCCTGGATGCCTCTATCCCCAGAGTACATGTTCTTCAACATTTCCCATCACGGGAGTCTGATTCGTGTCATGGAAGTTCAGGACTTTGTTCGGCAGGATGTGAACTATGCGGGACAGGAAGAAAAGACAACGCTACCCAGAAAGCGGAGAAAGCCCCTTGGACAATTAGGAAATTGCTTTGCCAGCATTGTATACACAAAACAGGCAAAATGCACAGCAGGAGGATCTCCATCGGCATTGATCACCAGAGAAGCAGCAGTTCGAATGTGGCGAAGATTCGCAGTCAGAAGCGGTGGTGTGTCGACACATCTCAGCTCGCGCACATGTCACTCGTGCGTTTTTTTATTCTCCGCTTCTTTGTCTAAATGGGACCTTTATCTCCGGATCGAAGAGAAAAAGAAGCCTTCCCATGATCGCCTCCCACCGAACCGCCGACAGATCCGCACATACCCCCCTGCTGTTGTGATACGCTCATTATAGGCACTCGAGGAGCAAACAGGCCATGGGAGGTGGGTGTGACAACCAGCTGGGGCAAAACATTTCAAACATTTTATAACAACAGACTATTCAAAACAAGGTTTTACGTAACTATGGAAGTGCAGAAAATAAACAACAAATCCAAAAAAAAAAAAAAAAAAAAAGAAGTCAAGCCAAATCAAACCAAAGCCAGCGATTTTCAATAATCTAAGTTGATGCCATTATGACTCTTTTTGGTAAAATTCATCAACAGCAGCGTTTCAAACCCAAAGTTTAGAACCACAATGTTTACTAATGTATCATAAAAAGGCCAATATTAACCCTCCACAAGTACCAGGAAAATGTGGTGTAGAGCTTTCCTTGTGTTATTCCAGATGAAAGGAATAAACGGAGCGACCTCTGTTTTTTAGATGCTGTAAAATGTGCATCAACCTCACATCCCATCGATTAACATCAAACCTAGACATAATAAACCAGGGCACTAACTACACCCCCATAATAATTTTCTTCGGAAGCAAAACCTATATATCCAGACACCCGCTGAAAGCAGCTGATGAGAAGAAGCGAAGGCGAAGTGTCTTGTTCCAGCGAAGCGACAGGTGTGTCGGACCTTCTCAGACTGGAGAAACGAAGGGGGGATGAACTCCAAACCACACCGGCACCCCTTCCAGCACCATGCGTTTGAAGACCGGATTCCTTCTGCCAATTGCCCCCCAGCACCCCCCGTAATTCAACTTGCCCTGACAAAAACCTGGACAGCTGGAGCGCAGCACTTGAAAACAGTTTCTCGGGGAGTCTTTCCACCGTGCATTATTCAGACATACACTGGACACAGCGTACCGTGGTAATGCTGGACATGCTACCATCAGCTACTTAGGCAGCATAAAACTTATCCACTGTGTGTAGCATCTCACAAAAAGAGCCAGGAAAACATGTATACCTGAGCCTCACCTTGGAGTTTCTAACTACTTTCAGCCCTGTGATGGTAATTCGGCGTTAACCTGCAACCTGAACACACTCATGAGCTACGAAGGTGTACAACTTTCCAGATGACTGCTTCGCAGCACACATGACAACATGGCCTTGATAACCTGCTGACACGTATCTGACACATATAAAGGTGTTTGCTGTGACTACTTTTGCACACTTCCAGCCAAATGAGTGCAAACCCACACAAACACACACACACACACCCTAATGCCTGGAGCTTACCTTAATACTCAGGTAGTTCTCGCAGCTCTGTGACTTTGCTCTCGGGTGCATGTTGCCAACTCACAGCACTGGAGCGTCCCGAGCAACTGAACCGGTGGAAGGAAAAACCTTCGAGCACCAGCGGGGCGGCCGGGCCGCTCTCGTCACGAGCGCTGCATCATCTGCGTGGATCCGGCGTGGCGGTTCCCCTCTCGCTGGCCGTGCCCATGGCTCCCTTCCTGTCCCTTCCGCGTGGATGTGCCGGAGCGAATGGCTGGAGCGTGAGAGCGGCGGTGCGCCCTGCGCCGCTTCCACCCACCCCCCTCGTCCCTCCCTCCCCCCCCCCCCCCCCGCTCTCCAGTGCCACACCGGTCTCCCCCAGCCAGATTGTGTGCACTGATGCAACTTCCTTCGCCATTCAGAAAGCCCACAACCTGAACCCACGCACAACAATGATCCCTTCGCCCCCACGCCCCACATCCACTCCAGTCCCACCCTTTTCCCTCCCTTGCCCTGCAGGGGTACGACACCGGCTGACCCCCGCCCGCCACCCCTACTTACCCCCTGCACCCCACCCCACCCCACCCCTGACGGTCCCTCTTTGTCCTGTCTAAACAAATGGACTTGGGTTTCAGCTTATTCTGCTGCTTTTGAAAAGGGGGGGAAAAAAAGAGAAAGAAGACATCAGCATGGCTGCCATTGGGGCTGCAGGTCAGACGCTACAATGGTGCGCCTTAAATCTTCACAGCAGAATGGCTAACCTTTACACTGGGCATTCCTGCAGTGTGCATGCACACACACACGCGCACACACACATACATACACTATAGTCCTCAACATTACACAGATGCGAGATACAAACTGAAGTAGATGGACATGGATCTTCGATTTTTTCATTTTGTGACTAGCAGCCAATGTGTAACCTGAAAAAAACAGACTTAATTCCACCACGAGGCCCCTCTTTCATGAGATTCTTACGCAGCAGGGTCAGTCGAGATGTGACCTGGAGCACGTGGCGGAAACCAGTGCACTCTTTATCTAACCCCACGCTGATTAAATACAACTGTCATATGTCAGTACTGAACGTACTGATGGCTGGGAACTAGTTTGTCTGTGATGCTGGAAAAATCCACCGAGTGCCCCTCCGTAGACGCCAAATATGAAGCCCACCATACCTGGAGCAGGTCCTGTGGAGCTCAACACCTCCCAAGAATACCATACAATGATTACAGAGACGTATCACAATGTAACGCCCCGAGTACTACTCAGTACTCTGAGTATTGCTTGTCTACTCTGAATCGTACCTTGACAGGAGAAGTGTCTGACAAAGGTATTTGTGAAAATGTAAAGAGTGGAAACGGCTGCTGCTGCCTTTGGACCCAAAGGCTTGCAGGTTCGATCCCCACCTCTGGCTGTAGTACCCCTGAGCAAGGTACTTACCTTAAATTGCTCCAGTAAAATGACCCAGCTGTATAAATGGGTAAATAACTGTAGGTAGACTAACACTGTAAGAAAATATGAGCAGTAGGTGGTGCAGTGATTGGAGCTGCTGCTTTGCAACCAAGGATCACTGTTCAAATCTGTTTCCACTGTAGTGCCACTGATTAAGGTACTTACCCTAAATTTCTTCAGTAAAAATTGCCCAGCCGTGTAAAGGAGGAAATCATAGTAAACAACTGAATGAACTTATCTAACACTGAAAGTTCCTTTGAAGAAAAGCCACAAATAAAGAATCGCTGTATTATATTTTCATTGTTACTATTTACGTATTATAACATCGGACAAACACCGAGCTGGGAGATTCAGATGGGATAACGGAATTCACAGCAAAAACGTTGTTGTTCTAAAAAACAAACTACTTTTTCTGATGCAATCAGTTTGAAATATGGAATTTGTGTAAGCATCATTTAGCCTTTAAAAATTTAAGGCTCCCTTGAAATAAAAAAAAGAGGCCAAGAGCAGGAAAGCAAAGAGGGCAGATAAAGGGATCAGCGGAATATGAGAATCATAGTGGACACACACTTTTCCCTGAGTGTGCTGTTCCTCCCACACCATTTCACTGCTATTCTTTCCCTCTGTCCCCCTCTCCTCCTTCGCCCCCTCGCTCTTTCTGCCCCCCCAAGCCCCGTCCTGTCTGCTCCTCCCCACCTCCCAACTTTCCCGTCGCCAACTACCTCCCACGGCCCCCCTCTCCCTGCTCTCTCCTGCCCCCTGTCTCTTCGCAGTTGCAAAAGTGTCACATACGGCTGAAAGTATCAAACTGACTGTACTTTAGAATCACGCATCTGCATCTAAGTGTCTCTTCCCGCTAATGTAATAAACACATTGTATTTTCTATGGGATGTACATCGCTTTGGAGAAAAGCATAAGCTAAATGAATACACGTAAATGTAAATGTCACTGCTGCACATATTTCATTAACATATTTGCCTTTCTGATAAAGCTCTCATCACTGATCATTCCACGTTTAGAATGTTTCGCCCTTCTCCTTTTTCTTTACGTTGTTTTAACCCCGTTGCCTCCTTTCTTCAGCATGTAACCTAAATCAGAAATGTTTTAATTCTTTAAGGAATTAAAATACAATAATCAATAGAGGTGTCTAAACTTATATTAAACTATTGTTTGTTGATAAGCACCCCATAAAGTTCACCATAATGCTTTCTCTTAAAATGATGTCCGGTAAGATCACACTGATGTTCACAAAGCACATTTCCACCAGTCTGACTATTTTTTGACTTTACCAGCAGGGAAACTCCAGTGTAAGTGACACTTTAACCACCAGCTGGGCAGAGACTATGGTAGCTACCGTGATGGGTTCTCAAGGAGTGGAGCATCAGCGCTCAGGGCTCTCTATGGTGTGACTGTATGATTTTCACAGTATTTTAAAGAATTATTTACTATTGTTCGATCATGATAAATATGAAAACTCAATTCAAACCCAAACACACTGGCCTGAAACTGCAAAAAACTAAAAAAGCAAGACATGGATAAGATTTTTGATGTTTTCATTGTTTAACACGAAAGGCAAAATTTAAACTTCTTGTAGCTGTAAAAATTTATCCTGCTTTGTGTTGTTGTTTGTGTTTGTTAAAAAAAGAAAAAGAAAAGCATCTACGAAATTACAAAAGGTAAAAGGAAATATAACACTGCGTTTACAATGAGGTGAAATTCTATGGAGAACATTAACGAAAATCTCATCATATCTTCAACAAGTTTAGCTCAATAGCACCAGTGTTAAATCTGTCTTCTTCAAACAGCAAAAGAAGTTTTTTCATCAGATAAATCTGCTCGAGTCCTGAATCAACAAACTATGAACATCATATCTCCATAAATCCGTCCGGAGTCCAGGGACCATGGAAAGACAGAGAAAGAGCTTGCGATACAACATTTTCCAGTTTTTTTCTTTTTTTTTTTCATATGATGGGGGTAGTGTGCAGGAAAAGAAATGCGGTATAGTATTTTACTGGTCTATTTGAAGATGTTTGAGATAAATGGTGTTTTGCAGTCATTATGTTCACTCCAAATTTTCTGATAGCTTGCTATTTAAATCTCAGCATACAAATGATCTTTATCAACATTAGCTTGTGTACTTTTATGAATCCAAAAATAGACAACAATTTATACTACCTTATGGGTACTCTACACTGAGCTGCTTCTCCAGAAATGCGACTCTGGAACCAAGATGAAATTTTGGAACTTCAAGACCGGTAAAGCAGCACATTCTATGTTTTTCAAACGTGTGCTTAACCGATGCTATTATTCTTAGCGAATAACAGTGTCTGACCCGCTAAACTGCCAGGCATTTTATTGACAAAATTTGTAGTAAGTTCTTTGATCAAGGGTATTACAGTAGTGTCATCATGAGGGACTTGAAGAAGCAACACAAAGGTTACGAGTCCGTGCGTTTAACCACTGCACCACCTGCTGATGAAGACAGTATAATTCGCAGACCCAAGCAATTTTACATGGTGCATAATACTGAATTTCAAAGCGTATTTCAGCGAGGTGTTCTTCACACTTAACCTGAAGTTAAATTTCAGATATATATTTCAACATAGAGGGGGTGCAGTGGCGCAGTGGGTTGGACCGCAGTCCTACTCTCCAGTGGGTCTGGGGTTCGAATCCCGCTTGGGGTGCCTTGCGGCGGACTGGCGTCCCGTCCTGGGTGTGTCCCCTCCCCCTCCGGCCTTACGCCCTGTGTTGCCGGGTTAGGCTCCGGTTCCCCGTGACCCCGTAAGGGACAAGCGGTTCTGAAAATGTGTGTGTGTGTGTGTGTGTATTTCAACATATTGGCTGTACATGGATTTTCTTAAAGCATATTCTCTAATAAGTGGTAGAAATGTTCTTCTATTTGTCCATTTCCACTTGTGGTTCTACCACTTGTTAGAGAGGGAACAGGGTCAGGGTGTCCTGGAGGCTATCCCAAGAAGCATACTGCACAAGCTGGGGCAGATATCGATAAAAATTTATTCCACAAACAAGTTTTATAAGGAGTCAAATGTCTTGTAAAAATAACTGCGGACAGATTTTAGCAGGAGGCACTGCACAGGCACTAAAATGGTCATCGAGTCGGAACAGCAGAGAATAAAATCCGTCTAAATATTTGAAAACACATAGCTGCTAAAAAAAAATAAATGTTTACGAGAGTCATTTGTGTACTGTTCTTCCAAAGTGGGCGACCTTACAATAATACAGTTTACATGGGTTTCTGGTAAACTCCACTCATGAGATCCTCGAACGCAGATAGTGTCCTCCTTGGAGAGGAAGACAATCTGATAAGACAGTTAGGCGGAACGGAGACCATGGGACCTATGGTTATTGTCTTTCATCATATATCATCTTCATTTATATTCTCGGAAGAAAATGTCGTATGGGTCACGGATTCATCAGCGACCTCAGGATTTATTCAGTTTGGGTTTTAAGCAATTTGTCACGTTACAACCAAGACATTTTCCACAAACATCTCCAGGAAATTGTTCAGTTGTGCTATTAACCCCATAACCTAGAGTTAAAATAAAACGGTGCTCGTGCTCCTAGAATAAACCCAGTTGATTTTTTTTTTTTTCAGGGGCCTTTTCCTGGCAACAAAAGTTGTAAAGATGTAGGAATTACAAATGAAAATACACACAAGTGTATCTGTTCCTGCATGACCCTGGAATTCTTCCGGCTCCAGATAATTGTAAGTTCAGCCCATTTGGTCCCTTCCTTGTAATTACACTGAGGAGGTTCACCATCGATGGACTTTCCCGGTCCAGCAATTAGAGCTTTCCACAACTCTTCCCAGATACGTGCTCCATGGGGGACGGCAAGAACAGTTTGATAACAGATTGACAACTTCATTAAAACTCAATATGTTGGGAGGGACTGTGAAGGAGATAATTCTCAGACAACCAGCACCACCAGCACCAACCCCTAACCCTAATAAGTCTTCAACATTTTGAACTGAGCATTTCATTCGCCACATTTACTGAGGATCATTACGTTTCAACAGCTTTATGGAAACAGCTGCTACACCTGAAAGTGACCTCAACGATAAAGTGACAGAGTATTTAAAAACTGGCTGGTCTTCGTGATGACTGCTATATATATATAGTGTTGTTTAATCTCATATGAACTGGCTAGTTAGTAGGATTATGTCCAGTAATTGACCATTGAGGAACAAAAACATTCGCAACGTCGTAAACCACTCCTTGAGTTGGAGAACTTTTAATATTTGCTCAGCAAATGCCTCCTTAAAAGCTGTTCTATCCTCCAACACACATGTGCATTCACACACAGACCTACACACTCATAAACGTTCACCCATCTGTGGAATGTTACACCTCGGTCCTACTCCAGTTAAACACAGAAGACAGCAGGGACCCCGATCCCCTCTCCAGAAGGTCTTTTCCAGACCACATCCCTCTGGCTTTCATGTGTCCATACCACCCTCAACATCTAAAGTGCGCCACTTTTAACTTACTATCAGCTTGTTCCGCTGATTCCAATCACCCGCAATTCCTTTTTCTTCAGTTTACGACATGCAAGTCCATTTTCACCACTGGTCTAGCAGGAACTGCAGGTGCTGCTGTGAAAAAAACCTACTGGTCACTTTGCAAATCTGTCCCTGGACATCCATCGGAAACCCTTTCAGTCATCAGACCCAGTAGGCGTTGACACGGGCACTAACGTGCTGTATGAATGAATCCTTGCAAAGCAATTCCAAAGAGGAGACCTTGAGCAAAGGAAGAAAAGTGTTTACCTTGTTATTTCAACACCATCAAAGACGCGAGGGAGGCGAGTGTTATCGATGCATTTTTGTACGACTCCGTCTGGTTCGCAGCTGATAGCACCTTTTGATGCCAGCAGCTGCTAAAATCCGTACCAGAAATCCTGGTCACGCTTTGGCTTTTTTTATACTGTCTTATTTCTGCCAAGACTGCAAAAAAAGAACTGTAAAACAATACGAGAGGACTCAAACTTACTGTTTGCAGTGATTTTTTTCTTCATTGTACAGTATACGGAAATGATGTTGAGAACTACAATGCTTTAAGATGAAGCTGAACTTTTTGGTATAATAAAGTATATAAGGAAATAATGACGAATATAGGAAAATAATCCAGTGACTAAAGAACTATGAAAAAATTTAATCAGGAACCAACAAAAACATTCAAATTCTTCATGCCATACCATACCATACCATGCTATACCACAGACCTGTTCAAGAGCCTTTTGACAGTGAAGTAACACACAAACTTGAAATACTACATTTTATGCACAAGGGCAAAATGACCACAATGTTTTTGCCATGGAAACAATTTCACCAGAAATCTCAGCTTGTGCGAAAGGAGAAATCTCATGCCACTAATCACAACAAACACCAGCATTGTTGACACAAATCACATGACAGTAATCCCGATAAATCACCAGTTCTGTTTCGCATTCATTCATTCACTCACAGGTCTCGTCTCGGTCAACGAATCCCGATACCAGTAATGTCCCGAGTCCGATTGTTCGGCGGCTGCTCCTGAACCGGCCGCACACAGCGAGTTACCACAAGTCACCCTGTCCACCTAGCACAGCCGTGAGAACACACACTACCGAACGCAGGCTGCCTTCTGAACTCTAAGCCAGCTGGCCCCTCCCACTCAGGAATCCAGTCATCACACTTCTTTCGGCACTTGAATGTTGCACATCACCACCGATGAGACACCTAAGGATAAAACAGACCTTTCACTGAAGAGCCGGCAGGTGCAGCCAGTCGTGTCAGTCTACCTCTTCTCAGACTCAGCGATATCACGCATATCTGCTCTTGATACATGAAACGGGCACCAGACTGGCGAGACTGAAAGATCTGAGCACTTCTGCAGCTCCAAGCCCACCATAAACATGCTCCCACTAGAGGAGTATCACAAGTGGACAGGCAAACACATTTAAGAAAGCCACATGTCGATAATGAGGCGGGACGGCTGCCCCAACCTGGCTGATGTTTAACTCCACTTTCAATGTTTGGCGTCGCGGGCGGATTCCCGAGGCGCGCTCCCGGAAGGGTCCAGCTGCCCATTGTTCCCCTTCTCAGTCTCACTCTTCAATCGGTTCACTACAATGCTCATCAAACAAGTCTCACAAAGCGCGGGCCCACGGGGACCCTTTGGAAACCCTCTATTCTCATATATTCCCGCAGGAGTGAACTCCACCACCATGAATCTAACATCACGCAGGAAGTGAAGAAAATAATGGAAACAAGAAACGAGCAGCGACAAAACTTAAAAGGAGCAGAGCCAACCCTTACCTTTAAGTCCTGCACTGTGACTAGTGGGATACTGGATCATTATTTCCCACAAGCGTTGAGTGATGTTAAGATCTGCTCATCCTGGAGGCCATGGAAACTCTTTGACTTCATCCTGGAGCTCATGAAACAGCTCTTGTCATTTCCATTTTGGATTATGGGGAAAATTGTGAGGAAACAGTGTTTCACATACATATGTGGTGATGCCTGTACCCTAAAATTGCTTGAAATTTGTTAGTCATTATGTTAATTTAACCCAGTGGACCCTTTACATGGCTGCCCACACATTTCAGATCAGTGTAACCAGTGCTGTTCAGTTCTGAAAGTTTTCCTTGTATCGTATGTCCCACTATGCTTTTTGGCACTGTTTTCATGGGGAATCCGGAATAACTTAGCAGTTTTTGTCATCGAGGCACCTGCAATTTGGATTTTTGACGACTTGGCCTCTTTCAGACTCTGTTTGCTGTCTTTTGTTGTTTTATAGGGGATGCGGTGGCGCGGTGGCACTGTGGGTTTGCCCGGGTCCTGCTCTCTAGTGGCCGGGGGTTTGAGTCCTGCTTGGGGTGCCTTGCGATGGACTGTGTCCTATCCTGGCTGTGTCTCCTCCCCCTCCAGCCTTATGCCCTGTGTTGCCAGGTTAGGCTCTGGCACCCTGGACAAGTGGTTTCAGAAAGTGTGTGTGTGTGTTGTTTTATAAACTCATACATTAAGGCGCTCTCTGTAAAAACTCTTGGAGTTGCCACATACAAGCCACCGGTATTCAACTTAAAGACCCATCTGTTTGGTACCCCATTGTGACTGTGACTTAGTCACTTCAGCAGCCAAATTCGCCCTTAATGTGACCACACCACAACCTTCAGATGGATTACTGACTGCAAAAATGATAGCTTTGGTGCTGTCTAACCCTTGAAAGCAAACACTGGGGGTACAGTGGGGCAGCTTTTTAATTTTAGGCCCAGTTTTCTTCACTGTTATTCTACCTACTTCTCCTACATAAGCTTACGGCGATAGGCCATCACTCCTTCTTCACCAACAGTTCACTGAATCGCCCACCTCCCCGGCTGGCCGCAAGACTCCGAGACACGTCAGCGGGTGCGCGACACCTGTCGTACCTCCAGTAGCATTCTCCGCCCCCCGTCGTGAGAGCGTCTCAGAGCCTACCCCCTCCACGAGCCCAGGGAACACAAAGGACATTGTCCTCCCCTTGAGTCCCAGCACAGGTGGCGGGGGGGGGTGGGTGCGGTGGGGGGTTGGGTTACAGCAGCTCTCACAGCAGGACTTCCTCTGAGGGCCTTCACTCCGGAATCACACACACCGGGCAGCCCCGGGGTTCCGTCACACCGGACAGGGGGGATGAACTGGTAGCGACAACTCCTGAGTCACTCGGTGTGCGCATATCGTGCCGTGAAGAGACGAGACTGATCCTACAACTAGAGTCCTTCAATATCCAAAATGCAAGCAAACACTTTACTCCACTGTGTGACTTCTCATAGTCGCATTGTGTACCTCTGAGTAAGTTATTAATTTGATAACAAACCCATTTGAGCTTATTTTTCAACATGTCCTTTTTCACTGGACTGATGTTTATCAGCAAAATTATGACCCAGGAAGTGGGACATTAGACTGTTTACAAACTACGCACAGTACGGGCATTCGGCAACCGTACCAGCACTTAGCTGTGGTTCGTGACAAAACGTGAATTGACAAAGAACCCAAAGGTTGGTCCTGACAATGTGTCGCTGAAGATTAAGATGGATAGTGCTGTACTTTTGTCAGGGAGACAGCCACTATGGGCACTGGATCAGTTCCAGACTGGGGACAGTGCTGGCTGTGTGTGAAGACTGAAAAAACTGATCATTAGCTATACAATTAAATAAGAATATAATTTCAGACTGTTCTACAATATATACTGCCAGCCAACCCCCCCCCCCCCACACACACACACACACACACACACACACACAATCTGAACCCGCTTGTCCCATACGGGGTCGTGGGGAGCCAGAGCCTAACCCGGCAACACAGGGCGAAGGGCTGGAGGGGGAGGGGACACACCCAGGACGGGATGCCAGTCCGCTGCAAGGCACCCCACGCGGGACTCGAGCCCCAGACCCACCAGAGAGCAGGACCTGGTCCAACCCACTGCACCGTTGCACCACCGCACCCCCCCCAGCCAAAACCAGACTTTGTATAGTTCAATTTTAGCGATGTCCATAGAGTCATCCTCCAAAACCCAGGGCAGATCCCTGAAAACCAAATGGGAACTTCCCTTTTTTGTCAAAATGACATGACATGAGGACCGAAGTGGTGGAGATGTGCGCTGATCGAGGAGATGACTCAGGGAAATGAACTAATGTAAACGGGAGTCATACAATAAAGAACCACTAACCTTGAACTGGAGTCATGGAAAAAAATGTAAACCATCCAGTTTCTAAAGCTTTCCTCGCACCTCCTAGTGAAATGACTAAAATGGACTCTGTCATTACCCGCAGTAATATTTATTTTCATCTGCTCATGCAATGTTTGCAGTACACAAACCAATGAGCCTTATAATTCAAAGAAGAACAAAAGACCACAAATCCACGGAAGAGAAAAACGTTCCCCAAAAATGCAGGACAACAGCGGAACCTCTCAAGTCCAAACCCATTCCGCACTTCAGGATCCGTCTACTCTGCCCGTGCGGTGCATGTCAGCGTCTCAAACCTGCCATCTGCTCGGATAAGCCGCCCGCATATCTCCTTTGAAGGTAAAGTAAAAAAAACAGAGGGGGGGGAAGAGAGAGAGCGAGAGAGAGAGAGAGAAAGAGAGAGAGAGAGAGAGAGAGAGCGAATGGCCCGCCATTCTGCTGACAGCTGTCTAACTGGGAGCATCAGCCCTCATGTCAGGTCCTCGTCCTCGACATGTTCCATCAGCTACGCCGCTTTGTTTGCAAAAGACAATCACAATTTTAAGCCCAGGCAAAAAAAGTCCGGTCCCTGCGGGCATTAACTACAATTCTTTTTTGGGGTCTGTTGGTCTCCCTCCTAATCCTGCCCTACCTTTCCCTGCGTGCACACTGTGACGGTGGGGGGGGTGCGGGGTCATCGGTGTCCTGTTCCACATGCCATTGCATTATTGAGTGGGCCGTTTCCTTCCCACAGCTCTGTCATCGGTAGCTTCGCTTCCAGGCGCTCGAGTCCTCGCTTACCTGGCTCCTAAGGTAGGGCAATAGTAAACCAAGTGCCCCCCCCCCCCAGCAGGACAAATCCACAGTGCTTTGATCTTTTTTGGAGCAACACCATATTTTACATTTCATCTCACTGGTGCTCTTTGACACACACACACACAGACTGAAAACCGCTTGTCCCATGCAGGGTCACAGCGAGCCAGAGCCTAACCCGGCCACAGAGGGCGTAAGGCTGGAGAAGGAGGGGACACACCCAGGACGGGACACCAGTCCATCGCAAGACACCGCAAGCGGGACTCGAACCCCAGACCCACTGGAGAGTAGGACCCGGTCCAACCCATTGCACCACCACGCCCCCCACCTCTTTGACATATATTCACTGAGAAAATACAATATGCACTACATCTACAGGGTATTTATTCATTTAGCTGACACTTTTCTCCAAAGTGACTTACAATTGTTGACCCAATTATACAGCTAGACAATACTAGGGTAAGAACCTTGCTCAAGGGTATTACAGCTGGAGTGAGATTCAAACCTACAACCTCTGGGTCCAAAGGCAGCAACTCAAATCACTACGCTACCAGCTGTCCCATATAGAATACAGACCCCTCATTAATTAGAATCTAATGAAGTACCTGTTCAGCACATTTGCTTAGCTTGTAAGGGAATCATGGGAATCCTGGGAACCAACTGACTTCAGCATCAATAACCAATGAGAGCATAGCTCAAAACTTGCACTACGGTATCTCAAAAAGACACATTTTTTTTTTTTTTTTTTTACAAAAAGTCTCTGAAAAAAACTGGGCGACTGTGGGAACCTTGCTGGTGGGAGCCCAGCCTGAGACAGGCCGACACAGGCGTGATAGCGCACAGTTTTCGATACAAAGCCTTCTCTCCCCCTGACCGGACCAGACGTCTCAGAGATTACAGGACCCGCTGTGCAAACACCTCCAGGTGTGCATTCCACACTGGGCCACGGTCGCTGCCCCACCTTTCAATCAATAAAAATGTTCATTTTTCTCCTTTTTACTGTCACTCTCAAAGGTTGTGCAGCAGGAAAAGCGGCAGAAATGGGAAGCTGGGCCTACAGGTACGCGGGAGTCCAGAATCCTCCTGCCCAGGGTGCCTCGCAGGCATCATCATTCATCGCTCGCTCTTCGGCGTTCCCTCCTCGGCCGTCAGCGTGCACTGGAGTCCTAGACAAGGCTGAGAGGGACCGGAAGGTCATGGAACAGGACTAATGTCAGGCCTTCAAGCGCACACCTGTTTCATTTGTGTAGGACAGGGGAAAAATTTGAGGTTGCTCTTGCAATCGTTTTGGACATTTTGGACGAACAGCTAGTGTACATTTACGACAATTGACTCACCAAGAGGAAAAAAGTGCATAAGCTACCGTTCCGTTACAGTACATTTAGTGGTTAGAGCTGCTGCCTTTGGACCCAAAGGTTGCAGGTTTGATCCCCACCTCTGGTTGTAGTATCCTTGAGCAAGGTACTTACCCTAAATTGCTCCAGTAAAATTATCCAGCTGTATGAATGGGTAAATAATTGTAAGCTTGTAACTCTAATAATTGTAACCTTAACGTTGTAAGCAGCTTTGGAGAAAAGTATCAGCTAAATGAATTAATGTAAATGTAGTTTAACAGTATTTCTGAATGTATAATTATCCACACATAACAGGGTCACTTTGTTCCATGAAATCATCCTGCTTGGAAAATTCTTGCTGTGAGGGAACAGACTTACTATTATTTCTTCTGGAAAAACAATCAGTCCCACGATGAAAAATATGAACACTTAACTTTTGTTTTTGTTACATTTTTTCTTTTCAATTTGTCTTTCTCTGCATTTGCAGCCTTCCCTCTTTTTATAACCTTTCTACGTGCCGTTTTGCTAATTTGGCACACCAGGGTTTATTATATATATAGCAATAAAGTTCACAAGGTCTGATACTGCCTTTGTCTTTCACGCCACAAAGACCATGGACACCGTATCATTGGAGGCACTTTGCAGAATTACTAATGAATGTAAGATACTAGATGATCATGGAATGTTTATTAAGGATTTATTTATGCTGCGGGTCATTGTTTCTAGAGCAATGCAGAGATTAGAACACTAGATTTAGTGAGAAAATAGCCAGCTTGCCACCGCTGAGGGATTAAAAACCTTTGGGATGAACAGCTAGGTCTGATTCAAAAAGAGTTGCTGTTATACAGAATAAAATGACTTTGTGAAAATAAAATGACAGTATCAAGTGAAAAAGTACATGGCACTAAATAATAAACCTGTGAAAAAGGGTATATTTATTTACATAGGGCACATCTATGCATGTTATATTTATTTACATAGCATCTCTACATTAAGTGCTTTAGAGTTTCTTCATCGTACAAGAGAAATTAACATACTTCTGTTTACTTCAAAATCAAGTGTTCAATGCCTTCAAAATAAACAAGGAGTCTTGTGTACAGACTGTTTCTGGTTCTCAGCCACAGTGAAACCCTGAGAAGATGAGTGCTGAGTTTGGTCACATCTGAAATTTCCCTTCTAGCAATTCTGCTCAAAATAAACAGTCGGGGTGGACATTTTTTTTCTAGTTCACTTTGCTTTGGGGATTATCCCTTCAAAACACGAAGTACGCGTCCGCAAAGTCCGTGCTGACCCTATTGAACTTAAACTCTGACACTCCCGAAAAAACAAACCACAACCTGTTGGTTTAAGGTGGGTTTGTAGCCACGGATGGGGAAAAGCTGTCCATGAACACCAATGCATTGTGCGTGAGAACTAGTCAACCTGGGATGATCTATAACCTCTGCCTGTCCACGACCCGTGAAAAACCACAGAGCAACTCCTTCCAGCCAGGGGACACAATCATCACAAATAAAAATACATTTCACTCTTAATTTACTTGGTATTCCACCAAGGAGAAGCGCATGTATAACTCAAACAAGTATGTGAAATAAATGGGGAAAAAGCCAATTTTATCATAAAACCAGGGACAAAATCAGAATCCAAATAGTGATATTTAGTAAACAACTATGTACTTAAAAGACAGATTTCATTTAAGGTCAACAAGTGTTAATTGCCCACAAGGAGCCCAACCTTTTTGGCTTATAGATACATAATGTCAGGACAACAACCAGTAGAAGATGATATCCTGCAAAGACGCTGGCGATGGATCGGCCATACCCTGCGAAAGCCAGCTTCAAACACTACAAGAAGAGCCCTCACGTGGAACCCCCAAGGCAAGAGGAAGCGAGGCCAGCCAAAAAACACATGGCAACGCCACCTGGATGCAGAAGCCAAGAGGATGGGTCACACCTGGGGAAAACTGGAAAATCTGGCCCAGGACAGAGATGCCTGGAGAGCCCTTGTTTATGGCTTATGCCCCAAGAGGGGTAGTAGGCATAAATGAAATGAAAAATGATACATAATGTACTTTTTCCAAAGAGCCACAGGGGTGTCGGTCTAGGGGTTTACAGTGAATCTACGGGACAAAAGGGCGTTTGGTGAACCCTACGCTATCTTAAGGATCCCTCCTTGGACGCTGGTATAGCGTGGTTTTGGGTGCGGCTCTTCCTGAATTCATTCTGCTGATTGCATACTTCTCCGGAGAGCCGCACCAGAACGGCCACGGTGACGTCCGCCGCTTCACGTCACGAAGGAGTTCTTTTGCGTAAGTTACGCGAAACAAACGTCGCATGAGACAATGATTATAATAGTTCCACATCATCAGTGACTAATCATGTGGACACTGTGTTTTTATTTGTTCCTGTCAGTGCGTAACAACTTTTTGGGGAAAACTGTGGTTATTTAGATTGCATTTATTTTATTGTGCTGTCCAGGAAAAAGGGAAATTACATATACTTTTACATTTATTTGTTTAGCAGACGGTTTTCTCCACGGTGAAGTACATCTCAGAAGACAATACAAAAAGTGAATTACAGACGGATGGATTTAGATCCAGACACCTGATTCTTGAGTAGAATTTGTCACGTAACCAAACCAGTATACATTACACGAGTAGCAACTTACAGGATGTTTTTTTCACATATACATTTATTTATTTATCAGACACTTTTCTCCAAAGCGACTTCCAATGAACACTACGTAGTGTTACCAGCCCACACACCTTATTCACCGCGGTGACTTACACTGCTAGATACACTACTTACACTGGGTCACTCATCCATACATCAGTGGAACACACTCTCTCTGTCATTCACACACCATGGATGAACCTGAACAGCATGTCTTTGGACTGTGGGAGGAAACCAGAGCACTCTGAGGAAACTCACACTTACACAGAGAACATCCAAACTCCACACAGACTGAGTGGAGATCGAACCCACATCCTCTCGCACCACCTAGGTGCTGTGAGACAGCAGCGCTACTCGCAGTGTCACCGTACCCCCTAAATTGCTTCAGTTAAAAATTATCTAAATTTATAAATCACTATGTTAATAATTTCTAGTAGATTCCTATATATTAAGAGGCTTATTTATTCTGTACATTCAACAGTTCCACGAAATATCAGAAGCTGCTTGTGCAATGCAGGGTCCAGATTCTGTCCTAGTGCATGAAGCAGAGTACAGTCCCGGCAGGACACCAGTCACGCACACCTTACCAAACACATGACACATCCTTTAGTGTGTCCAGTTCATGTGTCCTTTAGTGTGTCCAATACATCCTCTGATTAACTTTTAAATAGCAGTGCAAGTAGCTTACGTGTCTATATGTTACTTTCTGGAAAATCTGGACACGTGACGTGACCTTGGTGTTTAGGATTCAGTTTTTGATGAAAAGACAAACTACGGTGCTTTTTTTTTTCTCCCCCCCAAAGTTGTTATCAGTTTAATGATTCCTTCCTGTTTAAAGACATTTGAAACAAGATTCCTTGAATTATCAGCTCTCTCAAAGCTGTTGAGTCTGGAGCAAATCTTTTTAGTGTCCAAATACATTCCTTCCAAACTAGATGAGGTCCCATGGTAATACCGTGAGTATGGATATAAATAGTTCAGTGAATCTTTTGCAACTCAAAAGTCAACTCCAATTTAGTAATTACACAACCTGTACTGGAAATGAAAGGAGAGATCATCTCTTTAGGTCAACAAGGGAAAACAACTTTTTCCAAAACACTTTACTAAACGGCTCCAGCTTTTCTTGCCGCTTCTATGACGAGTTCAACGCACATCATCAAATTTTTAGTTACTTTCACCTAGAGGGAAAGTGGAAAAAGTGGGAAGTCTAACTGAAACGGGGTCTTTTTAGAGTTCTTCCATTTCTACCGTTTTTTTTCTCTCTCATTTGTCTTTTTTTTCCCACTGTAGGGACAACGCTAAAGTAGACCAAGCGCCGACGGGGCTCCAGATTACTGCGAGTTGCTCCCGAGTAGCTTCTCTCTTTCAATCAGCTTAGAGTCCCTTTTCCATTAGTATGCGGGGTACAAAGGAGGGGAGAGCAGTCCTCAGAACTGGGCTTTTTCGCAGAGAAAGAGCGGCTATCCTCACCCTCGCTGCGCTCCCTCCATCCCAACAGACTGCCCATCGCTAGGCAACCACAGCAGGAGGCAGGGAATTCACACAGCCCTCGCACCAGTCTTGTGTTGCTCTCCTTACATATTTTTCCTTTTTTCATTTTGCCTCACAAAGGCTGCTCGCACTTCTCAAATGCAGGACACCGATCTACTTTGCCATTTGCTATTTCATCTTTAAACCTAACTTGTCCATTTCCAACACCCCTCTTGCTTTACTGCGCTGCACAAAACGTGCAAATCACTTTAGCTCATTCATTTTTATGTTTCTCTTTCACTGAGCCGTTATAATGACGTCTTTCTTCATTTTCGATGAGCAATTCACAATTTCCAAAAGATAAACAGTGGTGGCAATTTGGTCAGGAAACACAGGAGCGGATGCAAAAAATACGTATGATACACTTCCCATGATGAGTTTGACTATGTGAAGAATGGGTTTGGCTCTGTCCAATAATTCTTCAGAGTGAATTATTACCAGCTAGGCAATACATTGACAAAGTGGTTACCAGAACATGAATGAGCACGCGCCCTAGATTTCCACAAACCGGTGAGATGTATTACTGTCACCAGCAGCCTTCCCAATCTGCATTAGCAGCAAGAATACAGAACTATCAGCTAGCCACAGGTTGTTAAGTCAGATTACGGAGAAAGGCAGAACACTTGTTTCATGGTCATATAAACTGTATCAAGGACCCCCTAGCATGACATGCCTCTGCCTTCCTCAAATTGCCCCATCGTTTTGCCCAGCAGACACTGTCCCAACAGCAGGGGTTAAGTGCACCGCTGAGGTTTCCTCCAGGATAACAGCTACATAGACAACACAAGCCAACACAGGCAATCGTGGCACTCCCCACAATTCTCCACCCCAACTGTACGGCACTTATCGGAGCTGTTTATAGTGCATTGCACCTGTCAGCGCAGAAATGTGCTGCTTCTCCTTGACATTGAAGTCTACATGCAAACTTATTCAAGACTTCTGCATCGCCACTGGATACTGAAAGGGACATCTGGAAAACCATGGTATAATAACTACAGCATATGCAGCAGAGCTCCACCTATGCCTTCCGCCGGTCGTCTCAACGTGTAAGCTGTGCCATGACTTCAAAGAGAATCCCACCAGGAATTTCACACATCTCACAAACACCAGCAGAAGACAACGCAAAACCAGCACAGCTGGTCTGACAGCACCTGCCGCCCCGATTACGCAACCCAAAACTCGGCGTTGGTCAACTGTTGACCAGGCCCAGGATCGACCACGAAGAAGAGGGACACCTAGACAGGAAGCGGAGACCAAACCCCACCCAGGTGGAGCTGAGCACCCACTGTGATTGAGGTGGAGCTGAGCACCCACTGTGCCTGTGATTGTGTTTAAGTTCCATGGAAGACAGCTGTTCAGAAGGAGCAAATGAGTGACAAAGTTGGGCAGCAGGTGGTGTAGTGGTTACCCAGGTTCGCATCCCACCTCCTGCTGTTGTACCCTTGAGCAAGTTACTCTAAAGTTGCTTCAGTGAAAATTACACAGCTGTATAATTGGGTAAATAATTATAAATTGCTTAATGTTGTAAGTCGTTTTGGAGAAAACGGTCAGCGAAATGAATAAATGTAAATGTACATCCCAGTAAAAACATTACCTGTCAAACCCAGTGGCTGTGACATATTAGTAAAGAAACTGATGAACTTCCACAAATCTTTATCAGAGACCCTCTTCATTCGTAGTAATAACCATCCATATTTTATTTGGAAATGCTCCTATTTTACAGAAATTTCTCACCGCTATTGTGTGTATTGTTAGCGCCACCCAATGAGGATCCACTTGTTCATTTTTGTGTGTTTGTGTGTGTGTGTAATAATGTGGTCAAATGTGGTCAGCGAAGGAAATCAGCTTTCTTTCTGTGTCACAAAAGTAGAATCCATCCGCTTTGTCTGGACTTGCAGTCTTAGAATTAGTCAACCATTTTCTTTCCAGACACAACTCAAGAAGCTTGGAGCTCAATCAAGTGGAAATTGGAAGTAGTGTTGGGGGGGGGGGGGGGGGTTTGGGGACGGGCTCGTGGGGGTATGTGGAGGCAGGGGTAGGGGCCTGTGCCTAGAATGAAGCAATTGTTTGGGACAAGAATTCTTCTGGAGACCTCTTTGATGTAATTCTAAAGAGGGAAAGCCTTTTCTCAAAGAACACCCATAAACATTTACTGTTGCGCTCAAGTGCCAGCCAGTCCCTGCACACCTCGCTTGAGTGAAAAAGAGCATTTCTAATGGAAGAAAGCAAACACTTTGGGGCTATTTTATTAATCTTCTGCTCCTTTTGCCAATTACTCTTTTAGTTAAGGTTACTGGGTTAAAAATAAAGATCGATTTTTCCCCCCTCCACTCCCTCCGTTTCCATAAGTTTTTTTTTTCTTTTCTCCCCCAAGTGGAAAGTGAGATTTATGTAGGGAGCGCAGAGACGCGCCGCGCAGCATCCCGAGCGACTGGAGCGCACTGACTGCCGACCCCCCGCGGAGCCCATTGTCCGCTCGCGCTCTCCTCCCGCGCGCGTCGCGCAACGTGGTGCGCCTCCCCTCAGCGACCGCCACTGCGAAGCCGCGAGCAACACGAAAGTAAGACGAAAGAATATAAAAGTTAAGCGAAACGTGCTGTCCGTCCGCGTCACGTTAAAATCCCGCACTGACTTAGTTTCGCCGGTACGATGAGCGGCCACATTCAGTTCACACGCGCTTCTTCACTCCAGTCCAGATGCTGCTCCAGCATCGCTCGACTCGAGTAAAACTGCACTAAAGAAACAACAGGAAGGTCGAACGCATATTTTGCGAAGAGACAAAAAAAATTAAAAAAAAAAAAAAACACCGAAACCCAACATATGCCAAGGTCTGCTTTTGTAAATCTCTCGCAAAAAGGCAGTAAAAAGTTGTACTTAATTCATTGGCCACGTGACGTTTCTGAGCCGTGATGTTACCACACCGAGGGGCCCCCTTACCTCGGCGAAGGAAGCCGCAGGTGTGCTGGACTGTCACATCTCCTCCGGCTGAAGTCAGGTGTCACACCGTCGCACCCGGACAGCGACCGCTCCGTCACACCAGGTCAGGTACCACACCGTGGTAAAGCGGGCTTCATCACCGCTGGCGATCGCCTCGCTCTTGGGACCGGGACCCTAAGGGAGCGTCGACAAAGTGCGCTGCGAGCGGACAGCCGAAAGGGACCGTGACCCTTCAACAAAAACACGTCCTTAACCCACTTCACGGCAGCAGGGCAGCTGCTCCGTCAAACTGAGCGCTTGTTCTCGTTGTATTTTAACGGCCCGTAATTTTAAAAGCAGCTATCATATTACTCTTTTTATTATGTGCATTTAATGGGATGATAGCTGAATTCTATGGTTCTAGGGGTGGGAGCCCAGCTGGTGTTGAACCAGAAACCTGAAAGACTCTCCATCAAAATTTTTAATTGTTCTTCTTTAAATACAACTTAATTGTTAACTCTTCATTCATGTTGTTATTAACAGTTCCATCTCTTTCTATTTCACAGTCAAAAGATTTTTTTTCTGTATCAGTTGTACATGACTAAGTTGGAAAAAGCCAGTTCACACTGTGTTATACAGCAGGATTGATAAAATAAAAGGGACTTTTTGAGACTCAAATTATTTTCAGGTAGACTAGTATTTTTAATATGTTAAACTTACATCTGCTTACGAGTCATTTGTACCATGTACAGAATTTTATACAGATAATATACTTATTCAATTGTCACCCCAGGTCAGAGGTTACAACTGGGCTACTTGAACAGCTATCCAGGGTCAGCGGTAAAACGTGACCTTCGAACCTCAAAACAGAGCTTTGTAGAAGAAACCTGTCTCCTTTCCTACAGACCATGGGCAAAAATATCTGAGCCACCTAGCCCGTTTCTGATCGGATTAGCCGAATTAAAGGTGTTTCAATAGACCCGTATTTACAGTTATTACCCTGCAAAAGCCTACATTCTCGTTCTCTTTGTGATCATAAATTCTACCCACAATAACATTATTGGTGTGGACAAAACACAAGAATCTAAGCTATGAAACTCACTGTGGACAGGTGAGTTTGATAACTGAAACATCAGCTCAGATTTTTTTGTCCTTAGAAATGCATCGCAAATAGAATCATCTCTTGTAGTTGTAAATACAAATATAGGTTCTGTTTTTGTTTATTGGCTCTATCCAAAATATTGGCGTTGCAGAATTAAGTACATTTACATTTATTCATTTAGCCGAAGCTGTGGTTTGCAGTCTTGATTGAAAGCTTATCTTCTCAGTGAATCAGAAAATGCTTTTGAAGCAGTTTAGAAGTTTCACGTTAGGCAGATAGTTTTACAGAAGACATTAAGTTTACAATAAATGTCATTATATTCTTGGTTTCAGAATAGGCTTAGTTTGAGTGTTATTAGGTTTAGATCTTAGTTTGACTTTACTCAGAACCTCTGTGGCTTTGTTCACTCACATTGCATTACACTGAAGGTTTTCTTTCAGTTTTTAGGGTAACTGCAGTAATAAAACCCACCTGTCACTTTTACACATACTGGGTTAAATTTAATGGGCCCTGCTGTTGTATCCTTGAGCCACACACATAACCTCACTTGCTGTAATAAGTTATCATATTCCTACGTAAATCTGTGAAAGCAGAGGAGGCTTTTATAGCTGCATAGATCCATTTTTAGCTCTTTGGTTGAATTAACAGCCCTGAAATTTGCACTTTGTTACAGTTTTCTTGTTTGTTGTTTTACAGAATAACCATCTGACAATATTTGGCCATATTGCTTTTTACAGTATAGATACTATGTATAATTCAGTTTTGACAGGAAACACTTCTCTACACATGCAAAGACAAATAATCAAGTAATCAAACTGGCAACTGTCTGTGACTAAAGCAGGTAGATCTTTTCTCCATCTAGGTAGAATTACGCTAATGGGGTATAAAAAAAATAGCCATGGGAGCAAGTGTCAAGTAACTCATTTCAGCTAGTGTGTTTATTAAAATATATAAAAGAATATATATGCATATGTATACACAGCAATAAATATGCACATACAATATACGTAATTGTACATTAATATATGTATAAGAAAGGCATTTAAATTTATAACGGCAGTGGTGATTGAAAATATGTTATAGTATTTTTAAAATAAAAGGTCCCCAGTCCACAGCAGGTTTCCAGGGAATTAGTCTTTTTTATTAATGCTAAAGAGCAGCATCTTTAACCTGAGGTCTATGGCTGGGAAGAGAGACATTATAAAGAACAATATTACAAAATCTCCATTGAATATCAACTGGATATAAAGAGAAAACATGAAAATGTCCAGCTGGTGAGGTCTAAATAAACAGGATACAATTAAACCGTTCTGCTTCTGTAGCAGACTGTAGTATAATATGTAATTTAATGAAAGGTCTATAATTATTTCTTCAGACAACATAACCCTTTTGGGAAATTACATAGCTTTGCTTCTGAAAGTAACAGCAGTCTAAATTCCACAGTTTTCGAGGGCTAACCAGGACGTGTTGGCAGCTTGAGACTGCAGAAAGAAGATGAGTTAAAAAAAAATCCTGATGGGAGATGGAGATACTCCCTTGGAAATATTACTGTCCCAGGCTCTCTCTCCTCTCTCTCCCTGGTTCACGTATCCCCCTTCCCCACAGCATGGTGGGGTCATGACTGTTGGTAGTGGTGGTAGTGGTGATGGTGATGATGTTCGTGGTGATGGTGGTGTTCGTGTCGCTGGACCACAGGAACCACAAGCCCAGGGCTGCCCGGGAGCATGGGGGGCTGATCCCTCTCCATCCCTGGAGGGACTGGGGACACAGGCTGCTGCTGCAGTGCCAGGGGCTGCCCGGGGAAGGGGGCTCTGGAGGGGGAGACAACCTCCCTGGCCTTCGCCCGGAGCCGCCTGCTAGAGCCGTGCGGCACGGGATGCGGGTGGTGAGGAGGTCCAGGCTGAGAGGGGAGGTGGTACACGTCCTGTGCCCCTGTCCCGCCATGAGAGGTTGGCTGTGGGGGTGGGTAGTGCCCGTGGCACCTAATAGGTTTGCTTCCCCCACCAGACACACCCACTGGACTTCCCCCTGCTCCCTTTGAGGTCGCTTTGGGCAATTTGAGGACCGGGGCTGCCTTCCCGCGGGGCTCCGAGAGAGCACAGTTGTCCAACAGAACCTGTGAGCGGCGCTGGTGGACTGGCTGCGTCTCACATTCCTGAGAGCGTGAGCGGTTCTGGGCTTGGGGACCCCGCCCACGGTGCTCCGGGGGCAACTGCAGAGGGGCAGATCCTGGCCACAGGCCGTTGTCACATTACCACAGGTCATTGTTAGTTTTCTTTACATTTAAACACCATTCACTTTTCTAAAATTGTGTTTCTAAGAGTGTTTCACAAGTACAGATAAATCCACAAATCCAATCCCGCTATAAGTTAAATGAATGTAAATGCCATGACAGAATTGCTTATGCAACGGTGCCTCAAAAATTTGCGACCAACTGATCACATTAAATTACCTACATAACATGTACATGTGATCAAAATAATTACTCGCAACCTCCTTTTACCAAGCTATCTATTTTTTATAATATTTCAATACACCCCAAACTGTATACGTTTATTAATTTAACAGACACTTTTCTGCAAAGCAACTTACAATTATTTACCCATTTATACAGCTGGGTAATTTTACTGGAACAATTTAGGGTAAGTACCTTGCTCAGGGGGCACTACAGCCAGAGGTGGGAATCTAACCTGTGACCTTTCGGTGCAAAAGCAGTGGCTTTAACCACTATATTACCAAATGTCCTGCAATAATGTTAATATTACCTCCTTCAAATCTAGAGGTGTAGTTCTCTATCCCAGCGAGGTCCAGGTAGTGATTCCTTCTCTCAGTGTTCTCATCAACGCAGTAATGGTTTCTCTCTGGGCTTAGTGGAACTTCGTTGTTATGCCTTCTGCAGATGCATGAAAGTGGAAAATGTCATGTTTCTGATTTGTTCCGGGCAAAACAAATGAGGGAATGATACAGTCTACCAGTACTACAGAACGTACTGCAAGCTGAAGCAGATAGATAAATGCTAATTGTACAGAAAAGATTTTTTAATACAGGCAGCATGCAGAGATTGCAATTTTGAAATAAGGGGAAATTATTGAATGGGATCAGCAAAGCTGATTATTATTTCTTTTCATTCGAGACTAAACCACTTGCTTTGATCATAAACAAAACAATTAGGCTCCAGCAATAATTTACAGTCATATGTGGAATTTCTAAGAAAAACGTTGCCAAGTTGGTAAAGCATACAAATGCACGCTCAGGCTTGCTTACCTGAAGTGGGTTGTGAGCCGTCTGTCCACACAGCGCCCTTCTTCCTGAGGGTCTAGATCATGCCGACAGTGACCGAGGTCCCGGTCTAACAGCGAGTAAACACTGTCACTGTTTACACAGTCAATATACTGGAGGGTAACTAAATTCAGGGCAGGAAGTACAGTAGTGATTAGAGCTTCTGCCTCTGGACTCAAGTGTCTGCAGGTTTGAATCCCACAACCTGTTGTAATACCCTGAATTGTTCTACTAAAAAAAAAAAAAAAAAAAAAAAAAAAGACACTCATCTGTATAAATGGGTAAAATCAATCTATGCAAGTTGCTCTGAAGGAAAGCATCAGCCAAACAAATAAATGTAAATCTGCCCAGGGCATTAGAGATAAAATCTCAGCACTTCTAATCAATCCTTTGACAGCCAGAATGAGTAAAGACCTCATTTTGGCATCCCTTCCAACAATGGATACATAGTGTGGCACAGTGTCATCTTCATTGCACTCAGGTGACATAGTACTTTAATTTGCAGTGAGGTGGACGAGTGCCCCCTACTGGTGCACCAGCACCAATTCCTCAAGGTTGAGCTGCACACCAGGCAAGTGTGGCAGGGTGCTGAGCTGCAGGTGATGAGACAGTTGTTTCCACACCAGCCCGATCCCGTCCGTCATGCAGGCCTCACCTGCTCCCACGCCGGATGTCTCTCTCCTGCGCGCGACAGGGCCGGCAGTCACGCTCAGCTTCACGCGCAGCGTCCGGCTCTTGTTGCCGGACGAGTGGTTCACGGAGGCGTCCACCACATCATAGATGGTGTGCATCAGACTCGATATGTCCTGCCACAGACAGAAGGCTTCATAATGAAAGTGCTGGCAACACGGTGTAGGAAGTGCTTAAAGAGAAAAATAATATTTGTTCCGCTATAGATGTCAACAACTTACAGTCACTGGTTTTCTCATATTTGTTTAACACAAATCAGGTCCTTGTTACATTGTTGTGATGAAATGAACTCGAATGATGAGTCACCTTCTCCTTCTACAGATTTACGACAAGTAAATTTCTGATTTTGAATGAAATTATGTTTGAATGCAAATAATCAGATGGCGCTGAGATGGCACTTCCACCCATTAGTGGGGCTCTAAGGTACTAAACCTTCTGGTTACATGTTCAGTGGATGGACATATCTGGAACAAGTATGTTTTCATTTCAAGCCACAGTAGGGGCCTGTTGTTGTACTGTTGATGAAGATATTAGATTTGTATTGTTTAAGTCAAACATCTGGCAACGGAAACGAGCCGAACTGTGAACCACTCGGCTGAAAGATAAAACAAAACAATGAGGTCATGTTGGATTTGGCTGAAGCCGGACACTGCAAGGGATTTTGCGCTGTGAAGCACCACACCTCTCTGGTGACTTTGCCGTTGTTGTCAAAGTCATACAGGGTGAAGATCCACTCCTGCCGATTGTCCTCCTCTATGGACACGTCACATTCCAGCTCCTGTCACCATGGCAACAGAGACCGTGAGGGAAGCAGCCACTAGAGGGCAGTGCAGCGCTCGCTAACTCCTGCCAACACGGACAGGTACCAGCTGGATACAACACAAGCTTGTGGGGAAAGGGCCGTTTTTTATGTTGCAGCTTTTTTTTATGTTTACAAAGAACATAAATCCACAATGGACTCTGTTTCTAGACAAGCTTTCCAAACCCCATCACATATGTCTGAGGAAAGAAAGGAGAAAGGGAGACATGTCCTTCAGTTTTTTTTTTTCCCTCCCGCCTTTCTTCGCGTTCCAGGAAAATGATTTTGCCCGCACTTTCTCAGTTTCAGGTCCCCTGGCAGCCTCTGTGATCCAGGGCTATCTAGTAACTGGCTGGTAATTGGAAAAATAAACCGCTGGAGTTTGCATGATGTTGCGGCCAAGACGGGGAACAGGGCCTCATCTCACACACAACATGGTACATTACCTTCTGTGTGCTTATGTACATGCTCATAAATTACCCTTTTATTCCCTTACCGACATTTAAAAAAAAAAAAAAACACCTCTCCCACGGAGTGGAAGTAGAGAAATACAAGTGTGGAATTCTCACAGGGCAGAGAGTGGCTGGACATAATGGACAGTTGTTGTCTATGGATCAGATAGTGCACAGTTTGGATGAGCAGGGAGACACGTAGGGAGACAAACAGCAAGGTGAAAAGGGAAACGAGTAGAGAGAGATACGACACAAATGGAGATGAGCAGGGAGACAATGAGATGAACCAGGAGACAAGCAGAGAGACAAGCAGGGAGACAGCTAGATATACAGGGAGACGAGCAGAAAGACAAGCACGGAGGCACCAGAGCCTCTCTCACATCAAGGATGATGCGCTTCTTGCTGGAGCTCTTGCTGGAGTCCTTCGGGGGCTCCTGCTCACCATCCCGCACATGGGGGGTCCTGGCTTGACCCTCTCCTTTCTCTACAGGCAGCACCACTGTCACACAAACAGAGAGTGGTCGAAAATTAAATGCCCACGAGTAGCTCAAGCAAAATATTTGTGTCAGTGAAAACAGCGGCTCTAACCCAGGGAGAGGAGTGAGCATCAGCGACTGGGAGGATTCCTCATACCAGCATCAGTGATGAATATGAGAAATGAACAGGATATTATACAGTGGGCTTAGAAACGTACGTGTTGTGCAATAAGTTATAACGTGTACAGTTTATGTAAGCAGATGGTCATAATGGGATTATTTGTTTAATCTTTTTAGTCTTGCAACACCGAGTCATGCTCCTTGCACAATGTTCATGGCAATATTTTCACTGAATCTCAGTCTGGCTATTTAAGCACGATGAGAACTTTTAACACCTGCACTTCGAAAGCTGGAAATGTGAACTTATTCTTGAACTGTTTAAGTCGTGGTTTCAGAAAAGGAATGGAAACATTAAACATGGGGAAATAACATGAAGGGGGTTAAAACAGTGAAGAACAACACAAAGGTTGTTGATGTGAAAACCACCTGCAGGTGTTTATAAAGTTCATATTCTAAAGTCTCAACTCACCCTCTAGGGGACAGTGGTGGTCTGGGAACTGGGCCCCCCTGAGGTCTGAGCTCGGCATATCCTGGGGGGGTGTGAGAGAGAGACTGTGAACCCAGCAGCACAGTATGTACACACTTGCCACAAGAAGAGGGAAGAGGACTGACTGCACTCACCCACATACAGGCTGTTACTAGTTGAGATAGTTTGTTAAACTGCTTTTATTACCTGTTTATTCAGTTATCTCCTATATGTATTTATTTCAAATTTATATTATTTGCTTTTTATTTTTATTTTTTTTAGAAAACAAACCTGTGCTTAAAATTGTTCAATCGCTACGTTGGATATACAAGTGTATATAATTCGTCAAGCCAATAAAGCACAGTAAAACTGAAAAAAAGAAGAAACTTTTGAGAGAGAGGGAGAGTAAGAGAGAGAGAGGGGGAGATGTTTAAACGGAATATGCAGCGCTTTGACCACAGACGCAGAGAAAAACAAACAGCTTGAGCCGAAGCATTTCCTGTGCCGGACCGGCCGGGGGCCGAGGGAGACGGCGCCAGGCTGGCCTCCACGGCGGACGCTTTGAACATGTGCGTGCTTATTGTGTTTCACGGTCTGGGTCAGAGCATCACCACCGTCGCCAGCACTTTCAAGCTCCCTCCAGCTGCCGCAGCGGGCCGAACACGTCCCCGGAGGGCCACATGCGCTCACTCTCTCTCGCTCTCTCTCTCTCTCTCTCTCTCTCTCTCTCTCTCTCTCTCTCTCTCTCTCTCTCTCTCTCCAGCTACTCCATGATATAGACTCTCCCGGTCAAGCCTCGCTGAGCTCACTTCACCGACCACTTGGCCGTTGTTGCAGGGGAGGGATGTGCAGACAGCACTTGGGGACTTGGACTCCTGCTCTAGATGCCTCTGTAATACTTCCAAGAACATCCCCGGTTTGTTGTGCTACCTTGGGACGACTTGCATACTGTATTTTACTGGCGTACTGCGTAACCACCCTTTCATCTGGATATAGACATAGTGGGATGTTGCTGTCACATTGCAGAGTGGACGGTTAAAGATCAGAGTGTGTTCAAGTTTATAGAGTCTAAGTGTGAACAAAATGTCATTCAATTTGCAGATGGTCTTTTATTACTTTAGAATCTGGCCTTCGGTGTGTCTCTCTACATCCAAAATCTTGGCCTACACTAGTCCAGTGGGAGGACCCCAAAGCCAAAGCAGAATCCCTCTCACACTTTCTTTTATGCTAAATGCACTTAGTCTTTTTTTGTACACAGTTAAATGAAGCAGACAGAAGCGTGTATACTCACTTCCTGTTCTCTGTGAGTAAATGGGAATGAAGCCAAAGTTTGCAATAATTTCACATCCATCATATCAGCATTACTTATTAAAAAGACTTGCATGGTGGCACAGTGTGGTAGGTTTCGAATCTAACTCAGACTATGGAGTTTGCATGTTCTCCGTACATTTGGGTTTCCTCCCACAGTCTAAAGACTTGTGTTTAAAGACGACCAATGACACTAAATTGAACATAGCGTATGTATCTCTGACTTAATGAGTGAATGTGTGTGTGTGTGTGTGTGTGTGTGTGTGTGTGTGTGATTGCCCTGTGAAAGACTGCTGTTCTGTCCAGGGTGAACCCTACCTCCCATTCAATGCTTCCAGAACAGACTCCAGACCACCACAACTCTGCACTGGACAAGTCATCATTGATGATGGATAGATGGATGGAACTAAGCTCTAACTATTGCAAGTGCACATAAGTAGACATGAGAGACTTTGTTGGGTCTGATTTTGTCATTCTCAGTATACAAAAATAACGAGATTATGCTGTTAGATCCTGATGGGCTGGAATTGAAGGCAAAGCAAGGAAAGACTGGTGCTGAGCACAATGCCCATAAAGGCTTTATGACAGCATGAATATAAAAGCCCACCCATTCAGCTAATTATTGGTGGATTAGGGGTGGGCTACACACCCGTCATCAGCAGCACTGCCAGCTTTTACCTCATTGTGAACAACAAAGTTTAATGCAAGACAAGCCACATGGTATTTGGACAATAAAACGATATCAGCGCCTGGGCTGTTATTCCAGCCCCAATGTGCATACCATATGTTTAATTAACAAGGAACCACCTCACGCCCATATGCACAGACGGCATCCTCATTCCTCCAACCTCTCATCATCATCTTAGCAAGACGTTTCACTGGACGGAGGCCGAGATTCCCGCGGGATGACCAAGCCCTCACACCTGACTTTGATTGCTGATGTTCACAGAGTTGATCAGCAATGTGTCAAAAAAGCCTGGAGAAGAACAAAGCTGTAGAACCATGAAGAGAAACTATCACCGGTGATGTCTGCTCGCCTGTGTCAATATCTTCTCCATCGGAAGGATAAGCCAAAGATCTGTAGGACGTTTTCAGAGACACCAAGAAACAACTAATCTGACAGAAGATGAAAGAGCAATAGAGAGCAGAGCTGGATGATGTGATTTCACGCATTATGGCTACAGGTCTCTCTAACTGCTGCTTCATACCCAAGGAAGTGGGATATAGGAAGCCTGGGGGACAACCCAGAAAAAAACACCAACCCTAACCCCAGCAAAATATTAAAATTAGGGTTGTAAAAATTAGAGAAGAAATCAAAATAATTTGTCTGTACTTAAATACTTGAGTGACCCATTAATTCACCTAAGGTTCAAGAGAAGATCAACAGTTGATGCTTTTCAAGTTCATTTCAACTTCAGTGGATTAAAGAAATTTATGACCTGGTGAATTCTGAAATGCAGAGATTTGTCAATAAACCCAAAAGAAAAGCCTAGGTCCTTGAGTGTCACCCCCCGTTCTTACCTTTACAGACTGTTTACTCTGACTTTTCACAAGCACGCTCCCTGATTCAAACCTCATGAAAGGAGCGGCAAGCAAATATCTCATTACATCTGCGTGCGACTGAGTGGAACCGTCGACAGACAAAAGCTCTCCATTCCAGAGGAGACCTGACTTTCCCACAAAACCAGATGTGCCTTCCTCCTTTTTTCTTGCAGAGAAGGGTGGGAGTAAGAGGGGATGTGGAACTGCGGTTAAGAAAGGAAAAACTCGAAAGGGTGGAGGGGCAGGGGGCGTGAGGCCATTGCACAACTCGACTTTCATTAGTAACCTGATCCAAAGGAGCAACACTTCACGCTCTCTGGTTGCCTTTATGCTGACCACAGAAAAGCAGGCCGATTTCCTGTTGGCTGCTAGTTGGCGTTGGCGGATCGGGCCCTTTGGCCTGGACGGGCCTGGCAGTGACAGATCAGGATTCCTCCCTGACAGACCATGGCCTCTCAGTGGCTTTATAAATGCAAGGATTGGAAAAATTTCACAAATGCTAATAAGATTTGATTGGCCATCTGGCTCCGGGCAAAGGGCAGCGGTTTACGTCTGACAGCATATTTATTTCAGTTTACTGCTCTGCTTATTTGTTCTTACCACTTAGTGAAATGCTATATTCCACTAATGTTCCAGCCTGCTTCATTCCCCTAAACTTGCCTGAAAAGAGAAGGCAATATTTAAATTCCCTCATAGAAAGAATATTCTTTTTACCTATGACAGCTTGTCACATTCTATGGAAATTGAAGGTACATTTTTATTATATTTTTTTATAAATATCCATTTAGCAGACATTGTCCTCCAAAGCAACCTGCAACTGCGAGTAAACCAAAGTGCATTTCACAAGAGGTGAAGTGCCTTAGATAGAGACACATGATTTTGCTATAACATATCGCTCAGGTAGCTGTGATGTTCAAATGGAAAAATTTACATAGATCATATCACAGCAGGTGGTGTTAGGCAAATTCATGTAGCTGCCAGGAGACCAGGAGACAGATGGGTCTGAAAGAAGAGTTCTGCAGCTCTTATTCAATGCTAGAAAGAATTCAGCAGTTCTGGGGGACACAAGGAGTTCATTCCATGACACTGGGAGGAAGATTAAGAACAAAATAATTACATGTTGATAGTAGAAGGAAATTTCCAGATATAAAAAAAATGTCCCACTTTCTCCAAAGTTCCTAAAAAACCACTCTTTTCTTGTAGATAATGTTGACATGGTCCACTCCCCAGCTGGAGCAATCTAGTCTTCGAATCGTTTTATGTGGCAGCTGGGAACCCAGCTTTAGCCCGTCCTTCTAGAAGGCTATTTCCTGGCGAGTGCTGCTCAGACCCTGCTTTAGAGCTCTGTTGTCTGGATGGAGGTTCAGGTGGCCCAGAGATATCTGAACAGGACAGGGAGGCCTTGCTTCTGACAGGATGTGAAGCAGTTCACTATGTGCTGTTTGCAAGCCCACATGGACTGGGCAGCCAGTTGGCCTTGGACCCCCCGATAGTTCTCCTGTTCCAGCATTCAGGATTTTGTTTACTCTCCCCTGTTCTCTTCTGGAATTCTCCACCCTTGATTTGAACCGTTTACCTTTCTTGCTAATTATTGCATGTCTCTCTATTTATGAGAAATATTCTCTGTTGGGAGGGACACTATAAAAACATAAATCAAACTGATCTGAAATGAAAACTGCTTCAGGCATAGTGAGAAGACCACGGCTATGAAGAGAGGAGAGGGTGAGGACCATTACAGGCCATGGCCTACACCTTTTCCCTCCATCACCATAATGTGCATTAGAGCCACGCCCCTTAGGCACAAAAGCCTCCACTGGAGCCACATCCTTCACCAAGACCTCCACATTTCTGTGCTACCATAGAGTGCACCAGAAACATGTACATCCACCACCATAGCCGGAGTCACAGCCACACCCCTTTGAAACAAAACCGTACCTAAAGATACCATTGCTCCTCTTTCAATGGACTATAATCAACCTTCACCAACGGAAAGGGCAAAGCCTTGGGAAGGCTTTGAGGTTAGTGAAAATATTTTATTATTTTTTATATTATGCCTTTCCTAGGATAGTTGTTTCACAGTGTATAAGATCAAATCGAAGAAATATGGTTAACCTGATAAAATTAGCTGCTTTGAAGGAAGTTAAGTCTATACAGTAAGCAACATCCAATGATTTACCAATTCGTACAACTTCTTAGTTAGAGTGAGTCAAGGTAAATACCTTGCTCAAGGGTACTGCAGCAGAAGTGGAGGTTTGACCGAGGACCTTATGATGGCAAGGAATTGGCTGTAACCATTATGCCACCTGGTACCCCTACATAGAGGCAAAATCGAATTACTGATTGCAAATTATATTGTCGATTACTGTGCGGTTACAGCTTTCCTTTCACAGCATTCACTATTAACCGCATTATCTTCGGATTCAACTCATGCAGTTGCCTTATTTTACGTTCTGTAGACTTATGTAATCAAAATGAGCCTTTCTAGTTAAGAAGAGAGCTCTTCTGAGGCAAGAGAGCTCTTCCAAACTCTTCAGGAACTCTGTTCTTGTGCCTTACTGACCGAATACTGCTTGACCAATATTGCGCAGAAATGTCTTATGCACAAAGACGTACATTGTGAGAAATCTAAACCTTTTCCTTTCCCTTCCTTTCCTACAAGAAACCCCCTGAAAACCTGGCAGGCCCTGTGTGTGCTAATGACAGCCTTCCTCTCTGTACTGCACTTTACCCATTACAGCTTCCTTTCTGACTGTTTTTAGGACCCTATTCGGAGATGGTTTACAGCCCCCTTTGGGCTCGTGTTTCTTTTGCAAGCAATGGAGTTGAAGTACAACACTCGAGCACCCTGAGCCATTCTGTTTCCCTCTTCTGGAAAACTAAACATTTAAGAATGGCAAGAGTGAGACACAACAGCATTGTTTTTACAGCTATAAATGATCTACATTCACACAGATTTACATGTCATTCCCTTGGCTGGCGTCCCACCAAAGTCCTTGCACGGCGTATCAAAAAAAGAAACAAAGCACACACAACAACAACTGAACAATATTTACATTAGTAACAGAATGCATTAGTTAACTGGAGCACGTCTTTGGTGAGGTTTAGAATAGTGGAAATTAACCGTTTGTTTTTTCTAAAACTGACGACTGGCAGTGAAAACACTGCAGTGAGCTGGTCTCTGATCCAGTGCATTCAAACTGAGTACCTTTTATTTTCTTTGATGGCTTAATGAAATAACTGTTGGTGAGCTCAGTATCAGAAATGCAGTCTTGCCCTCAGACTTGCAGGAGCAGTCAAAAGTTTGAGTACACCTGGGTAACCTGGACAACACCTGTATGGGATAAACTGGACAGGAGGGTGAAAGCAAAGTAACACACAAGTGTCCTACATCTCTGGGAACTGCTTCAGAAGGGCTGAGAAGAAATGAATCTTCATTTCCTCATCAAACTTGTTCATAAAAAATGCTTGTGGATAAAGCTGGTCTCCAGCAAATGGACCTACACTTTTTACTAGTACCTTACACACCCATGTAGATAGGTGAACTTGACAGAAGGGCCACAGAAAGCAGACAGAAGGCGAATGTGGCAAAAGACCCTTTAATTTTGGGAGGATGCTGTCCTGTTCTCGGCTGCTGCAAGCACCCAGCCCCCGCATCCATCGTCCACACTGCCTTCCACCTCAACCAGTGGGAAGCAAGTAGGAGCTGATAAAGCTTAAAGGATTTGTTCCACATTCCGCAGGCCTTAAAAAACACACAGTGGGAAGGCAGATACCATGTCAGGTGGCAGGGTCTCTAACCTTATTACAGAAGGAATTACAGAACTGCAGAACAAGAATGCTCTGCAGATATGTAGCCAGCATCACCACGTGGCCGCATGGTCCTCCCAAATACCCATCTATCTATCTTTGATGGCTGCTTCTCTCCTTCTTCTGTTTCTTCCTTTGGCGTTTTGTTCCTTGTGGCATTAGAGGCATGGGGTGTAAGACAGGTATCGCAATGGACAAATCAAATGAAATTCAAAAACGACGAGCTAAGATTATTGACTCGCTTCAGTACGGATAGACACAAAAGGGTTGGAGGGACTTCAGGCTTCTCGAAGTGATAGATCCACTGATCCCAGGAGCACATTTGGCACAGTGGTTGGCCAAATGGCTTTGGTAGAGCTGTTCTCCCTATTCAGAATAGCCTATGTGCAATGTCTTGCCCCAAGTGAAGAGATCCAGATGTGGAGAAGTAATGTAGATAACAGCTGAGGGAAGATTCCTGCTAGTACACTGCAAGGTCCATACATCCTAAGAAGTCAGTACATATGCATTATATGAAGGGACATGGTGTCACAGTGGGTAGCACTGGTGCCTCGCAGCTGGGCTATGCATTTGGATGTGGATGCAAACCTGGCTCTGTCTGTGCAGCATTCACATGTTCTTCCCGTGACCACATGGGTTTCCTTTGTGTGCTCCAGTTTCGTCCCACAGTCCAAAGACACATTTCAGCTTAAATGGTGACCCTAAACACTTATACAGCATGAGTGTTTGTTTATCTTTGCTTGGACCTTCATGTAGCATATCTACAACTGAAAGTTGCCTTGGACAAAGGCATCACCTGAATCCAAGTAAGTTTTCTGAAGAAACCCAAGTCTGCAGAGACAGAAAGACCAAACACAGTGTGTGGCACTCTGAGAAGTGATACATCTCTGAGATCATCCTGTCAAAGCCATGGATGCCGCGTTGTTTAAGAATAAGCCTGCCAATGCATCACAACCACATTTGTTACATTAGCCCCTGAATCCTGCCGACAATCCTCCCCCGGTGTCTGTCGCCATCACTTCCATCGCTGGATGGAGGGGGCGGGTGGTCTCTTCAGCTCACTGGGGCCAATGGCATTCTTGACACTGGTGCAAGAACAGGCTTAGTTCCAAGCTGTGAAGTTCCTCACAGGCCTGATGCTGGCCAGGGTCACCCCGAGGTCAACTGTAGCCCTATTCACTAGAGGAAATTAAGCCTAACTTTTTAAAAAATTGTATCTATATCCCTTTCAAAAGATATAGTGAAAATTGCTAAAAATATCATTGCTAACCACGTAGAACTGAATGTTCTTAAATAATGAAAGGTGGAAATAAATTTCATTGGCATATCAAGGTAACCCAGGCTTTGGTCCTGTGACATACGTATGCTGCCTTCTGTAGTACAAAAAAGCAAGAGCGAAACAGGCGCCAGGCACCAAAGGCTCTGAGAGGTCACCGCATGGCGGCGGCGGGGAGCAAAAGTTCAGCAAATGGGTTGCTGTGCTGAGATTTCCGCAGAGATAAGATCAAGGAGAGCCACATAAAGATGGGGGGGTTGCTGTGCTGACCTGGAGAAAAGGGCGAGATGGTCTCATTTCCATGTGTGGTGGCCTTGGTGGTTATGAGGAAGGCTTCCCTTCTTCAGTTTATGCACCGTATTTAACAGTGCAAGGATGGACCCATTTTTATAATATACTTCCATATTAAGGATGTCCTGCGAACGGGATGGGGGTGCGGTGGCGCAGTGGGTTGAACCACAGTCCTGCTCTCGGGTGGGTCTGGGGTTCGAGTCCCGCTTGGGGTGCCTTGCGACGGACTGGCGTCCCGTCCTGGGTGTGTCCCCTCCCCCTCTGGCCTTACGCCCTGTGTTACTGGGTAGGCTCCGGTTCCCCGTGACCCCGTATGGGACAAGCGGTTCTGAAAATGTGTGTGTGTGTGTGTGTGTGTGCTTTCAGTACCTACATACACATATCTCACAAAAGGGAACACTGAATCCCTACAACAGCAAGTGAATATACTTTTTTTAACACACAATGGGGTCATAAATTTGGCACAATGGCATTCATTCTATTCATTCTATATCTGTGCTTCACTCAAACCTAACAGAAGCAGCACACAATTTAAGGACAGACATGTTCACTGAAGCCAGCACAGTTGATTCCAAACAGCACATCCCTGGTTGTCAGTTCAGTACAGTCATTCTACACAGCAACAGCACTTCCATTTATTAATTTAGCTGACACTTTTCTTCAAAGGAACTTATAATGTTAAGATACTTACAAACACTCACCCATTTATACAACTGGGGAATTTTATGGCAAGTACCTTGCTCAAGGGTACTACAGCTAAAGGTTGGTTTTGAACCTGTAATATTTGGGTCCAAAGACAATAACTCTAATCACTATGGTACCAGTTGCCCCTATATAGTAACTATACAAGGAAACATGGAAAAATCAGTCATGGGAAAATTTAAAATTATAGAATACAATAAATTCATTGATGCTTAGGGTGGGGTAATATGGGAGGACACTTGTCATTTTGACAGTCTCAACCAGTCAAGGTGCATGTGAAATTTGTGCTTCTGTTGTTGCTATTTACAGAAATGATGGCTGACGAGGGATAAGTCACCCTCTCCAGGGTCTTTCTTGGAGTTGTGTACCCTCCTTCTGCTAAGTAAGGTTTAAATAAATGGTGATGATAACATTGTCTCTCCTGCCTTTCTGCTTTTGTGGCCACACATATCAGAATTATATAAACAGCTTTAATAGCAAGAATACCCTTATACTGGTGTGAGTAAACTCTTGACCTTGTAATCAAATGAAGATTGTCTAGCATCAAACATTTATTAGTAACGCTGTATAGTGCATCCAACAGCATACTCTCCCTGTGCATTGCAGAGTGACATAGGGATCTTACAAACTTTATATCATAAACTTTCATGAGCCAATTTATTAAGATGTCTCTGTCCACTGTGCCATGCACCACGTTTCATACCCTGGGCTTGTGACGGGGGACTCCGGAAGATGACTTTTATTTTTTATTCAATTCATTTTAGGTGACATTTTTTCGTCCATGAGACGATTATTTTTTCCCCCCCGAGACATAATTTTTAAGAAATGTTAATTCAATCCCTTCATACTGGGAATTTGCCTAAGGATGATTTTGCAAAACTAAATAACCCAACTAAGTGAGAGATAGGTCTACTTTTTAAAAATAATTTTGAAGACTACATTTAATTCTTTCAAGGAGGCATAACTGATTATGCAAATTTGTTTTACTTTCTAAATTAGCCTCAGTAATATAAGCAACTATAAAATCCATCCATCTGTCCATTTTAATTAACTGATTGTCCTAGTCAGGGTTGCGGTGATCCAGAGCCTATCCCAGAATCATTGGGCACAAGGCAGAGGGCGGTACATTCTAGACAGATTGCCAGTCCATCGCAGGGTAAACTTTAAAATCAAAACTTGCAATTTCAGTTTATGGATTTAGCAACTAATTTTCAGAGATAAAGATACACTTAACTTGACATAAAATTTTGTTAAATATACAGAGTGCTGTGTAAAAGTGAAAAATTATTTTCCAATACTGCATTTTATGTTTCCGCAGCTTTTTCACTATAAATTTTATTGAGATCTTTTTGACAGTTTTGGTAGAACAGAAAGGAAAAATGACACTACAAGTGTTTGTATGTTGTTTCCTTTGTAGGAGACAAAGAAATGTCCAATCATAAGCACAAAAAACTAATTGTTTTATCAACCAAATTAAGGAAGCAAGTAGTCAGATGTCATAATTCGACCAAGCCTAATTTCATACCAGTGTAATATATATTTTAATTTAAAAAACAAAATTGCTTTCATAAGCCTATGAAGTGTATGATTTTTGCAATCCGAAGAACAGCTGAAAAGCAAATTGTGCAACATTTTACACTGGGGCCTATACTGCAATCGTGGAAATTCATCCAAGTGGTGCACCGCATAACACCTAATGGACACATGCGATACTTGCACATGTTTTTAACTAAATCCATTCCATGACATTGCTCAACAGAATCTGGAGTTTCACCCACAGTTCAAATGGTTCCTTTTATCGGTGCTTTGAAACATAATGCATATTCAGGTCTAACTCTGGACAGAGTCTGTTCCAGGTATTTCTGGAGAAGAAGAGGACTGTTTAAAATAAAACACACGAGAGAACACCACATGGTGTCTACTGGGGGGGGTTTGTAGAAATGCTAGAGATTTCTGAATCATTAAACAAACCTGTAACATATTTTGTTTCTTTTTCCTTTATTCCATATGTTACATAAAGATCTAATAAAGGCACACAGAGTTGCGCCTGCCTTGAAAGTGGATAGACTCAGGAGAAGTAAAGAAAACGGGGAAAAAAAACCTATTTTCAGAGAAAATACGACCATTGGCCTTAGTCTTCTGACAGCTACAGTATACGACCTTGAAGTTTGCTCATGCCAAAAGGAATATATGGTAGTGGAATAAAACATCAACTTCAGCTTTTATTCTGCCCTAGTAAGAATGCAGCTTTAAAAAAAAAGTATGAGCAATACCATACAAGACCACACATTTCTCAGTGTTTCTGACCTGATAACTAATTCATCACCCCAGAATAAAATCCAGTCTGATAGAAATGGGATCATCAGAACTCCCGAGGCTTTAATCGCAGTAGAAGAAATTAAATTGGAAATAATGATGCGAGGAATCTGCTTATAACAAAAGAGGACCTGGCAAAGAGTACCTCACAGCATTCACTGCAGGACATACAGAATGCAGGCAGATCTGCTTGGCCTCTCATTAAAGGGATGCCACCATAGTGTCAACAAACACTTGGTGAAGAGTCCAGCACACAAATCTGTACGCTTCTGAGCCAGTCACAGGTTTGAGAAAACAAAGACATAAACAAACGTTTGGGTTAAAACATCTGGCTGCACAGATCTCAACGGTGCTAGGTTTGGGGGAGGGGGCACACTCGAATTGCACGTTCCCCTCTGCCCCCAGCCTGGGAGGAACCTGACGTGCCGGAGAGCTTGCCAGGCTCGCTCTGTCTGGAAACCCTATTCTGCGCTTTGAAGCTGCCTGTCTCGGCACTCAGTGCTAACCGGTTTCAGATGTGCAGGCGTGGCGTGAGCATAAATTACGGCGGCACCTTCACTGGAGCAGCAAGCCGAGGTGGACACCCCACTTAGCCGGGGGCGAACAGACTGAGTCACACGGGACCCTTCGTTGCATTCACCCCTTTCTCTGAATGCCAATGACCTGGTCAAAAGCAGACAGGCTTTTAAATGCTAGTGCTCTGTGAATAATTCACATTCATCCATTTAGCTGATACTTTTCTCCAAAGCAGTTCACAATGACTTACTTATTTATACATCTGGGTCATTTTGACTGGAGCAACTTGGTACAAGTACCCCGGTCAAGGGTTCTATAGCAGGTGGTGGGATCTGAACCTGGTTCCTTTGAGTGCAAGCCAGTAGCTCTGTCCACTGCACAACCTGGTGCCCACTAATTTCACAATATTCCAAGGATAAAACTTCTCATTTGGCAGATTCTCACGGCACAATCTATCAATAATAACCAAATAAATGGCCAATATAGGATACGCTGACTGGTATACCAGTGTCCCTCATACTTGCGGACTACCTTCTTCTCCAGGTCTCACTTTGCATGTGCCATTCAGTGGCAGTGGGATTCTTATTGCATTTCCTCAATAAACCTACAACTAACCACAAGAGCAAGCCTTTCAGTTTTGTACATGATACAAATGGACAGATTTTGTTTTCACAACCACTGCATTTGGTATAGGTTCACTGGGAATTGATGTTGGGTGGATATCAGAGATATTCAGCCGTCTGACAACAACCAGTCAGCCATCCGTTCTCCCTATACCTCTCCACTTGTTTTTTTTTTTAGGTGCAGACAGGAAGCCTGAGGGTGGAGAGTTTACAGAAAGACCAAGCTCCAGAGTTTAGGTGCAACGGAACATGAATCCTAGGAGTAGGACCTAGATGCTCCTTTTTAATTGACAAGGCCATCTTAATTAATACATGTTTCAATTCATAACTGTTTATTACTCATAAGAGAGTGTAAATATCTGTTGAATAGGATGCATTTTTCCTTTTTATTTTAGTATCATAAGACCTTTAAGATGTATCAAATTCCATACTGTATAACAGTATGGTTGTACCCCTTTGATCACAATAACATCAAAAGCAACACAACTCGTAAGCTGCAATTCTTCTACTCATAAGCAGTAACAGGTATTTCTCATTTAGCCTAGTTTTATGATTCATTTCCTTCTATGATTTTGTTTGACTACAATGAGAAACAGATATTCTCTTAGAAGAGCAGATGAAAATTAGAAGCGTCCACCGAGACCCATCATATTAGTCAAACTGATCATTATCTGAGGACTTAAGCCATACTTTTACTGTCAAAATCTAAACATTTGGGATACGAAATACATTGACATTGATTCTAGATGCCTACATCTACATTTATTCATTTAGCATACACTTCTCCAAAGCAATGTACAGAGAGCAATACAAAAAGTGCATTACATCTTGTTTCCCAAGACAGGTCTCACAGATCTAGGAAAACAGTTCTTCTGTAATTTTAAGGACTCTTCCTGCTCTGAAGGCAACTGTATATTTTATTTACAATCACAGACATAAAAACACACATGCCTGATTGAATACAAACAGTTGTTTTGAAAAATGCTGGTATTTTTTATGGACCAAGACAAAGAATTTGAATGAAAATCTCAGAATGTAGCTGAACAGCATAAACCATCTGATCAAGAAAGCAATGCTTGCTTATCCTACTCACTCTGTTTTAAAACATGAAATTCATTACAGGTAAAAGGGCATGACGGTATTCTTTATAACAACACTAACAACAACTATAATAAAAAAGACCCCCGTGACCACTCCAAGGCTTGCAAAATGAAGTGCACTTGGAAAAGAACTGCATCGCTCTGCGAGGGAACAGGGGTTTATGTGGAAACATACCTTACACACTAAAATGTAATAACCTTTGAGCCTCCCAATGTTTTACTTGGCCTGAAAGCAACGCGAGATCAAACGCAGAGACCAGAATCCAGCAGACTCTGCCAGAAATGTCAGCGCTAAGCACAGGACTCCAGCTTGAGCTGTTTTCTTTCCTCGACGAATAAGCAACAGACGGCCGACGCTGGGTTAACCCCATCGAGGTCCCCCACACACCAGCCGCTCTGTACTGCCCCTTCAAATTACCCACGTCACCCTGGGATGGGGAAACCTGCTCATTCACTTGTCTCACAAGCATTTTAATAAGTCTTTTTATTCTATTTACTTTTCAAATCAGTTTGGAAGTTTTTCTATTTTGGTCTTCTTGTGAAGGCCTCCGTAGATTTTATGAATCATCTAATGGTTACAGTCAAGTGAAAAGGCCATATGACATTACATTTATTTATTTAGCAGACACTTTTCTCCAAAGCGACTTCCAATGAACTCTATGTAGTGTTATCAGCCCACACACCTTATTCACCAAGGTGACTTACACTGCTATACACTACTTACACTGGGTCATTCATCCATACATCATGGCAACACACTCTCTGTGTCACTCACATACTATGGGTGAACCTGAACAGCATGTCTTTTGACTGTGGGAGGAAACCGGAGCACCCGGAGAAAACCCACACAGACACAGGGAGAACATGCAAACTCCACATAAAATGAGCAGGGAACAAACCCACGTCTTCTCGCACCACTCAGACATCCAGACATCCAGTATGACTTCTGCCAGTCACCCAATATGTCAAGGACCTAGTACATGATGACAGATTTTGGTTATGCACATAATGTGCATGTCACCTAAAGTTTAACAATTAATTTATGGTTTATTATGGTTACCAAGGGGGGGGTGCCAGCTTGCCGTGACCCTGCTCAGGACAAGCAGCTTCAGTCAACGTGTGTGTGTGTGTATGGTTCCCAAAAAGCTATACAGCACAACCATTTCTTCAAAATGAATAAGATGATCTTCTTTAAAGGTCTCTTAAATACCAAAATAAGGGTGTTAAGACTCCTTCCCTATATAATTGTTTGGCTGCAACAGTCCCAGCAGCCTTGCTAAGACAACTTGTATAATACTCCATTAGTTGTTGCATATTTATTTACCCAGGCCTGCACCATGCTGGCTGCCCCATTTGTCCAAACCAAGGAGATGTGCAAGTAGCCATTTACTGAAAGTGAGTAAACAGCTTCAAAGAGTCCCCTGTAGCAAAAATATCTTCAAATAAACAAACCCACGATCTGCCTGCAGAATTAAAACATATTTTATCCATGACACAGGTCATGTCAAATAAACACAAGCTCCTGCAAAGACATACAGGCACACACATGCACACAGACACACGCAAGCGTGCATACCTAACACTAAAATATCATATTTCAAAGAGTTCAGACTTCTGAGGTGTTGACATTTAACCTGGCAGGGGACCATGCGGTAATGGTGATGTTGGGAGGATCAAGTGGAAGTGAATATACCGGTGGTTAGAGACTAAAGTTTCCGATTTTTACATTTTGTTGGTTATGAAAAACAGGTGAAAGTGAGGGTCTCAAATAGATGTGGTGGGAGCAATTATTTCACTTACTTCACACTGATAGTATGGTGAAGGATTTTAAAATTTCAGGACTTTATCAGCAATCTGTCAACATCTATAGCATCCTATGTATATCTTCGTGGAACCGACTCTACTACACCTCTTGCCCCTCTCCCCTCAATCCCCAGGAGCAGATGTTTTTGCGGCAGTGCTGACAGACCCGGCTGTTCTGGACCAGCGCCACATGCCTTGGAGCCAGAGATGAAGGCGTAGAGAACTTCTTCTTGTGGAGCCAGGTATCCAAAAAAGGAAGAAGCTAAATAAATATATAAATCCTCATTCCTCCCGTCAAAAATGCATTAACACACTTCTCAGCATTCCTAAGGTACCACCGCTACCACACACCAAGGCAAACTAACATCACACGAGAAACACAAGACGAGCCCTGTCATTATTCCTCACTCACTGAATTTATTGCATAAGTTCTGTAAAAGATGTGTAAATACTAATTGTGGCTGGGAAACTACAGATTGTGACACCGTTTTGGTAATGAACCTACTGTTTTAGGTAGAACCCAAAAAAGTTCTAATTACATCCCACGATGAGTGGCCACATTTCTGAGAATCCATCACAAAATGTGCTTTAGAGCTTTTCTATGAACGACCTTCATAGTTCTCACAAAACTCAGACTGCATTCCTAAAAACAGTTATTGCTTCACAAGCTTTAAAGGCTGCCAGAACAGTTGTATCTCAGATATTTTTTTCCATGACATTAAGAAATAAAACAACTCCAGCTTAACCAAAGACTATGAAAGTTACGAAGACCACCAATATTTTCTATGAAAGTTCTTTAACCAGATAAACTTATTAAAATGTAGCGCTGTACTTTGCCGCCCATTTCCGAAACATTTGAGAGACCAGACAACGCCTCCTCCTTCATGACCCCATATTTCCAGGGTCCTCAGAATCACGAGCATAGGGACTCCAGTGATATCAGAGACCCTATGACTTAACTTACCACATAGACTTTGAAGTCTCAAGCCAAGCAGCTCATGGATACTACCCCACCACTGCAACCATGATGATCAGATGTTGGGGGAGTCCTGCCAAACACAGGATCCTCCTTGTCCCAGTATTATGACACTGGTGTCTGACCTGCTTCCATAACTCATCTGCTTGCTCAAAAACAAAGTGTTCCCTTGTAATGAGGGCAGAAACCTCGAGCTTCAGACAGTAGCAGACAATATTAGTTGAAGGAACTGCTTAGCTGGTCATTTAGTCCACCAAGTCGTTTAGCTACATCAGCATTAAATGGTTTTTTTTCTCCAGTAAAAGGTTTCCCTTCTGAAGGTACTGAAATTATGCTGCACTGAAAAAGGCCAGAGAGGGGCGCGGTGGTGCAGTGGGTTGGACCGCAGTCCTGCTCTCCGGTGGGTCTGGGGTTCAAGTCCCGCTTGGGGTGCCTTGCGACGGACTGGCGTCCCGTCCTGGGTGTGTCCCCTCCCCCTCCAGCCTTATGCCCTGTGTTGCCGGGTAGGCTCCGGTTCCCCGTGACCCCGTATGGGACAAGCGGTTCTGAAAATGTGTGTGTGTGTGTGAAAAAGGCCAAAATATAATAAAGGCCACATTTTTATTATTTTTATTTATTCATTTAGCTGACGCATTTTTCCAAAGCAACTTACAATTATTTCACCATATACACAGCTGAGTAAGTTTACTAGAGCAATTTTTTAGGGCAAGTATCTTGCTCAAGGGTACTACAGCAGGTGGTGAGACTCAAACCTGTGCCTTTGGGGTTAATTGTTTCCCACATTTGTTTCCATTGTTATTCCTTCCTATATCTGGGTTTCTGAAATCTATGTCCGAGCAAGCATTCACTTTTAGAGTTGAAAATACAAATAATGCCAATATCACAAAACACAGAAAGAGCACAGTATGATTCCACTGAACCTGACTGCAATGGCATCAGGAACAATTCCATTTACACATATTTCAAACTTTTCTGAAAACTGACACAGAAACTGTTACCCTAAATTCAATGTCATTATAAGGTTAGTTTGAACATCCTAATGTTTGCTTTGTTTCACACATCACCATGCAGGTGTACAGATGTAACAGAAAAAGAAGGGATTTATATGCACCACAATGTAACCCACATGATCTTTTAATTTTATTCTGTTTTAGAAAGTTGCGGCGACATACCTCTTTGCATCATTGCCACATTTTATTTAAAACTTTACCACAGCAATGAGGTTTGCAGCTTTTGGGTAAGAACCCTGCTGAAATATATTAGCAGGGGAGCACAGCCAGCGTGTTGAGTGGTATGAGCGCCTCTGCAGCTCCCTACTTCAAATCTCACAGGGGTTCCATTTGCAAAATGCATATGCTAAATATTGTTTTCTGAGTAGCTAAGCACTATTTTTTTCCTGATCTTAGCATTAGATCTTTTCTGACAACTAGTCAAACCAGTTTAAAGTATTAGTTAATGTCAATGATTTTCTTCTGTTAAGGTAATGCTCCATACATTCTGCTGGTAGATTGGGGTCTGGCAATACATGCTAGTGTAGTAGTTAGAGTTACTGCCTTTAGACCCAAAGGTTGCAGGTTTGCTTCCCACCTCCAGCTGTAGTACCCTTAAGCAAGGTAATTACCCAGCTGTATAAATGGGTCAATAATTGTAAGTTGCTTTAGGGAAAAAAAAACATAAACTAAATTAATAAAAATATATTATGATACAGCAGTGACAATTTTAACGACTGTTCTCAGTACTTGCATTCTATATATATATATACATATGAGTGTTCAGTAGGCCCTTGTGCGATCACTTTGATATATTGTTATTTTGTTAAGTGGTGGTCACTGTGATGATGTTTACATTTGACTATAAGAGAATGCTCCAGAGAGACCCGAGGTTTAGAGCAGTGTGAGTAGCTGTGTGGCTCCGAGCTTTAACAAGTTCAGGGTTGATGTTACAGCAACAATGAACGACAAATGGGGTGTACAGTGTGTGCACACTGGGCATTGCATCTGCCAGTAAAACATCCACATTCTTAATCAGTTCTATTTAGTTCCAGTTTGGGGCAGCTCTCCTTTTCTCTGCTGCACTTGACTACACACAGCACTCCTGAAAGGTGGCGGTGGAGGTTGTCTTGGTAATGGGCTGATTTTCATACTTACAAACCAGTCCCAAATACACCGTAAATGCTCCATTCCGCTATTCCTTTCCCCTTCCCATCCAAAAAGTCAATTCAGACAGTACCATTTCACACGCCCCAAGAGGACACCTGTTTTCACAGAACCGCGAACATCAGGAGGTGACGTGGCTTCAAAATGCCCGGGGGCCCCCTTGCAACCACTGCTTGTTCAGATGGTGTTGTAGCCCTCATGGGAATTTGGGATCACAGGGATTAAGAGCACAGTCACAGCTATTACGGTGACTTCTCAACTACATCCAAAGTGAACATCCGGCCTAACTCATCCTGAGGTGGGAGACCCACAAGCATTTGTGCTCCAGAATTAAAAACTACCAACAGCTATTTGAATATACATCTCTGGGCTAAGTAAGCCTGGTGTCAGCATGAATCTATACAAGATCAGTCTTGTATGAACCATAGACAGAGCAGCACTTGACACATTGGGAAGTACTCTGAAGTCAGTGACCTACCAACTTTACTCTAAATGACTACATTATCCCAGGTGATGACGGTTCACATGACACATTCAAAGGCATCAAGTTCAGCAAGCATCAGTTATACGAGAGTAACCTGAGAAGTAAAAATGTGTTTTTTACAGCCCTCTTATGTGTGTTAAAATTACTTTTCCACAAGATATCTGCTGCCTGTTGCACAAATTCAAACCCAACATGAGAAGTGTGACAGAAAGAATTACGCTCACAGTTGGACTACTTTAAAATGAACCATTTACTAATCCAGGTTTGCGCACAAACGGGGGATTTATCGTGCTCCAGAAGGGGAATCAAAGCCGGGCTTCTGATTAAATCACAAAGTGTGACCCACCCACAAATGGTAGCGTACAAACGCTGCGTTGATGGCCAGTTTTCTCTAGAGAGAACCACAAGACTTCTGGCATGAAGAAAACTGCTATTTAATTTGCTGTCACTGGGTGGGCAAATGCTCAGAAACAATCCTCTCCTGCCACACCTCTGGGCGCCTGGACCTCTCGACTGAGATCCCAGTAGATATAAATATATTTTTTTATTTTTTTCACACAGCTTTCAGCCGCCGCCTTTCAGCACCATGCTCGGATCGCAATGATGTAATGTTATGTCATCGACGCTCAGCCCTGTGGGAGCAGCGCCGTTTCACAATTTTTTTTTGGAAGGCACCTAGCAGAAGAAACACTACGCCTACTGATGCCGCCAGCGGCTGTGACATCAACCCTCGCACCCAGCATCTACAGAGGCGCCGCTGCTGCCGCCTGCCTCCAGCTGAGGTCATCTCGCCCAGCGGCACCACAGTAGCACTACTCTGTGCCCCCCGAGGGGCCCACAGCTGCTAGAATGTCGCCACAGAGGAATAAGAGCAACTCCCTGTGGAGGAATAACAGCGAGCCGCTGCAATGCCAAAAACGTCAACAACGGTAACCATCATCTTTACACGACTCATAATATGTCACTGTATAGACCCAAAATACACCATCGCAAAGACCCAGACACCACGTTATTTGGTTTTCTGCTTAATTTTTCAGCATTTTTTTCTGACTCATTACAGCAAACTAGAAGTAGTGCTTTCTAACCCAGTGGACAGTGATTTTCCAGTGGAAGAGGCACAGAACTTGCAGGAGCTGTTTGCTGACGGTCACTGAGCCGCAGGTGTGGAAATTGACCTGGTGAAAGGTCATGTCAAACCCCTTTATGGTTTTCATTATCACCAGTTTCCATTCCAGCACACACACACACACACATTTTCAGAACCGCTCGTCCCATACGGGGTCACGGGGAACCGGAGCCTAACCCGGCAACTCAGGGCGCAAGGCTGGAGGGGGAGGGGACACACCCAGGACGGGACGCCAGTCCGTCGCAAGGCACCCCAAGCGGGACTCGAACCCCAAACCTACCGGAGAGCAGGACTGTGGTCCAACCCACTGCGCCACCGCACCCCCCCTCCCATTCCAGCACAATAACTTATATTCCACTGACCATTTGGTTAATTATTTATGGCAGTGGTGTTTTGGGAATGGATTTACAAAGAGACTTTGCAAAACAGAGCACGCACACACACATACACATTTTCAGAACCGCTTGTCCTATACGGGGTCACGGGGAGCCAGAGCCTAACCCGGCAACACAGGGCGTAAGGCTGGAGGGGGAGGGGACACACCCAGGACGGGACGCCAGTCCGTCACAAGGCACCCCAAGCAGGATTTGAACCCCAGACCCACTGGAAAGCAGGACAGTGGTCCAACCCACTGCGCCACCGCACCCCCTCAAAACAGAGCAATAAAACAAAATAATATCTATTTGAAGATTTACATCTTCAAGAAAAAAAGATTTCAGATATTCATAAAAATACTAGTGAAGTTGACATGTTTTAGACTTATTGGAGATATTGACATTTCCATTTTCACTTCGATTTCCAACAATGAAGAAAGTTTTTTTTTTTAAAATCTGAACTTGTGGTGTCAGGGGCACAGTGGCGTGGCAGATTCAGTCGGTGTCCGCTGTGTGGCGGGTCTGGGGTTCAAGCCCACTTGGGGTGCCTTGTGCCCTATGTTGCCAGGTTAGGCTCCGGTTTGCCGCGACCCCACTCGGGACAAGCGGTTGTAGACATTGTGTGTGTGAACTTGTGGTTCAGGGATTTACTGTGACAGAGCAAGTAAAAAAAAATTAGAACAAAGTATGATAAAGTGGCAAAATGTTCACCAATGAAAGCTCCTGTTACTCACCAACACCTTATACTACAGCAGTTTTGAAGACACAGTACAGTCCATGTTTATATGCATTATCAACCCTAAATGACAGTCATTACTGATCCTTATGTAAGTAAATGAAACCCTTAGAAGACCTCCAGGGTCATCTGATCTCACCACTCTGGGAACTAAGACACACACTCTTTTTTACATTTACTAAATTGTGTATTTAGCAATATCGTATCAATACAATTATCTACTTTAACCAGAAGCAGGCTGCACTCTAGACCACACGTCAGATGCAACAATCTATCAATAAACTCCCATTGCATCATAGCCAACATTTTAGCACCTATTTGAAAACCAGAGTGTCTCAAGTTTACATTAAATCTGTGAAGTCAGACAAGCAAATTCCCACCTTAGAATTAAAATTTTTGGCATCCAATTAAAATTAGGTACATTATAATCATTTTGGTCTTGGTACTGGCAGCACTTTAGTCAAATGTATCCCACACCACTTTTGAAACCATAAAGGAGATATTAGAATATAGAAGTATCTGTGTGCAAGTGGCAGGAGTGGTCTCACCGCTCCATCCTCCAGTCTGCAGTCCAACTTCCCTCCATCCTCTGTCCCCCTGCGGCCACTTGTGACCGAACTGTCTCCTGTACGTGAAGGGAAATACCAGCAAAAACTACATCAGGCCACACAGCAAACACCGAGACACACTGTAACACTGTAGATGGAAATCATAAGTCATCATAATCATCTTCAGTAGCATCATCCTCATTAGCAGGTTCATCACCCTCATCCTTACCCTCTTCAGCACTATCATCATCCTCATTACCCACATCTTCTTTGTCGCACTTATCCTCATTATCATTATTATTCTTAGGATCATCATCCTCCTCATTCTCATTCTTATCATCATCATCATCATCATCATCCTCACCTTCTGGGTTTTCCCTGCGTTTACAAGCTTCGTTCATTCCGGTGGCGCCCACAACATAGAAAAGATTAAAAAGTATAATTCCACACTGCCCTTCTCATCTTTAACATCCACACTGGATTTGTCACTGATTTATTACAATCATATCAATGATCATGATGTCCTCCACACTTACCGTGTTTCGACTGGACTTTGCCCATCTTGCGGCTCGGAGAAGGTTTTGTTCAGTCCATGAAGCGCGTGCAGTGATCATACAAGGACATGGGTGGGCGGCGCGGGGGGGGGGGGGGGGGGGGTCACTTGATCGACATGGTCCATATGTCCATGACTCAGTGCACGAGACGCAATACCCCCGAAAAATCGATCTGCAACAAAAATTCGTCTTTTTCATACAAGGAATAGATGCGGCAGCGTCATTAGCTTAATAACCAAGAAAGTAACAAGTAACTTTTTTTCTAGAGAAAACACGCGAGTGGGACGCAGCCGCTCCGGCACCCCAACTGCAATTGAGGCGAGGAGCGGAGAGCGCCGCTACAAATCACATCGCGTTCACGGCGCCCTCTACAGGCCGCTCGTGTAATTCCCTCGCTTCGTTACGTGGGGACCGCGGGATCGTGAAGAACACAAGAGGCAGGAGCGCAACCACCATTCATAGCCATAAAAGGGGGGGGCACAAAAATCATCCAACATCCTTAAATAAAAACGAAACATTGCACGTTCATAGTCATGATCATTATCATTATGATGAAACAACTAACTGACGTAACTCGTTTACTGAGAGTGATAACATGTTGTTAAACATGACCGCGTGTGGAGACACTGACTTGACTTCTTCTCCGGAAACAAAAATTTTCAATGATTGAAAGCCCGAATTGAACCCTTGCGAAGGGGATATAATTAAGTAATTAACCATGATTAATTAATTACTGGTTTCTATAGCTGCCCGGATCAAATTTAAGACACTGGTTATGGCCTAAAAAACCATTAGAACTGCTCGTAGCTATTTCCTGTAAGACTTGATCAATCGCTACACCCCAGCAACCGCTTCGCTCTTCTACTTCTGCCCACTTTGGTGGTCCCACACACGAAAGGTAAAGGACGGAGGTTCTCGGTTCTGGGTCCGTTGCGGTGGAACGACCTCCCTCTCTCACTCAGAACTGCTGAATCTTTGTCCACATTTATCATGAAGGGTCTGACTTAAAACTCACCTCTTCCGACTCACTTTGCCCACGATCTCTAAATTCATACGGTGTAAACGTTCATAACTTTCAAGATCATGCCCAGATTAAACCTAAGCAGCTACTCCGTAATGTACGTAAATGTTCATGTATCTCCAAAAAAATTACGAAGGTGATCAGGAATCGTCGATATTAGTTTTATGCAGCTACTCGTGTGTGTGATGAAGACTGATTGGTGCGGAAAAAAAACTAGTAACTAACTTTGCTTAAGAATCCCACGTCTGCAACTATGTACGTCTCTCTTTTCCTGTGCACACATTGTATTTTCTGTGTACGTCGCTTTGGAGAAAAGCGTCTGCTAAATGAATAAATGTAAATGTAATGTAATGAAGTAAAGCGCCTGAGGCGATTTAGCGGCGCGCGCGGGGCTCCGCGTGCAGAGAAATGAGCCGAGCTCGTCCGTCGCTTCTCTCTGACCGCAGTCCGAAAGGCGAGCGAGAACATATTTTAATATTTCCATGTTCCTCTCTGTAATGCCTTCTCTCCCTCGTGTGCCTGCGGTGTCACATCAAGCAGACAGGAGAAATTCATTCATATATAACAGTAACATAAAACAGCTGCAGAAAGAAAGAAACTAATCTCTAACTTGAAGAGAAGCACAGCAACTACCGAATATATTTAATAAAACATGCAGTATCCGTCATCAAGACCACGCATAATACAATTTTTTTTTTTTTTTTTTTTAGTTTAACAAAGGTGCACATCAAAGTGTATACTGTGCGGACAACGTGCTTTAGGATAAAATGGTGTAAGAAGGGACACGAAAAAAGTATTCATAACTGCTTTACACCTCTGAATAAAGTCATTAAAAACTAACCAAACACACCCCTCCACAACAGACATTTCATTAAAACATCACAAAACCAAAACATCATCGTGAAAGAACAATGGGGTCCCATCATCTCTTCCACAAAATGGTCTTCCATAAATTCAAACCATAAAGTCTAAGCAAAATTGACATCTAATCAATGTTAAATAAGAACACGAAAATACGTGATATACATCTGGCTACTATTACAATCCAGTGAGCAACACACCTACATATCAACAAATAACGCTGATCCTTTACATGGCCTCTACACGCAAATTACAGTTTTCATCTGACAATTACTCTTCCACATCACATACAACAGGTAACACCTATTACCATCCAATCAACTGTACACCAGTTCCTTAGGGGGTAATAAGAGTCATTTACTGCACCCATACACCAGTAAAACTGACAATCGAAATGACAACGCACACAGCACAACAATCTTACCGCAACTACAACCAACGTTTAACAGATCACCATACACGTCTGATCAAGGAAAGAAAATGCGTCAGAACAGGAGTTTTATTAAGCCTCTGCGGAGTGAGACTCGAACCCACAGCCTTCGAATCACCCCAAGCGCTCAAGTAGAAGGCCAGCGCCGTATCCGTCGCACCATGGAGCCGAAGAAGAAACAAACCCTGTGAACCTGGACAGTATACAGGCACCACCTGGACCTGAACCAGTATATAGGTGCTACAGTTGATACCTCGTTTCTGCTCATATGGGGTGGCCTTCAGGAGTGTGGGATGCTACAATATGTTGTTCTATGGAATGGCATCAGTTCTTGCTATATGTAAATTCTGCAGTTGGCAAAATAATGCAAGCACACTGGCTCATCAGCCTGCGAAAACAAGTGGGGCGGAAGATTAGATCGTAAATCGATTTTGTCATAACTCAGAAGTTGCATTTAGTAAGTCACAGTCAATACAAGCTACATAACACAGGCATAGCCCTGATTATTTGCAGATTATGTTCTGTAAAACCTCAGATAAAGCGGTAATAAATATTCATAGAGATCATCTTTTGAATGATGACACTTTTTTGTGGTCTTACAGCAGCAAAATGGGCTACTGTACAACGACTGATGGACATGTCTTTACCCTTTCAGTCTGGCTGTCTAATTTTAGGAAAACTGCTCTTATGGAAGGCTCAGCAATAAAGATTATTTTAATTAAAACCTGGACATTACTTTTCAAAACATTGTTGACATTTCTGAGAACCTAACATTTTTGGGCATTTTCTGGACACTTTTGCACCCAGTGCTTTTGTTTGTTTGGTGATGGTAGAAGTATAAATACTGATTTAAACATTTGTCACACAAGGAAACGGTGTAGTTTAGTGAATTTTACATCACTTACCCCTTTATATCCTAAAGTAATAACATAAAAAAATCTAAATGATATATTTCTGCAAGAACTAACATTTAAAGCATTTCTGTTGTAGACTAGTTGATATTTATGGCAGAAGCTAGAATGCATTCTGTCTGAATTTTAAAATTTAGAGCATCTCACTTTTTATTCATTTCTGTCTTTCAATATTTGGAATCTATTCAACATGTATCCAGTTATGAAAGAAAAAGTCCAGGTGTTACTATAATTCAGGTTGTATTATTATAATTGTAGCTAATCAGTTAATATTTTGATTAAAGTCTTCTGTGGAACAGTGTCCTGAAATATAAAATATGCAAATACAGAAGGCTAAGAGAACTGCATGTTCTCATAATCAAATTTCCTTTACGTCACAGTGGTTTGTACCATACAACCTAAAAAAAACTCTGAAGGAAGACACAGTAACAAAGCTTAGTATTGTAAACAATAATTAAAACAAGCAAAAAAATGATGGATGTTTCTTCGAGGAGACAGGAGCAATAATTTTCAGTATGCTGTCTCATCAGTTTATATTCACAGCAGTGTTCTAAATACCAGCTCAGTCTAGGAAGTTTGTCCCTGCTTCGTTTCATAGTGTTTATTTTCCTGTTGTATGCCCAGTCAGTCTGAGATTTCGAATAACAGCTGGGCTATTGTTAGAAATAAAAATATAGTAGTTAGGCCATCCTAGAAAATCACCCACAACATGCAGTAGTCACTCAAAAGGAAAATTAAACTATACTGGAATATATCATAAAATACATAGTCTTAGAAGCAGGGTAAAGGTGTATAGAACAGTTTGAGTAGAGGTATAGTAAAATACTACTTTGCTATTTGAACCCCTGCAAAATGGGTAAAAGTTAGGTTTTCCCAGGACAATTACTTGAAAATGGTAGCTCAAACAAACAGATGGCAAATTTATTGAATAATCTGCCATATATTTCTTAGAGAATTACCAATCTAGACAAAACATACTCATATCATGATTTCATCATTTCTATGGACATTTTTTTTCTGAGATATTTTTCTCCAAAGTGACATACTTCTGCAAAATAAATAAATGTAAATCTGATTGTAATGCATTATTGAGCTGCACCTATGAGTCTATAGTTCTTTAGAAGAGAAAGCAGTGCATATTTGCATAAAATCACCACATTGCAGCCATGGACTTTTCAAAAGTACTTCTGCTGAAGCTTCTGAAACATAGTCAGATACATAAATGTTAATGATTCAGTATATGTACAACTACAGACAACTCTAAGTGGAATCTTTGACAAAGTTTAGGCAACCATTCATTCTTAAAGATTTAGATGAGCCCAAAGGTTTAGAACATTTTTAATTGATAGACAAACATACAAAGAGAAACACTGAATAGGAACATCCTGAGTTGTTGTGGGGTAACAGAGTATAATGTTGAGGATAAAACAGACAAATATTTTACATCTTCTGATGTTAACACTGATTTTAAAATTAGGAAAACATGTAGGATAAATGTCTTAATGGTGTTTGCATTCATTAGGAATTGCACATTTACTAAATTTACTATGAATAATGACACACAGGAACTCAAAAGTCTCCAAAAGGATTTACCATATTGCTCTGCACTCTGCTTATGGTTCATTTTTATAACCATAGACACAATGTACTTTTCAGTACAACTACAAAGATTATTACTGAACTTCAGGTACATGGAAGGGACAGGAACAAACACCACCAAGGATATGTTATTTTAAACACCAAACACCAGGGTTAAGACACGTTAAGAGACACTCCAGAAGAAATGCCCAGAGCAACAGATGAAAGAAAGGGTTTTTATAAACATCTCCAAAATCTGCATCTTATAGGCTGCAATGAAACTAATGTGGAGAAAACAGCAAAAAATAACTGGCAACATACCTCAGTACTGAGACAGTAGTAAAATTTACAAGAAACCATTTAAAGTCAAGTCCAATTTTTTGAATCTGGAACCAAGTAAGGAACAATATACAGTACATACAGGTTGTTCAAAAGTTCTTACACCATAACTTTAAGTGTAAAGTCAGACCAGTTAGTGTTAATATTTTGTTTAAACCAGGACCATGTTCCACTGTCTGGAACTTGGAACCACAACCATCTGTATCACATTGTTGGTACGAGTTTGGCAAAGCTGCATTTGTCAGAACTGCAGCAAACTAGACTCACACAGAGTTAACCAGGTTAGCCTTCTCTTCAATCTGTTTGTTCACTGCTTGGTCCATAGCCTCGAGGAACCTCTCGAGGGTGACTGTTGGGGTCTGATGGAAGAGAAGAATAAGCTTAACATGGCCCACATACAGTACAGTATAATGATGTATGAGAAGTTTTTCTTCTGTGCAAAGAAATACCTTGACAAAGAGGGCATGGGCCAAAAATGGCAGTTTCCTCAGTGCCCTCCCGCTAAGTCCTTTGCTCTTTCTGTAACACAAAAAAAACATAAAACAAAATATATGCAGGGATTAACACTAAAATTTAAGCAGGTAGCATGGAAATTATCTACACAGACTGACAACTCTGATTAAGGTCACAGCTTAAGAATTGCACCAGTGAAAATGTGCAGTAATCTAAGTGCATAAAGACTGCATTTTTGATGAATATATTTAGTTGAGCAATGTAAAAAGAATAATCCTTGTTTTTCAGTGGGGCAACATTTGGAAATAATGGTTAAAGCTGTCACCCTGCAGTCAGAAGACCTCCTCAAATACCACCTCCTCTTGCAGTACCCTTTAACAAGGAACTTACCAACAAATGATAAAGTAAAAATTAGCAAGCAAGCAGCACAGAATATAAAACCTAACACTGACAAATTGCTGTGAAAAAAAATGTCAGAGAAATGAGCAAATAATAATAATTTGAGAGAAAGGCAAGAAATGCCTGGGTGCGACGGACACGTACGCTGCAATATCCCTGAGAATGAGGCTAAGCTCCGATACATTGTTCTCCTGAAAACCCATGGTCTCCAGCTCCAGCATGGTCAGGAGCTGATGCCGAGGGTAAATGATCTGGCACTGGACAAGGAAACAACAACAACAACAACAAAAAAAAAAAAAGTTTTTTTAAACAATTATAATGACTAAATTAACATCTAAAGTTAACTTCAGAAATTCAATGTAGTCATGTCAACAATTAAAATAAAGCAACAATGTGCAGGGTGGACAAATTGCAAAACATATGAAAACACATTAAAGTTCGAAATTAATAAATCACAATTAAAATTGCACCTACACAGGTGAGTTACAAATTGAATTTCAGGTCTGAGAAGACAAGAAAAATTTGAGTGAAATAGCCAGAGTATTAGGCATAAAACTGAAATGATTTAATGTGGCAAAAGAGACACTGTGGGTCCTATATGGAAAATGATAATTATAAATGACAAGAAACAAGAAAAAACTGCATACATAAGCAAAGAGAAAGCAGTCAGAAGTCAAACCTCACCAAGAGAAAGAGTTAGGACAGGAGAACAGTCCAACACCTTAGTAAACTCAGAGAGCGTTCGAACAAGGACAAAAGCTGTTCTAAAGGTAACCCTATATTAATTACTTTATATTCATATGTTTGGGATTTCCAATATTTCTCTCAAAGAAAGACACAATGTGGTAACTTTAAATCTGAATTTGTGGGTTAGAGGCCATATGAAGACCAATAATAACTACAAAACATCTGTTTGTTCTTCAGAAATGTACTGAATATTTCCTTCATAAGCAAATGTGGTGTTTTACTGGAGCAAAACCAACCTTCATGAGCTCTCCGAGACAAGAAAGATAAATGTTGAAAATAGCCTCAGCTGAAGGAGGTCCGATGTATTGCTTAATGTCAGCCCGGTCAACGAAGGCCAGGTCAATCTTCTCAGTCACATTGGATGTGGTGAGGATCACTACATTTGGATGTCTGCCACATTGCAGAAGGTCGAGATATAACACATAAGAACAGCAGCAAAGACTTTTAGGGACTGAGAAATTGAACTGAACTGACTTTCACTCCCAACATCAATGTCATGGAACAGAGCAATGCTTTAGCATCTGAAAACATTGCTGCATGGCAGGGTTAACCTTTTGATCTGGTCCAGTTGTGTGAGCACAGCGTTGACCACACGGATAGCATCTGAGGGCTCTGTTCCAGCTTTGGCTGCATTACGAGCCGCCGTAAGGCTCTCCACCTGAACGCAGAGAGCAGCACAGAAAATAACATGCAGTTTCATACCACTGTAGGAAATGCAGTGTATTAGACTCCTCTTCATGTACCACCCAACACAGACTGACAGTGTTAAGTCAGATATTATTTACCTCATCAATCAGAACAAACACAAGAGCTTCTTTGTCATCTATCAACTGCTGGATCTTCTGGAACATCTTGGTAACAAGTTTACCGCTCTGTAACAAAAAAAATCATACCTATAATATCTCATATATATAATGCAACATTTAGAAAAAATAAAATCACTTACAGAGTGAATAGCAAAGTATAATTACCTCAGAAAACCATTTGGAGAACAAACTATGGCTATTAATCTCTACAAATTGGCCATAAGCATACCTGAAAAAAATTAAAAAAAGATATCTGAAGTCAGAAGGCAAATTTTCATACATAAAAATATTTGCTCTCACCTTGCCTTGAGCCCTGACTGACCTGTTTGACAATCGAATGGAGAGTTTTTGAGCCAGAGCTTTACAGAGAGAGGTTTTTCCAGTTCCAGGGGGTCCTTGGGGGCAAAGCTTGAAATTAAACTGATCATAGTAACAGAAGGCTCTGTTTATATACACAGAGATCCCCAATACAAATGTTTCTGACCCACAGGCTTTAACAGTCTCACCATGAAGCAATACAACACGGTTCCATGAAATCAGGTTGCTGTCCACATTTTTGTCAGAGAAGAAAATTGTTGTTGAGACATAATCTAGGAGCTGTAGAAAAATATATGTTCAAAAATAACACATAAAAATACAAGTATGATTATAAAATTCCTATCAACAAGTGCTTAAAGAGTAACTAACATACTGCAGAAAATTCCTTACCTGTTTCTTGACTCCATTCTCATACACCAGACTTTCCCAAATGCCATGAAATTCAGCTGTATAAGAAAGCAGGAATAGCATTACTTAAACAGGCTTGAAATATTGTGTTTATCAGGTATTTATTCTGATCTTCCAGATCAATCACTTGGTAAAAGCAAGTGGACAAAGACAGATGGGTAAATAGAGGTTAAGCAACAAAATGCTGTTTTTACTTGCATATGAAATTGGGCTTTCATAACACATCTATTATCTTTTAAGTGAGCAAAAGTTTCTCATCTGTTTAACTTAACTCTTGCTACAAAGAATGGGGCAAATGGTCAAAACCACTGTAAAAATATTACACCTACAATACTATGGTATGGTGTGTACAACCCACAAATAAAAACTTACAAACATCTGGCAACTTCCAATAATCATTTCTTTTGACAAATTGACTGAAATGTTTACAAAGCGCAAAACTTTTGATGACCAGTTTTGTGATTAACTATCACATGCCTATTCTGCCCACCTGCAGGTAAGAGCCAGTGGTTTGCTGCTGACAGGTCCTCATCCTCCTCCAGGTTCAGTGTGCTCACTCCATCATCATAAAGTGTAAAGATGTGAATGGACAGACAGCAACTCTGTAGATCTAATGGCTGGGAAAGAACATGATTCAGATATAACATAATCCAAATACCAAACACTTTACACAAAAATTAGAGGTTCTGGAAGATAAATTACAGAAAACTTGTTAGCACGTGGATATACTGGGAATGGGAAAGGCAGAATACACAGAGCCAGATATAAATTCTGCACCATTACTCAAATAATACTTTTATATATTTCCGTAAACCTACATGTAAAGAATTAAATTTCCTTTCCCAAAAAAACTCGGCACAAAGTCAGACAAAAAAAATTTATAAGTCATGGTAAAACCTGTAATATTCTGTAGAAAATTTCTGAAAAATCTAAAAAGTCATGCATATGCAAATGTTGTATGTATAGCATATACACATGTAACTGACATTTGATTTTCATGACAATTCTAATGAATTCTGGAATATGTGGAAACCCTTCTGGAAGTTATTAGAAATTGCTACACGATCATACTGGTGATACATGATAACCTTTTGATGCTGAGCTCTCACTCTATGCTTGTGGACATACATGCAGTCTCTCAGTTTACTGTGTCTGTATGCTGTGCTGTTCATAAAACCAAAAAAAAAATAACACAAAGAGCTTACCTGTCGTTCAGTGTCCACGATTGCTACAGACTCAACATGTTTTGCCAGGAAGTCCTCATCGAACTCAACCCACTTATAGTCCCCAAACACCATCCGGTGGCGGTTGAGCAATGCTAGCACATGAACCTTCACGTCCTCTCTTTTGGCAGTGCTGAAACCAAGAGACAAGAAAAAAGGCAGATAATTTCCATACTGCTCCAGTCCTGTCTGCGTGCAATCAAAAAGCTTCAGGTTACTTTGAGCATACCACCATTATTTTCCAATATACTTCCCATCTATGAAGAATAAACTCTGCACTCAGAACATTAACACCAAAATCTGCATTTATGCAAAAATGCTTAACAGCTGAGAGGAAGTTATGCTTGGACAGGGACAGCTGGTAGTGTAGCAGTTAGAGCTGTTGCCTTTGGACTCAGAGGTCCCAGGTTCGATCTCCACCTGTAGTACCCCTGAGCAAAGTACCTACCCTAAAATTGCTCCAGTAACATTACTTATCTGTATAAATGGGTAAATAATTGTAGGCAGATTAACACTGTAAATCGCTTTGGATAAAATCAACTAAATGAAAAAATGTATACTTTAAATACTAAGACAAAGGTTTCTGTCAATTTCCAGACAGTCATAAATGCACCAAATCATTTGTTCCACATTTATCTTTTTTTTTTTTTTTTTAAAAAAGTCATTGTTTCATTATATTTATTTGAACAACTGTTACTAATACACATGATCTACAGCTGTAAAGATTGTTCAGATAATTAATTAGTTTCCTGTTAAAAAGAAACATATTTTGTCACCAGTAAGTTAAATAAATATACAAGAAATTAGATAGTATCTTCATGAAACACAAGAATTACCTGTGAGCCTTCACCAGGACCTCCACGTGCACAGTCACTGCATCGCTATTATTAGGGCATAGTTTTACATCTTCAACAACCTCCATATTAGGCTGCATACAATCCTAAAACACATGTTAAAGGGAAAACTGTTGTTACAATGTCACAATTCCATTCGTATCCTATCCAATATCGAGTACAAAATAGTTTTGTCGTTGGCCAGGCTAAGAAACCTCTCTGTTTTTTGACAGGCTGATCACACTTGCTTGGAAAGAATAAATACAATACAGATACCTTAATTTAATAAATAAAATACCAGGCAGGACGTCTGAACAGCAAGTATTCCTCAGATAAACACGTTTAATCAAGTTTAGCCGACTGAGCGTCTGTGTGTGTGTGTCATAAATTAAACAAGAAGAGCAGTCCGTGCGTGTAGCAGTTAAATTACGGATTACCGCTAGAGAATTAGTATGTCAGTAACTAAAATACATTAGAACTAACTACACGTGACGTGTACTACTACAACACCGTACCGAGGAAAAACTCAAAAGAAGATATAAAATTACCTCAACTTCAAACAAGTTAAATTCCGCGCGTATTGAAGAACCTTTAACCTGGAAATACATACAGGATTACCGGAAGTACAGAAGTAACCAGTTAGCTGCTTTTAATGAAAGGCTGTTCGACATACTGACGGAGGGTATAGTTAACGCGGTGGGTGTTTTCTGATCAGGAAGAAGATACATTATTGCCGGAAGGCGAGTAGAGTAGCAGGCAGCAATTTGTTTTTGATTAATGCCGGTGAAATACCTACGGATAGTAGTGGTAACGCGTTGAGCCTTCATTGATCCGGAAGTAGATTTACTATTGCAGGAAGTTCAAAGTAGTAGCCAGTTAGCTACTTGTATTTCTTAGAAGGCGGTGAAATATACAAACGGAGGTTTTGGGGTGATAATCATTATGGTGTAGTTTACTGTAAGAACCATCAGCGGTACATCGAGATGGGCAAGAAACACAAAAAACACAAGTCGGAATGGAGAACAGTGGAGAGTAAGTGGAAAAGATACTTAAACGCATATTGAAATTATCATATTGAGGTTTTTGTTTTGGATTAGCCTAGGTGATCGAGGGGTCACTACATATTTTAAATACTTTTTCGACACATACTAGCTATTTTAAAAACGTATAAGCAAGAGCTTAGTTTAGGCTGTTTGTAGCCTGTGATGTTGCGTTGTAGTGGCCTAACTAAGGACTGATGTCATGAGTGAACCGTCCTGCAGCCCGGACGGTTGTCAGCTCAGTTTCTGCAAATTTGTTGTTGTCAATCTTGTTGTATTTCGCTCATTCCCACCCAGGTCTTATAATTTTAGTTAGTAATTGCCTCTAGTCTTTCCAGCTCTACGTTTTCTCTGGATTGTTCAACTGCATACATCTGAATGCAAAGCATTTGCTGATGTCTTCGCATCTTAAAGCTGTCACACATTGTAATAATTAGTATAATTTGTCAAATGGGAACTTTTATGTGCACTCAAATAATGCAAGTTCTGGGACAAACTAACACTTTGTTCACTCTTTCACTGGAATTTCTATGAGATCTTGAATTTATGACCAGCGCACTTCAAACGTGAAAGTCTTCGACATGATCAAGACATTTGTTGATATCCAAGTGGATATGGCTGTTGTTAGTCAGTACAAATTGGGTATGTTTTATCGTAGACTATGACGACAAACCTTTGGACAAGCCACTGAAGTTGGTGCTGAAGGTTGGAGGCAGCGAGATCACAGAACTTTCAGGTTCGGGCCATGACTCCAGCTACTATGATGACCACTCCGATCATGAGCGGGAGCGTCACAAGGAGAAGAAGAAGAAAAAGAAGAAGAAATCAGAGAAGGACAAAGACAAGCACATAGACGATGAGGAACGGAGGAGAAGGAAGGTGATTCAGCTGAAAGACATTGTTTGCCTTTGACCATAAAAACACAATCAAATGTTATTTTTATGCTTCTGTGAATACCAAGACTGTGATGAAATATTTTTCAGGAGGAAAAGAAGAAAAAAAGAGAGAGGGAGCAATGTGAAACAGATGCCAGTGTGCCAATTGAGCCTTTCACCTTGCCAAAAACTGTGGAGGTCAGCAGTTCTAGTCTATTTAACTTTTTCTTTTTTTTTTTTTCTTTTTTTTACAGAGATGTTAAGGATAGGTAGAAATGTTCATTATGTTTAGTGGCACATGCCATGGTGAGGAAACTGAAGCACAGGGAAGGTGTAGGTCCATGGACACATGGGCTCTCATTTTTATTTGGGTTGTTTGTTTCTGTAGTTGGAAGAGAAGAAGCGAAAGCGAGAGAGAACATGTGATGTGGAAGCAGAAGGGGAGGAGTTCCATCCTGGAGTGAAGGTGGAGGTGGAGCAGCAGGCAGACCGCCCAGTCAGAGCCTGTCGCACACAGCAGGGTGAGGGATCAAGTAGTCATTATTACTTCAGGCACTACATGCTTTGTAGCTTTTGTCTGATTACCAAATATTTTAAATTCCATGTGTGTATGTTATTCTTCCAGAAAATGAAAGCACCCCTCGGCAGCAACTCTTGGAGCATTTCCTACGCCAGCTTCAAAGGTGAGGTGCTGATTCAGATTAAGGACCCTTAGTTCTTCAATTTAAACTGTTTTTAAGATGCTGATATTGTTGTCTGCAAAATCATGGTTTCCTTGTAAACTCCAGCATAATATGAGTGGAATTTTATAGCATAGTCTCTGGAAAATTGATGTCATAGCCTTTTACTGCTATTGCAGTTATTAATAGGATGGTAGGTGACATATTGGTTAAAAAAAACTAAAAGCCATATAAATTTTTTGGGGTCACATTTGTTTTCAGGCTGCTTAATTTGTCCTGCAGTGTTGTCAGCTTCACTCCACACCTTTGCACTAATCTTGTTTTGTTTTCTCTTTGCCATTGCAGAAAGGATCCTCATGGATTCTTTGCCTTCCCAGTAACAGATGCCATTGCACCTGGCTACTCCATGATCATAAAGCATCCCATGGACTTCAGCACGATGAAGGACAAGATCGCATCCAATGAGTACCAAACAGTCACAGAATTCAAGGTGGCCATATGCACAGAACTGTGGTCTGCACTGTTGCCTTGTGGCTACATTTCTGTTATGGTACTGTCCAGTTGAAAGACTGCCCTTTGGAAAGTGTAGTATGATGAACTGTGCAGTAAATGTCAAGCTGTCTTAATGGACAAGTATTTTGGACTGGATTTATGTGCTTTGCAGTTGAAAATGTTTGACAAAAATTAGTATGGATATTGTGGTGTGAGAAAGACCAGCAAACCTTCCAGCGTTTACCCTGAGTTATACCTTATGCTTCCAGGATAGGCCTTGACCCACTTTGATCCTGCATTGGATAAGCAATTACTGATAATGGATGGATACATACTATGGATGTTGTGCTGTTTAACATTGGTTCACCATAGTTATCTTGCCATTGTGACATTGCATTTCTGTTTCTTTTTGCCCATACAGGCAGACTTCAAACTCATGTGTGATAATGCCATGATCTACAATCGGCCAGAAACGGTTTACTACAAAGCAGCCAAGAAACTGCTGCACACAGGTTTCAAGATGATGAGCAAAGTAAGTGCTCCATTATTCTGTAGCATCTAAATTGCGAAAGAAGTCACATTTAACAGCTTGGTCTTCTGTGTGACCATGTTGACCTTGTAGCTAATTCATAGTCTTATGTATATTGTTTGCAAAAGTACCTGAAGGTCTTGTTTTTTGGAAATTGCTTTTTTTGGTACCCCTCAAATGTGTTGTTTCTTTGTTAGAACACATGTTCACAATATCATCTTCCATCTTGCAAGTATTTGTTTACTGTAGCTGTGTGATTAAATCGTGTAAAAATTTAATATTTTACAGTTTTCTGAAGTTACATGATAGATTACGCAAAAGAGTGGGACACAGTGTGAATCTTATTTTAAATTCTGACCCCACAATAAGCCAGGTGGCTGATTTAGAACCTGTCTGTATGCTAGCCCCTTTTTCCTTTGTTTCTTGGCATGATGGGAAAGCATTTCGAGCACCTTATTCCAGCATTTCCTTAAAGGTGCTTTCATCCTATCCCGGTGGTCGTCATGTTGCACCCTGTCTGCTTCTCAGTCGAAATAAATGAGCTTCTTATTTTTGCTCTGTTCACAGGAACGGCTTTTAGCTCTGAAGCGCAGCGTGTCTTTCATGCAGGACATGGACTTCTCTCAGCAGGCAGCCATTCTGGGTGACGAGGACATCTCGGCTGAAGATCCTCCACCTGAAGTCATCCCCATTCCCATAGAGACAGCCAAGAAGTCCAAAAAGCAGCCTGTCAAAGATATGAAAGAGGTGATCAGGTAAATGAGTTCCTTGGCTCCTTTCTGAGATTGTTTAAATGTAGTTTACCCTGTTAAAAAGTACAATGTCAGCGCCTTTTGATTACCAGTTCTTTTTCTTTTTAAGAACTTCACTGTGTTCAGCGTTAACATGTCTATATATTGATTTATTTTAGTGGACGCTTATTTAAATTTGTTTTCTGTATACACAGTCTTTTATGACTGATTCGTACTGAAAGGTACAGGCAAAGCCAAACGTGAAATGGTTTTTCTCTGTTATTGGTAGTTATCTGTATGAGCCAGAAGGGAATGCTTGCAGCCTGACAGACAGCACTGCTGAGGAGCATGTGCTGGCTCTAGTTGAGCACGCAGCAGACGAAGCCCGTGACCGCATCAACCGCTTCATGCCTAACTCTAAGGTACTTGGTTTCAAGAATTCCTAAGGGTCAGCACACTTTTTAAAAAGTTATGCAGGCATCCCTTGATTTACAAAATGAATCCATTCATGAAAGTGGTGCAGATATCAAAATTTCAGATAGTGAAAGTCTTTCCCATTATTTTAAATTGGGAAAAATAATAATGCAGTCCCAGCCCATCCAAAAACTTCAAACAAATTTCACAGTTTTGATATGTATTTATGACCAGTGTGGATGCCCTGGTCATATGGTTTCATGTGTGTTCCCTTAGGTAGGCTACCTGAAGAAGGAAGCAGATGGCTCTCTGGTCTACACTGTAGTGAATCAGCAAGACATAAATGCAGAAGGTAGGACAGTCAGAGCAGACCTACCAACAATATATTCTGTTACACAAAGTCAGTAATTTAAAAGTGTCTTTCTAATGTTTTTCCATATTTCATGTGACTACTTACACTTGAACTCTAGGGGAGAAGGACATGTCTTATAATTTTTATTTTCTCCTTCCCTTAAATTTCTACACCATTAGTAGTTACCTTTTGCCCTCAATGACCTGTTTCACGGATAAATAACACTGACATTTGCTTTTCACCGTGTTATTTTCCATTCTGTTCTTTCATTTACTTCTGAAATAGTTAACCATTATTAGTAATGCACTAATGAACATGTTTTTAATCCTTGATGTTTGGCAGAAGAGGAAACTCACCAAGTGGATCTGAGCTCCTTGTCAAATAAACTCTTACCTGGTTTAACAACCTTGGGCTTCAAAGATGACAGAAGACACAAAGGTTTGTGTGCATAAATGAGTCTGAGAACTTGTATACTTTTCACAGTTTTTCCACAACTACTCTAAGTACTTCTCTGCTAGGATACTGTTACTGAGATACAGTTTGAACAGTAGATACAAATTAGGCTTCACTACAAAAAGGATCACTGGAATAATAATTGTATGCAAATGTCTAGTAGTTTAGATTTATTTTAGTGGATTTGTATATTCACAGCACTAAATTTCCATCCTTATCCTACTATAGTGACATTCCTGAACAGCGCATATAATACCCAGAGCCTCCAGAATAATACCGTATTCTCTGACCTGCTTCCTGAGGAGATGGACCTCCTCTATTCGGCTTATGGTGATGAGACAGGGGTACAGTGTGCTCTCAGGTAACAGTGAACCTTTCTGTACATACTTTTTTTTTTGTGGTTCTGTTTGTATTATGGTAGATGACTTATGTGTTGATTATGCATCTTTCAGCTTGCAGGAGTTTGTTAAAGATTGCGGGAGCTTCACCAAGAAGCTGGTGGATGAGCTGTTGGACAAAATGACAGGAAATGAGCATTCCAAAGCAGTTTTTCAAATTAGACAGGTACTTTGTGTTTAGGGTGTGTGTAAAGGTTTGAGTTTAAGGTTAAATTCAAGTTGTTTGATTTGCTTTCCTGTTACGGTCCTCCATATATACATTTTATGTGGGGTGTTATATATGAAAATTTTAACTATTTTAGTCAGTATGTCATGCAATTGGATTATGTCACACAATAGATGGATTGTAACATTTATTTTCTATGTTAAGAAACGAAACATTGCCATGAAGCCTCTTGGTGAGACAAAGTCCAGCCTGTGTGATATACAGGTAACTGCAAGACTGTTTTTGGGGAATCTCTGCTTTAGTGAGACTGCAATGAAGAATGATGTAAATCTATCTGCTATTCAGAGTGTTTTGGTGTTTGTCAACAGATGAGTGATGGCACTGTAATGCCTGGAGAAAACAGCTCAGTTCTGGATTTCATGTCCATGAAGAGCTATTCTGACATGTCTCTAGACATGTCTATGCTGCACAATCTGGGTGAGGCGTCATACTTCAAACATTTAATTGGCTTTTTCTTTGGCTTGTCAACCGGTGTTGGACCAGCTACACACATACTTTATTCTAATAGCTGTTCCCCTCCAACATGACTGTTACTTTCCCTCCTGATCACCTTCAGGTAAAACGGTGAAGAAGGAGCCGGAACAAGAGGAGGCCCACCTGCACTTCGATGAGACAGCCAAGCTGCTTCAGGACCTCCAGGAGACACAGGTGGACCGAGTGGGGTCCCGGCCATCCTCTAACCTCTCCTCTCTCTCCAATGCATCGGAGAGAGACCAGCACCACCTGGGTAAGGGAGTGGGAATACAGTCACAGCTGCTGCTTCGTTGCTTATACCTTTTCCTTCAAACACTACTTCAGCCTGCCTCATCCTTCTTGATATTCTGCCCATTGATGTTTTGCTTACATGTTCACTCTTACTTTTAATTACTGTATTGATTGTTCAAAGCCTGACCAGCAGTTGTTATATTTCATGGAGCTTAATGAGACATTTTGCAATTTTCTATATATATATATAAAAGGGCACATTTTGGATGTCTGCTTTCCCCACTGTTACAGCTTCTAGCTTCTACTCAGGTTTAAATAATTCAGTGGTTTGTCCGATGACTGTAATTAGAAAAATTGAAATTTGAACAGCATGTACTGTTAATAAACCTTCCTGTTTTATTCTCTAGGGAGCCCATCACACCTGGGCGTTGGAGACCAGCCAGAAATGGTGCATGACCCGTACGAGTTTCTTCAGTCTCCTGAACCGGGGTCGACCGCCAACAGCTGATTCACATACTGTGTAACATGTCATCAGTGTGTAAACTTTGGAAATTTGTAGCATAAACCTGTTTTTTTTTTGTCCTGTTTGTAAGGAGTTAAGAAACACTGGTTGTGTTGTGAAATAATGTCTGTAGCCATGATTGTACAGAATGGATATGTGTATGTGCTAAGTTTTAACAATAAATTTTCATGGTGGGTTTTTTTTTACACACCATTTATGTTATTTCTAGACTGTACACTCGTACAGAAGTGTGTGCACAGAGTGGGACTCATTTGATGTCATCCCTGACTTTGACAAGTGCACGTTATCAATGCAACATGCCATCAGTTAAAGGGGGGACACAATATATTTTTTTTTTTGCATGAGAGTCCTCACATTTCATTTTATCTACACTGAATTCCACCTTACTAATGAAATAAGCCTTGTTTACTTCTGTTCACTGCCGTGTGTGTTTATGTTCCACAATTCCTAGTTCTCCATGCGTTCCTCCTGCACAAAACTAATGATTTTTGCTGAGCACCCTGAAAAGGCAATCCTTTAACAAATTTAGAAGGATGCACGGTACAATCAGAATGGTAATCTTTGATGTATCTAATACAAAAAGAACAGCCCGGTTAGATAAGCTTGTAGACAGGCAATATGTGCACTAACCTCATCTCCTGAACCTTTTTGTCACCATTCAAGTACTGTACACTTTGATTTTTATAAGTATAATGCTCCACTCAACTAGTATATCATACTTGATCAGTGTCGCCATGTATTGTAGATTTTAAATACGTTGATTTATTGCTAAATAAATGTGCACGGGTGGGGAGGTGTGACATTTACAAAACATCATTGAGAACGTCATAATTTTGCCGAAAACTAAAAATAGTACTGAGTCGTGCAAGAGAAGAATCAAGAAATTCAAGGACTGAAGTCCGGGGAAGCGTCGGGCTTTAGGACCATGTGGAAAGCCCGTGAGGTCAGTTTCCATAGCAGCGTCCCTGTGGAGTTAAAAGTTAAACTAAGTCTTCATCAGAGCGCTCGCTGCAAGAAGCCTAGCTCAGTTTTAGCGTCTTTAGTGTATGTGCTGCTGGGGGGGGTTAGGGGTTGGGGTTAGGGTCCACTCCTCACATAGACCGGAGTTCCGTGTGTACTGCGTCCACGAGGAGTGTCTGTCTCCCTCCGCGCGGTCACCTGCGCACTAATTAACTAGTCGAGCGTTAATTACAACGATGGTGGGAAGAAATGCTGAACGCGCAGTCCTGGAGCTTCGGCCTCTATTCACCATTCCCACCGTCAGATAAACGCTTGTTTCAGCATAATGTAAGTATCTCCTTATGGAGCGTAATAGCTTTGATTAAAAAAACTAAACATTAATTTTTAGGTAGAAAATTACTTGTCTTATTAACTTGGGACCTGTTTGTAATTTACATTTGGGGAAAATAGGAATATCATAACATTTTATTTTTTTTTTGTCAGTGTGGTTTTTTCTTCACTGCGCCTGTACCTTAACAGTGATTTATATGTATATTGTATTGTGTGCCTTTCTATATGACCCCCCTTCCCCCCCCTTTAACCTGTTACAGTAATATTTTGTCAATGCTTTCTCCATATTCTCATACATGATGGATGACATCATGGCAGGTATATTGATATGGGCACAGTTATGGCTACTGCCTTGCATAATTTTGTTTAACAAAGCAGCCTGCTGTGAGTTCAGCTGAGCGACGAGACCTGAGGTGCTCCAGGGGTTCTGTTTGCCAGGCAACTAGATCTCACCTGCTGCAGTTTCGTCCTGACAGAATAGAGGAGGGACAGAGGAAGGACAGACAGACCGAAAGAGGAGTTCCACCTCGGTAGTTGGTCCCACACAGCTCAAGTTACTCTCCCACGGTTATAGCAAACTAATGGCTGAATAGTCAAATCTGAACCACTGAGCTGACAACAGGAGTCCACTGGACACCATTGTAACCAGATAAATCCAGGTCTAAAGTACTGTTTTTAAACTCCTGGGATCTGCTGTAATGCTGAACTTTCACATTGAAATGATACTGCCTGAATAGTAGAAAAGGGAAGGGCTTCTGCGGTTATAAGAGCAGTCCTGGTCAGAGAGATAGAGAGGACTCAGTCTAAAGTTTAAAAGATGAAGAAACTGTAGTTTAATTGAATTGATTTTGTGTGTTTCCATTATTTGTTTGATAGTTTCAAAGAGAGCATTGTAACTCAATTTATATATGACTAAGAAATAATGACATGAATTGTGCATAGTATGCATGCCATAATAAATGTCAAGTGTGGTTCCGTGTCTTTGTAGCACTTGTTGTCTAGGGCTCAGTCCTGACCCAAGTTGTTCTAGCTTTGTCATGAACCGAACTGTCCATTAATGACACCCGAGGGGTCTGCAACTCGCTCTCTAAATCCAATGTGCAGTACTCTACGAGAGTGTAAGGGGTGCTTATTCTCTGAAAGCATAGACTTCCTCTTGGCTCTGTAATGTTGTCATAGTCAACAAGGAAGCCTAAACATCATGACTTGGGTTTTTTTTTTTTTTTTTTTTTTTAAAACAAGTCCAATTGCATGCTCTGTTTTTATTTTGAAATCTTAAAATGTCTTTATTCAGTCATTCATCAGTTATATTGCACATGACGTCACTGTAGACGTCACAGCTTGCACTCACTTATAACATATAAAAGGAAATGATTACTCACCCTGGTCTGGAAAACCTGGTTATTACATTTACATTTGTTCATTAAGTTGATGCTGTTCTCCAAAGTGATTTACAATGTTGAACTACTTACAATAATTTACCCGTTTATACAGCTGTGTAGTTTTACTGTGGCAATTTAGGGTAAGTACCTTGCTCAAGAGTACTGGAGGTGGGTTTCGAACCTGTGGGTCCAAAGGTTGCGGCTCCAATCAGTCCACTACCAGCTTTCCCAGGAGAGTATTGTACCGAAATTGGACTATGTTGTTTATTTCTGCAGGTATCATAATAAGTTACATTGAAACTATGGCCATTGAATTGTTCTCATGATTTGGATTCCCTACAGCCTGTTTACTCTGGTATAATCAAATACTGAAATACCATATGTTTATTTGAAATATAAAATTAAATTTTCCTTGTTTTCTCACTATTTGAGTAAAGTTTTGTGCTGTGGAAATTCAAATGGCTTTAGTTTTCTATGTTAGACCATTAAATACCATTGTGGAACAAAAGCAAATGGAGTAGTGGTTTAAAATCTTGTTTTACAGTTTCTCTCTCTCTTGTTAAAATGGGTTCAGTCAGTCAAACTCTGCTTGTAAATGGCTACAGAGCAGAAAAAGCAGAGCTGCTGAACTTGATACATTTATATAGTTTGTTCATTTTGTGGGTCACTCTTTGGTTTCCATGACAACAAGAATAACTTCTTATTGGCCACAGCACATGAGTTCATACTTGCATGTGCATCACCAGAAGAAGAGGTGGTTTTTTTTTTTTTTTTTTTCCCCAGCTAACAAGCTTCACGATTCAAATGTGCAAAATCACCAAGTTTAGTCATCACATTTGCAAAATGAGGAAAGTATGAGCCTCATTTCCTCACCCGAACAAACGCTGTGGGTTTCCTCGCGTTGCTAAAGCTACAGGTGATTAAGCTGTCATATCTGGTACTTTTTCCTCTCATTTCCCTGGCAAATGTACTGTGAGGTGTGCCACAGCAGGGCTAACCTCTGCTTGCGTTAGAGCAGTGTGATCCAAAAGGTAGGTAAATTAATCAACCAACTCAAGTATTGAGTTTTGAAAAACAATTACTTGAGTATAACTAAAAATAGTCATCCAAAAAAAAAAAAAAAACGCTTGAGTAGATGTAAGAAAGTGTCAGGTAGAAAAAGTTCTCATATAGAGTTAATTTGATTCAGGTTTTTTTTTTTTTTTTTTTATGTATATTCTGAAGCATTAGCAATATCAACAGCTTAAATCTAAAGTTTTAACTGTTATAGTTACTCATTTAGCTGATGCTTTTCTCCAAAGCAACTTACAATGTTGTTACAATTACCCATTTTTATAGCTGGGTAATATTACTGATTATTGATTGATTTGATGTTATTGATTAATGATGATTCATTACTGAGGAATGAATGAATGAATGAATGAACGTGTTTTGAATGTCCTTCGATGCACTGCTATCCTGTGCAGGGTGTACCCTGCATCACTCCCTATGTTTCTGGCATAGGCTCTGGACCACTGCAGCTCTCCAGTGGATAAGCAGCTGCTGGATGGATGATATGAAGGAATGTTAAAACAAACGCAAAGATTCAAATGTAGTCAGAAAATGGTGATAAAATATAACAGTAAAGTTTTCTTTACAATAATACTTGAATAAAGAGTACCTTTGCTGAAAACAACTCTGAAAAGTTAAATTTTTAACTAACATTTACTTAAATACAACTAACAGTGTAAATATAGTTCATTACTGCCTATCTCTGGTGACATCCCATTCAGTGTCCACCCTTCTGTCTCTTCCAGATGAACTATTTCCTGCGGAGGCTGCGGCGCACGGCCCCCTCAGGCGGGGATAGCCGTAATGAGTTGGTGGCCCCACCCCTGCAATCACGGGTTAACGGGTGGTCCCTTCCCCTCAATGGTTTCCAACTAGTTGCTTGGATCATCTACTGGTACCTGGCCATTGTGGTATTTGGCATCTACATCCCACTTCTGCCATCACCATGGGCCACCGTATCTTACTGTGTATCCTTAATTCGTATGAGAAAAGGATTGACTTTCTTCAGCATGACGCTATGAATATCTAGGGATTCAATCTTCACGTTCACTTTTTAACACTGAAGCATTCAAAAGTAATTTTGTTCAAATTCATTTGGACTCATCAGAACATTTAGGCCATTAATTAAAATCCTTAAACTTTCATACAACTCTTGATCCCTTTGCACGAGAGCTTGGGATGCGTGGTAGAAGGAAATGAATACTCTTGCTTGAGTGTTGTAGGTGAAGACTTTATTTAATGGTTGGCGCTTCATGTTGTGCAGATGAATAACCACATTCTGTCCTTGTGTGTTTGTTAAAGGAGCTTGGCACAGATGATGACTGTCGGGAGCTGAACGTTTTTTAGTGTAGATCTAGGTGCCTTGGTGCACTGCTTAGTCTCAGGGACTTCAGCTATTAAAGCTGCTTCTTTGTGCTGAAGCCATTGCTTTTCCCATGTTAGCTCCCTACCCCAATACCATGGTTTATGCCCTGCAGTGTGTAATAATGGCAGTGAAAAGGGCAGATTTATAAAAGACTGGCACAGCCCCTCATTGAGCAGTTTTTATAAATGGTAGTGTCTCTCAACGGTACCTGCATTGGTTCAATGGCATTTGTTGGTTTGTAATTATCTGAAAGCACGATATGAGTATGCCGGCATCATTTTGTTTCCGTCCTTCAGGTGACAATGCTCCATAATTCTCCCATCTTAAAGGGAGAATTTATGTCAGAGAGGAACTATTTAAAAGTATCGGTCTGAATGGCATGCCAATGGTTGATGTAGTTGCTGGTTTGACTACTGGCTCTGAGTTGGAACTTCAGAATGGAAGTGAACTGTCGTCTGTATCTCTATGGAGATTCTTCTTTCCATGAAACTCTTTATCGCGGTTGGATCTTGACTTGTACACCTGTCCAGGTGATCGGCTGCTTCTTCTTCTTTCACATCGTGACTCACCTGGTAGCCACGACTATCGACCCGGCCGACGCCAATGTCCGTGCAAAGAAAAACTATGAAGACCCTATGCCTGTCCTGGACAGGACAAAGCACCCCCATGTTATCCAAAACCTGCACTGTTACCTGTGTGACGTCGATGTGTAGGTGTTCCGAGTGCTCCATCCGCCTGTAAAAAGCAGCCTTTACAAAAGCGAAAATTCTCATCAGCCCACAATTCTTTGTTGCTTCTGTTATCCATTGTATTGCTGTTCAGTCTTTTCACACCCTTTCTTCCCGTTTTACCGTTTCAAGGTGATTGGTGTGTATTTACTTTACCATGTGGTTCTCAGGGGCCCCAGGGTGAAACACTGCAGTAATTGCAACAAGTGTGTAGCAGACTTTGACCATCACTGCAAATGGCTGAACAACTGTGTGGGTGGAAGAAACTACTGGTAAGAAAGACTAGTTATCCCACGCCGTTATGACAAGTACACATTTCCAATGGGCACTTTTTAAATTCACTTATTTTTGCCTTTCAGGTGCTTCTTTATTACTGTTGCATCTGCTGCCCTGGGAATTTTGCTGCTTATTTTAATTGTCCTCTTTGTCTTTATTGAGCACTTTACGAACCCTGCCAATCTCCGCACATCGCCCCACTTTCACAGTAAGGACCTGTTACCGTCTACAGCGTGTGGAAATGCGCACCCTTGAATAGCCACATGTTTGCTACGCTGGAGTGATCGATGTGTGTTCGGGCACTTTGCTCCTCACCAGCAGTGTGGATGGTGGTCGGGAACACACTTGCACCAACCGTTTCGGTCCTCCCTTTGTTTGTATAGGTGGACCTAGATTTACAACAGGGTTCCCTTCCAATGACTCTATAGTAAGCTGACTTCAAGAGAAAATCCCCTTATGTGAACTATGTATATGTATATATATATATATATATATATATATATATATATATATATATATATATATATATATATATTATAGTGTGTGTGTGTGTGTGTGTATGTATGTATATGTGTTTACTAATTTCACATGTTATTCGTGTTAAAATAGTGTCAATATAGTATAGTATTACAATTATACAGTATTTTCATGCTATGCTGTTTTTACTTTTTGTAAATATTTCACTTATGCTTTCTGCACAATGGGAGTCCTGTCATGTTCCCTTGCTAGTCGTTGTTAAACAAATAACTTAAATGGAATCGCAAATGAAATGTTCTATAAATACATCGCAATTGCTAATAGACACATTGACTGAGAGTCACATGGGTGCCTTGTGGAAGGGTGGCCAGCTGATGCTGTCGTGGAGCGGTTCTGATTAGACATGGTTAGATGTTGTTACGCCAAAGCATCGAAACCCAAATAATGTTAATGGGACAGTCATTGTAAGTCAAGAACTACTTGTATGCATGTTTCTGTATGACCCGTGTCTGCTCCGTTTTCTGTTGAAACTGTTTCTACCTGAAATCCTGTTACACGGTACCGTCAGTAAGTTCTAAGACAGGTGCAGCTGGTGGTGTAGTGCTTAGAGCTTCTTTGAGCCCAAAGGACCCAAGGTTTAATTGCCACCTCCTGCTGTAGTACACCTGGCATCAAGGTAATTAATTGACACAGTAAAAATTATCAGGCTGTATGAATGGGTAAATCGTTGTATGTAATTTGCTTTCCAGAAAGGCATCAGCTAAATGTAAATGTGGGACGTGCTGCTGTGGTTATAAAGGATCGTGTATGCAGCACAGCAGCGTCACACTGTGGCCAGTCTTAGAACTTATTGATTGCACAACACATTATCATGTAAACAGTTGATCTGAGTTTGGCACGTATTGATTTTGGCAGGCTTGCGAGAAAATGACACGTGGTTGGTCTTCCTGCCACTGGCGCCGTTGGAGACGAGCTCCACAGGCATCCTGGTACCAGCTTTCATCACGGTCATGTTGGGTTTGGCCTCCCTGTTGCTGCTGGGCCATTTATTGGGCTTCCACATCTATCTGTGTGAGCAGGCTGCCTTTGTGGGCCCTTTACATCTGTGTTCACAATGCATAACTTTTCAATAATGTTGAATGTTTTATGATGAAATCTTCCACTTTTGTGCCACTGAGTGTGATGCTCGATCTGCAGTGCTTCACTGTAAAAATGCAGTATGTGTTTCTGTGCAGTGGCCAACAAGATGAGCACTTACGACTACATAGTGAAGCAGCGTCAGAGTCGCAGCTCACAGAGGTCGGAGGTTGGGACCACCCAGTCCAGAACCGCTGACAGAGCCTCGGTACGGCCAACACCCGAAACCGCTCGGTGTGATGCGTCTTCTCTCATGAAATACTCTCATCTTACTGTAATAAATGAAGAGAAATCTTTATTTAGCTTTTACCGATTGTGACTTGGTGGTAAAAGTGATTCAGGAATTATGAGCAGGGTCTGGTCCCAACTGCTTTCATAAATTGTGGAGCCAGTGGGTTAACTGATACACAGCATTGTGTAGATGGTGATGTTAAAACATAAATGTATGCACCAAGAAATGAGTGTACGGATGTTTCCAGCAGTGTGTGTGATGCTGTCATTATACAACAACTTCCTATAGTTTGAATGGATGTTTTGCGTATTTCTGTAGAAAATGCCCCAAGTGGAAACATCCATTGACTGTGATGCCTCGCTGTCTGGCAGAGTCAGGTAAAAGTACCCTTGATGTGTCCGTAGTATTTTGGTGTTTATTGATGTTTATGGTGTTTGCCCAACCTGCTAAAATGAACGTTTCTCCTTGTAGCTTGTAACAGGCTTTTAAGGTATCTGCCTTGCTGGTTCATCTATCTTAAGTCAGATCCCTTTATACTCCAATATTAATGTTGAATACCAGCATGTCTAGTGTTTTCATCAAGGTGCTAAATATGTAGACCATCCATTCATCCATCCAGTTTCAATAATCGCATGTCCTGAGTAGGGCTGTGGTGATCCGGAGCCTAAATATATAGACCTTAACTATTAATTATACCAGCATCTGTAGGACTGAGGTTGTCTGCTCATGTAATTAACTTGAATTAACCTTTGTAGATTTTACATGTATGTTGGAGGGTTTCTCATCTTCTGTTGTTCTGCAGTGCTTTAAGGTATCAGGATGAGGGGCTGTCGGGTGGCCTTTGTGCGGAGGTGAGCTTCCAGAACATTCTGTTAGTGACCGTCATTAGCATACACCTCTAGCTGTGGCTCTGTAGTTTCCTTTTTTGTAATGCGCACCATGCTTCTCTTCAACTAATTAATTGAAAATGTCTTTTAGATGGATGGTTTTCAGCCAGCAGAGGCAACATCAGAGGCAATGTTTCATTATGGTTCAAAACCAGCAATACAGCCTTTGCCAGGCAAGTGTGGGTTTCCTCCTTTAACTTACTGAGCTTTAATAACCTGAGTTCAGTTATTTTTTTGGCTCTGTAAAACCCTTAATTTTCGAGTGTGGCGATTGTGATCATGTTGATTTCATCTATAAAAGAAGGGGTTGCCATGGATGACCCTATGACCTGCAACCAAGACGGAGATTTGAGGACACCAAGCCAGCAGCAGAGAAGCAAGGGGTGTCTGGAGAGTATCCCTGTTGTCCAGAACCCTTTGGAAAGCTCCATCATGGAACCTGCAGTGGCTCTTCAGCAGCTGTACTTAGAGGCGTCATCCGTGCACCCCCAGCAGAAGTGGTCTTTTGAAGAACTGCCCTAGGGAGATACAGGAGGAGATGCTCCTTCCCCCTGGAAACACATGAGCTGTTATTCAGTTGCCTTCTTTGGGTCCCAGTGGACTGGGCAGAAAAGTCCTAGTCCCTTCCTACCGTAGGTGTTTCGAACAGTGAAGAGCTTGGTGATTATATCACAAGTGGAGTTGGGTACATTAATTCTGAACTGGAAAAAAAATGTGGAGTCAGTTGTGTCCCAGGTAGTGGAACTAAAACGCTGCTTTAGAACCTCCAATACAGGAAAGTCCACCATGTGGAAGTTAACGCACTAAATACTTTAAAATCATCAAGCAAGTTGAACTCCTTCCGGTTTCCTGAGGAACTATGCTCATGCTGAACTGACTTTTAGTCATGACACATACGGAAATAATGCCTTGACACAGTGAAAGCAGTAAAAAAAAAAAAAAAATCTTGAACAAATATATTTTATGTATCTGTTTTATGTCTTATTGTCAGAATATTGTTTTAAATCAGATTATTGAAAATATTAAGATTTTTTTCTTTTCTCAGTTATCAGATCTTGGTCAAGAATGCCATCTCTATTTTGTAATAAAATGTTCTTAATTTAAGTGTGCAGATACAATTTTTGCTCAAAGCAACATATGCTGCACAAAGCTATTTTGCTTGTGCATAAAGCAGGGTGTTTATAGTGGTTGAGTATGTACCTTGAGGGGAAGATGGTACAGTAACTCCTCTTACGATGCTTGAAATACACTTCTTGGGGGTTCCTGCTATGCTGGTGCCTTTGCATTCTGATGAATGGACACAGGCAGTAGAGTGATTCAGAGAAAGGCTGTGCAGTATCTGTGTCTCCTGTAAGATACTATGCCACAGGATGGTGCTGTTGTGATTTACCAGGGGTATGTAATCGGTATACAGAGAGGGCTTTTTGACAAGAGTGGCATTTATGGTGTGTGTTCTGAAATTCAGATGAAACATTTTAATCAGGAATTAAACAGAACTTAAGTAGTACTTGCTTACATTATTATTATTTAATATAGGTCTTAACATATGTTAAAATGATGACATGAAGCGATATTAACTTTTAACCATTCTTCAGATCCACTTACATCATAGAACCCTCCACCCAAGTTCCCTACCGTACAGTGAGGCTCCAGTGGCCACTGAATTATATAATCTGTAATCACTCACTGCTTTCTGCTGAAATATTTATTATATAACCTCTTTGGTTCCGTACTGGATGAGTACAGAGGTCCTACGCGATTCAACAGTGTAGCAGCGGCTTCGAGCTCGCTCTGCGTGTGTCAGTTCGGCTGATGTTTGCTTTCAGCAGCTGCCTCCCGAATCAGTCGTCCTGGGGAGTAAAACTTCTTCCCGCACGGCCCTTGCAGATGGGGTCGCAGAAAGACCTGCTGCAGTCGGCCTGCAGCCAGAGCGCACTTCCTGGAAAATATTCACTTTGTTTTGTTTTTCCTCCTTCAAGCCATTTATAAATGTGCCTTTTCTCTAGAGCTTTGCTGTTCCACAGTGCAAGCGTGTCTCCCCCCGGCGGTGTCGTGAAGCTCGGTGGTTCGTGATCCGGCGTTTTTCCACCTCTCTGTCGCATGGCTTCTCTTCAGGTGCCAAGAAACCTTTGTGCGTGTGAAATGGGCGCTCGCTTAACTTGTGTGCGGAAATGCAACGTCGGACACATGGGGACAGCAGGGGGCGTGACGGTTAGGGCTTGTTCCCTCACAAGCCAAAGGTCCCTGGTTCGAGTCCCACTCCTGCTCTAATGCCCTTGATCAGAGTGCAGTAGCAGTACAGTACCCTGCTCTATAACAAAGGCAGAAAAAATAAATCCTTGTAAAGTTGGTTATGGCCATGGACAAGAGCATCAACTAAGGAAATACTGGGGCCAAGATGAGTTCTTAGGGGTGTCATGATTCGGAGTTTGGTTTTGTATGAGAATTACCATCTCATTTTGAGTGAAAGTAGTTAAACCCAATCCAGGAAGAGAAGATATGTGGTGTGGTTTTTTTTTTGGTCCCCCCCCCCCCCCCCCCTCAATAATAAAGGGTGCGTTTCCATTGAGAAGGACAGCGGTAGCTCGTCCCATTAGCCTTTTAAGGGTAAAACGGACAAAGAGCCGCTGTGGTGAGGGCTGCTCGCGGACCAGGGAGGAGATGCAGCGGCCGCCGGAGCCAATCGCAGCGCTCTGCGTGCCGACAGCGGGACCCGAAGGTCCAACAGCAGGCAGCGGGCGCGCGCCGAGCGCCGGGTACTGAGCGCGGAGCGCGCACCTACACCGACTGACCCTCCGTCCGGAGCTGGACGCGGGAGCGGGAAGTGAGAGCCCGGCGGCACCAGGTGAGGTGACCCGCGTGAGCATTTTTCCCTACGGCATCCGTTCGCTTCGCTCCGCACTTCTCTGCGTTGCCCCCTCCCGCTCGTTTCGTGCGCGCGCGCGCGCGCGCGGGTCTCGTGTCGTCGATTTCCGCGGCTTCGAAGCGTGCGTCCGTGGGTTGGCATTGGGGGTCCTTACATAACACCGCACAGCCGCGCGGGGTTGGAAACGCGGCGTTTTTCCAATTATTTTTTCTTATTCATTGACATTGTCTTGGGAAGAAAGAACGGAGCCAACCAATGTGAATGTGTCATGACTGCTGCTGCGGTCGGATCTTTTCTCTCTTTTTCTTCCTTTCGTTTTTCACTCTCCCCTGCCCGCTCCAGTGATGATGGGCCGTTTTTCGAACGCACACACAATGTTAGTATCTTACACATCTTATTGCTGCGTAACATCGCTGGAAATAACAATGAATTCCATGTAACGGTGAGGATGTATGGAACGCCGGGTATTTATAGATGCGCCACACGGGAGCTGTTGTTGATTTCGACGTGCGGTGGGCAATAACAAAGTCACGTGACCACCCCTCACCACCACCACCCCCCCACACCTCCACATGACATACATAGAATATAGAAATTGAACGAGGAATAATGTAATCAGAAATCCGATGCAGTGTTGATTTATTACACTGTAGTTGTAGTTTTGCGTTGCGCCTCGTAGGTTTTACTGTGTAGTTCAGCTGCATTATTTTTATCCAGAGAGATACAAATTCAAGATTTTGACACTTCATACATACATAAAAAGCTGTTTTCGTCCGACGGCCAAGCTGCTTGATGGTAAGAAGCTGAAGTATTTTTTAGCCCTGATGTGTTCAGCTGTAGGAGTAATGACTATTTTTTTTTCCAGTAACCATTAATTTAACGCACAGATTTTGTGTATGTGGGATTTTTATGTTTATGCAATTTACTGATCCCTGTGTACTTCATGGGTGCAAATGAAGACATTCCAATGCAATTTGTGTTCATCTGCTAAATCTGCTTGTGCTTTACTACTCTTTAATTCCGATAACTCTTATTTTCAAGCTTCCTGAAAGTGATCAACTAATTATTATAATTTAAAGTGGATCAAAAAATATTAACTTCCCTTATGATCTAGAGATAAATGCAGATAGACTGTATGCATGCTGGTGGATTTCATTAGTACACTGTACAGCAGCACGTTTTGGAACATTTTGTATTGGTAGGTAAATTTTACAGTGCTTTGCTAATTAAAGAGTAGCGTGTAAATGAATGAATAGAATAGGCACCCTTTGCGACATCAAGACCTTGTAAGCAGTGTTTGTTTTGCTCTAGTGGTTTATCTGGCAATAATATGAGTGCACTAACACTTGCCTTTGTAGACAAGGCAGTGAATCACAGCTGATTCATTGACTCTGCTGGCCAAGGGGCAGTGCACTAAAATGAGCCCATGGCTTATGAATTCAGAGTTCTGATTGGTCCAGACAATATCTACAGTAAACAGTCACACACTGTACAGGACTCTGAGCTTCAGCTCCCAGTGAGATCATCTGAGCAATGCTGAATTCCATGAGATATCCCGAATTAACCATACCTCAGCACCTCATTTTCTTGGGCATTTCCAGCATGACCACAACAGCTGCATTAGCCGTCTAGGCGAAGCCTTCGCTGACCCTAGCGTTTAAAGTTTAATAGTTCACAAGTGGAATAAAAATAAAGATATTAAATGGCAGCTTGTTGTATGGTAGTTAAGGACACAAAGCTGTAGCCAGATGTTTGCTTGTTTAAGCCCCACTCTTTGCTACTGCTGTAGGAGCTTTTAGTAAGGGATTTGTCAAGACTCACTCCTGCAAAACTGCCTACATGTGTAAAGGGTCAACTATTATTTGTGTTTTTTTTTTTTTTTTTTTTTTTTTTTTTTTTAAGTGTCAACTCAGCAACACATTAATAAGAGATCATTTGTAAGTTAAAAATAACACTACGCTAGTTGTTGGGGGGACAAAAGCATTGCGTAATTTTGTGGAAAATGTTTATATGTGACCCTGTCCGTCTTAAAAATATAAGGTCAACTCACTGCTCATGCTCTGTGTGCTACATGGTAGAATATCAAAGATGCATTTACCATGGGGTTAGAGCTGTGCATTATGTGCTCACTGTGGTCTGTATAGACAGAAGTCAGACTCTCAGTGGGTACGTTGGAGGAGCACACGGCCTGCTTTCGGACTGTCGGAGGTGTGGGGGCATCTCGGATAGCTGGGTCTGGTACAACTTTGAAGATGACAAAGCTGGAGCGAAACTTGGTGGAGTTAAAATCAATTTTTTTTTACAGTTCCAATTGTACCCCAGTAGTAAAAAATAAACAAATGGAAGAAACAGATGTATAATCCTACAGAAATCCTTTATTTATAACCAAATGTCCCATATGCTAATATTAAATTAGATGCGCATGATGAGTAAAGGCAGTGATTCACTGGGTTTGCCCCAGATTTCTATGGGCTGCAGAAGGGCAGTCTTTTAGCCGCTGGCCTCTGTCATGCAAAATTAAATTTGAAATGCAAATTGGTCTAGTTTGTTTGCAGTTATACAGCTTTTATAAGGTTTAACAATGTTAGCTGATCCACAGATGAAAGGATGCATCGCTTCTGTAAGGGTGAGCAAAACTGAGTTTAAAAATATTCTGAAAACTGAATAAAAAATGTACAGTATAACCTTAAATATGTAGCACATTTTTTCACATTAATGAAAAATTAAGTTTAATTATGCATTAAACATTGATGTAAGAAGACATTGTATATATAGGTCTCAAAATCACCACAAAATTACAATTTTATTTTATTGTTTCATCTACACAGGACATTTGTTCCCAGTGTAGCAGCTGTGTCTATAAAGCTAGTAATCTGTTACACATGATTCATGGTTCCAGGGCTGTAACCACTCAGAAGACACAGCCAAAGGGACATTATTATATGGGTTATGTTAACACATTGTCTTTCCTTGACAAATATATTTTCGCGCTTAAATAACATTTTCATAAAAGACTGCGAAATGCGACAAAACAGCTATGCCCACTATTGATATTTGTATCAGCTTTATTATTAATTCTAAATTTATTAAATAAATTGGTGAAGAATTACATTAAATATAAATTTGTGGAGATGAAATATTTAAATTTTCAGTCATAACTTTTAATGCAGCTCACATTTCAAAAGAATGCTGTAAGGTTTTTATTTTCTTTATTATAACTATGTCTAAGTCTTTTACAGACTCTATCCAGTGAATAAATAGAGGTGTCTCTATTTTTTTCGACAAGTCAAACTGAATTTATTCAGATGCTTTATGAATTTTGCACATTGTTTCAAGTGAATTAAAGGTAGTTACAGTTACATTTATTTACTTAGCAAACACTTTTCTCCAAAGTGACTTCCAATGAACTCTATGTAGTGTGATCAGCCCACGCACCTTATTCACCGCGGTAATTTACACTGCTAGATACACTACTTACACTGGGTCACTCATCCATACATCAGTGGAACACATTCTCTGTCATTCATAATGTGTGACATGATACGTGATGGACTGATGTCCTATCCATGATATTCCTTGTCCCACATCCTATGTTGCCAAGATAGGTTCTGGAACACACTGACCCTGCACAGGACAAATGGTTGATGATAATGAAGTTAATAAATGAAAGCCTTCACAGTGAATTTTTAATTCATTATAGTTTCCTCTGAGGTATTTACAGAAAATTGCTCGCTCATAAATCAAGGACATCTGTATTAAACATTTATTGATAGTGATGTAGTGGTTGTATATATGAGCAACTGGAGTTACAAACAGACTTCTACTACTATTTGTGTTCATAAGTTGAGGACCCAGTGTAATATATTGCTTTGTAAAAACCTAGAGTTATAAGTCACCTTGGGAAAAAGGTGTCAAATAAAAAGTAATAATGACGAAGGAAATATGGGTACAGGAAACACTGACTGCTGTGTGAGTCAGTAATAGATGAACAATTTTTAGAAATCAGTGACGTTCAGTCCCACATGTTGCATTAATTTCATCCAGTACAGTTGATGCAGCCATTCAGGGAAGTATGTTTTTGAGAACCTGGAATGTCTTTACCCTTAAATACACAGTTACTGTCACGGTAATACAGTTACTGACCCCCAACTGTTCAGGTGAAGACCTTACACCCCCAGCGTGCCCTACAGAGTATAGATATATTACATCCTACAGAGAAGAGTCCTTTACTGTGTTCTGTTCAGCCTTCTGTGACCCATACCTCACATACTTGTAACTCTCTGCTTGTTCCTACACAGTAAAGCAGGGAAATTTTACCAACCCCCCCCCAACCCCCCCACCTCTGGTATTTAATCTAGTGCTGGCGGAATGCGATGGTTTTGTTTACACAGAGAATATGTTCCCTTTTATGAACTGAAATGAAGTCCCTCACACCTTTCAGCTGGTGACACGCTGCAGGGATGACTGGGGGAGAGGTTTGGAAGGCCTTTGTCATTACACACTTTCCACCGTTGTGTGTGAGATCTTGCTCGACGAGGCCACCGGGGGTTCACTGGCATGTGTAAGTGGGTTATAGCTCCAGTATGATGCGTATCACGAAACAAGTGAGTGTTTCGACGGTTTCTATCCTTACAGTTTTTTTTCTTCCTTTGTTTTGATGGCAGTAGTTCGGTCAGTGGTTGCGATCATCAGCACGGGGAATCTTTCTCGGTCTTTGTTATCTGTTGAGGGGAAAGAGCTGTTGCTGGAGAACAGGGTCAGCGCACGGCGTTGAGTCAGTCCCGCTGTGGCCGGAGCGCTCCGAGCACTGATGTCATCAGCACGGAGCGGGACGAGGGCCGTCGCTGACAGGCGCGGTTGTGGCCGGCTGGCGGGGACGCTTCTGGGGTGGGGGTTAGAGGGGGTTGGGAGGGCGGGGCGGGGCGGGGCAGGGAGGGAGACTGCGGACACCTTTGCTGTGCACCCAGGCTTAATGGCACAGTATGGCTGCTGTCCACTTTAGAGGACCTCCCTGACACAACACAACACTGGTCGTCGTCATCATTTCCTAAATGCATTGCTGATCACCCCCTAAACACTATAGTGCACCCCAACAAGACAGATATGCGAATATTCTCTTTCGCACTACATGTGCTTGTCTTCATTTTTCGTCTTTGGGAAAGAGGAGAAGAGAATTGGGGGAAAGGAAGGAAAAGAGGAACATGTTAAAATGTATCGCACTATAGGGTCATTACAGAGCACTTTGTACATAGAAATGTACACAGGACTTCATTGAAAGGCTACAAGGACTGCTGTGAACATATGAAATGCACAGTTTCTCAGTTTCTGTCCACTGAAATGCTTAATTCTCAGTCATTGCTTTCAATAGCCTACTTACCGTCTCAAAATATCTAAAAAGAACTGGACGTAAAACTCGGCCAGATCAGCTGAACCCACAAAGTTCCTTTTCAGGACATTAATGCTGTCAAACCTTAAGTTCTCATCTGGCCTTTTTCACTGTAATCTCATTGTTTATAAGGAGTTTCTTCATATTACTGGAAGAGATACATAGTTGGGTATTGTGTTACTGCATTAAAATGAAGTTTGATATACTTTATGGGGTTTTTGTGACAGTGGCTATTTGCAGGACTGGTGCTTTTAGAATAAATGACTTATACGATTTGAGTAATGGAATATTATTGCGAGGGGACAATAAAGGAAGAGTACTTGAAAACCAAGAAAACGTTTTTAGTTCCTAAACCCTGCAGTTTATCTGAAATAAAAGAAGTTTTTGTCATTTTATCATACAGTGGAATGGTTGTGCCGCTACGGGTCTTCGTTTTCACCAGCAAAGCATGTATAACTACAGTCAATTCTAAGTGAATATAGAGGTAACAAATAAAGAATTTGTTATTTCAAAAAAAAAAAAACAGAAATGAAGAGGACAAAATCCAATTATGAACAAAATTAGCACCTTACAGTACAATTATGCTGGATCCACACAGCTGGATAGAAGCAGAAACTTCATTGGTTCTGCCTGACGGTGTATTTACACTGGTATTTTCGCCAGAACCAAAGCCAGTGCCGCACTTCTTCACTGCGGAATAAATATATTCCAAGATAAAAAAAAGAAATAATCAATAAATATGGAGCCTAGCAGCGGGTCATGTTTTGATCTGACCTGTGGATGCTTCAATAATCGTACACCTACACACGCAGAACACACACATTCTGTGACATTCTCGGGCCGGTCCGCGTTTTTCATGCTTGTTCTTTTTATTTTTAGCGTTCCGCATGAGTTGCGAGCCTTTCGCAAGCTATTCTCGCAGGAAAGTGTATTGGACAGCCGTAACGCCGTGGCGCGAGAGGAGGCCAGCGCTACGGCGAGCCTAAGGCACTTGAGATCCCGCAGTGTAAGATGAAGAGAGCGAAAGGCGCCTTTGTCCCACGCTGCCATTGTTGTACTCGTCCAAACACAAAGGACGCCACAGTTGCAAGAGTGCAAAGGCGTCACAGTAAATAAATACAACATTTACCAGACTTTGCTGCCCGCGCCATTGGAAGCCATGATGCTCTGCACACACGGAAAGGCTTCCCCAAGTGTGAGAGCCGTAGACATGTGGAGCTTCGGGCAAACGGGTCTGACGGGTGCGTGTTGAAACAAAACCGTACAGACATTTACATCAAATATTTGTACGGTTCAAGATCCACACCCTCAATTCCTGGCCAATGTCAACTAAATTAATATGGGATAGATGAGCTGTACCTATAGAATGTGATATTGTTCGTAGTGATTAACACACATACATATTTGTATGGTCATTTGCAGGAAAGCGTGTCTTGGAATTTGAGTAGGATTTTAAGTTTTTTATGTCTGGAAAGTCATAGCTAGATGAAATTTTTTTCGCTCTCATTCTTTTCTTTTCGGTGTGGTATAAGAAGCCATTTAACGCACTCAGTTCCACAGGACTCGGCAAGGTAGGCACTCGGGTTAGGTGCAAACCGAAAGTCTTTTATTGTGCAAGCTTGTGCTGCACAGTGCCGAAAGTGCCGAGGGTGGACCGGCACGAAGGGTGTTGAATTTGGTACGCGGGACAACACGCTCGGGGGTGTTTTCATGCACACAGATTCTAGGCTTGATCATAGGCTCAGGTTCAAGATCCCAGACACTCGACCTTATTGGAAGGCAGGCGAATGGGAAATCGGCGACTAGGGAGTGGGGCGCCGCTGTGCCGTGGGTGCCTCTTCTCCCCCTTGTGCTGGGCCGTACTATTCTGTGCTAAAGTGATTAACTCACTGTTCCGCTCAAGTCTGAGTCCACTTACTGGAAAACTTTTCTCCCCACAAGGCATTTGGTGAACGAACTCTTCTGCCGTTGGTCTCATACAAGTATTACCCAGGTTGCCTAGGTGTACCAGGTGTACCACAGTCCAAAGACATGCTGTTCAGGTTCCCCTCTAGTGTGTGTGAGACAGAGTGAGTGTGTTCCACTAATGTATGGATGAGTGACCCAGTGTAAGTAGTGTGTCTAGCAGTGTAAGTCACCGCGATAAATAAGGTGTGTGGGCTGATAACACTACAAAGTTCACTGGAAGTCGCTTTGGAGAAAAGTGTCTGCTAAATGAAGTAACCTAAATGCAGTTGAACAAAATGAGTCCAGTAAATATGTTACTGCGGTGACAGTTTGTTCTACATTCATTTTTCCGCTTGACCTATTTTATCTCTTTAAAGCTTCTACACCTTTCAGTAAGCCTTACTCATCATAGTGTGTAAAGGCGATAATCTAAGTGACTGGCTCGATGCTCCCTCTGTGGGGAACGTTGGTCAGGTTACACTCCGTGACTAACCGGTGGACAGCTGCCAAGTGACACACACGCGCGCACACATCGGCACCTGTGGTGTGTGGGAGCCGAGGCTGGCTGCGGTGACAGTGTGCGATGTCACTTTCTGTTTGTGTGTGTGTGTGTGCCCCAGACACGCTCACACTTGACAACACAATAGTCCCCCAGTGTCCCCTGTCCTGAATGGCAGTATTGACTATGATTAATTATCCTTTTGTTTATTTTGAAAAGCAAAGGCGAAAATATAATGTGCTTAAGTAGACCCTGGGTAGGTTTTTGTGTCTTCTTCATGTGTGCTAACGACGGTTCTCAACGCCTATTGTTGCTCTTTTTTATGAGAAACATACATGGAAAAAAATCAGATTTCTCTGGCTCCACCCATACAGTCAGAGGTGGGAGTTGATCCAGTGTAAGAGGCTACTGCTGAATTAACGCAGAGCAGTTAATGGTTTGACCCAAGTGTGATTTTGACGCAAGTCAGAACTTCTAGCGGGACTTTGGTTGGAACTCCAGGCCGGAGGAGAGCAGGTTCATCGCTGTGCCGCTCGCTCGCTCCTTGGCTGTCGAACCCTGGAAGGGGACCATTCAGGCTGAAGGGCACTTTCTTGGAACCCCAGAGAGCCGTCTGAACCTGGTTGCGCATTGCCATGGTAACCCAAGCCCTGTGAGCCTGCTCTTCTGGAGCTGGGCCGAATACTATGGGGACAACTGAAAGGTGAGCCAAGTTTGGGTCAGTTGGGTTTGTTGGGTTTTCTCTGTTCCCAAGGTCAGGGTAAGCTAGCGGGGTCACTCGGTTCAACTTTTAAGTCTGTGACCTAAGCGTTGTGTCTCGACATAACGTAGTCCTGGGTTCTGCTCTTCTGGGACACTAGAGATGTATTCTGACGAGGTGTTTAACCTGCATTTAACTCATACCTCATGGAATTACATCATGCACTGTATTCCTAGCTCAGCTAATACAGAGAAAATAAAACCTAGCAAGCTGTAAAACGAAAAGAAAAACATAAGGTGTTTTTGCACTCTTCGCGTTTATCTGATCTGTTTTGGAGTTTCTTGTCTGTGTTCTATCACAACTTCTCCAAATACAGATTTGTGTTTCAAACAGGATGTTGACTACCCTACTGTGTTTGGCTGCAGAGGACGATGAAGCACATCGTATTCCTCTTTCTGATGAGTCATAGTTCTCCTAGAAATTTAACGAGTGAGGAATAATCCTTGAACAGCAAATGCATTTAACTCCGTTTCATTCCAGTTGTACTTTTTTCATGTTTAAAATAACGTAAAATATTTCACATCATTATTTTGCACACTCTAAATTGACCTGGGTTAATTATATGTAAGACAGCATGGTGGTGCACTGGGTAGTGCTGGCACCTCACAACACTCAGGCTGTGCAATAGGATGTAGGTTCCTGGCAGCGAATAAGTCTGTGGTTACACCGCATTGGATTGCCATCCCATCCCCACCTAGACTAGACAGGCTTTGCTTCTGAGACAGGCCCATGACCACTGCAGGACAAGGGATTACTGACACTGAGTTCTTATATATCATAAAATGTAGCATATATATAGGAGCCTAGAATTTAATTCCAAATTCCCAATTTTGTTTCTGACCCTATTGTATCACAAAAGATGTTAGTTTTAGAACTCAGACAACTAGCAATATACAGTAGATGCTGCAGTGCGCAAAACTACAGGTTCAGATGGAGCGAAGGACATAGAGAGAACATTCATTTTAAATAGAACACTAAGACACAGAGATGATGATGATGATGATGATTATTATTATTATTATTATTATTATTATTTCACACCACAGATCCCTTATCCTGAAGAACCTGCACCCTAAGCCACCCCCAGGCTTTCTTTCCACTAGCAAACACGGTCACCCCTTTATTTTGCCTGTAAGTTCCCCCAGTGGTTGCACACTTTAATTCACATTTCCCATAATGCAACTATTTACAACAAACGGGCTTCCCGCTCCAACTCACGGTAACGTGGATCGTTACAATATGTACTGTAGATATTTATGTATACCCACAGTTCACCGAATTGTTCTTTTACAAGCTGCACCCTCTCAAGTGGCTACATCTTTCACAGCATTTTTGTTCACTTTGCATTGTTATGAGGCTTTATTATCTCAGTGGCCAACGACCATCTTTACTATCAAGTGAGTTATACAGCCTTCCCCCCACCTTATGAAGGTAACGTGCTCCGAAAAAACCCTTTGTAAGGTGAATTCTCTTAACTTGTGGACAAAATGACCATTAATTTTAGTAGTGAAAAATGCGTGTTCCTCAGCCCCGACAGTGACACCCATTTATACTGAAATCTCATTAAATCTCATTAAAACGGGCAGTTACATCATGAGTAGTTCTAATAACAAAACATTACACGGCAGTTTTCCTTTATTAATTTTCAGTTTTGCTGGTTTTCTGTCCACCTGTGCTCATTCAGCTCTTTTTTTTTTTTTTGGTCTTACATACACTTAACACTTTGTGTGTGTGTGTTACATTGCTGCATACGCGGCTGAGTGATTGTTAGGGAGTTTAGTGCCGTGCATCTATCCCTGTAAGTCACGTTGGATGAATGCGTCAGCGAAATACTGGTTAATAATCGTTTATGTCGCTTTGAGGAAAAGCGTCTACTAAAGGAATAAATGTAAATGTAGTGTGCTGGTTTTTTTTATTGAAAGCTATGAATGGTGTAACTTTGCCCTTTGAGTTCAGACACCTGCGCTCTCGCTCACACACACACACACACACACACACACACACACACACACACACACACACACACACACTGACCCACTGTGTGTGTACTGTCTCTGCAGCAGAAGGCGAAGACAGCAATCCCCTTCTACGAGCGGCTCGGACGAACAAGCCAACGGCTGGACGGACGCTGCTTGCTCAGAGTGAGTTCAGGCCCGGTAGAAGTGAAACGCTGGCCGTCTGTGATTTTATGTTCTTTCAAAGGATTCGAGATTTCGGAAAACCTTCCCGTCATGAACGTAACTCTAGCAGTACACTGCAGAAACAGTTTTGGTGCGTTTAACAGAGCCATTTATGCAAATGTGACATATGCTGAAGACAGATTTAGGCTTTCAATAATGACCTTGTTGCTATTTAAAATGCTCAGTTTGACTTTGGAAGTCTTGGGTCTGAAATACCTTGTTTGGCACATTTAGAGTTCTAAGTATACCATTCTAGCTTTGGTTCTGTCAAAAACTGGTTATGATTTAGTGGCTGCGAAAAGTTTTATGATTGTTTTTATTGTGTTTTGCTTAAAGAATTTTTTGTAACTCAGGTCTGGCAGTTGCAGGTGCATTTTTTTTGTCCTTTGCTAGAGAAAGTGAAAGTTTCCATTATATGTAGCCTTATTCATTGCCACTCCATAAAACTGAATTTATGACTCACCCAGTGATAAAGATGCCAAGTATCTACTTATAGTAATCGAGCTATAATAACAAGCTATGAGAATGACTGGAACCTCTACAGAATTAAAAGCGTCATGAACGCAATAAAAGAGGTTTATCAGATTTGTTGTGATGCGCGAAGGGTTGATTCTGCAAGCTTCTGGTATTTACCGTCTCTCGGCCGTCTCCCCCAATGTGCTTCTGCGCTCCCGTCTCCCCCTCCGGAGGGCGCTATTAATAATCCTCGCTGTGGCGGCACAGCGATCGTAACATCGAGCCGTTCGCAGCCGGTCCACGGAGAAGGAGGCTCTCTCTGGCCCAGCTGGCTGGTTTCAACACTCGGTGCAGAGGCTCGGTGAGCGGCGCTACGCCCAGAGCCAGAGACGGGCAGACAGGTCTTGGGGGTCTGGACTTGGAGAGACCGGGCCACAGGGTCATCGATCTGTGTGCCAAGACCTGATGACTGTGCCCTGATCACAGCTCTGGAAATCTCTCTGTTCTTAGTTGTATGGGACAGCAGGGGGCGTAGCGATTAGAGCCAGTGCCTTGCAGTTGAAGGCCAAGATTTGCATACTACCTCCTGGTGCAGTGTCCTTGAGCAAGGTACTTATCCAGAATTGATACAGTAAAAGTTATTTGGCTGCATAAATGCGTAGATCATAATAATTATTAAATGGTTGTGTAATTCCATTTTGGCTGTAAGCTTTAGTTTATTTCATTTAATTATTGTGCTGATTGTGTGCGAATGAGAGCATTAATCCACCTCTAACCTGAATGAATGCATCTGTCCTGAGATGAGGTTTAACCTGTGCCTGTATTAGTGTGTGTGTGTGTGTGACACAGAGAGAGTGTATGTGTTCCACTGATGTGTGGATGAGTGAGCCAGTGTAAGTAGTGTATCCAGCAGTGTAAGTCACCACGGTGAATAAGGTGTGTGGGCTGGTAACACTACGTAGAGTTCATTGGAAGTCGTTCTGGAGAAAAGCATCTGCTAAATAAATAAACGTAAATGCAATGTATTACCTCACTGAAAGTAAATATAAATGGATTTGTTTGGTTGTCCAGGCCTGAGACCCCCTGGACATTGTGAATGAATCATTTTCTTTTATTACTATACCATAGCATCTTTTACAATGATCTTATTCATGTAGCATTTATCCCCTCACTGCTTACAGAAATGAAATGAGCGTAGGCACACTTCGGCTAAGAGCAAAGCCTACGGCGTCCTCTAGCTCTGCCTTCTGCCGAGTTGGAATCGCAGGAGGACATAGCTCGGTTTTGTTCACTGTTTCCTCCCCGTGTTCTTATGTGCACCTCAGAGACATGGCGGAGTTTAAGGTCCAGATGGCAAAGCACCCCCCCCACCACTCTCCGCTGCGACCGCCCAGCGAGCACTCGAAGGACCGCGCCCTGAAAAGGCTCTCGTCCGAGTCCAACGGGACCGGTGAGAGCAAGGCGGGGTCGGCCACGCCTGTGGAGCTCACCGCGCTGGAGGAGTCCTTCCGCCGTTTCGCCATCCACGGCGACACTCGCGCCACCGGAAAGGATATGCACGGCAAGAACTGGTCCAAGCTGTGCAAGGACTGCGGCATCATCGACGGCCGGGCTATCACCCTCACCGACGTGGACATCGTCTTCACGAAAGTCAAGTACGCATGTCTTTTTTCCATTCTCAGTGAGAGGGAGCAATGTTGCCGATACAGTTAGCTATTTGTCTGCCCGTTGGCCTCCTACCTGCAGGGCCAGCAGGTGGCGTAGTGGTTAATGCTGCCTCGTTCCACTCAAAGGACCCAGGTTTAAATCCTGCCTGCTGCTTTAGTTCCCTTGATCAAGGTCCTTACACTGTATCGCTGTGGTAACAATGACCCAGATATATAAATGGATAAATAATTGCGTGTGGCTTCACATAAAAACCTAACAATTACATTTATTCATTTATCTGATGCTTTTCCCCAAAGCTACTTACAATGTTGTTACCTACGATTTTTACCTAATTATTACCTAACAGGGGGGCGCGGTGGCGCAGTGGGTTGGACCAGTTCCTGCTCTCTGGTGGGTCTGGGGTTTGAGTCCTGCTTGGGGTGCCTTGCAATGGACTGGCGTCCCATCCTGGGTGTGTCCCCTCCCCCTCCGGCCTTGCGTCCTGTGTTGCCGGGTTAGGCTCCGGCTCGCTGCGACCCCGCTTGGGACAAGCGGTTCGGAAAATGTGTGTGTGTGTTACCTAACATCGTACACTTTCAAGAACATTATCAGATGGTGAAACACACTTTTGTTTTCCTGGCAACGTGCATCGCAAAAGCGTCCACTAAATGAATAAATGTAATTGTAAAATGAAGCGCATCAGCTGCATTGTGTTGCTTTTTTCTGAAATGGAATGGTATCACGGGAGGAAATCGGTTGAATTATGGATGTTTCTGGAGTCAAGTTAAGCAGCCATAGTCCTTATTTTTTGTTCCTTTCAAAAAATAATGGTTGAATGTTAATTCTTAATAGGGAGCTGTGAACATCCAGAAGCTAAGAAGAAAACCATGATTAAGGACAAGTATGTGAAGAGCCCTATTTTTAGAGTATTCTTGCAAAGGACGACAGAGGACTTATTACTATTAAAAAAAAGCTATATTTATGTGTAATGTCAGCCAGGCTAAAAAGTTTAGTAGAAGCGGGGCATCAGGCCATGGGTAACATAGTACAGGATTGGGATGCACCTGTTGAAGAGAAAAATCCAGTGAGATGTCAGTTTTATCCCCTTTACTTTGAGACAAATGTGTGCAGTAAAGAACAGCAGGATGAGATTTAGGTCCATTTCACAGAAATATTTAGGGCATTTTGTCATTTAGGGCAAGTTGTCATATTTCTAAAAAACAATCATGGTTAATGTGGAGTCTGTCTCTCTGATCTAAATATGAGTTCTGCAAATTCTCTTTGAGTTTCATTTCAACTCCCTTGTGCCGCATCAATGCAAGGAAAAGATGTATTGGAGCGAGATGTTTAAAAAGCACATCGTGGCTGTGTTCTCGGATGGATTTGTCTCCTCTCATCGCATCAAGTCTTCCCTCTAATTGTCCTGTCAAAGGTCATGCTTCAAACATTTAGTCTTCATTTTCCATTTTTGTTGCTACTAAGGGACGTTCAGGAGAAATCAGAGTTAAGATGCCATGGATTTATTCAGAATGAAAGCTCTTCCTTTTCCCACGACACCAAAGTCCTGCTGCAGTGAGGAACACGTTCATCTGGGAAACCTGGCAAAATGTCATTTTACAACCAGAAAAAAAGGGCTGAAAACATTTTTAAAAAAAAAAACACTGAGAAATGTTCATCTTACTCTTTGGTTTGACTCCGGTGACCGTTATTTATGTTTTTTCATATACGGATTTAAAATGACTCTGGAAAAACATTGAATTTGACAATGTTACAGCTTGTAGTATCTGAATTTCACTACGGAGCAACTTCAATTCACAGTTTAGTCATCAATCACACATTTTTACTGGACACAAAGATTGACAGGCAGTTCCTACTAAATCCAAATGACATGAGCCATAATTTGGTGTTTTAAACTGATTCTCTTGGTTTGGACAGAAATGAAAAAGTGTGTTTCCTAGAGTGTAGTAAACTGTGTGGGTAAGCGGCCAACTCTGAGCTTCGAAATGGTGGTTTTAGGCTTGAAAATGCGCTTAAGTAATCCATCCACTTCATTTAATCAGCCTTATTAAATCATCCTAAGGGTACAATAATTGTAATTTACCCTTGACATTTTATATTCAACAAGGCTGCCCTCTATGATCATTCACGTATAAATAGAGGTAATATAACAAATTGTAGACTTTATGATGGATTGTTCACTGAAACTGTGAGCCAAGATATTCTACAATGTTGAAAAAAATGTATAAACTAATGTTTAAACTAAGATCTAAACTTGTTTTCCCGACTAAGAGGAAAGGAAGGCATGTCACAGCCTTTCTGTGGGCTCTGTGGTTAACACGGTGCCGGCGTTGAGTCCGTGACACCCTTAACAGTCATAATTTTTAATAACCGCTTGAGTTATTAAACAGTTATGAGCACTTTTGGGTGTATCGTGGGAAAACACACATTCTTTGGTGTATTTCTCATCAATAACATATGAGGCAGTTTGCACTTGTTTTTGTGCTGGAATGAAGTTCGGTCATTTCGTGGAAGGTTTCGCTCTGCGATTTGTAGGCTCCGTGTCCAGCAGGTCTGAATACCATACCTTCGGACCAGTGGAATAGGCGAACCTCGGGTGCAAGCCTTTCTGCGCTTCACCCACGATAAAACGCTCGCCAGTTCTCTGCGTTCTTTCAAGAGCTGCTCTGGAAAAGCTTCATCCCGGGATGAGCTCTGCGTATAAACACAGTCCTACACCGCAGTGCCGGAACGCGGAGGCCGGGGCGGAGAGAACCCTGGCCTTCGTCCGCGGGAGAGCCGGGCCCGACTGGTGGACGTAGCCGGCCTCCCCGGACAGGAAATCCTAGCCTCGGACAAACTGCCCGGGTTTAAAGATTTTGCTAGTACAGCTAATGGACGTTCCCATTCAGTCGAGTGGAAAATTGTGCAAGACTCCCGTTACGGCACTGTCATTAATAATTAGTAAAGAGATACACGCCGGGCAGCTGGTTGAGCAGATCTGCTGGGGGTGTCATCCCTCCGATACCATCTGAGAAGAAGCATCGCTAGCTACAAAGAGGCGCTAAAAGCCGCGCTACCGTGGCACATGTGCGCGAAGGAGCGACGAGAAGGGGAAGTGATCCCACCCAGAGCGGACATATCACTTACTTTTTGTACGTTGTTTGTCTCTGTTTATTACAATTTAAGTTCTGTATTGCGAAGCCTTGGAGTGTGCCACGCGGGACTTTACTTCGCCCCCGTTGGCCTCCGCAGGTCCCAAATAGAAAGTGCGGAACGGGGCGCCCAGAGCCCAATTGCACAGTAAAGCAGTGACTAGTCAGTGATGCGCGAGGGCCGCGGAGCGCTAAGGAAAGTGCGCGCGCTGTGTATACTTTACACCCGGGCGCTGGGTAATGAAAGGATTCCTGTGGGGGGCGAGGGGGGGGGGGGGTGTTATGAGCTGTTTGGTCTCCAGGCGTGAGCTGCGGACCGGGCCACACGGCTCGGACGCAGACGTGCGGACATGGGCTCCGCTGGCCTCGCACGCGGCTCCGCTATGGCCGTGGAGAGAAAGGACTCCTTTGTGTAGCCCAGGACACTGCTTGCTATGTCCTCTGCAAGGTGAAATGAGGCTCTGCCTTGTTTGAGCTGGAGAAGTCTACACGAGCACTGCTTTATTAAACTGTTAGTGTAAGTACTCACGGTTTCAGTTGTACATCATCTCCAGAGGGCCATAATGTGGGGAGTAAATCTAGTCTTATTGCTTTACTTTGACACTTTGCTCTACAGCCCCTTTACCGCTCACCCTGTGCCAGGACAATCTGGGAAGATAGACTATAAAATTGGATGTAATCTGATATATATAAGGGCAGGGGCTGTGCCTGCTGTATGGTGGGTGTGGGGCTCGAACCCCGGACCCACCGTACAGCAGACTGGCATCCCGTCCCTGGTGTGTCCCATGCCCCCCCCCCAGCCTCGCGCCCTGTGTTGCCGGGTTAGGCTCTGGTTCGCCGCGACCCCATTCGGGATTAGCAGTTGTTGCCTCTGTGTGTGTGCGATATATATATATTTAAGTAGTTGCATCCAGCTACTTTACTTAAAGCAACGTTGTTGATGCATACAACTTAAGAAGCTGCAGCACTTCAAGAGCTCCTGCAAACACATCGGCACCCGACGGTTGCGTATTCCTTTTGACTTGTTCCGGTCTTTGCGGTTCACGACCGTTTATTTAACGCTGCTGATCCAGGTAAGAAAAAGGTAATACAGCGAGGAGAATTTATACCAGACACACGTACGTCGCCCGTAGATACGACCGGCCAGCTGGAAGTAGTAGAATTTCACGTCTGACATTGCACAGCACGGAACAAGCCGAGAGGAATGATCCCCTGAAATGTTGAGCGGTAAAGGACTGCCCAAACAAAAGTGGTCATTGGCAAAGTCAAATTAATAATAAACCCAAACAGGCCTGTTTACTGTGCTGTGTTACTATGACAGCAGGTAACCGAGGCAACGGCGGCTTTTACAGGCCCGTGTTTATGCGATTTATCTCCACGGCAATTTCTGTTTGTGTTTGTGTTACTATGTGCTTTCTAACATGAAACGGAGAGCTGCTGCGTGCGGGCCAGTTTGATAAATTCCTCCCCCACTCGAAGAAAACTTTTTTTTTTTTTTTAATGACATGGCTCGAACTTACTAAGTGACAAATGGTGTATTTTTAGAATATGTTGCATCAGGGAATAGTTTTACACCTACAAGAATACACAGCGTAGCCACCGGTCAAGCTTTTTAAGCAGACAACTTAATTTAGTTGTGTCTGAGTGCTACATGTGAATGCTTTATATCCCTGTTTTGTAGGTTACATACATCGTAAAACACTGCTGCCTGTTTATTCATTTCATCTGTTGCATTTGTCCAAGGTGACTTAGGTTTGCACACTGAGCTTCTTATTATTTACCCATTTTCACAGCAGGCTCATTTTTACTGGAGTAATTCATGGTAAGCACCCTGATCAAGGGTATTACAGTACGAGTGGGATTCAGCCCCGGTTGTTGCTTATTGCATGGCGATGACGGCTCTAACCGGTACGCCACCCGTTGCCTCATTACAGAATAAAGGACGGCCTGTCACAGTGTCACCAAGTCCAGGTTTGAAATGTACATGCAAAGTAATAATATGTGTTTAATGACTTTAATGATAATGCTGCACAGTTTTGTTGTTGAGAAATACATTGGTTTTTAACCTGCGTCTCAATCGTCTTTGTCATCGTAGGAAGAAATCCTGTCGCACGATCACGTTTGACCAGTTCAAGGAGGCGTTGGGGGAGCTCGCCAGGAAACGGTTCAAGGACAAGACTGCGGAGGAAGCGGCAGAAGAGGTCTTTAAGATGGTAGAAGGAAAGTCACCCATCATATCTGGAGTCACGGTAAAGCCCAGTCAAATCTGTCACAGCCACGAGTTAATTATACCTCGGGACCTTCCTCTTTATTCCATTTCGGAGGACATTCCCGAGACTTCTCTAGTGTGGTTAATTCATACTGAACCTACCATTAGTGTATGTGCTGGTGTCGACCCTACCGTAATATGAACATTGTACAGAAGATCAAAGGTGAAATACAGCTAACACTGATTTTGTATTCAGTTTAATGATTATTAAATGCTTTCGTTCAGTCCTTGACTGTTAGAATTTCAGTTATACTGCAACTGGCTTATTTAAGGTTTTACAGAGGTTTATTTACAGGTTTTACAATCCTGGATGCACGTTTGCTTTTTTCGTTCTTTCTAAAATTTGTGGTTTTTGGCAGTTATGCACATATCATATTGATTAAGAGTGTTTGTGTCAAAAGTGGTTGTTAACTGGAAGTGACGTGAAAAGACAAGTGGACACGTTAAGGGATTTGGTAATTTAACGTGATCTGGGACCGCGTGAGCTATCGAATGTGTCCGCGCTACATAACCCACTCCTCGATCCCCCTCCACACAGAGAGCCGTGGCCTCCCCGACAGTCTCCCGCCTGACGGACACCACCAAGTTCACAGGCTCGCACAAGGAGCGTTTCGACGAGACCGGGCGGGGAAAGGGCAAGGCGGGCCGCGTGGAGATTGTGGACACGTCCGGATACGTGTCGGGATACAAACACGCCGGCACGTACGAGAAGAAGGTCAAACCCCCTCCCAAGCCCGTGTGACGACGGAGCGGAGCAGAGGGATCGCAGCGGAAACAGACCACCACCCACGCTATTCGTTTTCTAAAAAAAAATTTTTTATCAAAGCACAAAAACAGGACAGGATGTTGTATTTCCACTCATCTGTGAGCTCTCGTGTCCTTCTGATGCGTGAAAACTGGAATACAGTTTACATGTGCTCTGACAGAGACAGTACTGGCTGGATACATTCCATCCCAACAGCACGTTACTGCCAAGCTTCCAAGTGAACCGGCGGGGTTCGGGGGGGAAAGCAACAGGTTCAGCATTCATTTTAGAGACTTATCATCATTAAAGGACTAAAAGAAGTAATAACAAATAACACGTTGCCAAGTAAGAAAAAAGGTATTTGACAAAGACGACTAACTACTCCAAGATTGCACTTTTTTTCATTTTTATTTATTTATTTCTATATTTTTTGTGAAACGTTTTTGCAGTTATGCATAAATTGTACTCCTTTCAGGTATTTAATTAAGGAAGCAGATGCAAACAAAACTGTAATAGTTCTTCTTCTGTCGTTTCTTCACACTTTTCAAATAACTTCTTCCGTTGACAAGCGGTTTCTTCGGCGCAAGTCAACCACCTGCATCTAGACCAACGTGGCGTGCCGTACGCGTCACGTAATGAGCCAGGGTTCCGGGTACAGATTAGACATAATCCTAGGCCGAAAACAATGTTCAATGGAGGAGAATAATTAACAGTACAGTATAATTTAGTTCAAGACTGGCCTTCATTTGTGTCTGGCAAACCAGGCCTCTTATATTGTTCTTCATGTAGTGTCATTCGCAATAGTCAGGAGAGTCACATCTTTTACTAATCATTGTCCCTTGGGCATCCCGAAGGAAGCTAATTTATTTGCGCTTCTTTGAAATCAACGCAGATTATTCTATAACATTCTCTGAATCATCAAAATGATATAATCTAAATAGAAGATAGTTTTTTAATGTATTTTTTGTATATTGTGTAAAACTGTTTTCCCTTCATAAGTCACTTTTTAATGTGCTCATCCTTTTAACTGTTATGTTCATTTATATGGATTCTGTATCTTTATATACACTGAAGCTTCGGAACAGGAAAAATATTTTGCTGATATGTGCCCTTGTTTGAACAGCAAAAATTTGTCAAAAACAACATGTTCAAATTCATTTGCAGGTGTATTGGCCATAGAAAAACCTGTTAATGCCATAGCCAACTTAAAATTCACAACTATGGATATTAAAAGGATTTTTTGTATATGGGGAAAAGATTGTATTTTCTGTTTTATGACATTCATGTTCAAATTTATTCAGTTCTTAATATGTTGATAGTACAATATATTGGTATTAAACTAAGTTTTGTCATTGTTAGAAACAAAAAAAAGTGTTTAGTTTGTGTTCTCCGTAAATCGTGGATCAAGAACTACAGAAGGTACATGAGCCACCTTTGATTCGGAATAATTCTCACAGATATCATGAGTACCAAATGGAAGAATGAATACTCGCTGTGTACTCTCCATGGCAATTACCTGGAAAGTCATATTTGACAAAAACTGCTAGACCTGAATGTCGAAAGCAGCTCAAGCAGCCTTTGCCACTGCGGGAAGTACGTTACATACCCTGGACATAAACATGACCTGCAGTAGCTGCTTCTGGGTTCGAGAGGGGAGACACCGCTTTCGGAAGACGTCTGTCACTATAAACAGGCTGCACTTGGGATTTCATGACATCGAAAAGTGCTGACTTTGAAATTCACTTCAGCAGACATTAAACACCACCTCCACTAACTATATACATTATGGAAAAACAATTACAGATTTTTCCCTCTGAACTTTAATACACTTTGTTGCAGTGACAATGAATTTCCACATGAAAATATTACACATATAAGGAGTTACCAAAGTACAGCTGAATCACAAATGCTTCCAGTTTTTACAGTCCTCGGTGCTCCTCTGAGTAATTTGCAAACTCTAATTGCTTCCTTCTGTCAGCAATTAGTCTGGAATGAAACGATATATAAAGTAGCTGTATCCGAGCATAAAACGTGCACTTTTCAGTGTGAAAAACACAAAACGGAATTTTGATACGACATAGGTACCTGTACTGATTTTATGAAGAGGAACCGTTACGAATATACAGCGTAAATTACTTTTAAAGGATATATCCAGGACATACAAGTTACAGTGATTTCCCTGCTATTGCATCACTTCTGACTAAACTCATTTAAATAAATCTCAAAATTACATCAGAGTGAAATATTAAATATTTAGCATAATTTCTAAGGGTGCATGAAAAACAGAAGAAATGTCATCGTACAAATTTTCTTTGTCTGTACTTAGGTGGCTAAATGTATAGTTCATAATATTAGGAAAAACCTACATTTGGTGCATTTCATTCATTCCCATAAATATTCCTTTCAAACCATAAGTTTATGTTTCTTGTGTATTTAATATCAACTACTGTGCACCTTTTGTTCGGAGGAATAATATTGTCTTCTATTTCAAATATTACATTTTGTGAGCTATAGTGCCCTGGTGCATGCAACGTGTTCTTGACATGGTTCTTTATAATAAAGGTAAATCTTTAATACGTACATGTGCTCATGTTTTAAGTGTTAAATAAAAGTAAAATGAAATTTTAAAGAACGAGCTTGTCTCCTGGAGTTCCTGCCACCGCGCCTCTTCTTTCATCGCGACTGAGCTCTGGCCCGGCCAAGCAGCGGCCGCTCACCCGGATTTCGCTTAGTTGCAAAGACTCTGCGTATCAGGATCCCCCGCAAAACACTCTGCGTTACGCAGTTCCGCAGAATGCTCGTATTTTCCGGCAAACGGACATTCAGATGTGTCTGGGGGAAGAAAAGGTGGTCGAATACCTGAAGCGTTTCAGGCCTTTGCTGGCTGCGAGTTCTACGAGCAGGGCTCAGTATATGTTCGGCGTGCGCGAGCGATGAGACAGTACAGAGGCCTAATTCAAACATTGCAGCAGAGCTGAGTAAACAGGGCTCAAGCGCTTGTTACTGTAGCGTACATAACAGATGCCAAGATGTAGTGCTATAGTGCGTTTGTTATAAATGACCTGTGGTAAAGTTCCCCAAACATCATATTCAGCTTAATGACACAGGAAAAAATGACTCATCGTACTAGAGACGTTACTAAGGGCTTCTAAATGAAACACTTATCGTAGCCTCTTGGAACGGAGGCCACCATTTCTGACAATTGTATGTTATTGGGTTCCACAAGCCAAGTAGCCATACCAAACTATACACTAAACCTTGAAAGTGGTCTCGTGGTCCCGCTCACCAGAGGTCCACAATCAAAAGTCCTCAGGTTAAGCTCTAACGTTGTTGGAATGGACCCTCAAAGATGCTGAATCCCTTCCACCATTCAGGGGTCTCAAAAGACATTTCTTTGCGACCCACTTCCCTCCCGATCTTTTGAGAGCTGAATAAATTTGCAAAAGGCTATCGGCTACAATCTTTGTATTTCCTATCGGCCTCTCCGTTCTAGTCAGCTACTCGAGGAATGCGTAGCAAAAAAACTGCAGTATCAGATAAACAAACTGTGCTTCTATAATTGTGTCTGTGCAAAAGGCTTTGTCTACTGTAAAACGCACTTTTCTAAAAATGAATAAATGTAAATTGTTTCAGTGAAAATATTTTCACAAACACACTGCGCAACATCGTAAGTTATATTTGTCACTCTAAACTGAAACGCATCCTAAGAGAAATACCAATGCACATAAAAGAAAAGCAGAAGAAGATCTTAGACTGAAGCGAAAAGCCTTTGGGGGTCATGTCTTCCTGTGGAGGGCCGCAGACGCCGAGGTGGCGGCCTTCCTCAACTGTTCCAGCTCCTCCCTGTGGCGAGCCTTGGTCTCCGCCAGCTCCGAGAGCAGACGCTCATTGGTGAAAACCAGCGACCTGCATCGAGAGGAGGCCAAAGCAGGAGAACACTAACCGTGATTCGACAGCGAAAATCCTCAGGTTGCACCTCACTTAGGGAGCACATTGTGCAAAAAAGAGCACAGTTCACTGTTAGTGCAGTAAGAGACAGTGTAAAGAGCGGAATGAAACTGACCTGGGCGGAGATGAGCCGTCACTGTCCTGCTCGTTTTTCTAATAAACATGGCTATCATGAGTGGCCCTTTTCCAAGCTATTCTCTGACTTTAGCGACAATCAAATACCCATTCCTTATGCTTGCCCCTCAACAACACCTTCACAAAGTCATAAGGGGATGAATACCAACATCATCTGCGAGCCACCCATACATTTTCCCTCAACACATTTTAGTGGATGATAAGAAAAAAAGCTTGTAGAAGAGCACCTGTCTCCTGATTCCAACCAGTCTTGATCCAACTGAATGTACATGCTGGTGTGGTCAACAAGAGGGTGGAAAACCAGCTACCTCAACAATCTCAGGGAACGTAAACCGGGTCTGCACAGCCTGCAACTCCTTGTCGCCGACAACAATACAGGTACAGGAAAGATTCAGACCCAGATCAATGTCACAGCGGAGCCATCGTGGCTGTCAGGGGGCTACACTTGCCTGTGACTTTCCTGCAGCATATCAGCCAACTCCTGTACCTTTCCTGCTTGCTGGATTGTCTCTTTGAGCTCCTCCACCTCTCTCTTCAGATGTTCATTTGTGCTCTGGTTTCCTGGGCACAAACACAACGGTATCATCACGAACTACACTAGCAGGTACCCCACACCATGTTCCTTCCAATGACCAACTTCACATTTCTACCTACAGAAACACCACATTGACCAACATAAAACTCAAAAGATCACCTCAATACAACACAGTAATCGCAACACAACTCATACGAACATCCACTAACACAAGTAGATATAAGTACGAGCAATTTAAAATTTAACCCACCAATAACCTCAGGCGAACCATTCATCTGCCAGCTCAACCATCGTTGCTCTGATTTAATAAGCTGTTTCTGCAAAGACAAGTTCTCCTCCAAGGTATCAGTCAGCTGTCGGTTTAACTCTTCCTAAAAACCAAATATTGTAAAACAAAAAACAAGGTTTAGATACGGAAATTATTTTAATCCAATAAATAAATATATACATGTTAAGCACTACTTCTTTTTTGCTGGTTTTTGATTTTTTGCTGACTTGCAGTTGAAATTGTAAAATGTTGCACTTCGATCTTACAATGGAACTTCGAGCTTCTTCCAGATGCCTGTGGAGGTTTTGGATCTCTGACCGATACTCCTTCTCTTCTCTCCGTCTTTGTTCATTCAGAATCTGGATGTTCTCAGTCGTACGCGTAACATCCTGTTGAGGACCAGCGGTGGCTTGTTCCATCTTTGAAAGGATCTGAACAGCTTGAGCTATACAGACATTTTGCAAAAGAGAATTCGGTTTAAATGTGACATAACGTCATGAATTTGTCCATATGGGAGAGGAAGTGTACCGGCATACAGGACTTACAGAGGAATTTGTGATTAGACCGAAGAGAGCCCTTGCCATCCCAGTGCTTATCTACCAGTTCCAGTAGTACAGCTAAATGTTTTCCGGAACTGTGGGATAGGGTGGTTTCCTGTTTGAAACGATACAGCATTCATAAATTTTCATCCAAATATGAAAAGCTTTACAGAAACCTATAATGATCATGAGAACTTCATGAAAGAAGGACTTTTTTCCCCCCTCACACGTTGTTTGGTGTTCTCCTCCGCTGGAGGCAGGAACCGTTCTAAGCGATGTCTGTCATTCGATCTACTGCAGGTTGGTCTGGGAGAACGGGACAGCGAGGTGAAGGCACCCTCAGACCTGGGGCTGTGAACGTTGGAAGCCTGAGTCTTTGTGGATAGGGAATGACTGGAAGGAAGTGGAGCATCTTCTAGATGATGAAAGCAGTGGCAAGCATCATAATTTTGTAGGTTTTCCAATACAGAACACTAGCGATTGATTACATGCATTTTCAAAAACCAAGCTGAAATTATTAAGAAAACTTTGTTACTTCTAATTTGACAATTAAAAGGAAATCATTCAAGTCCTGTAGTGCTTCTGAAAAAGAATCACGGTTGTGACCCCAAGACGCTGCATAAACAGAAACGTGAAGATATATACTGCCTCTGTCTTTCTACTGTTAGGAAAGCCTGGACATTTTCAGTAAAACACCACGATACATATCCTGAGCGTTCCTTACCAGGCTTTGGGGTGAAGTTCCACTGAGCAGGAATTCTGGGCTGTATCTGGACCCCATGCTGCCCCTCCTCCTCAGAAGCCTTGGAGTAGCTTTTCTGCAAGGATTCAGCGAAGGAAACCCCCACACGGAGGCCAGTTCCTACTACACGGTCACCTTCACTGGAAGACGTGACCCTTGAGGGCTGGACTCCATGTTCTGGTTGATAACACAGTGATTCACCGGTTACTGATATTACAGAAAGAATGAAGATGGTCAAAGGACGTGAAAGTTCGCGAAAGTTCGCGCTCTCAAATGAAGGGGAATAATGAGGACTTCAGATGGAGCAGTGGTTGGAGCTGTAACCTTGTAATATGAACATCCTGCTCTGAATTCTTCCCCACCTGCAGTACCCTTGAACAAGGTACTATCCTGAACTGATACAATAAGAATACTTGCTGGAAAAATGGGGGAATCACAGACACCGTAAGATGCGTTGGAGTCAGCTGTCCGCTAAAAAAAAAAAAAAAACCAGTAAGAAGCAAACCATAAGGGAGATGCCATGGTTTATCCTGAGATTGGACCCACGGAGATACCGCAGCAAAATAAATATACGATAACGTCATGAGATACAGTACTGTGCAAAAGTCTTAGGCACTTAGATGTTTCACAAAAATAATTGTTTTAGACGGTTATTTAATATATTCTGCATTAGTGTAAGTGGGAAAGAGCATGTTTTAGATTTCCAAGCATTCATTTTGCAAAATGTTACATATTACAATAAGGGTTTTGTATGTCGTTAAAGAAAGAAAGTACACACACACACACACACACACACACAGAACCTGATATCGCTTGTCCCAAGTGGGGTCGCAGTGAACCGGAGCCTAACCCGGCAACACAGGGCATAGAGCGGGAGGGGGAGGGGACACACCCAGGATGGGACGCCAGTCCATTGCAAGGCACCCCAAGTAAGACTCGAACCCCAGACCTGCCTTGAGAGCGGGACCCGGCCAAACCCGCCGCGACCGCACTCGGGACAAGCGGTTGTTGACGACAGATGGTTACTAAGCTTTGTAGGAAGTTTATTAATTAAGAGAATTATTTTTGGAAGCATTCTAACTTTACAGCTTTTTCCTCCAAGTGCCTGAAACTTTTCCACACTGCTATATGTCCCTACCATTTTCTTCCAATAAAATCAGTTTCACTGACATTCAGCTTTTATTATCCTATCAGACTGTTATATTGGGCTACTTACAGTAAGTTTCTTTATACAGCTAGGCGGTTTTTTACTTAAGCAAACAACAATGGGGTGGGGATTGGAACTCAGAATCTTCAAATTGTAAGGCAACAGTTCTAACCACCACATTCTCAGATTCACCCTCATCTACATCCCCTTTGACTTCATAAAATGTAAGAGGTTAGGAAATCAGGTGTAAAGACAATCAAATTCAGGAAAAGCAAGACTTACAAATGAAAAATTGGATTAATAAACAGTTCCTCCACATATCAGAATGAAAGTGCACACCTTTAATTTACATTAAAAATGTTAACTTTTTAAACTGAATTTATATGTATTGGTCCTTAAGATTGTAGTTAATACCCAATCAAAATGTCTGTCAGAAAGGAATCTGGGAGGAAAGTCTGCGTGAAGAAAACTGGGCCAAAGACCTGCGTCGCCCCCGTGTGGACAGGGCTTCCAGGTCTGGAACTCCACAGCTCAGCACTAGAGACCTGTAAAGCCTCCTGCTCTCTTAGGCGAGGTGATGAATATGAACACAGTGTGTCAACTCTAGACACGTCAAGGCTTCCTGCATTACCCAGGATTTATGAAGGAACATTACGTTTCAACCAAAGCTGCAAGTACATTTATTACTGTTAAACACACACACACACACACACACACACACATTTTCCGAACCGCTTGTCCCAAACGGGGTCACGGGGAGCCAGAGCCTAACCTGGCAACACAGGGCGTAAGGCTGGAGGGGGAGGGGACACACCCAGGACGGGACGCCAGTCTGTCGCAAGGCACCCCAAGTGGGACTCGAACCCCAGACCCACCAGAGAGCAGGACCCGGTCCAACCCACTGCGCCACCGCGCCCCCTACTGTTAAACATTTTTCTCCAAAGCGACTTCCAATAAACTCTATGTAGTGTTATCAGCCCACACACCTTATTCACCAAGGTGACTTACACTGCTAGATACACTACTTACAATGGGTCACTTATTTATACATCAGTGGAACACACTCTCTCTGTCACTGGGACACTAGGGGTGAACCTGAACAGTATGTCTTTGGAGTGTTGGAGGAAACCAGAGCACCCGGAGGAAACCCACACAGACACAGGAAAAACAGGAAGCACCCAGGCGCTGTCTGACAGCACCGCTGCTCGTACATCAACTTCAGAGGGTTTACTGAAGTTGCCTTAAGCATTTTTAATTAATAATAAAATAAAGAAAAAAATATATGTCTAGAAATATGTAATTAGGCAAACTCACTTTCTCTTCTACAATTGTGCCCAAGGATGGGTTTAGCTGGGTCCTGCAACAAAATCAATGGCTGCTTGTCATTATCACTGCTTTTGACTAAACACTTCCCAAATACATTTTTCTTATACTAAGATGACATTTCATTTACCAGACAGAAGGCTTACTTGTTTTGAAGGCTGGAAACTTTCAGCACTATCCTTATCATTATCTTCCTCATGGTCATCTTAAAAAAAAAAAAAAACACACTGGACATGAATCACCACGTATTTCCCAATTAAGGTGAAAATAATGAGATGTTACATCCGCCTGTTAGGATGATGCAGCATAGGCAAGCTACCCATCTCACCCTGTAAGTTGTAGAGCTGGCATCTGAGCTCCTTATTAGTGGAAACAGGCAGGGATGATGGTTCCCCTAAGTGCAGGTTGCTCTTAGCAACCAGGTTAAGCACAGCTTCATCACTGTCGTCCAAGAAACTGCGCTTCTTGGTTATCTGTCTCATCAAGGCCACCCTTGACTGGTCATTCCTGAAAGATGCCAGCATCATTACCAGAGCAAGGAATTTTACGAATGCAGGCTGCAAAGCATGTAACTATTTTTACCCATTTATATCCAAACAAAGGGGCAAAAATACTAGCACAGTAGTTCATATTTTTACACTGAAGTCTTTTACCTTTCACCTGATGGAAAAGGGGTTGCCTGACAGGGTTCAAATGTCACATCTGAAGAAAAATGCAGTATGGATGCTTTTCTTTCCCTATCTCTCACCGGACAGTCATCTAGAAGAAGAAAAAAAAAAAAAAAAGAACCTGAAATCAACCACACAACAAAAAAATCAGACCACACAGTCCTTAAATGGGTGAAGCCCAAATATAGTCAATATGGGTAATTTGTGTACATAATGTCTACATTCTTATCACAAAACAACATCTCACAGACGATTACTTCCAATACATGTTGAAAGCATGATCGCAGATACTGACAATTACAAAAAATACAAATTAGTGGAAAGCAGTGATTCAGTGATTTAAAAAATAAAAAAAAAAAACAGTGATGAAAAATTCAGAAACTCCACAAGCTTACAGTGGAAAATACACAATAAAAACCATACCGTATTATTCGACAGGTTGTTCTTAAACTTTCCACAATTATTGGGTCAGCATCTTGAAATGCCACTAAAGCAGCATCAGTGGAAAAAAATCCCAGTGTATTACTATATTATATGGTACCCTTATAATAATCTATTGCTATATAACTGTACAAACTTGCATAGTCTCCATGTGCAGGGAAACAAGGACATACCTGGTCTGGAAAATCAAATCCACACTTACCAATCTTACGTAGGTCAGGCAGTTCATGCACAAGGAAGAGGCGATAGTCCGGGCTGTTCTTGGCTACTGGATTAAGTCTCAGATCAATCTCCCTCAAGGCCTTCAGTTTACAGAGGGACCGAACCTCCGACAGGGATGAGATTCTATTGTAGTACAAGCTGAGTATCTCCAGCATCTTCAAGTGCTGAATGCCCTATGAAAAAGCACATCCAATATTCAAAGTCTGCTGTTTATATCATAAAAGTTCTGCACTTGTTAGTAAGAAAATAAACACTGAGACATTTCCTATATTCAAATATAATAGCATCACCAAAACAGATTAAATGTGAATCTATTGATGAATCATTTCAATTTATCCAGTGTAGTGTTGCCCAATACCAGAATACAAGAGCCAGGGTGAAACCATGAAGGAATACCAGTGAATAGCACTACAATCTCTCTCTTGCACAAAAAAACCCTGCATTTACATCTATTCATTTAGCCGACACTTTTCTCCAAAGCAATTTACAGTGTTATAGTTACAATTATGTACCCATTTATACAGCTGTGTAATCTTTCACCAGAGCAATTCAGGGTAAGTACCTTGCTCAAGGGTACTACAGCTGGAGGTGGGGATCAAACCTATGACCTAGGTAGCCAAAGGCAGTAACTTTAACCACTACGCTACCAGCTGTCCCGTTTCCAAACTGATTATTAATGGATCTGCACTTAGATTTAAAGACACCAAAATTAACTGAACCAGTTAATGCCAAAGGTTTCAAACTCACCCCCTATTCAAGTAACAGCCTAATTACGCAGTAAATATTAAGCCAATTTAATAAGGTTGATGGGGGGTGTGGTGGCACAGCGGGTTTGGCTGGGTCCTGCTCTCTGGGGGGTCTCGGGTTCGAGTCCCACTTGGGGTGCCTTGCGATGGACTGGCGTCCCGTCCTGGGTGCGTCCCATCCTGGGTGTGTCCCCTCCCCCTCCAGCCCTGCGCCCTGTGTTGTTGGGTTAGGCTCCCGCTCGCCATGACCCCGCTTGGGACAAGTGGTTTCAGACAGTGTGTGTGTAATAAGGTTGATTATAAAAAACATACATGATCATCATGTCCCGCAAGTTTTTTTAAGCACCTCTTGAGTCAACCATGTGCTGACTTGGACTGAACAACATGCAGTACCTCAAGAGAGACGAGAGCATTGTAGGAGAGGTCCAGAAGCTTCAGGCGAACAAAGTTCTTGAGAGAGGAGCCCAGGTGGCCGATCTTTCCCTCGTACGTCCCAGGGAGACACAGGGACCTGACATCGGCTGAAAGGGGCTCGGTGACACAACGCTGCTGCCACTTACATTTATTCCCTTAGGGTGGCTTTTCTCCAAAGTCACTTAAAATGTTAAAGTTACAATTACTTGCCCATTCCCCCCCCCCCCCCCAGAGCAATTATTTTTTTATAGCATAAGTACTTTGCTCAAGCCAGGATGTTACAGCCAGAGGTAGGGCTCAAACCTACAACCTTTGGGACTAAAGGCAGAGTAACCCTAACCATTATGCTACCAGCTGTACAACCTATATTTAACCACTTAGTGTGGCTTTTCTCCAAAGCCACTTACAATGTTAAGGTTACTGTTATTGACCCATTTTCTTTTTCATCCAGAGAAATTCTTTTTTATAAGAAAAGAACTTTACTCAATGCACGATATTACAACCGGCGGCCTTTAGGACCAAGCAGTAACTCTAACCACTACGCTACCAGGCAGGCAGCCGAATGCAGGCGCACCTATCCACACCTTTGGTCAGTCAGGTGTTACATTCACGTAACTACACATTTCACTTGTGCTCTAAACAAGCAACTACACAACGGCGGGTAAATGTGTAACATATATATATATATATATATATATATATAGGACGTGTCCGTGCGTGACAATGAATGATTCAATGATTGATTCATACATACATCACCGTGATGATCACGCCGACACACACACCGCCAGTCTGGATGGATGAAACCTGATATTCGACAAAGTGAGGCGTGTGTAATTCTGCTTCGCTCGGAGTCGCTGCTGCAGAGGATGTGGATTACCTAAACACTTGTGCTGGAGCTGCACCTTCTCCCGGATCCACTCTTCCGTTAGAGACAAATACGGGACCGCCATGTTTTCAAATACTGACGTCTACGATTGGAAGGGAAGAGCCGAGAGAACCAATCAGACAGCGCCGTTTGATCATATGGCACGACGCAGCCAATAGAAGTAAAACGCTTTAATTCACGGAAAGACGCAATACGTGTTTACTGTCATTCGTTTGTAGACTAGATGACGCTTTTGTCGGTGCGATTCACAGTATCGAAGCCATTTATATAAGATGCGTATTTTACTGGAGTAATTCAGGGTGAAGTTCTTTGGGTAATGCCTGTAGGGCTTAAGTTACGACTCGTCTCTCTAAAATCCTGATCCTGAGACAGATCCAGGTCCTTTCATGTCCACCTTGCTGTAGTGTAAAACAGTGTGCTGTGACCCCACTCGCGCCCGTATTAATAGCCCCAGGCAGGTTGTAGGTTCAATTCCCGCCTCTAGCTGTAGTAGCCGTAAGCAACCTATTTACCCTCAGTAGCTGTAGTGAAGTTACCCACCTGTATAAATGGGCAAATTATTGCTGGTATCTTACATTGTGAGTGGACTGGAGAAAAGCCTCTGCTCAGGATGTCAGCAAGACCGAATTCTGAACCGATGGCGATTTTCCCTTCAGATTTCTTCGGCTTCTTACTATCCGTGGATAGTTTTACCGTGCGATTTGAAGGCCCCTCCGTTTACTTCCATCATCTTATAAAAACACGCTCATTTCTGTAGCAGCAAAGAGGTGGTGGTAGTAAGTTCTGATGCAGTGGGCTAATGTGATGTTGGGTGTAGGTTCGAATCTGCCCTTGGGTGCATGGAGGTTGTTTCATTTCCTGTGTTCATCATCTAAGGAGATGGATTGGGTGGGAGAAGGCAATAGTAAACCACTTCTGCATCCTCCCTTATCACAAAAACCCAGGGAGTAGTCACTCAGATGGAGGGTATATTTGCCCTTTAGTAACCACTTAATCCACATCTTGTATTTCAGCACATTTCTGAGGAAAGTGTACTTGTCAGAGTAGTTTCAGTAATGACACTTTTTACTATACAGTCAGTCCCTGGGTTACAACCTTGACATTTATTTATTTAGCAGACACTTTTCTCCAAAGTGACTTCCAATGAACTCTATGTAGTGTTATGAGCCCACACACCTTATTCACCACGGTGACTTGCACGGCTAGATGCACTACTTAGACTGGATCACTCATCCATACTCACACACGGTGAACCTGAACAGCATGTCTTTGGAGTGTGGGAGGAAACCAGAGCACTCAGAGGAAACCCAGGCAGACACAGGGAGAACATGCAAACTCCACACAGACTGAGCAGGGATCAAACCCATGATCATGTCCTCTCACACCACCCAAGCCCTGTGAGACAGCAGCACTACTTGCTGTGCCACCCGACTTATGTACAACCCGTAGTTACAACCAACCCCAGTAAAGTCTATTACATTCAAAATTCGAGTTACATACAGCGGTTCATAAGAAATGGGTGCTACTTTGCGACGCGCATCAAAACATTGTGCGTCTAGTAGGACAATGACTTTGTTCTGTTAAAAAATGTTAACTGTATCTGGAAGTGTTTCTTTAATGTTTTTATGCATAGAAAGGTACACTAACATTTGACTGACTGACTAACACGTTAGATACCAACCGTACCTAACTTTTACGAAACTCATTCCTAATCCGGGAACTGTCTGTATTTATAGAGGGAAAAAAAAAAAAAAAAAACAATTTCACACCTACATTCTTGTCACTCTCTTCTAATTAATCGCCTTTCACGTTCTAATATTCTTAAAACAATCTAGAAGTCACTTGCCAGCAAATTCTTGAATTTACTGCTTCACTCTCATGCTCATTATTTATTTAAGCGCATTTCTCAGTTAAAAAAAAAATAAATAAAAAAAAAAAGGTTTAGCGTTGTGTCAGCACCGTTTTTCTAACCAAGAACACATAAATAAAAAGATATTTAAAAAAAAAAAAAAAAAAAAAAAAAAAAAAAAGTCGCTAAATGAAACTGGGAGCTGATTTAGAGCCCCAAGCCTCAAGCCCGTGCGACTGGATCGAGCGCAGCCGCAAACTCACCACCTCATTCGCAGCCGCACTTTCGACACCCGCGCCGGGCCAGCTGCGCGTCTGGGCGGGGAACTGACTGCTTGGTCGGTAACGACCGACCGCATAAAGGCTTGACAAGGGAAGGGTAATGTGCTCACCGTTCGGGGCTAGTTTATTTCTCACTATACATTGATTGAAATCTGCTTTTAATTCATCTTAGATATTAATGACTTCAGCTTACAAAGGCTAGAACCACCCGATCCGTTTATACACAGTTGGGTTTTTTAAATGAAGTAAGTGAGGTTCGTCGTTGGGCGGGACTCGAAGCGGTAACCTTCAGAGTAAAACCGCGCGATTCTGGTAATAAAAGAGGATGCGTGCGCTCCGACGTCGGGCGAAGGCGAAATGATAGCCGGTTGCGTCGTGCGATCGCGGTCAATTTATTTACTAGCGAGACTCCTGTCATCGCTGCCGCGCTCATTGGCTCCACGCTACTACTGGCGCACAACTTGCCGCGTCCGACTCGAAGTGACCCGTGACGTGACCGCGGTAAAAGTAGCGTTCTGCGGATCGTTCGGTCCCCACGTGTTTCTCTCTGGTCTCAGCGTTTCCAACGATTCATCACGTTGTACTGCATGAAATGGACCGAAATACGATTACAGCAAAAAAACTTTGTTTAGTTCTGCAAAACTTTTTAGTAAATTGTTTTTTTTTTTTTTTTTTTTAAACAATATTTATTTTAAACCACGCATGATATTCACATTTTCGCTTAACAAAAAATGCTTAATCAAGCTTTTCGGTCTCTGCCCATTTTTGAACGGCTCGGTCGGTGCTGCACATGATTCCAATTTATGCAAGTTTGCAAAATTATGTACAAAATCTGGAAACATTTGGGTAACAATGTTGATGAACACTAATCCCACTCGTTCCTCCCGTCTGTCACTTTAAACATCTGTTGTATATTAACTGTAATATAAAATTCTTATTCAACAATCGATTGCCAATATGACATAAATACGTTCCTGTCTTTTATTAATGAATAGTAATTTGAGTTCTATAGCTTATTTCACATATATATATATATATAAAGTTGCTGTACAGAATTGTATCTCTCCAGGTATGTCATACTGTATAACAAGGGTTCTTAACCTGGGGTCTGTGAACTTGGATGGGGAAAAAAATTACATCTTTATTTTCGCTAGCCTCTGATTGAAATTGTGCATTTCCTCTAGTTATGAATTTAAGCAACATTAATATTCTGATAACTGTACTTAAATATAATGGGTTCCTTTTTAATTCCATGTCTTCTATGTATTTAAATACATTATTCTGAGGAGAGGAGGGGGTGCGGTGGCGCAGTGGGTTGGACCGCAGTCCTGCTTTCTGGGGGGTCTGGGGTTCAAGTCCCACTTGGGGTGCCTTGCGGCGGACTGGCGTCCCGTCCTGGGTGTGTCCCCTTCCCCCTCCGGCCTTACGCCCTGTGTTGCCGGGTAGGCTCCGTGACCCCGTAAGGGACAAGCGGTTCTGAAAATGTGTGTGTGTGTGTGTATTCTGAGGAGGGGTCCATAGGCTTCACCAGACTGCCAAAGAAGTTATTGCATAAAAAGGTTAAAAACACAGCTCTGCAACGCTAGTCTTTTTATGAAAGGAACTCTGCAATTATTTCATTGACTAGATTTCCGTTCTTTCTCTTTCAGGCCGGTGTTGAGCACCAGCATTCTTGAAACGGTCAATGAAATGAAAAGAGAAGATCTACCAAATCGACTAAATCCGGTTTAGTTTAGTGAGTTGATGGCGTTGAATCCCACCCAGTGGGCTGCTGCTGCTGTTTCGGACGTTGCCCTGTGCCTCTCGGCCCTTTACGCAGCTTTCCACCTTTTCAAGGTAAATTAGCGTAAAAGTGCAAGGTCCTGCATAAATTGTCATGCTTGTATTATGTGCTCTTCAGTGGTTTCTCTTAAACGGAATATATTTGGTGACTTATGTTGCAACACAAATTTCCACTTGTTTATACTAATTCATATTTAGTTATGGCCTTTGTTTAAGGTGACTCACAATTCTAGACATGTGACACTAAATAACGGAGAAGTACGTACCTTTCCGCACAGCTGAGCAGTGTTGCACACACATAAAGAGTAATTTTGCAGTCATCACTTCACTTGAAACAAGTATTTAGACTCGGAGGTGACACACAAGGAGAACCTGCAAACTCCACACAGATTGAACAGGAGTCAAACCTGTGTCCAGATGCGCAGCCGAGGCTCCGTGAGGCACCCGTGCTACCAACCTCTCCACCCAAATTAGCACCGAAAAGCTTTATTTTGCTCTCACAGCTCTAAAACCAATGAAACAATTTATGCTTCGCGTTTCAGGCTGTTTTTGTGTAAAACAAAGAACTGATTATTTTTGCTGTACGGCATTTGACAAGCTCAAAGCATGGGTGTTCTCCTTCAGGTTGGTCAACATCTGCTCACGTGCACACATCTTTGCATTCTTTCCCTTTCTACTAGTATATAACTTAGCCAAAAGTTGTTTTTATGTACCGAAACCAAGAGTTGTGAAATAGACCTCAGTCTAGGTGTGTTTTAAACTCCCATTTTCCTTGGGTCTCGTTTGCTCCAGGATCACAGGGCTTCAGCAGTGGGCTTATTCCTGGTTGGCCTCTCTGCAGGTCTGTCCAGCCTGGCTATCTCCAGCCCAGCTCTGATTTCCTTGGAGGAAGACCTGGAGTGGGCTGGTGCCGTGTTGGGGCCAGCACTCGTGTCGTTTGATTTCCTCTGGTTGAGTGAGGATCGCCTGACGGCCCACGTCGTGCTGATGTGCTCTGCGCTTCTCCCCATGCCGCGTGACTGGTTCTCTCAGGAGGGGCTGGTGCTTCTTTCACGCTGCCTTGCGCTGTCCTCGCTCTCCTGCTCCCTCACCGTGAGCCTCTTCACAGGCAATGGAGCTGGAGCCCTGGCCAGTGTGGCCCTCAGCCTGCCCACCCTGGTAGCCCCAAAAGGGACTCCTGGCTCTCTTGCTTCTCTCGTCACACGTGAGGCTGCACAGGGCCCTTTGACGTGGCTCCTGAAAGGCTTGATGGCAGTAGGGTGTCTCTCCACAAAACGAGCACTTGGCACATATCTGCTGGACTTAAAACAAGTGCAATAACATGAATCTGTCATATTAAATGGACTTGTCCGCTGTGCCTTGCGGAGGTCTCATAACAGTGCCTTGTGAACTCTTTGCATGTAACTAATTGCCTAGTCTATAAATGACTGATGCTATAGTGATGGGCTGAAATCACACAATGTGCAGTTATTAAAATAAGAGCTCCAAGCGAGTCGTGAAGAAGGTGCGAATGAAAGTGTCAAACATCCAGTGGAAGTCACATGGGTCGTCGTGACAGAAAGCCCTGCTCTTACATAAGGAATGAATGCACAGCCTGTGTTGGAGCGCTCCGTGCACAATGACGTTTGTTGTTCCGAGAAGGGAGACACTAAGGCTGGTTGTTGTAGAATAAAGCCCTGTGCAACACCTGTACGAATGACTAAATCCAGATATCTGATAATGTCTGCATTTCTTCTTCATTTAAAAATAAAAATCAATTTCCGCCCTTAACACTTTTTCAGTTATGAGGTTTTATCGTGTTTTGTAAAAATGCACTGGTGCCAAACCTCTGGCTGACAGTTTAATATGCTACCTAATGGAAGTCTAGGAGATATAAACTAGCCGGACTTATTTTATTTAATGAGCTTTGAGAATCCCCGCGTACAGGTAAGACGCTGTCCTTTTACCGCAGAAGTCATTTTATGGGCATCCGTGTGACGTTCAGGTCTTTACATGATGTATTTCACAAATATGAAGACGTGCTCATGCTTTTTTTAGTTTGGCTTTTTGCGTTTGTTAAGAATCTGGGTACCGTTCCTGATTGGCCATAATGGACAGTGGATATTCTGGAGACTGTTGATGTGCTGCTCTGTGGCTATTACACTAATAATATATGAAAGAGCAGATGTCTGAGCTCAGCACTTAAACGCTGGCAGGTGTCCCAGTCCAGCCAGACTCAACTTAAGATAAAGGTAGAGAACATTTTCCTACCATATAATTAATTACCCGCCATTTGAATTTTTCATTCCAAATCCTTCTAGAGATAACATATGCAAGTCGGTAGTAATCTGTGTTGTCTGACAGGCTGCAACATAAGGCTTTGTTTCTTGTCACTGAGGGAATTCAATTTTTGCTACAACGAGCCTCCATTTCCTATGCTGAAATGATAAATATGCAAGAGAACCATTTTCCCATTAGATTTTTGTCACCGTGAACCTTTGACATTTTTTGACGAGCACTGATGTTAATTAGAAGCTGCAATTCAGAATTACCTGTTCACGTAGCGATTGCGTTTACACATGAAAAAATTAATTGTGCTTGTAGCACACAATTTAAATGTCCAGAATATTAAATGTTACCATACAAGTAAATAAATTCCCATAATTTTGTAAGCCTGCTGGAAAAGGTTTAAAATGAGCAGCATGTAAAATGAGTATGTCAAAGAATTAGAATTCTGTGCATTTACAATATTGTGTCCAGGCACATCATCTGTGCTCCTGCTTTGCTGCATGGTATTTCGTGACTGATACACACCCACATAAAATAATATGTGAAGTGACTGAGCGACGGGCTCAGCGCTGTGACTCATTGATGCTGCCCTTGAGGTAGCGGGGTCTGCCTTGTCTCATCCATCCACACTGCTGCCTCTTTTGCCACTGCAGAGGAGGGGAGCAGCGCACTGAGCATGCTCAGCAGAAAAGCCTTCAGATGGATCGCAAGGGAGGTTGGGGGGGAGGCTGTGTTCCTGGAGCAGCCGGAACGATCGGCAGCGATACTGCTGCTGCTGCTGCAGCTGAGCGGAGCAGGGGCCGTGTGGGATCTCCGCTGCTGAAACGGAAGGAACGTCCTCCGGGAGATTAGGGGCAAAAGCCGTAGGTTGAAATGACCGGGTGGAAGATGACAGCAGAGCAGAAAAAGGATGTGAAACATCCGGATGGTAAAAAGAACTGTCATTGGGGATTCTAGATCAATACTGCGTTCTCAGTTTAGGAAGGAAGACTGAACAAAGGGATGACCTTAGCCGCAATCGGATGAACTGGCAAAATCTGTTCGGACACATCGATGAGGATGACCGTCACTTGGACCGGTGTGAGAAGAAGGCAATTTCTTGACCGTTACCTTTGATGAAGAGTTCATTGTGGAGCCCGAGAGACCAGAGGATTGTGAGGCAGAGCGGGATAACAGGTCTACGTTAAACCATTTTCTTCCACAGCCTCTAGCCAGCTCCGTACTATGGTTCTTACGCGTTCGTTGACTTCCGTTACCTTCGGGTGAACAAAACGTTTAGTGGAAATGTATGCATTCTACTCCCTGTTGGTCTACATCTTCTACACTGTCTTCAAGAAGGAGGAGGAGTCAGCCTTGGGGGGGGAGGGGCCTGACGGAGCCACTGGTCAGGTACGTGTTACTAAAGCATGTCGATTTCCCGTAGACATCCATCCTAAACGTTTCTCCGTGACGGGTTCATCTTGGGTCCTAAAAGGCATTTACAACAAAAATGGGAAGTCCGCATTAAGATTTATGCCCTGATGGGCTTTATTAACTGTGTTGCTAAGAAAGCAGTGCTCCGTGTTGTCTCTAGAGATGTCATTGATTGTTTCCATGAAGTCTGATTGTTTTTCGCAGATGGTGCCTAGATCCCCATCACTCTTCATCTTTATGTCCTGTTCTCCTTCTCTCTCAGAATGAGACAAGGCATGTTTCCATGGAAACACAGAGCAGGAGGAGAAATGGCCACACCCCCAGTTTAGCACGAAGGGGGTTTGATGGGGTCATTGACTCCGGAGGTACGTGCTGTTCAATACCAGAACTAGATTCATCGATGCTACTATGAATTTTAATTATCACATGTTACTCATGCGGAACTTGATGTGTCTCTTCTCAGTACTGATCTGCGATCGATAAGAATGAATGAGAAATATTATAGTCGCTGTTTGTTGTGCAGGCAGTAGCGGTGACAGTGACGGCCTCAGTGATGAAGAAGAAGATGATGACTGTGCTGTTGAGGAAGATCCAGGGGCTGTAGCCAGCACCCCACTGGCTGCCTTCCTGTCCTTCAAGCAGGAGGCAGAGAAGAGGAGAGCTTCTCATGCATTGCTAGAAACTGGTGGAAAGGTACAGAGCAGTGATTTACAGACCTTTTATAAAAATATGGCCTTTAGATTCCAGGGTGCTGTAGCGATTAGGTCAGCAGAACTCGCGTCCAGAATCGCGGGTTTGCATTCGGAGGACACTGCAGCCTTTCATTTGTTTCAGTACAGTTGGCAAATGGGAAGCAGCTGACGCCGCAGTCGATGAAACCCCCATCAGTGTGAGGTGAAAGTGTGCAGCGGTCCTTCTGCGTTTTTGGCCAGGGTCCGGAGTCACCGCTGGTGGCGGTGATGTCGCACCTGCTGAGCTTCCTCGAGCAGTACGCCCACCTGCAGCAGCTGCAGCAGCAGGCCGAGCAGTACCGGCTCCAGCTGCAGCGGCGCCGCGTCCGGCACCGACGCCAGGTCAAGGCGCTGCGGGCCTCCTACCGCCGGCGCCTCAGAGACAAGAGCAGCGTCATCAGCACCCTGGAGGAGGCCATTTCCCAGCAGCAGAGTGAGGGTGAGAGTCCTGGACCGGGAACAGTTCATCAGCCTTCAGTCTTAGCTCGCTCATTACCCCCAGCACATTTAAAGTTGGGGGCTACAGGTGGCGTAATGAGTAGAGCTGTTACTTTGCGATCAGAGACCGTGGGTTTGAGTCCCGCCTCCTGCTATAGTGTCCGTGATCCGTATGCCTACCCTGGACTGATACGGTAAAAGGACCAAGCTGCATAAATAAGTCATCATTTTAAGCAGCTCAGGATACAATATTAACACTAAGTCAGATAATCGTATAAATAACAGCCTGATTTAATACTCATATCAGCCTTGTAGGATCCACAGTGAGTTAAAGGTTTGGTCTTGTTCATTAAATCCAATGACAGTTTTAAAGTGAGACATTTTCCACGAGGGGTCCGTAGGAAGTAACCGCATCTTCATCTGAGCCCAGATCGCTTCGATCAGCACTGAAATTAGTGGGTGTCCAAAGAGTGTATGAGCCTGCTGGCCAGAGACCTTGGAACAGAACTGCGTACTTTGTCCGTGAGAGGGACGCACAGTATACAGATGCACGATCGTACAATTCGACACGGGAAGCTCCAGAGTAACTTTCTGCCTCTTCCTGCTTTGGTATCGTGTTAAAAGTCTGCACTTTAGTTCAGAGTGACTCAGTAGCTCCACATCTTAAATAAAACATTTGTTGGGAGCGCTGTACTTGTTAAAGTGTGTTTCCGGGCTCGCGCACGTGCAGGAGTCCACGTGTACTCGTGTACTCGTGCGCCGTTATAAATAGGCCGGACGCACCAGAGAACCCCGTGTGATGTTAGGACGGAGCGTTACAGCAACCTGCTCCGTTCTAAGGCCCTAACATGCTGACAGTTTCTGCTTCTGGTGGAAATGTTGCAGATATTTTCCTCGCTGGTGTTAATACTGTGTCGGATTATCGCAGAGCGTTATTTACTGCTGTGCTGTAATTAGCTCACACCATCACCATGGACACTGGGAGGCAAAGCACGTGACATCGGCTGGTGTTTCTCGGTTATGGAGAAATCTGGGCGGGCCCCTGGGGTTCCACAGTGAAATGGTGAATATTTCATTCATGTTGCCTTATTACATCCCCTTGTAGTTTGTGACTGAAAATGTTTTTAAAATAAAACAGAGTATCTATTCAGGTGGTGATGATGGGAGATAAAGAGAAAAAACTGGGTAGCAGTTCGGTAATAATGGGTATCGTTATTGGAAGATGTTCCAAAATTGGGTAAATTGGATGCAAAAAATGATTTAGGCGAATGGACTGAGCGTCAGTCAGCAGCGCTTGTTAGGTAAGCGGTTTTGCCCGGGCTTGTGCAGTACAGAAGCTGTCAGCAGGAGACGATACTGTATCGGCAGAGCTTTGGCAGAGGTGGAGCCCCAAGAAGGGCTGGTTGCTGCCCTGTTAGGAGATAACCAAAGGCCTGATGTGCCAGCTTTGGAGAAGCTCTGCTGAGGATCTGTTCGTGCAACACTCCGACACTCCGGCATGCGATCAGGCACACGTGATTTCATAGGCTTACAAGTCCAGAAAGATTACCATCTGGAGTTCCTTAGATATTTTCTTCATTCTACATATTTTATGAGTTTTTGACATTTCATTTGTTTTCTGCATTGCTGAAAGTGGGAATGATCAGGAAAAAGTAAAGTTTGTAATTTCCCTGTAGTTTTTATTTTCTGCTACTTTTATTTACTTAGCAAGCACTTTTCTCCAAAGCAACATCCAATGAACTCTCTGTAGTGTCATCAGCCCACACACCTTATTCACCGCGGTGACTTACACTGCTAGACACACTACTTACACTGGGTCGCTCATCCATACATCAGTGGAAGACACTCTCTCTGTCACTCACACGCTATGGGGGAACCTGAACAGCATGTCTTTGGAGTGTGGGAGGAAACCAGAGCACCCAGAAGAAACCCACACAGACAGAACATGAAGCAGCTCATACAACTTACATTTACATTCATTTATTCAGATTTAGCAGACACTTTTCTCCAAAGTGATGTACAGCTGTAGAAAATACAACTTGCATATATTACTAGAACAAAGAAAAGAGGGTTTGCATGCAGGGAGATGTAGTGGCACAGTGGATTTGGCTGGGTCCTGCTCTCTGGCGGGCCCCAGGTTCGAGTCCCGCTTGGGGTGCCTTGTGATGGAGTGGCATCCCATCCTGGGTGTGTCCCCTCCTCCCTCAGGCTCCCCGCGACCCCGCTCGGGACAAGCGGTTGTAACATTGTGTGCATTTGTGTGCAAAACTTAACTTGTGAGTTGACGCTAAAATTTTGAACCAGTAATAACACGCTGGTCTTGTCTTGCTGGGCATATTTTAAAAAATGCAGTCAGTGTTTCAATGTCAGGTCTCATACTCCATCTACTATTTTTATTTATAAAGGTCTGCTGTGGCCACACAAACCCAGGAAAGTAACAGTTTTCATCCTGCAGCATGTTCTCTTCCAATCTCTAAATGTTTTGTAACATGGCTTGAATATTTTCTAATATCAACCTTCCCACAGTCCAGAGATACATCCAGGGACACCTCAGATATTGTTAAAAACGCTCTTGTCAGCACTCAGTACCATGCCATGGGTCTGATTGTCCACGCAGGGGATCGTGCGGCGTCCGGGTTCCAGGCGGGTCTACACAAGCTGGTGGAGTCTCTGTGCGGTCTGCAAGGGGAGCGCAGTCAGCTGCGAGGGGAACTGCGCTTGCTCCACGCCCAGCTGGAGCAGAAGGACCAGGACCGGCACGTCCGAGCGCAGGCCTTTCAGCAGCAGGTCAAGCGCGCGTCCACGACTCGGCCGGTCGAACGTACACGTCTTTCGTCCCCGTGTGATAATACATCGCCCACATCTCCACCAGCCGACCAACCGGACGTTCACGTTCCCACCGGGACGTCAGACAGATCGTTAAATCTAATCTGTGTCCGAGCCGCCCGGTGAAAAATGTTCTTATTCGTCCAGATTGAGGAGCTGAAGAAGCACATTGCAGAGCGAGAAGATGAGTTGGCCAGACTGAGAACTGAGTCCGTGAGTTGCCTCCGGAAAAAACATCTCGCTCGTCTCGCAGTTACCTTTCATATGAACTTCTTCATAGATTCTTTCTCAAACAGCTCTTGGATGTCTAATAGCAAGTAGTGAATTCCGATGTGCTGGCGATGCTAGTACATGGTCAATCCCTGTTTGCCAATGATGATCACATAATGTATATGGAGCTGTTTTCATAGATCCGCAGACTTCTTGTGGGAGAGTGTTTTCCAGCGCTGTTCCCCCCCAGGGCGTGACCGACTCCGAGAAACGAGTGCTCTGCTTGTCTGCTGAAAATGAGAGTTTGAAGCAGAGCCTGACCGTGACACAGGGTCTCCTGCAGCAACTGTCGGTCCTTCCCTCCCAGTCCAGCTGCGTGCTTCTCAAGGTGAGGATCCCTGGTCTTAGCAGCACCGCGCGTCTCATCTACATAGAGAAATGCATCAGTAAGAGTTATTTCCCCATAACCGCTGAGGTGAGCGGACCCATGGCGGATACTGCAGTGGTTGGGAGTTGTCAGAAAACAAGAGGCTTTTTCTAGATTGAACATGTTTTGAACCATCTAGTTCACAGGATGAACTAGATGGTTCAAAACATGTTAATTCAAAAGTCTCGGTGGAGGTCTCCATCCGCAGAAAAAAAAACGTTAGACACGTGCCAGTCCGCTGTTTCATTCATTTCATCTGGAAAAAAAAAAAATTCAGTAAATGAATGAGCACTTTAACTTAATTGCTAAAAGGCTGAAATGATGGACTGCCTCCCTCTAACGGCTTTCCAGGGCAAATAACGGCCACTGCAATATTCATTTGGCTGAAGAGGGCGCTGATAGTTGCATTATTACAGATGATCTTCGAGCTCAGTTATTCGGAATCCCTGTCCAATGCGTTGGCCTAGTCTTCCTTTGAACCGACGGCTTCATAACGTTTAGTTGATCCGGAGGTCCGCTGCGGCAAAACTCTAGCTGTACGCGGTGCCACGGCTGGGAACCGCTGGATTGGAGGGCCTTGTAAGAGTTGAGTGACCCCTCTGCAGGAGAACGAGACACTGCGCAGCCGGGTGCAGCAGCTGGAGAGCTCGCTCCAGCAGCGTGGGGATCAGCTCTCGTACCTGGAGCGCAGGAGCGAGCAGTCTGAGTGGCAGCGCTGCGAGGAGCTCCGCAGACGCGAGGAAAGACTGCGGGAGCTGCAGCTGGAGCTGGACAAGGAGCGCAGCAAAGAGCCCGTAGTAAAGGTTGGCACATCATGCTTTGTCCGGTAACCTGAAGGTGACGGAGGGGCGCGGCTCCAGGTTTCTTCGGCGTGCTCCTTTCCCTGGGTTCCGGTAACCCTGAGAATGTTTGTGGCACGAAGGAAACGGTGAAAGAAACACGGTGATATGTCGGGGACGGCTGGCGGCGTAGTAGTTAGAGCGGCCGGGCTGCCTTTGGACCCCCATGGTCGCAGGTTGGATTCTCACTTCCAGCTGTAGTACCTTTGAGCAAGGCACCTACCTGTGACGCCCCCCTCGGCACAACGAGGAGCACCTGTGCCGGATCAGGGGACGGGCGCATAAAAAGGAGACGCAAAGCACGCACAGACGCGGAACCTTGTTCAGTGTTATTACTGTGTACCTTGCCTTTGCTTTCCTGACTTCCCCGATTCCTCACCCTCCTCCTCGTTTCCCTGAACCCTCTCCTGTATCTCCACGACTCCTTGCCTGTTCCCCGGATTACGTCTCTCGGATTCTCCCTTTGAACGTCGTTCGCACATCGGTGACCCTTTGCCTGCTTTTCGACCATGTTTTCTGGATTTCCCCCCGAAAGCTCTTCCTGTGCTCCGCGCTTGGGTCCGGCGCTCCCGCCCCGGGGAAACTCCGTGACGCTACCCTAAATTGCTCCAGTGGAAATTACCCCGCTGTATATATAGGCAATTGTAAATTGCTTCGGAGAGGAGTGTCAGCTAAACTAATAAATGCCATGCGTGTAAATAGACATTTATTGCTTTGTAAAATCAGGGTCATTCAAAAATATTCAAATCTTACATGTAAGAAACACCAACCTCCTACAGGTGTGGATATTGTTATTTATTCATTTACTTGACATTTTTCACCAAAGTGCGTTGCAATAGTTGCCATTTATAAAGCTGGGTAATTTTTACTCTTTCATTTAGGACTGAGTACCTTGGTCAAGGGTGCTACAGCATGGAGGTGGGATTTGAACCTGGGTCCTTCTGTTGTAAGGGAGCAGTTCTATCCACTGCATCCACCTGCTGCCTCTAAACAAATATTAACTGAAATCGAACTGATGCCCAGGTCTCAGCCTGTTTTTCATGGGCGTATCTGCTCGAGCCCTCACTGTCCTTCCATGTTCTAGTACGTCACCCAGACTGTGGAAGTGGAGTCACCCGCCACTCTGAGGCAGCTGGCTGAGGCCAAGGAGCACAATGAGCTGCTGACGGAGAAGCTGGCCAGTCAGAGTAAGAAGTACAGGCAACTTGAGGAGCAGCTGAGATGCTCAGATGAAGTGTCTGGGAACCTGCAGCGCAAGGTAAATTATGTTAAATGAATACCCTGGGCCTGGTCAGCTGAAACAGAGGCCAATGGCGGATGGCCAGTTACACCTTTGTTGCGCACACGTCTCTCCGGGACAGATCATAGCCTACGAAGTGGAGATTGAGAAGCTGCGAGGGGAGCTCTTGAAGGAGATCGGGCACCTGGAGGAGCGAAAGGAGGAGGCAGTGAAGGCTGCTGCCGAGTGTTCCGAGCAGCACTTGCAAAACCTGCAGGAACAGTTCACGGGTGAATCCTCCGGCGGGAGCAGGGAGGCAGCGTTTTCAAGACAAGAAAAGTGCCCGTTTGGAAGTTATTGTTCTAGGAAAAAACAAACAGCCCCGCCTGTAAGCGAAACCTGATGTAATGGACGTATCTCCAATCCCCGGCAGGTCTGCAGAGGCGTTTAGCCGCCCTCCCCCCCACCCTACGATCCATGAAGACGGACTACGCCAGCCTACGGAGCCAAGTCCGCAACTTCTCTGATTTCTATGGTGCCGCGGTCATGGAGGCCAAGAAACAGGTGAGAGAAACATTTTGGCCCTCAGTGCCATCCACCAGAGGATTCTTGAGTGCAGATTTGTAGCTTAGACTTGTTTTGTGTAAATTGCATCTGTTGTAAGGAACGAGGCCAGAAACAAGAGGTGCAATGCCCGTTCGTGAGGGGTTTTATTTGCACTTAGTGCGGGAAGAAGGAAAGGGGTGGAAAAGGGGCCCAGGGAACAGGTAGGATGGGGCTTCTTGCGGGTCAGGGGCGCTGGGAGCCTCGGGTCGGTCCGGATGCCGACGTCGTCTCCGGGTTCAGGTTTGGGTTCGTCTCTGTCTCTCTGGATTCGCTCTCCTCCTCCGTCTCTTCCCTCTACCGCTGGGCACCGGGGAAGAAATAAGGAAGGTAATCAGCCCCAGCTGTGGCTGCTTTGCCCCCGTCTCTACCCCAGCGTGCTACATCTGTGTTCAGCTGCTGTAACACAAACAGCGAAGCCTGGTCAGTTCCATATAGTTTTATTCCCGACCTTGTTGTACAGGGGACGTCATTTGTGAAGCTGTATTTTTGGTGGAAACCTCTTGTGTGCAGCTTACGGCAGTCATCAGTGAGATGTCAGAGGCCAACAAGGACCTACTGGAGAAGTACAGGAAGGAGGTGGCATTGCGGAGGAAGTACCACGAACAGCTGGTGGAGCTCAAAGGTACACCTTGAGGAGAGGGTGTAGCAACCTAGAGCAGTTCACAGATGATGCTCTCAAGCTCAGGTGCAATACGTGTGTCCAGTCTGGCGCTGCTCAGGTGCTTTGAGCGTGTGATGTAGGAGGTCTGGCTCACCTTCCCTGTTCTGTGCTGCATCTAATTGCCAGGTAACATCCGTGTGCTGTGTCGGGTGAAACCCGTCCTGAAAGAGGACCAGCATGATGAGGGGCAGATGGTGGTCGTGACCACAGACCCAAACAACGAGTCGGCCGTCACCGTGCTGCACAAAGGAAAGAGCCGCACCTTTGAGCTGGACAAGGTCTTCCACCCGCAGGCTACACAGGAAGAGGTACTGATCAGCGGGACGCGGGAAGGACAAAGTGGGAACCATTGCCACCAGCAGGACTGGAGTCCATATGTCTCCATTTGTCCTACCGTTAGCTCTAAGTGGCTCTTCTTTTCATCTCTGTGATGTGTTCTGGAACCTATCTACTAAGTGCAACTTGTATTCCAGGTCTTCCAGGAGATTGAACCACTTGTGACCTCTTGCATTGATGGATATCATGTCTGCATCTTTGCATATGGACAGACAGGATCTGGGAAGACATACACGATGGAGGTACTCAGGGTTCACTGTAAGGCAGTACCACTCTTCAAACTGCATCTAACAGATCCATGTGTAGCCCTATAATCACAGCTGCGGCAAACTAAATGTGAATGTTTGTGACAGACTACAAATGAACCAAACTACATGTCTAAGTGCAGTATTCATGTTTGTCGTGTATTAAATAAAAGAGCATATACTCTATTACAAGGATCTGGTCCAAGCATAACTGTTAAAAAGGATCAGTATCACAGATCAAGATTCTGAAGCCCAGGTCAACAAGAGGATTTAAAATTCAGCCTAGAGGTGTGATAAATGAACCATAAAATCACCAATTTGGTCAAAATAAACTCCCGATTAAAGGGAAAAACTGAAATTTAACCCATATGACTTAATTCGAGCAAAATTCAGTTCGGTGTAACACGAATGAGTCAAGGATTTTCAATTATCCGAAAAAGCCAGTGTGAAAACGTAGAACCGATTATAACATTTTTTATTTGCGCAAAAGAATACAAAAGATGGGGGAGATCGAAAAAAACAGAGGCTTTATCATAAGACCTCCTGGGAAACAAAAGTGAGGCTTAAGAATTAAATAATACAAGTGACCACAGAGCATTTCCATTTACGTTTATTCGTTTCAGACACTTTTCTCCAAAGTGACGTTCAGTTCGGAGTAAACAGAAGTAAATTTCATTAACAGACAGAGAGATACTGATGCAGACACATGAATCTGCAAACTGCTAATTTTCAGAAGTCCCTCAAACTGTATGGGAGCACACAAATCCTTCTGAGTTCTCATGACAGTTTCCACTTGTGTCTAATGAATGGAAGCAAACAGGGTATTTTGTTGGTTGTTTTAAACTCAGGGCACTGCGGAGAACCCGGGCATCAATCAGCGAGCTCTGAAGCATCTCTTCAGTGAGATTGAAGATAGGAAGGACATGTGGACTTACTCTGTCACCGTCAGCTCAGTGGAAATCTACAATGAAGTTCTCAGGTATGAACAATGTTTTCATCAAAATTCTCATTAGAGGTCTCTTTCATACAATTTATAGATACTTTACATTGTACAAATTGCAATGATCTCATTACATTAGAACAGATTTGTGAAGTGATACATAGTTTGTTCAATGTGACGTAAATATTAATTATAAAAAGCAGCTGGTAGCATAGTGGTAGAGCTACTGCCTTTGGACCCAAAGGTTGCTGGTTTGAGCCTCACCTCTGACTGTAGTACCTTTGAGCAAGGTATGTACCCTAAATTGCTCCAGTAAAATTACCCAGCTGTTTAAATGGATAAATAATTGTAACCTCAACACTGTAAGTCACTTTGGAGAAAAGTGTCAGCTGAATGAGTAAATGTAAAAAGGTGTTTCTCAACAATGCTTGTGTGTATGGTCAACAGAGACCTGCTCAGTAAGGATGGTGAGAAATTGGACATCAAGATCAACCCAGATGGTACTGGCCAGCTGCATGTTCCAGGTCTAAGAGTAATTGATGTCAAGAGCTTCCAGCATATAAAGAAGGTAGATTATCAGTTCATGAAACCAGAGTAAAATGTGACCATTAACTTCAGTCACTTTGTTTAAAACCCACTTAAGGCTGACGTGTCTTAAATATGTTGTACACTTTTTGTTAAACTGTTTTTTATTATGAACAGGCAAAATTATATATTGCTTAGTTTGCAAGACAGAAGCATAGCAATAATTTGTTTGACAATATTTGTATGGTCAGGAAAAATATGCATGAAATGCATGGTCTCACAATTTGACTTTCGCAATTTATTGCATTAGTTTTGGGATCTACTACTCATCAGACAGATGACTCTAATTCCCAAGATCCCTCAACTTATATTTAACGGTCTTGTTAGCAGTATCATGTACTATGTTAGCGCTGTTTGTACATGTGTGATATTCACTAATAAGTCATTGTTCCGATGCACGTCTTGTACAGATTCTGGCCAAAGCAAGGCGGAACCGAGTCACGTTTGGTACCCAGATGAACCACCACAGCTCCCGCTCTCACGCGTTATTGACCGTCACTGTGCTGGGCACTGACCTCACCACTGGCACCAAAACCTCTGGTAAGTTGCCCCTTAGAAGAACAGAGGATCAGTGATAAAGCCCAAAACGAGCAGCATAGGCAGCGCAGCTAATTGACACACTGGTAATGTTCATGCAGGGAAGCTGAACCTTGTGGACCTCGCGGGTTCAGAGCGGGTGTGGAAGTCAGGAGCAGAGGGAGAGCGCCTGAAAGAGGCTCAGAACATCAACCGCTCCTTGCTAGCACTGGGAGATGTGATCCAAGCACTGAGGGGCCGCCAAACACACGTGCCGTTCAGGAACTCCAGACTCACCTACCTTCTGCAGGATTCGCTGGGCAAGGGCAACAAAACCGCCATGGTGGTACAGGTATGGTCTTCGGTCATCTGTAGCACTGAAGGTGCTTAGATCTACCTACAGCATATTCCTATAAATACATTACATTTGCAAAGTACCAAGATTATCAGATTGCCAGATTTTCTAAGTACTTATATAGCCTATGTATCACATATAGAAGTGCTTAATGCAAAAATCATCTGCTGTACATCCTTAAATTATCCCACCACAAGTATGAAAACATGTCTCTGGAAGGAGTCTATGACGGCTGCTGACATGAATTCCAATTTGTGGTTCAGATTTCTTCCCTGGAGCGAAATGTCGAGGAAACCATGTGCTCGCTGAAGTTCGCCCAGCGGGTGTGCAAGGTGGAGCTGGGACCTGCTGCACGCAAGATTGAGACCGCGTCAATGTGCGAGCAGATCTGAATCACCTTTCTCCAGAGGCAACCTCGTATCCCGCAATTCAGCAGCAAACCAACCATAACACTTCAGAAAAAGTCAACACCGACTATAGGGTGGGTGCTCAACTCTAGTACAAGGGCTGTTCATAGAGGCTCCCATCTCATCATCAGGACTCTTAAGTGGATGCAGAAATGATGGGAAGAGATCAGTCTTCAGCAAAAAAATATAAATAAAAAAGGTCTGAAGGTCACTGGAAAGGAAGTGTTGGGGAAGTTACGACCTAAAAGCATACATTCCTAAAACCAGAAAATTCCGAGCTGGACATAGAAAACCGAAGTTGGCCTTGAGTCTTCTACAGGTTTGGAAATTGAGCCTTCAGCTTTGGGAAGAAGCTGCTTTCCCTGGACTGACCAGCACACTGAGGTGTTTCTTCCTCAACGCGGCAGTCTCAGTGCCAACCAGGCTCGGCCTCAACAACCTTCCTCTCGCTCACACTCTTCCTGTGACCATATCGAAACCTTAGAGACCAGTAAGCTGCTTTCATTGTCAGCAGAGGACTAGAGTACAAGTGTGTTCCACTGACATCACGTCTCACAGTCTCCCATCTGCCCTGGCTGAGTACCACGTTCATTGTTCCAGCATTTAGGAATTTTACATTGATTTTATCAGTCGGAAAATTACCATAGCTCTTGTAACTCAGTAATTTAGTAGCAAGTAGGGGGTATACTGTAAATATGCCTTGTGTTAAGTGGGCACACAATATGAATGGTAGTTCATAACCAGTTATCTGCGTGATGTCAAATGAAAAACAAATGTCAGGTGTCTGCTGTTTGGCCCTTTAGAGTCATATTCTAGTCATTTACATAAAAATTGTCAGCTGTGACATCCCAAGAAATGGTTGCAAAAAATATTACAAAGCAGTCTTGTAAGATTTTTTTTTTTGCCTGATGGCCAACCTGGGCATTTATCTTTTCAAACATATAGCGATAGTATAATATCTATTTAAGGAGTGATACCTATAATATTTTATTATAAGGTTTATTTCTTTTTGTGCAATACAAGGTGCTTGCTATTTAAGCCAAATGTTAGGCCAAAAGCTTTTGCCGTGGATAAGTGTTTCAGATGTTTAATATAAGTGGTATTTAGCCATTATAGTGAAGTTGGGTTAATCAGTCATCATATTGGTTCTCTGATAGCATAGGCTTGGCATCTAATAATATAACTTTAATTGTACCTGAAAGCCAGGAAAGTTTTTTCTATGAAAAATGTTTGCAGTTTGATATAAACCAACGGTCTACAAAAGCCATCAACCTCACAGTTGCTGCGACCTTCTCTAACAATTTCAGAATAGTTCCTCCGCACTACTCTGAACAGTTAGGAAATGAATGGAATTCTATTTCAAAAAGTCACACTTACAAAAATACATAATCGCCTATTTTCAGCTCCTTAACAGACAGTCAGATTTGCCATTTTTTGCTCGGTTTATGACGAAAAAAAACAAACTCAATAACATAACTTGTACCCAGCTCACAACTATAAAGTAAACCCATTTTATATCAGGACTGTTATTGACAATTAGTTAATATTAGACTTAACAGGAACCAAATTAAGGGTGCATGGAAGCTACACTTTTCCAGGTATTCAAACCTTTAACTCAATGTGTAACTGGGTGAGTAATTTTGTGAACCTAGCCACATGGCTATATAGTAACTAAAACTCCAGACTATTCATCATGTATGCGCCCAACCTGCAAGTACAACTTATTCCTTAACTGTGAGTAGCCTAGGAAAAACTGCGAAGCTGTTGTAATGCAGTATGAGGACACTGGTAATTAACTTACACACAGGAATGCGTTTTATAAATCAAGTCTACAGATATTGCAAATGAAGACTTAGAACTGTGTTCACCAAGGCTGTTGATTTACACTTGGAGAAAACCTTTAACTCACAATGACTATTTAACAAATCATGCAAAGTGTATCAGTTACATAATGTACTTGAGAGCAATAAAAAAGAAAAAAAATTGTGCTTGATTTTCAGTAATATGTACAAACTACATTTAATTGTGGCCTTCAAGTAGTACTGTGTATTATAAAGGAATAAAATTATATGGCATCTTGTATAATACACTACTAATAATGATTTATACATTTGTGACAATCATTTTTACTGTATAAATTCAGGATAACTACCTTGATCAAGGGTACTACATTGGGAACCATGATATGGACTTGAGCCTTTTGACTGGAAGGCGCTAGCATTAATCCCCAGGCTATTTGCTGCCCAGGGGTATAAAACAGAAACACCATGTTTCCAATATATCGTCAAGAACAACTCAGTAACATGCAAATAATTTTCTTTTAATTGAAAAATATATACAAAATCAGATATAAAAACAGAGTAACCACCATTGAAACCTGCTTGAAGGCTGTTACAGGAGTTGGATAATGTTGAATATATCAGACTTGACCCTCTTAAAAAAACAAGAGCGTCAATCACCACACTGACCGAAAGCTTGTACTCAGTACATGAACACTTCCAACAGACAGGGCCTTATGCAGAAGCAGGCCATGACATTGAAGGTCTCCTCCAGTGATGCCATAAACCCTCTGAAGAAATTCTGGGATCCTCATTCCTCCAGAAAAGAGTGAATCCAGGAGCAACAGATCTGGTCCATGTTTGCAGCACTGGAGTCTGGACCTTTGCTGGACTCCAGGACTCAGTCTGAATCACCCTCTCCCTCCTTCACCGCTGCTACAGCCCCAGCCAACTCCACTTCACTGCCCTTCAGACGCTCACCTGGCAAGTAGAACACCGTTGCTCTAGCACACATCTAATGAACATTGATGTAACTAAATTATATCATTACTATAAAAAAAAAAATACTGCAGATTAGCCTATTTAGGGACAACCCAGAAACTGGACAGCAAATAAAATGAATTCATGCCTAAACTGATGAATTTCACAATGTGTCAGATTTTAATTTAAAAACCTTATTACTCTCATAATGGGCATATTACTCATCAAAATGTAATATTTTTTTCCACAGTGATTGAAGGAAATGACTAATTATACCTCAGCCTCTCTGCAACCAATACCCAAACTAGTGGACAGTGACATGAGGGAGAAAAGCACTGGAAGGATATTTTCAGCACAAAATTCATAGGAAGGAATAAACATGCCTACACAAATTAAATCAATATTTGGGGAAATCCAGACAATCAAATTGAAGCAGCTTCCCAAACCTAAAATTAGTTTTTTTCTTTTTTTTGCTCTCTGGGGAAATGCCCTTGCGAAAGGGAATCCCAGTCCTTGACAAGAGATATGGATATAGGCCAGGAATCACATCATCCGTCATTAGGAGGTTTTAAATCCCTTCGGTCTTTGTTATCCACAGAGCAATTAGCCTGAAAACATGCAACCCAATTTAATCACAAGACACTCATTCCCTTAATTTACACAGGAACTGTACCAAACAACTACTTCAAAACATACAACCGTGCTGGCTATGTATGGTTTTGAACCCATCTTAAAAGAACAGGTTGTTTGGAGAGCATATCCTGACCCTCGGGTTGCCCCCACCCAGACTTACGGATGAGCTCCGCGATCGCCCTCTGTGTTCTCTTCTGCAGCTTCTCCAGCTTCTTAGCTACATCCCTCTTTAAATCCCTTCACATGGCAAAGAGAGATTTGATCCAGTGTTTTTCTAACACAAATTCAACAAAGCAGCAGATAGTTTCAAACCTAAATCACATCCAAACTTTATCTTGAATTTGAGGCTTTTTGCCATAAAGCAAAGGGGCAGACTAGAAAACTGGTATAATGAGATATATTAAGAAATAAATGATGTACTTACCAGTCCGGTTTCCTGGGAGCCAAGTTGACCAAATCCTGTAAGACATCCAAAAACAGGAAGTGGTTTGCATTACTCACATTAAAAGTTCATCTTTCAGTACATGGAGAATGTGGTCTCACTGAGTTTAAACAACATGGAGGTCACAGTCATGCCACTCACCACTTCCTTAATGACTGGCTCAGGGTTTGCTGCTTCTAATTGCTCCTTCACCTTCTCCTCCACTTAAAGACCACAGAAAAAATGGAAGTCAGGCATAAAGCTTCTTTAAAATATATTATAGACAAACTTGCTAACACAAACATACACGTGTGTGCATGAAGGTGGCATTCACTGTATTGTAACTTCTGAATCACATGGCTTACACAAAAATACAACATAAATTTACGTGTCTGATAACATGAAACCAGTCAGGTTCCCTTACCTGAGGCAGGTTTAGCTTTGGGCACCTGCCTCTGCTTTAGCTCCTCATCCTCTGGGGTATAGTTCCGTAGCTTCAGTTCTCTGTAAATGTAGAGACATATGAACATCTAATTTGCTGAAGAAAAAAAATTACAAGATGGACAACAGGTGATTCAACACATAGCGATAACAGCAGTATTGAGGAATACAAAATTCTGTGCATGGAGTACCGAAACGAACCAGCAGGAGGTAACGCATACCAGGGTATTGCTAGGGCTGACATGCTGCAGGTGGTGTAGCCAACTGCTATGTTTACTCTGGAACTGTCACAAGGAGAAATGATTGCCTTAAAAAAATGCTTTATAGAAACTCTGTTACTATGATCCACCTGTTGACCACCTTCATAGAGGATAACAACTGACAGCTGAGACTGATTTAAATGCTCTACGAATAGCTGAAAGGTTTAAAAATAAACATAGAAGCAAGAAAAGTCTATCCACATGTTCTGTGAAAATATTTCAGTGAAGGTACAGAATGCCAAAGTTGTTGAAGAGAGAGGGTTTTCGCTCTCCTCATGTCATTACCATGCAAAAGGGAAAATTCCCATCTTGAGAGGAGGAAACCTTGAAGATGATTCATAGCACACATCTCACTCAGAAATGAGGATTAAAAAATAAATACTATTCCAAAAAAGACAGTGTAGACATTATGATATGACCTGGGAAATGTGGAACAGCCCAAGATTTTAACCTTGTCTTAACAAAAAGTGCACACAGGTCTCAAACACAGCTTAACCTCTACCAGAGCAGTTGGTAGACATTCCAAAAATAAATCCACATAGTGCAATTTTTGCTGAAACAAACCAAGAAACTGAATCACAGCATTTTTTTTTTTTCTACACACAAAAGCTAAAAGCAACAGGAAATTCTGAAATCGAGGGCTGCAGTCTTTATTTATAGCTTTCAATAGAAGTGATGCAGAGTTCACGTGAATTCTGATTGTTCTGCTTTTGTTTACTTGCCTGAAACAGCTTAGGGTCTTAACTGATACTTTGATGGGCCATTTAATAAATAAATAAAAAAATAAATCCATAAATACAACTGCCTCCAATACCAAACCACCTATTCTTTCACTCGAGGGCAGTACTGATGGCCGTAATGTGCTTGGGGTTTTTTTTTTTTTTTTTAAACATCAACAAAAATGTAATGTCATGTAAAAGTTATGGCCTACATGACCATTAACAAATCTGCTCCCTAATACCTACAAGAACTGCACTCTCTACGCCAACCAGAACGCTACACACTTCCACCTCTGGCCCCTTCATGGGTCGCACGCATAAGAGGTCCAAAATCAAAAGGCCAGGGGTTCTCGGTTCTGGCTCCGGCTCCAATGGGGTGGAATCATCTCACTCAGAACTGCTGAATCCCACTTGGTGCTCAAGAAGGGTCTCAAAAAATCCATTTCAGACTCACTTCCTCATACATTTATTCATTTAGCTGATGCTTTTCTCCAAAGCGACTTAGAATGTTGAGGTATTTACAATTATTTACTCATTTATACAGATGGGTAATTTTACTGGAGCCATTAAGGATAAGTACCTTGCTCAAGGGCACTACAGCCGGAGGTGAGATTCAAACCTGCAACCTTTGGGTCGAAAGACAGAGGCTCTAACCACTACACTACCAGCTGTCCCCACAATCCTCCCAATCGACTTCTTAAATTTACATTATTTCCTTTGTGATACTGTATCCATACACACATACACACATTTCAGAACCGCTTGTCCCATACGGGGTCACGGGGAACCGGAGCCTAACCCGGCAACTCAGGGCGTAAGGCTGGAGGGGGAGGGGACACACCCAGGACGGGACGCCAGTCTGTCGCAAGGCACCCCAAGCGGGACTCGAACCCCAGACCTACCGGAGAGCAGGACTGTGGTCCAACCCACTGCGCCACCGCACCCCCTATGTATCCATACACATACTTTTATATTTCCTATGAAATGTATACGTTACTGCTCGTGCAATGCTATGGTTAGTACCAAATTTAATTTTTTTTTTTTTTTTAAAAACTCTCGACCATTTGTATGTGCAGCAGTGTATGCCAGTTTTAACAGTGGGATCAGACAGCCTGACTTTGAGAATCACGTTTCTATCAATGTTTTTCCATCTGTCTCATCTTTTTACTGAGTTGTATGTCGCTTTGGAAAAAGTGTCTGCTAAATGAATAAACGTAAATGAAAACAATGCCAAGTGCAATTCCCATTGCAGGAACAGAAACACAACACCTCTGTGGCATTACTGACACATGGTTCTGACTACTTCAGCAGGTACAAACAGTTGACACTGACAGGTTCCATGTGCAGTAGTCACACTAAGCCTTCTAGGGAACATCATTCATGGTGATGAAAAACTGCCCAAGATCCATCATCAGTAGTATCCTTTTACATGTTAAACACCGGACTCAATGCCAAATATCTTAGCAGTTAAAATGATATGGGACACACTGATTAAACTGTTCAGATTCCTTTAGCCAGTTCCTACTGATAATATGATACTATTAGTTCTGTGTATGAGGTATTTATTTAGTAATATGGAAAAAGGAAAAATGCCAGCCCTTGGCTCTGAGTTAGCAACATTACAAAACAACTGATTTTACCTTCAGATGCTACTTAACAAAAATAATTCACAATAGCATGAAATGCATTTAATAGCCTTTTTAGTAACCCTTAGCTGTAATCCATTATTATGCAGTGATTGAGTGATGAAGTCTTGGCCACAAAGCCAAGACTATCAGTCTCTCAGTGTTGGATTCTTCAATTTCCCTGTATTTATTTATTTATTTTTATTTTTTTTTTTACTTAAGTGAGTGCAAACGGGTCATCAGCCCACCTGTGTCTCTCCTCCACATACTCCTCCTCTCTCAGCATCCTCTTCTTGTCTGGCTCCTCATCCTCTGGACTGCTACCCTGGTAACGTAGAGGATCCAGTAAAAATGGAGTTAAAATCTCAAATGAGCGCATGGAAATTTCACTTCTCTATGAAACAGCTAACAAGAAAGGGAACTAGGGAAAAATATGGTTTCTACTATGGGGCACTTGACGGTTTTTTTAAACGCCCATAGGTGTTTGTGGCAACAGTTCTCACTCTAAATTCACAAGAAACTGCGAGTGATCGTTCAAACCTTTTTTTACTGTGCATAACTATTTTGCCTCTTAGAAACCAAAAATAACCTTCAGGTAACTGCTGGAATTTTGTTGCTCTCCTTTGAACAATACCCATCAGAATGGTATGCCCTTTTTCAGTTCAATACTACTACATGACAGACAGGCCGACAGTAATAGCAGCTCCAATTCGAACCACATCAGAATAACAGCGTATGAAACCTATCAAAGCTTCTCCTACTCCATCTAAAGGCATACAGTTTAAGATGGCATACGATTCCTCTTGCTTAAAGTGTTGCTATTACTGTGATTTATTATTTTGCCTACAGCACCTGTGACCACTCAAACAACGGGGGGCTCACAATGGCACAAAAGATTTGGCTGCACTTGCTAGTACCAGAGAGAAGAAAAAAACAGCAATGACAGTATGATAAACTATGATGATGAGTGCTTGAACAGGAAAGGATTTTTCCTGACATGTAACCAGTAAACACTGTTAAATATCTACTCTTCAAAAGTAGAGAAAATAACAAAATTTCAGCATTGGTTACATTTCTTTGCTGTCTTGCTGGCAGATAGAAAGCAAGCTTCATTACAGGGGCTGTCACTGATCCCATAATACATTCTGAACATGAAAAATTAAGTTCAGCTTCATGCCAAAAACCCTTCAGCAGTTCCAAGCACTGAAAAGACAAGCTAGATGAAAGATGGTATTTAATATAAACAGGACATTCTCATTTATCATTGACCGTATTTCACATTTCACCAGTCCTCAGAGTAGCAAGCTTAACAAACAAACAACAATCTGTAAAAGCAAGGAGGAACTGCTCCATCGAAATTCAGACCTGTAGAACAAGCTGAACAGATGGAACGGGAAATGATTCACAGAGGAGAAGCCAAAACAACCTACAGAACCCACTCGGCTTTCCAGTACTACCATCGTTCATAATGGCAACGTGCAGCACTGCTGTTGCACAACAACCGGCGTGCGTGCGTGAGTGTGTGTGCGCGACAGTGTTAATGATTTGTAAACAGGTTGCATTTGGTGGGTAAAAACAGCTGCCAAGGTCAGAAAAAGGTTAAAGGAACCAAACAAGGCTTCAGTGATATCAGAAAAGCAATCCCAGTAAAGGGTTGAGGCAAGAGCTCTGACTGCAACCCAGCCCTGCTCTTTCCTGGTGAGATTTCCGCTCCACCTGCCAGAACAATACAAAAAACATGGCTGTTCTTCAAACGCGCCACAGTAACAAAGTAACCAGGCACTTCAGGAATGTCAACAGCTGTTTATAAATCTTAGAAACCCCCTCACCCACATCCCACACCACCCAATGTATTCTGTATTATAAAACAGCACTTCTAACCCCATAGCTAAGCAGCAGAGCAGGGAAACTACTGCCTTTCTGTTCACTTACAACCATTGACAGGTTAGGAGGATGGAAAGACACACACACACACACACACACACACACACACACACACACTTGAAAAAGTTAAAAAAAAAAAAAAAAATTCCAGTACTGTTTAGATGGTTGTTTAATAATTAAGTTCCTGTGCTGTGCAATACATTGTATTATACAACTGACACTACAAAAACCAAGCTCAAACTGGGCAGCAAGTCTTGGGGTCTTAGGGCTGTCATCTCTGGAGATCTGAAGTTTGAATTCCCACTCCTACTGCAGTGTAGTACCCTTATGGTACTAACTCCCGAAAATTAATCAAATGCTTAACAAACCTTAGCTAGCTACTAGCTTAGCTAACGCGGGCTGCCACACACACAGTCAGTCAGCACAGCAGGCCGTGAACTTCACCTCCTGCCGGAGTTTCTTTCCGACGGCTGAAATGTGTTCCTAAATTAATGTGAAACATTAATATGAAACTCACGTGAAGCTGTTTGTTTCGAAGAGCCTTCAGCCTCTCCTTCCTCTTCAGCGCCTGCTCCTGCATGGAGCCCACGGTCGATTCCATCTCCTTGCTTTCACTTTGGCGCCGCGCTACAGGCCCAACTAAGCGATACAAGCAACGATGCAGGCAGAAAGACGATCGCCGAGCACATCGATGCGGACCCCCCTGGGAGCATTTGTTACGTTACCGTAACAAAAGGCCGAGAAATTTTAGAATTATATTGAATCACAAAAAGAATACTGTCAGAACCTTTCTGTTAGGGATAGTTAAACATGAAATTTTCACTTTTCCTTTTACCAGTCCTCTTTATTCCCTGAACCAGGTTGTTTTCTAAGATCATGCTTTTTTTAGTTTCCATCCCAATGTCTTGTACTTTTTCATGCTATTGTTATTTTTATTAACTATAACACCATCAAGAAGTCCAATATGTTAGCTGAAAAAAACAATATAGGGTTTGATTGACCTACTGTAGTAAGCTAAATACAGCCAGCAAGATAAGGCCAGTTTTTTCAAATAAACAGTAGTCACTGGAACTACATTTGAAATAATATCATTAGCTATTACTAAAAAGTAGAAAATATAAGACTATGTAATCTGGGCTACATAGTTAAAATGAGATTTTTAGAAAATATAACACTTACATTGACTGTTTTGTCAACCAATACATTCTGTGCTGTTGAGAATTTCAGCTTGATGAATACCTTATTTCTGTGTACCCTTAAAACACATTTTATAAAATCTTGAGTATTTGGGATAATTGCATAACAATTTTCAACCTTTCAATAAAGAAGACAGTGCTGAGCATCCACAAAATTTCTGCCACTTTCAGCAAATAACTCCAGTTGAACACCTGAAGATGCAAATAGAGATACTGTATATACACAAAAAAATCTGAAAAAAACACACACAATCACACACACGCACTCTCGTGCTCCTAGTCATGAATATAAGGACAGAAATAGGAGAACAGAGGTCCACAGAGCTCTTGGCTCAGCCTGGTGTGGAATGTAGGCCGTTGCTATGACAATACAACTGCCAGGAGGTCCATTCTGCACATCCTCCTCTTGACCAGCACACAAAAAAACACAGAATTAAGTCAGCGATGGGCCAACACAAACTCTTATGACACATGAAAGTGTAACACGCCCCACAGATTAGAGATTGTCTACATCTTATAAATTACTATTTATTCATTTAGCTAATGCTTTATTATAAAGCAACTTACAATGTTGGTTTTTTTATACTAGAGATTTAAAATTATTTGCCCAGTCATGCAGGTGGTTAATTTTGTATTATCAGTTCAGGAAAAGTACCTTCCTCAAGGGTAACATAGCAAGAGTAGGGGTTTGAACCTAGGGTTTTCAACTACAAAGTGAAATCTTACATCACTGTGCTACCTGCTGTCTCCAAAAACTCCACTAAAAAACATAGCTGAAAATACAGCTTTTTCAGGTAATTAGTCTGATTTGTTTGTTAATCCAAAATCACTTTTTCCACTAAGTCACAGTTAATAAAATCTTAATAATACAAACTTTCCTCAATTTATTCGCTGGTTATTTTCTGCATAAGCCTCGGAAAAACCTGCAGTGCTGCTTATTAAAAAGAAAATAAAAGTATATCTAAAGTTCTTTCAAAAAGCACCTAAAAGTCTTTCAAGACTTCTGGAAGAACGTTCTATGGATGATGAATCAAAAGCAGAAATTTTGGGAAACAAAATATAAAACCAAAATGTCATATTTGGTTTTCTTCAGAGTAAAAACCTCCAACCAACAGTAAAACATGGTGGTGACAGTGTGATAGTCTGGGGATGTTTTACTGTCATAGTACTTGGGTGCATTCATTGAAAGAACCACGAATTCCTCTTTGTATCACCGAATTGTAAAAGAGTATTTCAGACCATTAGTCTTGAAATGCAGCTGGGTCATGCAGCAAGACAATGATCCTAAATATATATGCAAGTCAATACAAAAACAGATTTAAAAAATGTAATGCTGGCCAATTCATCCAAAAAACATGTGCAATGTTCCTCACTTTCCTAGCCATCAAGAGACAGGAGCTGTAAAAACTATGGAAGCAAGTTGAACCAAGTTGTAATAACTGTACAGGGCAAGCTCTCTCTCAGGTGACTAACTAAATACGATCATCTTGGAAAATCTTACAGAAATTATTATTAAGCCACTATTTCCTTCAGAAGTAAAAGCAGTATAAGTAATAATAAGTATAAGTATAACTTAGCAGTGGTGTTCACAATCACTTGCTCAATACCCAAAAACTGTCACCTTCTCATGGTGTCGCTGGAACTGAACAATGAGGTAATGAAACAGTGCGAATGTGAGACTAGAGCTGCAGCCAGTGAACTTTCATATATTTTTTCATCTTTCATATATTTTTTATATTCTTTCATCCTGAGCAGCTGCATCACTGCCTGGTTCGGAAAATGCAGCATTTTGGATGACATGACCCTGCAGTGGCGGATAGTGAGGACAGCTGAGAAGATCATCGGGGTCTCTCTTCCCTCCATCACAGACATTTACACCACATGCTGCGTCCGCAAAGCCACCAGCATTGCAGACGACCCCACGCACCCGTCACACAAACTCTTCGCCCTCCTGCCATCTGGAAAAAGGTACCGAAGCATTCGGGCCCATACAGCCAGACTGTGTAACAGTTTCTTCTCCCAAGCCATCAGACTCCTCTACACCCAAGGACTGAACTGACACCAACCCACACACACATACACATGTATGCATGCATGCATGCATGTATACACACACACACACACACACACACACTCTCTCTCTCTCTCTCTCTCTCTCTCTCTCTCTCTCTCTCTCTCTCTCTCTCTCTCTCTCTCTCTCTCTCCAATGAACACCATTCCATTCCCTTTGTAATTTTTTTGCAATTATGTTTACATTTTACAGCATTTATTATTGTATTGTAATATACTGTTTTTTATTGTCTATAATATATTATAATAAATTTTTTATATGTAGCACCATGGTCTTGGAGGAACGTTGTTTCACTTCACTGTATACTGTACCAGCTGGTTGAAATGACAATAAAGCCACTTTGACTTTTGACTTTGACTCATCTGTACTGTACCTACATTTGTGTCCATGTTTTTTAACACGAGTATAAATGTTTATTGTTTGTGTTTTTTTTCTTCTCCCATTTAAGAACAATATGCCATTGGTAGTGAAACAGACTATATGTCCTGTTCCGGTGATGTGGGGTGGGATTGTTGTTGCTCTGTTCAGTGTAATACAGGTAATTTCAGGGAGGGCACTGAAACTAAAATCCTCCTGCTTGGCTAAGACCCTGATCTCTACAGTCTATAGATCATTGCTCATATGACAGGACACTGCTGGAGACTTTTGTATCAGAAAAACTGTTGGTTTTTCAGGTGTCACATGGCCCCTTCAAACATCGAGACATCCATTTGTCTTTTCTCTATGTAGATGCATTGGTTCCAAATGTGTCTTATAAATGAAAATCAGTTTTCTAACTGTGCAAAAAAAAAACAAGTAATTACTCTTCAGAATGGAGCTGCTTGTCAACTGCAGGTGACTTATGTGAAGAAGCATCACAGTGACAATTACTTACGCAAGATTCCTGCTGGGAAGCTGTCTCCTCTCTCCTTCTTAGCTGGAGCAGCAATCATTAGTATCAGAAGCTGTTGTTCTTTCAAGCTCTAATGCACCCCAGCTCAACATAATGCGCCGATACTTGTTAATGAAGAAAAACATAAACAGGTATTATAAAACTTGTTTATGTACCATTTTGTTATGAGTCCCCTCAATGAAACAGTTGAAAGGATTGGAACCCTTTTATCTGTAACCCCCATGTATATAAAAGTCATACTATCCTAATACTCCTACTATTTTCAATATTTACTGTATTTGCCTTGATAATTACACACACACACACCGTCCGAAACCGCTTGTCCCATACGGGTTCATGGCGAACCGGAGCCTAACCTGGCAACACAGAGCGTAAGACTGGAGGAGCAGGGGACACACCCAGGACGGGACGCCAGTCCGTCGCAAGGCACCCCAAGTGGGACTCGAACCCCAGACCCACCAGAGAGCAAGACCTGGTCCAACCCACTTCACCACCGCACCTCCCACTTTTGATAATTACTGTCAAACAAATATTTTTACACATCTGATTCTTGAGTTAATTATTCTTTGCCTGCCTTAAGTGTCCAGTAAGCTCTGCATTGTTTCGATTAAAACAGATCTTTGTTTAGAAAAAAGTAAAATACACATTTTTCCAGTTACCCATCATCATCTTTGCACTTTTATAACTGATATGGCCTGCTGGTGAGCTTCATTTCCTTCGTGCAGCCCGAAGGCTAAGCAGTTCTTTACATGTTTATCTTCAAAAGGGATTTATAAGTCTATGCAATTTCACTCACAAATACATCACTGCTGGAGACTGCAGCGGAACACAAGATGTGTCAGTCTGGAAACTGTGCAGTGCACACTTTTGGCCAGGTGACCGGCCAAGCCCAGTCCTCTTGGAAAATCTCTGAGAAATTATTATTAAAGCACTTGATCTCTATCAGCAGCGTATTAAATTGTATGTTTCTGTGGCTTATTTCTTAGCTAAAGACAGGTTTAGATAAGGGCACCGAGGGACCCTACCTTTTGTCATCCATCTAAATCATACCTTAAATTATATTTACAAGGGAGGCAGCTTAGCCAGAAGTCTTTCCCTGAACTAAAAGAGAGCTCCCTGTTTAAATCTGTTTAAACCATGAGCATTATAATTTTTTTAGAATTTATTTCCACTGCTTTCGCTAGATAAAACCTCTGTTTAGTTGATTTGTGTCTGAACAGAGGGGAAAGCTCTGTCTTGTTAAAAGAAATTGTTTACAGCACAGGCCTTGATACACAGACTGGAATGTGGGCTGAGAATTATAGACAGGACGCAGAATGTGAGACAAAAACTCTATACACAAAACCTGCAGTAATGAGAACAAATTTATAATATTCAACACATTTCAGCATCTATGTATCTACCTGTCTCAAGTTTACGGAGCCACTAGATACATTTTCACATGATGCAGATGCATTTTTTCCTGTTGTTTAGTGCCCACATTATTTTTAGTGCAGACCTTTTCGGTTTTAGAGGAATTTGCAGTGTGGGCAAAATTATCCTGGTTAAAACATCAGATTTCAGATGTCTATTTCTACTTCTTGCACCTGAGAATTCTAAAAAAAAAAAAAAAAGAACACATTGATTTTGCTACCACTAACAAGACACATTTACCTTGTTTGCAAGATGCTAAGGTTTTCCACACATTCTGTTTGTTTTGAGTGCCAGCAACTGATTAGTTACTTAGTTATTCATTAGCTGGTGCTTTTCTTCAAAGTAATTTAGAATTATTTATGTAATTTTTACTAGAGTAATCTATGTAAGCACCTTCTTTAGGTACAACAGCAGGGAGTGGGGTTCGCTTGCAGGTAAGACATGCCTCTGACCACTACGCTACCCAGTGGCCACTGGACATACAGTGATTGTATGAGAAAGTGCAGAAGGAAGGGCAGTCGATGAGCTGATGGAGGAGCGCAAAAGAGTCAGGGGTCAGAGTGACTGGGCCAAACGAGCACACGCTAACTTCTCAAAATGGAAGACTGTGTCTTTAAGGCTGTTCAACCTGTGTGTGCTCTGCTTGTTTGTCAGAAGGTCAAAGTAGAAGGACCTGTGGAGTTTCGGTTTGATTTTCTTTAAGGCCACTGGTGACACCCGTTCACTCGGACCTGGTTCGCCCACTTTGGAGCGGGTCATTCTCAACAGATCCGACCACTGGTCTCGTGCTGGAGCACGAGGGCGGTCTCTCGCTCTCTCTCTTCTTCGCGCAACGGAACCTGTTCTTCACTAACCTGTCCGTACATGCATGCGCATGCACGGAGGCAGGCTCGTGACTGGAGCTCGTCTCGCGGGCGCGCTTAATGTACAAATGTTTTGTCCTTTAAGGCACCCCGGCCTCCTGCTATCGCACTCGACTCTGTGTGCGGACTGCTATATTTAGTCGTCTTTTTCTTCTTCTTCTTCTTCTCCCCCCCGCCGCCCTAATCTTGTTTCCATACACCAACACTTTATCTGATGACTTCGGGGAGGCAGCGGAGCTAATGGCCGGGCGGGCGCGCGCGGCGGGACGTGCGCTGGCTCGAGCGCGGTGAGCGAAACCCTCGGCGAGCGAGCAAACAGACGGAGAGACAAACAACCAAAAAAAGCGTGTAAATGAGGGAGAGGTGAGGTGTTTTTGAAAGGCGCTGGAGTGGAGAAGAATGGCTTCCAAGGAGCGGCTGTACGAGCTGTGGATGTTGTACTACACCAAGGTGAGCGCGCGCGCGCGCACACACACCTGTTCGAGTCGCATGCGGCACTGCCCCGCGCGCGGCTTTATTTTCACTGCGTTTAGACAGAGTATTGTCCTTTACCAACCAAGCTCCGACGAATCTGCGGAGTCTATGTGTGTGTTTGAGGAAGTGATGTTCGCAGAGTAGCGAAATGCACCACTTCAGGAATGTGCGCGGAACACACACCGCCGGTTTCATAAATGTTTTCCTGCTCGTGTTGCCCGGGACACTGAGCCTCAGTCTGAGGTAAACGTGACAGGTACCATAGTATTCTGTTTCGAAGCGAGCTGGTTGGTCTAAGAAGTAAAACTAGTCAAGTAAGAAGTCAGACCGACTGACTATGTAAACTAAACTACCTGTTTGACCCAGGGCACTTCCTCGTCTATTCCACACAGATCTGGCGAGCATCTCCCAAAAAAAGAGAAATAACTAAATAAAATCAATAAGTGCAAGTTACACTACGGGTTTCGTAGCAGAAAGCCGGGAGTCGGCTGCTTTGCGCGTCATGATCATGCTGGTTTTGCTCCGACAACAGCTGAGCTATCAGTAATAATAATAATAACAACGTGCGGGAAGTGCCCGTTTACAGTGTGCAAACTTATTTGCTGGCCTTGCGGCCGCATTCTTGCTGAAAAAGTGCACCGCTGCGCTAATAATGCGCCGTTTTTAGAGGAATTGTGGCGCAAAGAGCTCGTAGAGCGGGGAGGGTCGAGCGCGCGGCGAGGGCGGCGGCGGCGCGTGCCGCCCTTATCGGAGATAGTGCGCCTTGTTCCCATGTCCCTCGCGCCGCCAGCGGGTGCTGCCCTCGTGGTTTCCCCTTTCTTGGTGGCAGCAGGCTGACACCCATGATGCGGATGGGTGGCTTTTATGGTAACTGATATGTGTTTTGGACTTAGCCGTATACATAAATAAAAAATGGTGCACGTGAGGGAGGTGAATGAGATATGTGATATTTGGCCGCCCTGCTGTCTGTGTGTGTGTTTGTGTGTGTGAGAGAGAGAGAAATGGTGCTATGGAAACGAGGGACAGCAGGTGCAGTTGCCCACCCAGCATCCCTAGTGAAGTTTTAATTTGTAACTCTGCTGGAAAAAGATACTTAACATTTTGCACATTGGTTACTCTTTGGAAAATCCCCTAGCTCCCTTCTTTAAAAGCTGTATTAAGTAAAGAGGAAATGTCAATGTGTGTATCAGGACAGGCTTCTTTGGGTTTTTGCATTGCCTTCCTCTAAGCAGTGTATCATTGCAGTGCTGACTCTGGGTTTCTTGTGGGCCTCGGGGGGTGTGAGTGAGCGGAGGTACTAGTTCAGAGGTCAAGGTGGGTGCCGATGTTTGTGACACTGCAGGCGAAAACTGGGGCGTTATGGTCTGACCGGCCTTGTATGGGTGTGCCCGCGTGGAGTCCGCCTCCCGTGCCAGGTTTTCACAGTCCCTTCGTGACTTGGCAAGCAGAAGACGAGATGGTCATCGTGCAGAGGGAAGACGGTTCAGCCGTGTCCTTTGTCCACCTGTGCTGTGTGTTGACCCTGGATGTCATGGATGGGTGACGGAGGGGTTAACTCGAGCCACAGGAAGGCAGACAGACCTGTTCTTCTGACCTGTTTTGGCAAGCAGGAGTAAATTCTGCCCCCCGCCCATTGCCGTTCACATTGTGGTCCACCCACGCACCGCACCGCTTGTTTTCCAGTGTGTGTGAATGTTGTAGTGTCAGTATTTTTTTCGGTGGTGTTTTTGAGTTTTTTTTTTTTTTCCTCCTCCTCTTTCATTGTCTTCTAGTGTGTGATAACAGCTGATTGTGTGTCAACAAGGGTTGTATATGGTGTCACCCCAACTTTTATTTGTATTTAGTGGGAGTCCAACAACAAGCACTGAAAAGGTGGAATTAGTGAAGAAACCAGCACGGTAAATTAAGTTTTTGATCCTCCAGTGACCCCACAATGCCAAATATCTTGGTGTGTGCATACACGCTGGTCGAGTAATTTCTTGGGAGCTGTCATGGACTATTCTGAAATGTACAATTTCTGAACTGGCTTTCACTACCGTGATTCCGGCTAGTCTCCATATAAGACCCGTTCAGACGTAACTAGTTCAGATGTATTTGCTACCTGTATTCTCTACAGAAAGTGTGGACTGAGATTTTCTACCTAAATGTAGCGAATGTGGTCTTGCTGTTTCAAAGAAGAAATATTTGGTGCACATTTAGGTAGTTATAAAATTTCAACTGAAAATGTGAGTTATGAAGTACAGCATACATTGTCTTCTAAGTACTTACTGTAAAAATAAACTCAGCGCTAGACTATCTCGCTTAAAATTAGAGCACAATCTCTTAGACCAATTGTTGCTATGGCTCTCAGGGGTCTGGATTTTGTAAATTTAGAAAAAAAAAAAAAAAAAAAACTTGTGCCCTTAGGCTGACTTCATGAACGCTGTGTTCGGTAGGCACAGATAACGTTTCCCGTCTTGCGTGTTGCTGAGAACGTCAAATCAAAGTGCTTGCAGTCTGCCAAGTTACAAGGAGAGATTGGCTCAGTGACCTGCTAAAGGTCACCTTAATGTGGAAAACGGGATCTTAACCAGGAACGTCACCCAAGGCTTTAAAAGTTGTCTTGCCCTGCTTTGTTTGGTTCACAGTGACTCAGGCTTTCCAAGGGCTTTTAATGCACTGACTTGCATTATTGAGGTGTTCAGACATGATGCCGATTGCTACACCAGCAGCCCTCCTCAACCTGTCAGGAAATACATGGTTTTAATGTTTCATTCCTGCATTTACATGTATTCATTTAGCACAGGTTTTTTTTCTCCAGTGTACAGTTACTAGTGTTTAACTGATGTCCTTTTTCCAGTATGATTTGCATTGCTAGGTGTCTAATTTAAAAATAACTACATTAATTTGCCCATTTATACATTTGACAGTATCATTCACTCTGTCACAAATTCAGAACACACACACACACACTTTGCAATTTAGAGTCACCAATTTGCCTTAAATGCACATCTTTGCACTGTGGGAGGAAACTGGAAGAAACTCACAAGAATGTAGTATGTGAACATTCATACTCTTCACACTGAACCAGATTCAAATCTACTTCTGAACTCGCCTCCAAGGAGTTATGAGGCACCGGCACTACCTGCTGTGCTGTCGTACTTCCTGCCACCCAAGTGACTTGCTGACATATTCAGTTTGTCTATGCTTAAATGATGATGTAGAAAAACTATGAACATCTTGTGGATGTATATAGGACATGACACTGAGGGCAAAAAGCTGCTTGTTTTAGGCCTATGGTTAATATTGATGCTGCATTATGGTAATTGTCTTGATGCATAAATTTTCATATGCAAGAACAGAACACTAAGAGCTGCATTATATTTTGCCCTGAATATTGTAAAGGAGAAGGGGGGTGCGGTGGCGCAGTGGGTTGGACCACGGTCCTGCTCTCCAGTGGGTCTGGGGTTCGAGTCCTACTTGGGGTGCCTTGCGACGGACTGGCGTCCTGTCCTGGGTGTGTCCCCTCCCCCTCTGGCCTTGCGCCCTGTGTTGCCGGGTAGGCTCCGGTTCCCCGTGACCCTGTATGGGACAAGCGGTTCTGAAAATGTGTGTGTGTGTGTATTGTAAAGGAGGAGGCCGACACCCATGTTCGGTGTAACCATGGAAGTTTCTAGTGTTTGTTGCATCACAGTGGGTTTGACCGGTAAATGTTTTGTGTGTAAATAGATCTAGGTTTGCAAACGTTCAGAAGCTCATAGAGGTACTACGTTATCCAGGGATGTGCAGCACCACGCGATGTCACTCATAGCCCTGTGTTTTGTATGGACTGCAGCCTTTCCATAGTTAACACTGCTGGGGCACCACCAGTGTATTAAGGATGTTTAGGTGACCGCTACACCGCAGGCACATGGTTCAAAAATGGTCTCAAGCAATTTGCAAATGTCTGAGATTAGACCCGTAGGCAGTAGTAACAGATTTACCGTCCCATGCAGTTGACAGTACTGTACGTAGTTTTTCGAGGTGTGGCCCAGACTGTGAAAACCAAGAAATGTCAACTGGATTTTTGAGATTTCTGCAATTGAGTAACAATGATCATTCTCAAAGGATCTTTCTAAAGCTCCCTTTTAGGAGGGTGGTAATGCATGATGGTCCACTCCCTTTTTTGACTGCTCACTAGGTGCAGCAAGGTCTCTTTTGTCTGTATTTCCACAAGGCTTGGGTTTGATTTGTTCCAAACAGTCTGTGAAAGCAAGTCAGTAATGTTCGTGCTACTTTTAAGTGTCTTTAAAGTTTTAAGGTGCTGTTGGGACTCTTCCTTGAATTACTGATATTTTCAGTATTTTTTTTTTTTTATTAAGCTAACATTACAATTTCAGCATTTCTGAAATTTAGTTTTTTTTTTAATTTTATTTTATTTATTTATTTAAAAGCTCAATTTCACTCATTTGTGGCTGTGAGTGGTGGGAATAGGAAATGTGAAAATTAAAGCATGCCTCTGCAAAGGCTGCTATTTTTACCTTTAATGAGAATGTGTAGTAAGGTGGGAAATTAATGGTACATCCCCAGGCGTCTAGGGGTAGCCAGGGTGTAACGTCAACAAAATCAAGAACCAAGTGTGGTAAGTGCAGTCTTTTACTCTTCCAACTGGTGTTTGACTATTTACAAAATCACAAAGGCACTTCCTAGGGGAAAAAGGAAGTAAGACAACACCGGAGCAAGGAACTTAGAAAATGCAAACCAGACTATTGCAAGTTGGACAACTCTAATGGCAGAAAACAAAAACAAGAGGGTCTTCAGTGTCTGAGGCTGTAACTAACCAACTCTACCTGCCAGTAACCTGAAGTACAAGGAATGGCACTTACCTCTTCCCTGGTGTATCTAGACTGGTTGGCAAAACCTATGTGTTGGATATGTAGAGTGTGTGACATGCTTACCTGTTCTTCCTCCCCAAGATGACACCACAAAGCCAATAAAGAACTAATTGTCACAATTTGTCACAGTACACGGACTAAATAGATGTCAGGGAGCAAACGCACACAAGCAAGTCATCGGTCAAATGCAAGAAACATGAGACAAGTCTGGGGTTCGCTGGGCAAATGGTGGGGTTATTAAAGTGGTCGAAACTGCAGGTTATTCCTCCGCATGGAGGAAGTGATGGGCTGTTTTAGAACTAGACTACTCAGTATACTTTTGAAGCAAAAATAAAGACTGCTTTTATGGTATTGTAAATTTGTAGTTACCTTGAGTACTCTTGCAGTTCATGCAAATGATTTCTGGAACAAAGCAGTTGTGCAAAGCAGCAAAGGAAAATATGGTGATGCTGTATCTCTATACTATCAGCGCGGTGCAACTTTTTGTTACTTAAAGCTTATTCGAAACAACATAGATCTACAAATGATGAATAAACAAATCTAAACCAGATGCTTTATATTTATTCATTTAGCAGACACTTTTTCTCCAAAGCGATGTACATATCATAGAGAAGATGCCAGAGTCCATGAGGGATATCTTCTAGACAAAATGTAACATTTAGTGCTTTGCACTCATTGCCGAACTAAAACATCAGAAGCAACAGTATATGCTTTCCTTTACTTAATAACTGATGCTTGAATGAACCCAGCACATAAAAGTATTTATTTCTGAACTTATCTGTCTGCTTAGTATTACATTCTCAGAATTTTTTTTGAAAAAGTATCTAGTATTTATTGCATGTAGCTGCCCCCTGGCTGTTACGGTACAACATAGCATACAGTTCTTCATCACAATTTAATTGGCAGTGATTTATATTTGAAGTTGAGGGAAAGGAAACGTAATCGGTGTCAGCAATCCTGCACAGTTTGCCATTATTATGTGCATGTCGTAGCGCTACATCTCACAGGTGTGTCCTCCGACTAACTGTCTGAACAAGGAATGAAGGATTACGTGCTGTGATGCAAGACTTCACGAGACCGGATCCTGGGGCAAACAAGCATTCGCAACGAACAAAGTTGTCCCTCGATGCAGCAAGGTGACTCGATCACCTCCACATCTAGAGTACCATGTTTACACTTTGTGCTGAATCAGCGCCGGCTGTGCTCTGGAGCCTGAAATTTCACAATGTTGCATTCACGGTTGTCATTCGTTGTGGTGACTGTGCGAGTTACCAGTCAAGCCCTAGGTAAATGTATAAGCTTTTCAGGAGTAGTTTCAGTATGAAAGCAGGGTTATTTTCAATGTAGCCTATAAATATTTGATAGTGCTGTACTTGTAAACAGCTACTTGATTTGCTTGTAAAATAGTGACCTTTTGAATACCCTCAGCCTTTAACTTTTGAAGGTACAGGGTGGGGTGACTTTTGTCATAGTATAAGTGTGTGTATGTTATGTATAAATGTTATTTGTAGTGCATACTATGGCCAGTTCAGTTCTGCATTTTCTGTGGCTATATGTGTACTTTACCATATGCAAATAATATGTATGAAGGTTTCTAAATAGTTATAATCACCCCCCCCCCCCCCCCCCCTTTTTTTTTTTTTAGGCCTCAGCTAAAAACATTAAGTTTTTTTTTTTTTAGTAGTTTTGTTTTTTCCTTTTGGTTCCAAGGGCTGATAAAGCTCCAGGAGAGGCACTAAAAACCTTGTATTCAAATGAGCGTTTTGTGTGCACTATGCAAAGTGGAGGGCTTGCTGCCCAGGCTGGATATATGTGTTTCGGGGGGGGTGTGATTGAGCTTGGCTAAGGACTGCAGTTGGTCTCAGCAGTGCTATAGGGCTTTCCCTACTGACTGGAGCCCCACCGTGCATCAACGCTCTGTGAACAGGTGGCGGCGCTCATACTGCCCACATCTCCAACAAACCACTTCCTCCTCAATCTGCTTTGCAACACTTCCGCTTGGGGCCCTCAGTCCTAGCTGATGCTCGACTGGGAGCAACCTGTTCCGTTTAGCGAAACGGTTGAGAAAGCCAGTCGTGGAAACTGTACAGCAGTGCTGATGCTGTAATGTAAAACAGGGCAGTTCAATACAATACCTGTCTGTACAGTGTCTGCTGTATGGCCGTTACTCTGTTTCCATGGGTGGAAACATGATGTGTCTGTGAGTTCTGAAAAATAAACTTTACTTGGCCATCCAGTGATATTGCATCCCTTTTGTGTGGTACACATTGCTGGGAAAGCGAGCAATCGATATCATTCACTCATTCAAATGTTTTACTCATGCAGCTATGTAATGCCAGTTTGACAACTGGACTGGTATAATGTACTATACAGCTGCCTTTACTATGGTAAATAGGTTCCTGCCATCAACAGGGATCTTTCTGTCAGTGGCATTTCTACAATTACATTTATTCATTTAGCAGGTGCTTTTTTTTTCCATTTAGCATTTAGGTGACACCATTTCACCCACAGTGACATAAAACGGGTGGTACACTACGGTGAGTCATTTCTTTATACACCAGAACAACACACACACTCATGGCCGATCTGGAGTCCTCTATTCACTTAACACGTCTTTGGACTGTGGGGGTCGGGGGGCAGAGTACTTCGAGGAAACTCAGGCTTCTCAAAGACCGAGCAGGGATCGAACCCATGTCCTGTCACACCACCCAGGCGCTGCAAGACAGCGTGCTGCGCCACCATGCTCCTCCGTTACTAACTGTTGATGAGTGTTGCTCGGTGGTGCTGCCCGTATGCACGTGACAAATGATCACACTCCTCTAGCGATGCCCTGGCAGGAATGTTTTCCTGTTTAAGGATCTGAAAGGTTCAATTGACATTCAACGTGTCTTTTGCCTCCTCGTACTCGTGTGGTGGTGCAAGCAGGGCATCCATGACATTAGCCCCATTCCTATCTCGCAATGACTTCTTTGTCACTCATTACTGTTAAGGGTGTGTATCCTTTCTGGTGGAATGTTGTCTCCTTCCGAATATTGTGACCTTCCGTGTCTTGATGAACGCGGTCATAAACTGCTTTTGTGCTCCAGATCAAGTACTGCTCCAGCGTTGAGGTAACGGAGGGCTTGTCTGATTAATTTAGCTTTCTTTATTGATACCTGTTTAATAATGAGGGTCCCAGGTGTGCTGGTTCGACCCATGCTGTTGCAGTCAAAGGGCCTGGGTTCAAATCCTCGCTCCTGCTGTAGTATCCTTGATCAAGGTTCTTATCCCAAATTTTACTCAAGCAAAAATTACCCAGCTGTATAAATTTAACAAAGTCTCTTTCGAGAAAAACATCAGCTAAATAATGGTGGTAATAGTCTTTTATGTAATCTTTCTGAATTTACGGGAGTGCAAGATGAAAGTAAAGGGCTTGCTAAAACTGAGATGCCGATCTTCCAGAAGGCAAGAAACTCTCTTTATTTCTGCTTTCTGACTTGCATGTTTAAAAGGTTGTTTTTTTTTTTTCTTTGTTTTTGAAGCTAGTGGCAGGAGAACAAAGGCTTGAAGCTTGTTCTGTTCTCTTTTTCAGAACAAAGTTTCTTCATAGTTCCTAGATGACCACTCCTTGGCCTTTCCTAGTGTCCTACAGCACATTTCTGAGCAGTTATCCAGTGATGGAGTAGTACGTGTTGGCATTGTTCCTACGGGTTTGTACAGAGCATTTCAGCACCAGCATCTATGTCACATTTCTTGTCGGCGCTCTGGAAAAATACTAGTCAAACCTGTCACAAGATGGGCACAGCAAAGGAACTGACTGAGTGGAAGTGCAGCTTTTGCTGTTCAAGGTCTAAAAACCTGTCAATATCAGCAGCTTTGGGTGGGTCTGTATTAGTTCCAGTATCTTTGGGGAAAAACACTTTAAATAGTTGTGAGTCATGGACAAGTTAAATTTATTTTTACATATCAAATATTAAAAACATGTATATTCAATTTTAATTCAGTTTAGTCATCCATCATGACTAAAATCTTAAAAAAAAAAAAAAAGAAAAAAGTGAAGCTTTGATTTATGGGTACCAGTCCAATGTATAACAGGTCAAGTGTGTTCTGGGAATTATGACTCAAACAGGCTGCCTTCTTTGGGGGTGTGACTGTTCCCCATTGCTGAAGGCACATTGCTTTTCATGTTTCATCTTTTTTTCCCCCTCCAACTAAACTGCAGTTCTTCCTTTTTTAAATTGTTTCACTCACATTTGAATGTTTGTTACCAACTGTTACAGAGCAATATCTACACTGTTGTCTTTTTAGCAATATTCATGTTAAAAAGTTAAATGCTTTCATAGTTTTAATAAGTGATCACTCCCAAATCGTTGAAAAACCAAAGATGTACTTGCTCTTATTCTTCCCTTTCATCTTTGATACAGTAAACACCTTCCAGCTATAATTGTTTTGGCAAAATTCATAGTGTTTCATTCTTCCATTACTGTGCAGTTCAGTGCTTTACTAGTATAGAGTTTTCATGCGGAAAACGAGAAGTTGCGATTGCCTTGTTCATCGCAAGTGTTATGTAGTGACGGGTGAAGTTACGAGGTGTCGGAAACACGACTTTGTCGTCACGTTAAATATTGTTTCGTTCCTCGGACTTGAGCCATTTACATATTCACCCAGAAGTGTGTGGGAGTGTGTGATGTAAGCCGCCCCTTGACAGCAAAGTGCCGAACTGGGTCACTGAAAAAGAATTCACTGTTGGGGGAAATTGAGCAGCAGGTAGTATCATGGTGAAGTACAAAGACTGCTAACCTGGAGCCGCTTGATTCACATCCCAATTAGGGCGTAGGTTAACCGTTTTTGTGCGATGAACCTTTTTTGGCAATTTGGTGAAGCCTATGACTCCTCAGAATAACATTTAAATGAATAAAATGCACAGGATTACAAAGGATTACAAAGGAAAATATATAAAAATTTCCCTACATTCATAACTGAAGGAAATGCTAAAGTTCAGTTTGAGGTTAGTGAAATTTCCTCCCATCCAAGTTCACAAACTCTGCCCTGAAATATATGGACTGTGGACCCCCTCATGTTAGTAACCCCTGAACTACTGGGTCCTCTAGTAGTGCTTTCAAGCAAGGCACCTCACCTGCTTTGCTCTACATGTTGACCAAAGCTGCAGGATAATATTAGAACATGTTACTTTTGATTGGCAATATATAATAAAGCATAGGAAGGGATTTTGATCTTGAATGCTCTATGTGGCATTCTCTTGTAAATCACTTTTTTTTTCCTGAAAATGTGGTCTTAGCTTTTGTAACTAATGGCACCTTAATTTCACATAAACTTGTACCTAGATGAAGTCACATGTTACCGTGCCTTGCCCTCCGGTTTTTCTAGATTGTTCCTTTTTATTTCTGTACCTGTGAAGCAAGACAGCACATCGGTTGTGTTGCATCAATGAAGTCGACGAGTTCATGAGCGTCACTAAAATGACGTGCTCTCTAAATGATAGTCACCCACAGACCTTATGGCAGGCCACTCTTGTTATTGTCACACCCTTTTTTTTTTTTTTCTTTTCCCTAGTTTGTGATGGGAAGTTGTACCCGGCTGCTCCTGCTTAACTGTAAAAACTGGTTATAAAATCGCTATGAAGCAATTCGCATTTGTCAGTGAGTTTTTGCACCATGGCAGAGTATATCGTTTCATGTTAAGTGCAGTTTTTGTAGAGCACGTTTTTGTTTTTCCAGCATCGCCACTTAGCTGCTTAGCCCTGGCATTCAAAGCAGTGTATGATGCAGTGTGAGACCGGTCGCATTTTCTCATGTTAACTGTCCTTGCTAGCGTATAAGCACTTTCAGTTTGAGTCACACTGATATACGCCCTCTTCCCTTACCATAAGGCTCCTACACAGGTTGTACACAGATACCGGCTGCTGTGCTTTGTAACTGTAAAAATTTCACCATTGTTTAGTCACATGTGTGCCCTATCCTCAAGGGGCCTCTTCGACAAGTATTTATTAAACTGCACTGCATTTAGTTGACGCTTCTCTACGCACCGACTTTGTGAGTAGCTTGGCATATAAATATAACACTATGATGTACCCATTTATACAGCTGGCAATTCTTATTGTATCAGTTAAAGGTACAGTGCTGTGAAAGAAGTATTTGGTTCTCTGGAGCCTGAGTTAACTTAAAGGTCAGCAGTGTTGTTTTCGTCATTTCCTTGCTCTGGAATGTAGGGAATTGAGCAATGATAGGTGTGAAAACCTATTTGCCCAGACGGTAATGTCACGTGCCACCTTTAGCTGCTATGACTGCAACAGAACCTATGTCTGACATTGGCGTCTATGGGTTTTGGCCAGTTCCTCCATACAGAACTACTTCAGCTCAGTGACATTTACAGGGTTTTGGGTATAAACAGCTCCTTTCAGGTCTCTCAGACTTCTCAGTTGGATTGGGAAATTGGAAAATACTTTTTCATAGCTGAATAAGTACCTCGATCAAAGGTACTACAGCAACATTTAAACCTGGGATCTTCAATTGCAAGGAGATGATGATGACTAGCCAATATACTACCTGTTAGACGGTCCTACCATGCCTGACCTGTTTCATTGTCCTTGGCCGCAGTTCTCAAATCTCATCCCAGCTGCACCTTTGCGTGCAGCCCTTGGGTGGCAAGTCATCAAAGTAATTTTGTACAACTATTTACCAAAAGGAAACCACGTTCCCCTTCCTTTCAGCAACATGGTATCAGTGCTGCTTTAGTTTTATAGCACCTTTGTTTTTTCCACCCCCACCGCATAGCCAAGTATACTACTCAGATGCCTCATCCTGTGCAGAATTTCTTAATGCTGAGCGAGTGGGCCTCGGCAGTCCCGTACGTTCGTTTTCCTGTACGTGATGTAAAAGGGTGCGGCGGTCATTGGACGGTACTGGAGATGTCGATCTGAACATGTGGAAAATGTGCAGAAGCGGTGTGTGAGACAAGCCCACGTATCCCGGCAGTACCGTCTTTCCACGCTGCTGGGTATCACAAACGACCTGTTTGTGTCACTGTGGTCTGTCCTGTGGCTTTCTGGATTATTCTTTTGTGACATTTGAACTTTCATGGGAGTATAGACATGGTCTTTGTAAGTTAAAGTATAGTTTATATGAAATGAAAGGAAGAGGAGAACTTGTGTTTTGGGGCATCGTGTCAGACGGACGACGGGGAAACACCTCCGTCAGCTGGGTGCTGCCTCAATCGGTAGCTGAGTGGAGGAGCCAGTAAAAAAAGCGTGCCGGGTAACTGGCATGGGGTGCACAGACTTTGTAATGTGATAAAGGACGTCTTTGTGAATGCATTTTGCACTTATTACAAAGTGAATTATTTCCCCTTCAGTATCTAGTGTACGATTCTCAACTTTTATAAACTCGCTGCCATGTGGGCTGTTGGACATAAGCTCATCAGTGTCACTTTTTAATTGCTTTGTGTTGATGCCCTTTTTCATACACTTGTTGTCCATTAACATGGAAAGGGTTTCACGACTCATCGCGGTCATTCACAAGACCAGGCTTTGTCCACTTTTCTGCCCTACTGTATATTTGTCTCCACATAGTTAGTTAATCCAAAATTACAATAAATGTATGACTTCTGACCATGGTAAATGCTATGTTTGTAATATCATTCTGACATGTGGGAACATGATTTTGAAATTGTTGGCATACACTTTTTCCCCACTTTTTTTTTTTTTTTTTAAAGTTTTATGACCAGTTCTTAACTTCTTAACAGTCAACTTTCCAATGGTCAACTAGTCACTCCGTGTTCCTCCTTTTGAAGATGAAAATGTGCTGTAACCTCAAACTGTCATATTCTGTTGCTGGAGATAATTTGTAATGCTAATATCCTGTAGCAGGAGAAATATTCCCCCGTAAAAATTTTAGAAATTGAAATGTGGTATCTCCCCATCGGGTAATTTCCGAATGAAAAACCCTTTTTATATTGTGCAGGCTGCCGTGCAGGCTTTCAGTTTAGCTGTAGCCTCTTTTGGTTCTTACCTGTCAAGGCCTGTCGACGGAGGAGAACTGAGTGCTTTCCCGTGTTCCCTGGGGCCCCTTCGACAAACAGGTGTCCCCCAGGATAAGAAACCCCCCGCTGTTGCCCGGGCGACGTCCTGCTGGTCTTGCATGATCCTTGCCCTCTGGTACACATTTTTAGTGATGCATGGGGTAACTGTTCTTCTTGTCTTTTCACACTTACACCTTGATTTTACTGGAGCATTGTGGTTCCTGGGCCTTATTCTGAAATATCCGTGTGCTCTTTTTCAACTGATCTCAGTTAGCTGGCTTTTCCTTACACTTCAAAATCTTTTTCGAGAGAGCGTAATAATGAATGAGTTTATTTAGAATTGCATAAACTCGTTTCCCACAAATCGCCATCAAGATTGGAGTTGGTTGTAATCGTAAATTAATTTAAATATTTGATTACCACATTTTTTTCTTTTTGTTTGTTGGTCAATGTAGATGCATAGGGTGGGGGCAGAGTTGTCACAGTCCTCCACTGATGAGCAAGACGTGTTCATCCAGGTTTGCTCGGTGGCACACTTTAGCACTACTGCGTCACTTAAAAAAAAAAAAAAAAAAAAACCTTGTGTTGAAGATTTTTGCAACGGGTCGTGCCTCTGTTGTAATTGGGATGAGTGGCGAGTAAGAATTCGGACAAATACAAAGCAGGTTAAAGCGTTTATGTGCACGTGGCTGCTGTTGTGGAGAAGCTTTCAGATAATACCATCACACCCAATTGTCTAGTTAGAAAGCTAGTTGAGATATGAGTCAGGATGAAAGGTTTTTTTTTAATCCAAGTAAGCAAGCAGCACTTTATCCATTTATTACCAGCTTGTCCTGTACAGGGCTGGGGTGATCCTGAGCCTATCCCAGAAGCACAGGGCCCTAGGCAAGCCAAGGTATATGCTGGATTGGATGCCTGTCCATGACGGGGCAGCCACACACACCCGTTCAGTTGCACGTATATACAGTAAGGGCAATTTAGGATTGCCAGTTCACCTGAAACACATCTTTAAAGTGAGGGAGGGTACTGGAGCACTAGAAGGAAACCCTTGCTGACATGGGATGAACTTGCAAATATTGGATCTGAATCCATCTGTGAACCTGAAGCACAGGAGCAGGGACACCAGCACTGATAGTACTTGTAGAAGCCATAATATTCAGTTCAATTTATTTTTTTTTTACAGAGTGCTCTTCTCACACAGTGACACGGCACAGAACAAAGGCACATGATAAGATTTGGTATAGTGAGTGGCTGCTGCTGAATATTGTAGCAGGAACTATTATATGTGAACACTGGTCAATATCGGCAGTTCTCAAGAGATTAAATCAACTAGTAGTGTGTATTACTTCAGCTTTCAAGTTCCCTGAACCCAGGGTAGAAGGGAACTGGCACTTTGCCCCTAGGGGTTATCGCCAGCAAGGGTAATACAAGCTTTCGCACTCATTAAGAGGCAATTATTGAAAAATGAGTGTAGTGAGCAGGGAGCTGTCTGGTGCAGGAAGCAGATAATGGTCTTCCATAATTAACCTTGAGCTTGCAAGACTTGGATAGCAACAGCCTTCTTCTGTGGCCACAGCGATAACCTAGCTGTCACCCAGACTCGTGCGGTGGGGAGAGACGGCATCTCCCAGGCTCCCCTGCAGGGACGCTGCTTGCCTGTGCTCTTCGCCCGCCCGTCCTTCTGTTTTGTAATAGGGCTGAAACGACCAGTGCTGTGAAGTTGGTGGTGGTGTTGAGCGGTGTTTGAGTGTTCATACAAGCGCGTGTGTAATTGTTAGCGTGCGGGTGTGTCCGTATTGTCACAAGGAAGTGATAAGGAATCCCACCCTTCAGCCGCATCTGCTGCCACTGGCAGTCTGTGTTAATTATAACCCCGCACCCGCCTGCCCGCTCACCCAACCGGCCGCCCATCCCTCTTTACCAGTAGCAAGCGGAATTGCAAAACCAAAAGAGTTCTTCATTACTGCCCAGCTGGCACAGGAAGCTGGAGCGGCACAGAGTCCCCAAAAAGGCAGCTGCACCCACCCTCCCGCTGAAATGAGATGGAAGCCAAATTTGCCCCAAAGCATTTGTCCACATCCCTCTCGCACACTGCACGCGCCGGGGTGTGTTGTGTGGGTTCCTTTCTCTGTGCCATCAAAAAGAACCCAGCGCTGGAGGTGAAGCTGGATTCCGAGGGCTGTGAATGAATTTTGAGACGCCAGTCCACTCAACACCAACTTTGCGTGCAACCTGATGTGTTTTTGTAATTAACATTTGTTCATTTAGCAGATGCTTTTCTCCAAAGCAACTTACACTGGATACTATGTAGTTTTACTAGCCCACACACCTTAGTCACCAAGGTGACTTATACTGCTAGATACACTAGACTACAACGGGTCACTCATCCATACACGAGTGAAACGCACTCTCTCTGTGACACTCGCACACTAAGGGGGACCTGAACAGCATGTCTTTGGACTGTGGGAGGAAACCCACGCAGACACAGGGAGAACATACAGACTCCACACAGACTGAGCGGGGATCGATCCCACGTTCTCTCACGCCACCTAGGCACTGTGAGACGGCAGCACTACTTGCTGTGCCACCGTGTCGCCCATTTTTTTGCTCATAATAAGTGCATGCCAATTGTGCTCTGCATCCAGTGTGCACTTTCTTGGACAATTATGCAGTAAGACTGATTTTGAAATTTTGATTTTTTTTGTAAGACACATTTTATGCTGCATTTTAGTCCTATTTGGTCAGTGAGATTTTTAGAATTCTGAGATGCGAAAAATTATTAGGAACAAGAAATAATGTCCACGGATCAGATGAAAATGTCTAAACCTCAGTGTGTCATATTAGTGTCTGCTGGGTTCTTAAGGGAATACAACATGTTACTTGGATTGCATCATATCTGAACAAGGATACTTGGAGTTGCGCAATATGGTTTAAAATTTGACTTGTTTAAACATGCTAAATTATTTTCTTAACTTTTTTTGGAAAATCTTTTTACGTGGCCTGTGCGGTATATCTCTGTGGGACCTGGCTTCCGGGATCCAGTTATAACTGTGTTTATTATGCGATGGCCCTTCGAAGCCTCAGTGCCGCTATGTGAAGTAACCGGAAAGTGTCATAAGCCACAAGGGTTGGTTGTCAGTGGCCTAATCCTTCAGTTATGTGATGGAGGTACAAGGCTGGCCATTGGTGTACTTGCATCACCACAGATGGCTCAAGTCCTCCCTATACTTTTAAAGCTGTACTTTTGAACACCCCCCCCCCCCCCCCCCAAAGAAAAGGGATGCCCCAGCCTGAAATTATAAATAGGTAATGTATGTAACGTCCAGGAATCGCGTATTTGACGCTGCTGTGCAATCCTTCAGCCTTTTAGCTACATTTAAATTTATTCATTCAGCAGACGCTTTCCTCCAAAGTGACGTACATCTCGGAGGAAAACGCAAAGAGCGTATTACATCAACAGGAGGACAGATTTGGGTGCAAGAAACTTAACTGGGTTACTGGAGAAGTTCAGGGTATCTGCCTGAGTAGAAGGGTGAACTAATTTTTAGTAGTTTGATATGCAAACCTACCACTGGAGTTACACACATTTTCAGAACCGCTTGTCCCTTACGGGGTCACGGGGAACCGGAGCCTACCCGGCAACACAGGGCATAAGGCCAGAGGGGGAAGGGGACACACCCAGGACGGGACGCCAGTCCGCCACAAGGCACCCCAAGCGGGACTTGAACCCCAGACCCACCGGAGAGCAGGACTGCGGTCCAACCCACTGCGCCACCGCACCCCCACCCACTGGAGTTACAAAAGTGTTTAAATGAATAAATGTAATACAATTATCTTCCTCTCCTCATGGCTCCATCCAGGACGTCTGCAGTGTTACGAGGCCCAGAGGGGCCCGGTGTACCTGAATTGTATGTGTTCAAGGAGTTTTCAGTTTCCAGTCTGAAAACCCGGCATTCTCTGATCACGGATGGGGTGAAACGGCACACGTGTGGTGTTTGTGTTTGCAAATAGTTTTCTGCAAATGGAAAAAGCCACCCTTTCCATTTGTGCTGGCGTGTGACACCTAGGACATGAGAACTTCTGTGAGGAGGCTCCTTCAGATCATGCTGAGGAGCTATGAGATGGGAATATTTTGCTACGCCTCCATCACCACGTTTAAAGGATGTATGTACATAGAAAAAGATTCCCGTCTCGTAGTTCCTGAGCACGATCTTCACAAACATCTTTGGTTGTTCTCGCGTCACAAGCAGAAACGGTTTGCTGCCACGGGCTGACTCGCAGCGAGCGTTGGAAGAACTTCCGAGAGAGAGAGAGAGAGAGAGAGAGAGAGAGAGAGGCTCGCTTTCATTTGCCCGCAGAATAGAGCAGTGACAGAAGAGGAAGGAGTTATGAAGAGGTTTAGTAGCATAGCAGAGGAAGTTTATTTCTGTTAAAGTGACTTGGTATTTCCTGGTAGACTGACACAAAGAGAGAGCGAAGTAGAGCAAGAAGGACCGTAGAATTGTTGCCAAGAGGCTGACCCTCAGGCTTAATGTGGGCCCCTGAGCTTATTCAGCGTCCCCAGTGAGCCCGGTCTGGGCCCCTTACGCAGTCGGAGGTGGGCCTGAGGCCGGGGTCCCCGGGAAGCCCTAACCTCCCCGTGTGTCCCCGCAATGAGACATGGACTGGCCCACGGATGCAAAGCGGCAGGTGAGCGATGTCTTTTTCGAAGCCACGACGAGAGTTGCTTTTCGACGCTGTTCTTTGCGATTGCAGGTTTGACCGGGTGCCTAACTGCCATTCGTTTGCCTTTGTTAAATGCACCTGTCTGTAGTTTGTGCTTCCATGTCCATTACTGCTGGGCAGCTGTTACCTACTTCCTCTAAAGATGCAGAGCTGCTTGCTCCCGCGGTGGGCTTTGTCAGATCAGGGCTGTGTACGACACGCAGATTACTGGTTTTGGTGCCGTCGTTAGGTTCGGTGCGCTTGCCGGGGGGAGTCGGTGCACAACCGGTTGTCATTTTCAGCCGTTTTTGATTTTTGTCCTATTGACTGCACAAAGTAATCTTCCAAAAGAGCCTAAAGTGATGCCTTCCATAGAACAGCGAGGCCAATGTGTCCATCGTGTCCGTGTGTCCAACTTGCGTTGTCCATGTGCACTGTTGTCTGTCTGTCTACATGTTCCTGCCAACTGGGACTCAACTCTGAGCGGAACAAAGGTTTTCTTTACTTTGTTCTGTTTATAAAGTGCAAACACTTACTGTTCTGTTTTTGTGTCTTTAAATAAGTGTGTGTGCTTTCCAGACCACGTCCTCCAACTATTGACTCCCAATCTCCGTCTGCTGTATCAGTAGTTGTCAGATGCTTCTGTGTGATTAGTAGCGTGCAGTGCTGCAGCTGTCATTGAAGTTTCAGGCCTTAATGCTTGATGGTTTGTTTTGATTATGTTTTTTTAAATTCTGTTTTGCCGAAAGATGCGTTAGGGCAGTATTGCGTACGTTGCGGTGTAGAGAACCGATGATGCCAGTGATATTTGGTGCAGATGGGCCAGCTACCAGGTCCCTACCCTAACCCGTGGGTCCGCAAGTGGCAGACATCGCTAGAGTGACGCGTGCTTAAGTTTGAGGGCAAGACTAGGCCGACGGGGGGGGGGGGAGGCGCAGGATGTGATGCGCCGATGAAGCTGATAAGAATTATGAGAGCATGCGTAAGAAATTGCTCCGGTTCAGAATGCCGTCTGCCTGTCCGTCTCTGACGGCAGCAGGCCTCTTCTTGTCGCACCCACTAAAAACATTTGAAAGACTAACATTCCCTCAGTGAAAGGTGTTGGACAGATATTTACAAGCATGAGCCTTTTATGCAGAGAGTAAGAGGCCAAATCCCCCCCCCCCCCGTTCTTGACTTTGCACAGTAGCTCTGCATTCCAGCGGGCCATCTGACATTGTATTTCCCACACACTTTTCTTTCACAGACACCATTACTACACATTTTAAATGACTTGGTCATAAAGGCCACAGCATCATAATCGCTTGTCTTGAGGGTTTCGTCGGTTTTGCGAACTTAAAGTTTACGAGGCTTGCGTTCCATAAAAGTAAAGCCTACACATTCTGGAAATCAGTTCAGATGTTTTGTCATCATTATGATGTGATGACTCATAATTAGCCATTTAATACTTCAGTCATTTTTAGTTTGGTTCTAATGCTGCTTTGTGTAATTTATTGGAGAGATCCTTCAGGGCAGGTTGAGGATGCTTTAAACTGACAGTTCCAACATCACCAATAATCTTATAAATGTACATTTTTCATATAGTCGGTGCCTTTGTCCAGTGAGACTTGCAATGTTACTGCTATACTACTCAGGGTGTGTAAGATGTTCAAGGGAACAACAGCAGGTGGTGGGACTTGAACCTGATGAGAAGGCAGTGGCACTAACCATGGTGCTACCTGCTACCAGCTCTTATAGCTTATAAATAAACTGCTTTCCCCCAGGTGTACATTTACATTTATTCATTTAGCAGGTGATTTTCTCCAACGGATGTCTCTGAGAACAATACAAAGAGTGCTTTACGGCAACACAAGTTGAGACTTGGATGCAGACACGTGATTCTAGACTGCAGTTAATTTGTCACATTCCACCATATGAACCCGTCCGTATACATCACATGAGTAGCTGCATAAAGGTTTGTTTTATTCTGCAGTTCTAAACACAGAATTAACAAATATTTACATCACGCAGGTATAACTAGCCATAAGCCAAATTTCCTTCCATGAGCTGAGCTTTGGCAAAGACCGAGAAGCCAGCGAGGCGCCAGTGCCATTGCAGCCTCCTCAGCAGCGAGGTGCCACAATGCAGTGCCCCGGTGCCCGATAAGCCATTATAAATAGCTCAAAGAGCTTAAGTTCATGTCATGGAAAAGTAATGTGTAAATGATGGCACTTCTTGCCGCTTGCTTGTGACTTTTGCAGTATATTGACTGTAGGGTCGACTCTGATGATGAGTAAGTTTAATTTGCCTAACTGCGTGGATTATGTGTTTTGAGGGTCATTAGTTTCTTTCAGTAATCAGCGTGTCGTTCAGCGAGCGGTGCGTTAACTATGTACAGGTTCGGCTTTGCTTTCCTCCTTGGTACAATATGGCACGGCCTTTCAATAAAGGAGTGAAATCCTTCTAGGGAAGAGAGAGGGTTTCTGTCTGTCAGTGACATGCGAAACACCGTGGGTCTTGCAGGATGCTCATTAAACCTGGGCCTCGTTCTGACAAATGTTCCCTCTGCAGAAGTTGCATTAAGCAGGTTCATTAGTTGAGGATTGCAACCCTCAGGTCATCCACAGTAACGGTGTTCCACTGAACTGCTCAAAATGCCTTCTTTTTATTTGCAGGTTTCCCTGCGCAGTTCAGGATATTAAAACTGACTGATTGGCTTAATTATTGTAGTTGTCATCCAGCTGAGATCAAAAGCCAACAGTCCATGGAATTTCTAGGCAACCGCGTTGTTTCGGTTCAAACTCAAAACTAGAACCTTTATCAGCAAAGGAGTAGGACGTGCTTTTTGTAAGGTTTGGGGAACTTGAGCTGAGGGAATGTGGTGGTGTTCTAATGCCAAGTCTCTTAAAGCTGGGTGTGACTTTTTGTTCTCATTCTGGTGGAGAGCTGACACGTTTATTGGATAGCCGGTGGATTCTGAACTGTTCTTCCCGTCCTGCAGAGAGATGTGGCCTACCTGCAACAGTGGCTGGAGGCGTTTGTCGCGTCTTTCGAGAAGCTCATCAACGTTCAGTCTCTGGAGCCTCGCCGGTGAGTAGGCCCACCTTCCGCACCGTGTTTTCGGTGGAAGGACGCTTAATAATGCCATCACCCTCTCTGGATTACTGAGTCCATAGGCCTGACGTAGCCATGAATCATTTTTCACGTGGTTGAAGGGCAGCTGGTAGTGTAGTGGTTAGAGCTGTTGCCTTTGGATTTGAAGGTTGCCAGTTTGACTCCCGTCTGCAAAACCCTTGAGCAAGGTACTTAACTATACATTGCTCCAGTAAAAAATTACCCAGCTGTGTGAATGGGCAAATAATTATGGGTAGCTTAACATTGTAAATTACTGTGGAGAAAAGTGTCAGCTAAGTGAACACATTCAAAGGGAGGGAAGGGAAAAAGTTGTTTTTCCTGCAAACATGTTACATAGAACAGCTGCTGTAATAACATGCCTCAGGTGCTACATGACTCGCTTGGTGTATTATCTACACTGCTGGTGTCCTTGTCCTTTGACTTGAGAGCTGACTGGCAGAGAAGCTGCACTGGAGATCCTTGGTGGTATTTAGCACTGGTGTGCCCCCTATTATGGTAGTTCATTCCTTATATACTCACCCTGCTTTCCTCAGACCAGAGGAGTCCTGCTCAGAAGTGCCCCTTTTGCCCCGGGATATGCTGGTGTTCCTCAGCACCCAGCTATGGCACAGTGCGCTCCACCTCTCTGGCCAGGAGCAGAACAGCACTGCCCCCCACCCCCTACTGCTCATCAAGTTCTTCATCATCATCTCCAGGTATGTCTCACAAACGCCTCTAGACATCAAGGGAAAATGTAACTGTTGGTTGTTGTTCTTGAGTTTTCTTTGCTGATGTTTTCTTCTGAGATCTCTCCTATGTTTCAGTAGAGGGTTCCTAGAGCATCACGTAAGGGAGATGTTGAGCATCCGTCCCTTATCAGTAACTGCGTGTCCATTGCAGGGTTGTGGTGGTCTGGAGCATATTGCAGAGGCATAGGGAATGAGAGAATGAGTGCACCCTGGATGGGTCACCAGTCCATCATAATGGAATTGCACACAAACTTATACAGACTATGGGGATTTTACAGTTATCAGTGTACCTCAAATGCATTTTTGGACTGTGAGAGGAAATCGGATCACCTGGAGGAAATTCTCTTGAATTCAGGGAGAACATGCAAACTCCACGCAGTCTAATTCCAGAATCAAACTGAAGTCTAAATTCATGGTTTAGTAATCATTAGGCACCAGCTATACACATGGCGTCACTGTGCTGCCCCTGGTGTTGACCACTTTAATTATTTCTAGGAACCTCGAGAACATCGACACCGACAAGACTCCTGGCTTTGTCTTCGAGACCATCAAACTTTTGTCTTTTTGTCTCATGCAGGTATGAAAATACATCAGCTACTATATTGCTCTTTTGCCCGAACTCTCACTGCTGTATGCATCATATATTGAATTAAACTAGGAAATAGACACACTCTTTAGCTGTGTCTGCCTTTGCACTGTACACAAGTCTCAATGCTGTAGTCGCTTGTCTGTGGCATTTGGATTCAAGCCACTGTGCAACATGACATTAGAGTTAATGTAAGAAATAACTGACAGATTTGTGTTTGTACCATGAGCCTCCAGATAAAATGGATTACCAGGAAAAGAGATATTTCTGTGGCTGACCTTTTTGAGACATATAGTGTAAATTTGACACTGTTAAAATGGCAAGTATTCTGTTCAGAGGGAGCATACTCTGTTACACCACTCTTGTATGGCTCCTTGCAACAAAATCCCATTGTATCCAGTAAGTCTACAAATAATTGGTGTTTATGCTTGTTCAAGACATGTCTCACAGTGTGTGTTATAAGTATTGTTGGTGGGTTTTTCTTTCTTTCTTTCTTTCTTTCTTTCTTTCTTTCTTTCTTTCTTTTTCCAATCCACATGCATAGCTTCCCATTTCTGCAAAACACTTTCCAAAACAAGTTGTCAGAGGGAGTAACGCACAACTCTAATCAGTTCCCTCTTTGGGGGGGAAAAAGGAATTTTTTTTTTTTATATATAATATATATATATATATACGGAAGTCAGACTGACTTTTCTTTCCTTTGGATCCTTTATTGTAAATAAGTTTCACAGTTTTTGTTGCTGAATATTCCCCCTGTTGGCCTTTAATTCTACACACCAAAAAAGCTTAACGCAGATGTGTGTTCAAACAAGAGTGTGTAAGAGGGTGGGGTAGGGGGGTGCTCATATATTCCCTTGTTACCCTAAAGATCAGCACCTACATTTGTTCTGCTTGTGATGCAATCGATGTGATGCAGCTGCGGGACATCTGAGAAGGAGCTTGAGGAATGGTTTCATAGCAGCACTATCTGCTTTTTCACCATGCTGTTTAAATCTGTCAGGGTGCAGCATCTTTGCCCCTTTGGTGTTGCGGTCTGTAGGGAGTGCGAGAGAAATTTGTGTTCTATTGACTACTGAGGACTGCACTGTGGCTGTGGGTTGACAGCTTCCCTTGCTTGTTGTTTCTAGCTGAAGAAGCAGGTGGAAGACCAGAGGTCACTGCAGACAGTGGTGCAATATGGCTTGCTCCTCTGTGAGAGCCTCTTTGACCCCTACCAGACCTGGAGAAGACGACTGGCTGGGTGAGACAAGGGGATTCGCTTTGAGCAGAACTGTGTGGTCAGGACCCAGGGTCTGAGAGATTGAATTGGGGTTTGATTTGCAGTCTTTTGATGTAAACTGATAATTTACTTGCATCATGATTCGTGCATTTGTGGTGCACTGCATGGTATTCTGGTGTGCCATATAGAAACATGTGCCGTTACATGACATCATTGTGTAGCCAGCTAAATATGCTTGTGTCTTTATGAGATGTAGTTATTTCTGTTCTTATGACATTTTGAGGACTGTGCAGTCAATTCTCATTGGTCCCCAAAAAAAAAAAAAAAAAAAATCTTTGTTGTGAGCCATTGTTGAAACTGCCCCTCCCTTGACCTGTGCTTTATTTGCTCAAACTATTTTAGTGGGCACTGGGGATACATTGACACAAAGCTACGGATGTTGCTTTAGCAGTAACCATTTATGCAAGATTGATGGAAATTAAGTACATTGTAGCAGGGACAGTATGTCCACTTAAAGTTTCTGCATGTAACAGGGAGGAGGTGAGCGTGCTGGAGAGAAGCAAGCACAAGTTCACCCCTCTTCCCCTGCCAGAAGAACTTCCAGCCCTGTTCCATGGTGAGAAAAACCTCCCTGTTTGGCTGGTCTCCAGTGAGGGAACCAGCTTGGCTTCATCACTGGGACAAGATTTCCGTTGTGTGCCAGTGATGTTGAGAAACGGTTATTGCATTGGATATGTCCCTAGGGACAGCTGGTAGCGTAGTGGTTAGAGCTACTGCCTTTAGATCTAAAGACTATAGGTTCAATCCCCACTTCCAGCTGCAGTACCCTTGAGCAAGGTACTTACCCAGCTATATAAATGAGTAAATAATTATAACCTCATAATAATTGTAACATTAACATTGTAAGCTGCTTCGGAGAAAAGCATCAGCTGTATGACTAAATGTAAAACTAATCATTATAGCTATATTCGAGATTTTTAGAGAACACACACATTGACTGAAACCGCTTGTCCTGAGCAGGGTCGCGGCAAGCCGGAGCCTAACCCGGCAACACAGGGCAGAGGGCTGGAGGGGGGACACCCAGGATGGGGCGCCAGTCCGTCACAAGGCACCCCAAGCGGGACTCGAACCCCAGACCCACTAGAGAGCAGGCACAGGCCAAACCCACTTCACCCCCCTATTTTTAGAGAACCTAACCCTTAAATAAATCAAGGGACCTCTGTGTTATTTGACACAGGGGTAAAAGTGATGGAGTTGCAGACAAAATAATTTGGAGACACACTTCCCATCCTAGTTGTATTTGTAAGTTGAAGAGCCAGTGTGTACACGTATTTTCCATTGCGAGATGCTTCGCTGTGTTTAGCATTTGCTTCCACTTGTCAAAATGAGTTTTTCAGTAGCTAAAAACTGCAGGTAAGAGAAACACTGCTGCCTTCTAAGTCTGCAGGCAAATGGCCATTCTTTATAAGCCCCAAGGGACCAGACATCTCTTGTTTGAGGCCATGTTTTTTTCCCCACTCCTGATATGTAGATGTCCTTTTCATACAGTCTAATTTTCTCTTTATTCAAGTGCCGATGTTAAAATGGCAATACTCGATATATGTGCAATACAGTGTATTTTTCTGGCAAGATTACTTTTTTGAGTCTCTCTCCCCCCACACATACACACAGAGAGCTTACAAGACATCGAACAACTGCCTGAAGAGCTGACAGTCCGTCTGGTCCATCTCCAGGGTGCTGTCATCAGCGGCTGCAAGGTGATCATTGTCTGTCGTCTTCCGGGACCTTTCTTCTGTTTTCTTACCATGGTGCTGTGTAAATTCATCTAAACTGTGGGGTAGCAGGTAGCATAACACTTGGTGCCATCCTCTTGCAATGTGAGTCACAGGTTTAAATCCCTGCTTCTACTGGAGTACCACTGATCAACGTACTTATCCTGAATTGATATAGTAAGAATATTTTGCTATACAAATGGGTATATTACATCATAGTGCAGTATGCTTATCATTAAGGGTATCCGCTAAATTAGTAAATGAAATTCTGAAGACAGAATATATTTTCTGTCCGACTGTTAATAGATTGATCGCCGTGTTGTAATCTTGCAACTGTGATACTGTCTCTTTTACTTAATGCCGGTCAGTAGCAACATCCTCTGTTTCTCTTGTAATTTACTATAGTAATTACATAAGCTGGCTGCTGTCCACACAGTTTGAAGCAGTGGTTCAAAATGTATCAGAAGAGCATTCCTGCATCTGTGGTGTGGTGAAGTGTTTCAGGAACAGAAAGATAGCCAGTATATGTATTTATTGCTGGTGATTTTTTGATAATGCCAACATGTTATATATTTCAGGCAGTTCAGTGACGTGACAGTGGTGTGAGGGGCATTGCAGTTTTTGTCCAGCTGAGTTCAGTAACGGTCATGACTTTAAGAAAAGGGATCTCAGAAAGTTGGTGTCATTCTCTTTTATTAAACAAGATTCTAATTAAAAGTGCAAAGGTAAGTTGGAAACTTAGAGGGACACGTGTTGCTGTACCTATACACTGGTATTGTGCTGGTGTGTGTGTGTGTGTGTGTGTGTGTGTGTGTGTGTGTGTGTGTGTGTATATCTCGGTGCTGAAGAATTTTATTTATTTTTTTCCCTGACAGAAGAACGGCCTGGCCTCCATCACTCCCCAGGCTGTGTCGGACCTCATATCCCTGCTGCGCGCCTGGTGCTGCCGGCCGTCCGTGGAGCCCAAGGACCCGCGGCTGGTGCGGCTCACCCTGCAGAGCCTTACCTCAATGGTGCACCTTCTGCACTCCAGCAGCCTTTGCCAGAGGCAGGTGGAGATCCAGGTGGTGCTGGACAGCTTCTTCCGTCTACTCAACTGGAACCGGCTGCCAGAGATGGAGCAGGGGGATGCTCGGGGACTGGAGGACAGCCTGATCACCCTGCAGGCTCACATGCTGAGTGAGAACACACTCTCTGAACTAGACCACCCTTTTTTCATCCTCCCTCCTCTCCCTGTCCACTTTGCTGGTTTCTTTTCACTGCTTATTTTTATTTTTCTGGTCTGACCAGTCCAATTAAAAATGCATGTTTGGCAAGTGTGTGTGTGTGTGTGTGTGTGTGTGTGTGTGTGTGTGTGTGTGTGTGAGAGAACTGAGCACAGAAAAAAGTTGCTGTAGCAGGTCTTTATGGGTTTTGCTATAGTATTCAAAAATGATATTTGCACATAGCAATAAAACATCATAGATACTGATTAAACATGTAATAAACAACAGACATTAGCTGTAATGGACAGGAAGTAAAATATTTAACTTGTATTCAGGAAATGAAATGCTGCTTAGAGCACTGGGGGGGTTAAATGGGTGCGTAAAGACAGTGAATGTGGTTCAATATGACTTCAACTGCTCCACAGGTGCTGTCCCAGAGATCTTGCAGTGCTCCGACCGGCCTGCGCTGCAGGCCATCTTCCTCAGCAACAACTGCTTTGAGCACATCCTGAGACTTATCCAGAACAGCAAGGTCAGCCGGAGGGGCATTTGTGTGTGTACGTGTGGCCTCAGGGTGTTGTCTCAACCTGTGTCTGCATGCCCGTCTCTCCCTCTATCATGTCAGTGACCAGCAGGACAGTGTGTACATGTGCAGTGAGTGTGAATGAAGGAAACTGATCCTTAAGCTTTTTCATCAACATTGTATGTCCTAATGTTAAGTTGTAGCAGCCCGCCTTAAGGTGTGTGTTCGTACTTTCCTGGTATGCGGTGACACCAAGGCGGGTGACTGTGTCCTGGATTGTGTAAGTCCTGTGGCTTTACGTGTACAGGGCGAAGCTGTGTATATGTGTGTCCCCCCACTGCGTTCCTGTCGCATGCTGATGTCTGCAAGAGGCGACGCTTCTTGTGCCTCTGTGTGTTGACGCTACCCCCCCCCCCCCCCCCCATCTCTTGTCTGTCTGTCTGTCTGACAGCTCTATCAGGGCAGCAGGGGTAGGCCGGAAGAGCAGAGCGCGTGTGACCTCACTACACGCCTGCTCACAGAGGTCGAAGTGGACCAGGTACCTTCCCGTGGTTTTGGAAGCCGACGCTCACAAGGGTGACGGCAGGAAACTCAAAGCCTGACTTTCTCTCCAGTTACCTGACCATTTCCTGTTTACTTGCTAACATCTGGCATTTAGGACTGGTATTGCTGGGTGTTACAACACACAGATTACATCACTCACGCACGCACGTATTGTATTCTCAAACTCAGGCTTATTTCGTATACATGGATTACAATTCATTACGCGAATGACTAATTGAGAGAAACAAATTGTTCCCGTTAGAGTCCAACATTCAGCTTTCATACCATCAGTATGAAGATAAGAGTCTTGAAAATACTATAAAGCAATGTCAAAGTCACCTTGTGAACCTGGACAGCAGAAGGGCTGAGCTTGTTACTAGATATGGTATCTGAAGTGCACCGGGCATTTGTTTCGTACTGCCTGTTCTTTTGTTTTATGTGTGCAGTGTAACTTCAGCTGCACAAACTGTGGCGATAAAACTCTTTCCGCAGATTAAAGAAAACAGTACTTGTGGGTATTTTTTTCTCTTCCACTCTTTGGAGATCTGTGGGATGGTGACGTTAGACCGTGCGGCCGCAGGTCTGGGTCCGCTGCCGTTGGCGAGATTGTTGAAGTGGTTCCTGCTGAACTGCAATCTCTGTCACAGGATGCACACGTTGAATTTGTACACAAATGCCAGTAAAGTGTGTACCCTTCAAGCTTTAGATTGAGTTCCTGCACTGTTGAGCTGCAACAGTAAAGAAGTCTTTTAACACTTGAGGGAAGTTAAGCAGGAAGTGTGTCGCAACGAAGGTGCACTGACTCAGCCCTGGCCGCAGGATTGTCAGTTGGAGTGATGCTGCCTGTCCTTAGCGGTGGACAGTCAGGTAGAGCACCAAGTACTGAAACATTGGGTAAAAAGGAGTGAATTGAAAGTTGAGCTAAGAGTTTCCTGTTGACTCTGTGCAGTCGTAGGTAGAGGTGTGTGTGTGTGTGTGTGTGTGTGTGTGTGAGAGAGAGTGAGAAAATGTGTTTTGCATGCTGGGAACTATCTCACTGCCCTTATATCCATTGTCCCTCCTTAGGATGGAGTAGATGTGCATCAGCGGTGTGCTTCTCTGGTCTCAACAGTCTGCTCTGCTGGGGTTGCTGCAGCCTCTGCTGTGATTTGGGGAAAGGTTTACATGCTGTGCTTCTGTGTACTCTTTTTTTTTTTTTTTTTTTTTTTTCTTTTCTCTTCCCCACCCCACTGAGAGTAATGATTAGACATACTGAGACTGATCAACTTTCATGAGCTCTCTCCAAACCCAACAAATGGATATTGCTGTAAGAGCCATGTCTCACCTGACCTCCACAAAGTATAAGGTGGTAATAGTGTCTCAGATTCCCATTACACAAAAAAAAAATATCCAGAGGGACTGCAATTTCATTGACTTAGAGCAGTGATCTCCATTTAGAGTTTTGTAGCCCATTGTATGATTTGAGTATTACTCATTGTATTACTCACCCAGTGATAGTTTACTGCTGACATGGGGCGGAATAGAAAGATATTTGTTTAATGACCAGTTCTGTGATGCGGTTTGGCAAACTTGTGGAGATCTGATATGGTAATGTAGGTGAAATTTTTTTTCAAAATTTAAAGTTGTAGTGTTTGGTTGGCTGGTCATCTAGATTTTACATTTCCCCTGCCAGTCAAATGCTACTACTTTAAATAACAAAATATATTTATACCCAATGTAAGGTTCAGTTACACTGGGTAGAAATATAGAAAACATGCACTTCTATGTGTGTTTAGAGTGGAAGTTATTTGGAAATTCATAATCATACCATGTGACTACTTGATTTTGAGGGCACTGCCATTAGCCTTGTGCTATGATGACGCACATTTAAATCACGTGCAATGACATGGTGGGTGTGTCTGCATCTCAGCCAAAAATGGCAATAATCGCAGCTTAATCAAATAATGCAAGTTGACTCAGATGCAGGGGACCGCATGCACCCCAGTGCCCATGTGTGCACGGCCATCCATCTTCCTCTTTCCCATCAGACCGTCTGCTGCCGATCTTTTCCCATGTCGCCGCGTTGTCCCTCTGTGCAGGTTTGGGAGAAAGGATCCGATGCCATCACAGTTCACGCCCTTGGGGTCCTCACCGCCATCATGGCCAACTCTACCTCATCCAAGGTATGAGCGAACCTCCTCCCCTCTGCCCTCACTGTACACACAAATTTTACCCCTTTAGTTACCACAGCCCCTCCCTCTCTGTTTACTGCTGTCCGAAAGATTCCTCAGAGTTTAGTCTTTACTCAAGTTATTATACTGTCAAAGTACTACTGTAGTAGTAGTATGGTATTTAAGTCTTTAGTGCTTATGACCGAGTGACATCCTGTTATAATTTCACTCTATGGTCTTTTTTTTTTGACCGCAAGACATGCAATTCTATTGCTTTTTGATCTGCTTAAAGACATATTGTGTGGTTTTTATATTAGAAATAATAATTGGTTTTGGAATGGATAGTTTTATCTGTAGTTTGTTCCTCTGCCTTATTTCTTAGAATTCTTTGTAAAAGCAAAACAGGATTTTTTGCCCATTCAGTTAAATTATATTTGATTCAGTATTTAATGACTGAAGAGTGAACTTTGTGCTTGCTCCTCTCGATGTAAAGACTGAGCATTTGATAGCACTTAAGAGATCGGATTATTTTTATAACAAACACTGGGAAAATTAAAAGGGCCAAAATCCCGGAGGATATCTCCCAGAGCGAGAGATGCTGGCTCAAGACATGTTCGACAGTGTTTAATTATTTATGGTGCTAATTAAATGTTGTGATTTTGTGTGCGTGTTTATAAATACCCAGATGCCTTTTTTCTCGACTGTGTTTTTGAAACTTGTTTCCCTGATTCACAGCTCTTTCCATGGTTTGCTTTCTTATCCCACCAGGAGGTTTTCAAGGAAAGGATTGGGTACTCGCAGCTGTTTGACGTGTTGAAAAGCCAAGGAGAGCCGACGAAGCGTCTTATGCAAGAGCTCATGAACATGGTGAGATCTCTTGGGTCCACAGTTCCAGCTCCATGTTGAACCTTGTCATTGAGCTCAACATTGACAACAAGTGCTTTGCTGAACTTCACATTATTAAAGTCAGATACACATTATTAGCTTCATGTGTTTGTCCTTTTCCTGATCCAAAACCTTCATTCCTGTTTCTCCTTTCTTCTTCCTCCGTTTCTCTCCACCCAAGGCGGTTGAGGGCGATTACACCCAAGTGGCACTTCTGGGCATCAGCAATGAGCAGCCACTGCTGCTCCTGTTGCAGTGGCTCCCAGAGCTGGCCTCCCGCGAGTTGCAGCTGCTCGTGTCTCAGTGGTTGGTTGCAGCCTGTGGAGGCTCCCTAGCCTGCCGAACATTGGCCGTCGAGGCAGGGCTGCTGAGCACTCTTCTCGAGGTGCTGGCAAATCCTGAGCGCCTCGACCGGCAGTGTGCTGAAGCTCTGCTGAGCCTCATGCAAGACCTAGGCTCCCTGTCACTACGGCCACATGAGCTCAAGGAGCTGCTGAGGCTGCTGAGGGTGGACTCCAGCACCCATCCCTACTGTGGGCGTGTGGTGAGGGCGCTATCTGCCATGGCAGCCCGTGAGAGCTGTAGCGCTCTACAGTACTTTGACCTCACGCCACCTATGGCCGGTATCATGGTGCCCTCCATCCAGCGCTGGCCAGGCAACGGGTTTGCCTTCCACGCATGGCTTTGCCTCCATTCTGAGTTCCCAACCCAACATTCCGCACCCAACACTCCCACCACACCTACAAGCCCCGGACATCCGGTGCTCCCAAAGGGTCGACGTAGGAAACAGCTCTACAGGTATTGGTATTGGCTTAAATGGAGTAATTGTGCAATTCAACCTCGCCTTGTCGATCAGTTTGAACTCCCTAATTTTTCAGTTGTGTCCATGCATGGTTTTCAGTGCTGTTAACACTGAGATAATTAGAAAACTAAGATATGGTTGAAAATGGTCTCTGTGTTGCAATTGTTAGCCAAAAGAGATGGGAGAAGGTTCTGGACATTACTGCTGAGGAACATGGGTTTCAGAAGGAAAGTAATGCTGAGATATGTTGACTATAACTTCGGTAGCTTCTTCACATCAACTGGCACGGGATTTGAGGCTTTCTTCACTATTGAGGGCATGCTGGTGGTAGCGGTGTGCACCAGGAAAGACTACATGGCTGTCAGTCTCCCAAAACCTCTGCTGAACGACTGCGCCTGGGTGAGGAACTTTGACACATCTTATGCAGACTTTCTAAAGAGCTCTCAAGAGTACAACTGCCTTGGTCCTGTGGGGCTGCCGTTGGCAGATTTTCGAATTCACTTCGTTAAGCGACAGTCAAATGACTTCTTTCAAGAATTGAGTTGAAGTAGATAGTTCACTGTGTGGCACAGAAACTGACCTCAGCCCTGTTATGGTTTGGTCATAGATCAGCATCTGTTACCTGTTGGACGTATGTCACCCATATTTCAGTTTGAATATTTCTAAATATGTTTTAATGATCAGATTGGCTGTGATCTAAATTTTTCTCTTTCTCTTTTTTTCCACTAGCACTCTGTGGACATAGTGCACATTCCCGGTCGGCGACCTTTTAGCCAGAACCAAGTCACCATCTACGTAGATGGTGTCCAGCGCAGGACTGCTCATCTGCGATTCCCATCACTGAATGAGGTGAAAGCCAGAGAAAGGGGGAAGGATGGATTCAGCATGTGCCTGCATAAAACATTTATACAAAGTGACAGAAATGATAGATTTAGAGAATTTGTATTAATGTGAAGATTACATTTATTCGTTTAGCAGATGCTTTTCTCCAAAGCAACGTACATCTCGGATTTAATAAACTGAAGTGCAGCTTCAGGCACAGGGTCAATGCACTGCAATGCTGTTTCCTCTGTTTGGGTGGTTTCAATCCTAACAGGTTAATTTGCACCGGGATATTTCTTCTTACATGTGCACTGGTCCTCCAGACCTTCACTTCCTGCTGCATCGGCTCAGCTGGCCATAGGACCACCACAACCAGCACTGCTGGCACCTCGCCCACCACCCCTGTTGCCACCTTGACCCCAACAGAGCTGCCCTTCCCCACCCAAGTGCCCCCGCTCACACGCTCCCAGTCAATCCCAGCATCCTTCGCAGCTAGCCAATGGATGGGTTCCGTGCCACCATCTGACGTGCCTGTTCAGACCATCTCAGCTGGGCTGCAGGACACAGAGTGGGGCACACCCTCGTCACTGGATGGCCTCCTAGGGACAGCCTTCATTTGCCATGAGGCCCTGCAGCCCACACAGGTCCTGGTGCTGCATGCTGCAGGTACACCTATTTCTGATAGATATGTGTCACTGGCCTACTATGGCTTAACCACATTATTCTGCGGGTTGTGTGATTGTACACCAGCTTTAGCCAGTGACATCCAGGTAGGCCACGAAAATGTTCTGGAAACGTCTGGGGAAAACGGTACAAATACATCTTAACTTGTCGTCGTCTTTGCAGGTCCCAATAGTGTGTCACTCTTCAAACCCGATGGAGAGCTGTCAGAAATTAATAGCAAGCTGCTGCTATACTATACCCCACAGGTAGGTGGTGCTCATTTCTCCAGAAGATATCTTCACCCACCTTCATAGCAACATTGTCAACCTATTGAGGTACATCCATGTCTCAGGTTACTGCTAGGTGCCTTCCTTTTGAAACACTTATGGCTGTTGTAAGCTTTTCAGCATAAAATACAAAGCATTGTTTTATTGAGCTCATTTACATTTATTAGTTTAGCAGATGCTTTTATTGAAAGCATTGTACAATTTGGTGAAATCAAAACTCCATTTTGCCAACAGATGGAGAGACATAGATGCATACATGATTCTCAAAGTACAGTCAGTATAGTTTGCTGTGACTGCTTAAACCAGCATATGCTACATTGGTTGGTGTATATGGAATTGATCTACAAATTTAAAACCAGTAACATTACACAAGTAGCAGCATATAGAATTGATAGGAAATACAAAGGTGTTTGTGACAAATGGTGTAATGTCCTATCTATGGAGTGGAGAGAAGTGAGTGAAAGATTTTTTTAAGGCCCTTTTTCAACATTGTGTGGGATTCAGCAGTTCTGAGTGAGAGGTTATTCCACCACATTTACATTTATTCATTTAGCAGACGCTTTTGTCCAAAGCGACGTACATCTCAGCAAAAATATAATTTGCTCATTACATTAAGAGAAAGAGACATGGCTCACATTGAACCCAGAACTGAGAATCTTTGCAGTTTTGATTTTATCAAATGTATTGGTCTCTGTGTGTAAAACAATAATCTTGATGCACATTAACTGGTTCCCTTCAGGCCTTTAAGAACCAAATCTGTCTGGATCTGGCACCAAACCACCAGTATGATGGAAGACTGACTGGACACAGAGTAGTTAACTGGGATATAAAGGTTGGCCTTTCGACAAATTAAACCTTAGAGAGGTGGTGTTTTTAATTGCACTTCAGATAACATCTATAAAAATGTTTCATAAGTTTTAAAGATGTCTGTTGTGTCCATGTGACTGAGTTGGTGGGATTTCAGTGTTTTCTGTTTGGGCTTGGTAGGATGTTCTCGGCTCTGTGGGGGGCATAGGGGTGTTGCTGCCCCTGCTGGAGCAGGTTTCCATGATGGAGCCATCTGAGGAGGGTAACCAGGAGACATCAGATCTGCTTGGTCCTGAGCTCACCTCCTCCAGTGGTCCTGCCCGCATGGGACTGCCCCTGGGCAAATTGATAGGTTTGTGTGTAGAGGAATGGGGTGCACTCTCAGGAGGCCTGTGGAATATAGATGTTGGGGTGACAACACCATGAGTGAGTCTGTGTCAGTGTTCTCTATCTGGCTGTGTGTCTCTCACAGAGGGCCGGCTGGAGAGAAACGGTGTGGCCGCCTTCTTGCTCATGGTGAAGAACCTGTTGAAACAACACCACGTGAACCAGGAGAGCTTACTGCACTGCCACGGGCCGGCCATCATTGGAGCCATGTTGCAGAAGGTGGGCAAGAGCGCTTCCCCCTGTGGCAGCTCAAGTTGGACACAAAATGTCCAGCATGCATCCTAGTTCTTTATTCACCCACTTAAGCAGAGGAGTTGCTTATGGATTGTTTGTCCAGGGTCTTCACTCCTGGTCCAGGAGGCCATTATGTCTGCGTTTTTACTAGCACTCCTTGAACGGCTAGCAGCATGAATATCGAGGGAGCAGGGTAAACTGAACCAGTTATTGCATTAATTGGACCAGTCGTGCCCTTGCATGCTGAGCTAAAATGAAGACATGCAGACACTGTGACCATCCAGTAAAGACCTGGAGGTTTTTTCTGTGCCCTGGAGAATTTCTGTGAAGGGCTTTGTTTTTTTTTTCTTTTTTTTTTCTTTTTTCTCCAAACAATATTGCCTTGATCAATGTATTGATCAATGAATTTATATCTGTGTAAGGACACCCTGGCCTGAGTAGGGCCTAGGGTTCAGTGCACCGTAGCAGTGTTGTTGGAAAGAGCAGGGGTAACTTGGAGGCCAACAGGACATGCTGGTTTTTGTGAGCGTGAGGTGGAGCATCCTGTTGGTGACGGGAGGGGGAATCTCCGTTTACAATGCCTGTACGGTCACTCGGTTCCAGCTGTTCCTAACCCCCGAGGGGTTTACAGGTTGTAACGCTGTGGCCCCTGCCTCCCCCCAGGTGCCAAGCTCCATGATGGACATGAGTGTGCTGATGGCCTGTCAGCTGCTCCTGGAGCAGGTGTCCAGTGAGGGCAATGGGGTTCTGCTGTCCCAGCTCTACCAGCATCTGCTCTTTGACTTCCGCGTGTGGAGCAACAGCCACTTCGCCGTGCGCCTCAGTAGGGTCCCACGCACCGACCGCTCGTCCGTAACACCCCAAACCCCTTGATCTTTGGCCCAAGGCCCTCCTGGCCTTGCGTTCTTTGTTTCAGTCCCTGTTTTTACATTTTTAGAAAGTCTCTAGGGAGCGTTGAGATTTTGTGCATAATGGCAGCTACACAATGTGTTTCCTGTGCAGAAAAATAACACTACTGTTTTGCTAACATTATTCACCCACTCACACTAACTGATGGGACAGGTCGAATGATTCTTTTGGTCGATTTCCCCCCCCCCCCCCCCCTTTGTCAATCGTTTTCATGGTATGCATATCGTATCTGTCATAACCTTTTCATATTTCAGAAGGGCTTTTGTTTCACAGGGCTACTTGTAAACACCTCACTACGTATCCACACGTGTCCATGGACACTCTGCTTATTTACCATTAGAGCATGGGGATTACACAAAAAGTGTAGTTGAGTGTCTGTCACATAAAATTAGGGATTCTGTTCTTCTGCGGGTTCTAACAGTATGAGATACTAAGCATTTAAAGTGTACGAAGCACAGAAATGTGGGCCTTTTTCACGTTCCATCTGTGTTCGAATCCCCTGTAGCTGTTGGTCTCTGGTTTGTCTCACAGGCCACGTGCAGCAGCTCAGCACTGTGATCACAGAGGGCAAGCAGCGCACACGTCGCAAGTATGGCGTGCAGTACCTGCTGGACTCCATCAAGACCCACTACAGGTGAGGAGAGCTGAAGGAAAGCGGGAGAGATGATGAGGTCAGTCCTGCTGTGGGCTACTCAGCTTCTCTGGCATGCGTCATCTATGGTGTTAAACACTGTGAAAGTAAGTTGAATTAGTCCAGTCTGACACACCTGTTCTGTTTCTGTGCTCTTGACTTCCCTCTATAAACTGGGCTGCTGAGCACAGGCCACATTGCTCCTGTACAAACAGAAATTTAAAAAAAAAAATGAATTTTAAAAAAGGAAGTGAAGAAAATGCAGGAATCCTAACCAAAGAAAATGTTTCTCTATTTGACAATGTGCACCTTGAGTGTTCACGATACACGGAGCCGGGGTGCTCGTTAGTAAACGCTCCAAATGCGTACGGATCGTTGCGGGTTTAGATGCGCGCGTTTCCTTTTTTTCGGAAACTGTGGTGTATAATTTAAGAGCTTGTTCCTGCTCACTTGTGCCCCAGTGTGGAGAAGGACGGCAGCCCACTCTCAGATGAGCTGCAGACGGTGCAGGCCTCCCTCTTCCAGCTTGTGCAGGACTTGCTGGACAAGTCTCCGTCCCCAGAGGAGCTGCACAGTCTGCTGGCTTTCACCATCACAGTGGGGGTGGAGCAACAGGTACGTGCAGTGGGTCACGTGACCAGCCAAAAGTTAAATCAGACAGTCAGTTGGATCAGTTTTGACTGACAGTCTCGTTTAGCTTGGTGCAACTTGGACCTTGACTGAATGCAGTAATGCTTTAGTCAGCAGGTTACAGCGCCTTACAACCAACCCGCAGATGAGGATGCTGTCGTTTCCTTTTTGGGATGTTGTCTGTCAGCGTTGTGGTTTGAATGTGTGAATTCAGGGTCTTATTACTCCCACGCGTCCTTTCCTCCCTGGCTGAACTAGGCAAGCCGGGCGCTGATGGTCCTGCAGTCTGTCCTCCATCACCCACCTCGTGAGCAGGTGGTGTCTGTGTTGCTGGAGTGGGGTGTAGAGCAGCTGTACTACTTGCTCTTCAAGCCCGGCTTTGGGGACGAGGTCCGGGAGGAGGTGTTCCGGGTGAGTACTGCCCTGGCAGCTGTTGCCGTAGTAGCACCTGCTGTTGCTGGGCACCCGGATGTCACTAAAGCCTGATTTCTAGCCAGGTCGTTTCCACAGGCTCACAGTGTCATGTTTACAGAAGCAAGCTTCTGTCAGTAATCATTTCCCTTTATCTCTTACTACACATCCTGACACTGCTACTGTTAATATTTACAGCAGAACTTCAGTGTGTCACTCAGCTCTCTGCTCTTTGCTAGCTGTGTAAAATGTTTATTTACACAGTGTGCTCTGAGTAGCCGATCAGCATTCTTGTCAAGGCCATCCCAGCTGGACGATCATTGTGTGTTGATCTTTTTCTCCTCCCTTCCCCCGATCTTTTCTGTCTCAGGTCCTGTGCAAGGTCTTGAAGAGCGAGCGTGTGTCCGAGCGCAGCAAACAGCGCGTCAGACTTAAAGACTGCAGCTACCTGGGTCTTGTCTGTTTCCTAGGGGACATCCCGATCACTATGACCACCATCCGCTTCCTTTCTGAGCAGGTCTTCACCACAGGTACTCTCGTAATCATGGTGCAAGTTGGGAGGTGGAATAATTATACCCGAGAAAGAGAGCAGGAAAATGGCCTGTAATTTTGCAATAAATTATGTGAGAAAGTGTTTGTTTTAAAGAATAATTATGTCCCTGTCCCTTTTTAAGATTCCACCCCTAATTTCCGGGACCTGCTAGCTATAGTCTACCTGTCCCACCGTGCAGACCTTATAGTGCGCTTGGATGTCTGTCGCAAGGTGAGCCATACTGGCCCTTTGTCCGAGAACTGTTTTTTTTTTTTTTTTTTTTCCCCCCCTCAGTCTTTGGACTCCTAGATTTTGCACTTTTTTCCTGCCTTTTCCTTTCCATGAAGAACTGAATATCTGTTGATTGTTTCCTGAATTTGACCAACCATGGCTCTCACGCGCCAATCACTTCTCCCATACCCTAGCTCTTCCACCTAATCCACTCCAGCGAGGACTATGTCAGACAGCTGGCACGTCAGCCCGGCTGGCAGGACGTTCTCACCAAGCTCTACGTAAAGGAGTCTTATGAGTCACGAGCCGCCAGCCAGTCAGGTTCCAGCCCCAACAGCTCCCTGGACCCCTCCCAGCCCCTGCTCAGAAGGGAGGGCAGCCTTCTAGAGGATGGCCGCGCTGAGGTCTTCCTACCTTACCCCTCGCGCGACGAGGAATATGAGGAGGGCTTCTCTGACCTCTTGCCATCGCCCTCTGTCGGCGGCAACTGCCAGCTGAAGAACCTGGGCGTTTCCCTCAACTTCAAGTCCTTTGACTCGGTGGAACAGAGCAGCCGCTCATCCTCCACCTCTAACACAGTGGACATCCCAGGCAGCCGCCCCGAGGAGGAAGGTGTGTATCAGCCCCTCTCTCCATTTGGCACGTCACCCTTTGAGCTGGATCTGAATGGAACTGGCAACGGCAGTGGGGGGAGAGCCTCCAGCAGCTTGCCTGACACGCCATCACCCCTGGAGCACAGTCGGCCTTTCCCCGGCCTTCAAGCCCGCAAGAGCTCCAGCCTATCCAATGTGCTAGATGACACAAGCTACAGCACGGAGGCTCTGCCTGGGGACAACATCTCCAACACGTCCAACCCGCAGGTACTGCTCTGTCTGCTCTTTGTCACTGTGTCAGCTTGGCATTTCTCACTACATCCAAATGAGCCAGTCTGCCGGCTCCTGCAAAGAGCCACTTTGAAAAGGACTGCCAAACATCTTTTGTGTTCTGCTTATAAAGAAAATATCATGCTACTGCTCAATGACACCTGTGTTTACCATGAATGCTGACAAACTCGTTGTACGTGTTTGGCAGTTTTCCCCCAAATGGGGCTTCTCTTTTCAGTGTATTGTTTGTGTACCCATAATCCCTCTGTCTTCCATCTACTTACCGCCCCAGCAGACTCCCGAGGAGGAGCTGTGCAACCTGCTGACCAACATCGTGTTCTCGGTGCTGTGGAGTGGCACTGAAGGCAACGAGGATGCTGTGTGGCGAGAGCGAGGCCTGGTCTTCTCTGTCCTTACCACGCTAGGCTCATCCTGCCAGCTGGTCCGCCCACCGGATGACATCAAGCGCAGGTCAGGAATTGTTTCTGTGCTAAAAGATGCATGGGAAATAAGAAAACCACAATAATTTTGTGCTTTTATTTAGTAAATGAAAGGAGTTGATTTGTTCATCCATTCGTCTGGAGCATATTTTGGAAACACAGGGTGTAAGACAGAATACACTCTGGACAAGCTGCCAGTCCATCCTAGGGCTAAATAATTACTTGCATTTAATTTTGTAGACTCGTTCTGATGGTTTTGTGTAATCTCTTTGCTCCTCACCATATAACTTTAAAATCTCTGCATTCTGATGGAAAGTTTGGACTCGAGTGCAGGGGTCTGTGTAGATGCGTGACCCTCTCCACACATCTGCCTTCCTCTCACAGCCTCCTGGAGATGATGTTAGAGTCATCCCTGTCCGATCTGCGGGATGCCCAAGGTCTGTCCCTCCCCCACTGCCCCAGCCTGGTGCGCCTCCTACGACTGCTACAGGACTTCCTGTTTGCTGAGGGTACTGACAATCAGGCGCTGTGGAGCGAGAAGGTGAGCCAGTCTTTCCCTAAGCATATCCTGACCCACCTGATCCCTGTATTCTCATGCTGTCCGCATGCTGTGTCCACACATGTTATTCCCAGATCTTTGAGGGTGTGGTGAACCTGCTCGACAAGCTAAAGGCCTGGCACTATGGCACCAGCTCCCCTGGGGCCCTGGAGCTACGGGAGATGGCCCAGATTGGCTTGCGCATCATCATAGGTTACATACAGCAGCAGCACTCCCAGGTGACCACAGAATCCAATTTAAGAAGGGTTCCAGTGGGAGCAGTTTCCAGTAGGTGTGGATTAAAGAGGCCATCCGCTTTTTCTGTCTCTGACTATGGCTTCCCCTGCCCTGACAGGTGTATGAGATGGCATGTGTGAAGCTGCACAGTCTCCTGCAGACAGTCCTCTATCTGAGCTGGGATGAGGTGTGTTTCCTGCTGGGGCGGCTGGGTGCCCCCTTGTGGCAGGGCAAGGAGTGCAGTCTCCCAACCACTGGGGCCCAGACGGAAGCATTTTCTCAGCTGGTTCCCATTGTGCGGACATTGCTGGATCAGCATGCGGAGCCTAACATGTTGCATACTCTTCTGCCCAACCTGCCGCCCACTAACGGCAGCACCACATTCGCTCAAGACCTCCAGGCCTACTGCTGCACCCAGGAGTGGCAGGACGTCTATAAGCAACAGGTTAGATTTCTACCATGGTATCCAGCCTGCAGACATCATTGCCTTGCTGCTCAAACTCAGCTGCAGACATTTCATCTGTCAAGCATGTTCTGTATTTTAATTTCCCATTTATTACTGCTGTCTTTTACCTTAAGGAACTACCACCTATTAACTCCCTTATTTTGCACCATAAAACCAGTAAAAGCTGGTCACGTTGACTCTGCAAGACACAGAAACTGTAGGAAATAGATTAGTGAAGAAAATGCAATTAATAATAAATTGGAAATTTTTACATCTAAAAAAATTTACTTGACTGTTCCTGGCATGACAATCCAGTGTATTTAGAGAGAGATATTACTTTATGATTTTAAATATTTAAGTAGGGCTATTTATCAGCAATTGTTCATTATGACAACACTGATACTTGCTATATAAATAGCAGTACGCTTTGTACTCTTTTATTGTCATATTTCTGTTTTCTCAAAAGATCATTATACTCTGTTTGGCTGCTGATCTTAATCCAAACTTCACAACAGAGCTACAATATACCTACCTCTCCATTATTGCCACAGTTGCACGACATTCATATTCCACAGATGTAGCATGGAAAGAATGATCTTTCTGGAGTAACACCCTGGATGTTTAAATGAATAATGAGCCAAGCCTAAACATAATGTGTATCCACAGGCCTGTGTGGGATATGTTGTAAATGTACGCATGACTGTGGACATCTATAAATCTTTATTTGGATAGTAAAGATATACACAACACATGATCTACTGCCATGCCATTTGTTTGGCAGGACAATGGGGCTTGAGATTGGCTTGTGAAAGAGGAAAAGGTGTGTGTGTGTGTGTGTGTGTGTGTGTGTGTGTGTGTGTGTGTGTGTCTATATTCTGTTCTGAGGCAACTGTGCCAAGAAGTAAATCATATGAAAATGAATTGTAATCATTAAGAGAAGATCTTGGAGAAGTAGTACATCTGGGAGCCACTGGAACCAGCTGATACAAGGCTTGGGTCACCGTCAACTTCCCCTCGCGAACGTCTGTATCTTTCCCTCTCTGTCAGATCGAACCCACTATGCTGCAGTATGAGCTGGACACTTTTGGGAAGAGCCATGACCTCATGTCCAACTTCTGGAACTCCTGTTTTGATGCCCTGATGAGCACAGCGCAGAAGAGAGACAAGGACCGTACCAACTGCAAGACCAAGTTCCAGGTGCCCCCCATCCCTGTGCCCTTCTTGCCCTCAAATAACTGGCAATTTTTTTAAACCTGGCTTTTAAGAGTTAATAAGGCTTCAAAAGTTATGCTCAGGCCCAGACGGAAACATGCAGGTAGCACTTTCTAACCTTCCCACCTTGTAAGATTGATAAACCTCTCCTGAGCTTATGTTTCCTCGGAGCCTTAAATCTTTTTGCGGGGGCTCTTGATGAAGAGCGGTCGCCTCTGTGTCCCTTTGTGAGCAGGAGATGGTGGTGGAGCCTTACTTCAAGCGGTTACGCAGTGAGAACAGCCGTTACCACGCCAGCCTGAAGCAGAGCTCCAGCCAGCAGGGGGTGGTGTGGCAACACTGGAAAGCCCTGCACCGGCTGCTAGCCAGCGAGAGGGGAGCCTGGGCACACCGGTGGGTGAGCTGCTCTGCCACACTGTGTCTTTGTGCTCCTCTTCATAGTTTTACTCACCTATTTGTGTAAAGAAAAGCCTAGGAAAAAAGTGTTTGAATCTATTGTTGACAAGCCTTCTATGTGCCTCTCCTCCCAGTGTCCAGCCAGAGGTGAAATGGAAGTTGTCAAACGCAGAGACATACTCAAAGATGCGACTGAAACTTGTCCCAAACTACAACTATGATCCTCACTATGAGGCCAGCGCGCAAAGAGACAATATGGGTGTGTGTGACAAGTGTTTCATTCAGGGGGAATCAAGTGCAGTATGATTTGTTCATGATTGCAGCATAATGCACGATGTCGGTCTACCTAGAGAGCTGGTTTGATTGTGGTTCTGAATTTGTCTTGTACCGGTATGTCCATAGTTGTGTGACTGCCATTTCACACACAGGAAGTGACAGCCCCCGCAGTCTCACGGAGCCTCTCCCGCTGGCCGTTGCCAAGGAAGCCAAGGTGAGCGAAATGGAGGATGACCAACTTGGAGAGGAAGACCTGAGATACCTGGATAACCAGTGAGTCACAAATTCTACCTCTCCCCAACTTGGCAACAGCTTCCCCCCCCCCCCCTTTTTTTAATTTAATACTTTGCATAAACAATTATGACCAGAGGTCTGTCTGCATTTCATTCTGTTCATAACTCCAAACTCACTTTTACCAGTAATTCACAATTGATACAGGATATCTATAGTATCAAAAAGCCAATAAATTTAGAGTTTAGGATCTGTAAAACACATCGGTTATAGCTATAATAAAACTCTAAGACTTCAAATTACTTTAAAACTAATTTTGAAAACTGAATATAGAAACACAGTCACCACAAATGTCTGTTCAGTGATAGTTGACTGATTCATCCCATAAATGTGGGCAACATTCATGATCTTTTTATTGATCACTGACACCCAGGAGCACCAGACAAGAGTTGTAAACACTGTGGAAGTGAGTTCAATTAATCTGGTCTCTTATTTAGTTTGGGTATGTTTCGCTGCAGTCTGGCACTTCGGTGGGTAAGCACAGGTCACGGTCATTTTCTCTCTCTCTCTTTTACACACACACACACACACACACACACAGAGAAAATGCACAAAAAAATTAACAAACTGGAAAAAATTGGTGCCTGAAAATTTGAAACTGATCAGAACATCAGGAGCCAGGGTACTAAAAACTGTAACACAGCTGCAGAAGTTTCTTGAAACATTGCTTTTGAACCCAACAGCCATTTTTTTTTTTGTTTTGGAGTAGAGAATGTCGTTCTTCTGAGTTCCAAAAGTTCCCATGAGACAAAAAGGACATGCCATGTATAATGGACCAATTCTCTCTTGTCCTCTGTGTCAGCGTGGAAGGAGAAGACGAGAGCCAGAAGGAGAAGCTCATCTTGTCAGAGGACTGTGAGCTCATCACCATCATAGCGGTGGTCCCAGGCCGCTTGGAGGTCACCACCCACCACATCTACTTCTACGATGGCAGTTGTGAGAAGGAGGAGACAGAGGAGGGTAAGGCTCTCCCTGCAGTTGCTGACCCCGTCCCATGAGGTCTTCACTCTTTCACTCAACAGTGTGGATTTGCTCACAGTAGCTGTGTGACAACATCCATCATCGGCTGGTGTGTAACAGGAGAGCCACTTCCCTTTTAGAGAGCACATGGAATTGTCATTAATCTACAGAGGCAGTTATTAGCATTCCAATCCCATACTGCAATGGGCTGTGGTACATCATATTTACTCTATTACTGCTACCTAAACATTGCGCCCTGTTCAGTTAATCTGGTCTATTCTACTCTGCATCCGGAGCTTTAGAAATTGGTTTAGTCAATTTTTAATGAGTTCTTTGTAAGACTTTTTAGAAGCGCACTCAGTGAAAAGTGTCAGTCACCGTATTGTTATAGTGCTCGTTCAAAGGGGTGTGAATCAATGCATATCTTTTCAGGCATTGGCTTTGATTTCAAACGGCCGCTCTCTCAGCTAAGAGAGGTCCACCTGAGACGTTACAACCTGCGTAGGTCTGCAGTGGAGATGTTCTTCATTGACCAGGCTCACTACTTCATCAACTTCCGCAAGAAGGTGAGGCACATGGGTTGGTTTACACTCTCACCGGGTCATATGGTTTGGCGCTAGCACACAAACCCATGAACATCTTCCTCCGTGCTGCTCTCTCCACAGGTCCGTAACAAGGTGTATTCCCGCATTCTTGGCTTGCGGCCTCCCAACTTGTTCTACTTTGGCTCACGGTCCCCCCAGGAACTGCTCAAGGCTTCAGGTCTCACACAGGTGCTGTAAGGCCATTTAATTCCTATGTAAACCAACTGAAATGTGTTTTGTTTCTGCTTTATCAACACAGCAACAAGTTCATGTTTGATAAAAGACTAATAGACTGTTTTCTTGTGCGCATTAGAAATGGGTGTGCAGGGAGATCTCCAACTTTGAATACCTGATGCAGCTCAACACCATTGCTGGAAGAACATACAACGACTTGTCCCAATACCCAGTGGTGAGTTTTTACAACAGGAAAACCTATAAAATGTTATGTGAAGTATATTCGTGTGTGTGTGTGTGTGTGTGTGTGTGTGTGTGTGTGTGTGTGTGTGTGCGCGCGCACTTATGCATGGTCAGTACATTTAAAACTGAAGTAAAAAACCAGCACTGACTCGCTGCTGGAAATGATGTGACTTACAGCAAAAGCCATGCAGTCAGAGAACAGAAGTTTCCAGTCAGTTGCACTGAAACAGCTTTAATCCCATGTTCAGTTCCCCTGGGTGCTGTGCGACTACACGTCCCCCACTCTGGACCTGGAGGACCCAGCTGTGTTCCGTGACCTGTCTAAGCCCATCGGTGTGGTGAACCCCCGCCATGCACAGAATGTCAAGGAGAAGTGAGTACAGTGAGCAAGCTGTTGGTTCAAATGCACAGTTCATTGTGCTCTCCAGTTCATTTTGTAAACCTACATATTAATCACAGAGAACTACAGCACGACCACCCCTTTCCATATATTGATTGAGCTGATACTGTAATAGTAACTCTCTAGTTGCCTAGCAAACGCTTTATTACTAAATCAAACCTTACTCATTTATTTAACTGGATATTTTTAATGGCACAGTTCAGGTTAAGTCTCTTAGGGCTCTCAAAGCAGAATCCCTGGACTTGAACTGGCATCCTTCAGGTTACAGTCTCTTCTAAACTACTATGTTAACATGTAATGAGGTGACTCAGTTCTTGACCTTTGACTTGTGCCCCTGTCTGGCCAGGTACGAGAGCTTTGAAGATCCCACCGGCACAATTGACAAGTTCCACTACGGCACACACTACTCGAATGCGGCCGGTGTCATGCACTACATGATCCGTGTGGAGCCCTTCACCACGCTGCACATCCAGCTCCAGAGTGGCAGGTGGGTTCCAACCCTGGCCCAGACCACCCACCTATTCTTCTACGTGTGTTGTGCTCTGAAGGCTGTAGGGCAAAGCGTCACTCCTGACTCTCTGTTGTGGATGCAGGTTTGACTGCGCTGACCGCCAGTTCCACTCGGTGGCTGCAGCATGGCAGGCTCGCATGGAGAGCCCAGCTGATGTGAAGGAACTCATACCAGAGTTCTTCTACTTCCCAGAGTTCCTTAAGAACATCAATGGTAAGTTCTAGGGGTGTTGACTGTACCTTGATCCATCTGGGTTCTGTAGCCTGTTTACCACTGGTTACATACCTGTCTCTCTGTCCCAGGTTTTGATCTGGGGAAGCTTCAAATGTCTCAGGAATCTGTGACAGATGTGGTCCTGCCACCTTGGGCTGAGTCTCCTGAGGATTTCATCAGGAAGCACAGGAAAGCCCTGGTAAAGGAAACTTTAAATCGCTATTTCATACACAGCATGCTAAGTGTAAGCTCACTCCTGTGTCCACTGTTCTGGTTGCAGTCTCGGCGTACATTTGTGCACGTGTGTATTTGCAGGAGAGCGAGCACGTGTCTGCTCACCTGCACGAGTGGATTGATCTGATATTTGGGTACAAGCAGCGAGGCCAGGATGCTGTGGATGCCCTCAATGTGTTCTACTACTGCACCTACGAAGGTATGGCTTCCTCTTTCCCTCCCCAAGCCATTGTATTATGCTGCAGCTCCTAGAATGATGCTTCCACTGATCCCCAAATGGTCTCTGATTGGTTGGTAGCATGTGATATTTCTTTCGGTTTGTGTCCCCCTTGTGCAGGAGCAGTGGACCTGGATGCTATAGTCAATGAGACAGAGCGCAAGGCCCTGGAAGGCATCATCAGTAACTTTGGTCAGACCCCCTGCCAACTCCTCAAGGTCTGGCAGTGAGAGCAAATCATACACCCAGGTTCACGTGGGAATCGCCACTTTCTTCTCAAAGTTATTGTCCTTTCGATTTGTCCCCACAGGAGCCGCATCCCCCCCGCATGTCAGCGCAAAGCGCGTCCCGACGGCAGTCCCGTATCGACACCCTCCCACCAAACCTATTTGAGAAGCTCACCAAGCTCAAAGCCTTCATGGAGGTCAGCTCAGCTTTGCTTGGCTCATGCCTTTCAATTGGTGGGCTCCAGTTCTGGTCCCTCTTAGGAGACACCACATTCTGCTGAGGCTAAAGCTCTGAAATGCTGTCTGTCTGTCCATCTAACCTAGGTTGTGAGCGATGGGGTGGCGCTGGTGCAGGCCGTGGTGCCCAGGAACCAACCGCGGTACATCACACAGGGGACTGACATGCTGGTGAGGGTCTTTGTAGTGACACTCTGCCCACAGTGCAGAAAGCAGCAGTGTTGAGTGGGGTCATTTACTATTCAGTTGCTGTAAATCAAGTTGTGTTCTAACTGTTATGATGAGTCCCACCTCCTCTGCCCTAAGGTCACCATCAGTGCCAATAGATTGCTGGGAACTCACAGCTGGCTGCCATATGACAAGAACATCGCCAACTACTTCACCTTCACCAAGGACCCCACTGTGTCGAACCCTAAGTAATGGTTTTATCGCTGTTCCCATTGCCCATCAGTTATGACCTTGACTTTTCTCCAACAAACGTGCCCATTACTTTGTTGAGTAGTTACTGCATCTAACCGTGCCCTCCCTCGCGCTGTCACAGGACACAGCGTTTCCTGGCTGGGCCCTTTTCCCCAGGGGTGGACCTTGGACCACATGTCTTGGTGGTCTCCAGCGATGGGCGGCTGCTGTTCAGCGGCGGCCACTGGGATTGTAGCCTGCGTGTCACGGCTTTGAGCAAGGGCAAGCTGGTGGGCAGAATCTGCCGACATATTGGTGAGGCCCTGCCTCCTCTGTCACAAGCTCCACCTACCCACATACCTCTGCTTGATTTCAAGTTGCTTTGCACATGCATGCAGCCCAAGTCCAATGTGCACAGACCACTTACATAGAACTCTTTATAACAGCAGCTTGTAGCTTTGGACTCCCAGCAGGTGACTGTTGGGGATGTCAAAATTGCTGTCAGTGAAAAGGTCTGAAGAGAAGTCTGAAGGGGTTAGTTGTCTACTCAGAGTGCAGCTCCTGAGCTCAGCTCTGTGTTGCAGACGTGGTGACATGTCTTGCTCTGGACCTGTGCGGCATCTACCTCATCTCGGGCTCCAGGGACACCACCTGCATTGTGTGGCAGGTCCTGCAGCAGGTGGGTCTCCTAGTCACCTCACACCATTAACTTCACTCCACATGTATGATGAGCACACTGGTTCTTCAACGTATGAAGATGAGTGGGACTGGAAGTCTGTTTGAAAGTCACCTTTTGCAATAAGTCACAATTAATGGAAGGTTAATAATTAAGATGTCCCTCAGTTAATTTTAGACTTTGGTTTTTGTTTATATATATATAAAAAAAAAAAAAAAAAAAAACCTTCTATATAGCTATTAAAAAAGACTGTTATGGTATTTTTATGAACATTGAGCAGTGTTTAAAATTTAAAACTAATATGACTGAGAATACACATACATTGTCTCCACAAACCCCTATTTAGCTCTGATTGTTCGTGGATTCATTATCATATTACAATAGTTCACCGACACTCAGAAAAACCAAACATAAGTTCTAAACAACGGAAAGAAGCTGAATGATGGTATTCTGATTCTCCTGTTACCTTTAGGTGGGTTTTATTGCTATCGACCTACTGGAGTTGGAAATGCAGGTTGTTTTAATAATTTCAGAAAATAGGTTACTAAAGAAAAGGCAATTAGAAAGGAATAAACTGGAAAATGGTCTTCAAAAATGTATAACTTAACTGTTCAAGTAACAAGAGGAGCCAGTGTACAAACCCTGCTCACTTTCTCTGCCAAAGTCTCCCTGCACCACATTTTATATTTACACGTCATCTTGTTTCTCAGTCATAATTCTGCAAACTCCCATCGTTTAGTATAGGGTGAAAATGACAGCAGTAACTGTTTTTGCACTGACCTTCCCCAGGGTGGCTTCTCCAGTGGCCTGTCCCCCAGGCCAGTGCAGGTCCTCTGTGGCCATGACCAAGAGGTCACCTGTGTGGCCATCAGCACAGAGCTGGACATGGCTGTCTCAGGGTCAAAGGTGATAAGCTGTGAAGCGATTCTTGTTTAAATTCAGAGAATGCTGCGAGAAGTGGTGTTGTGACTAAAGTGATCCATTTTTCTCTGACCTTTGTTTCTTTCTTTTCTTCTCTGTCTACCCCATTTCAGGACGGCACTTTGATAGTGCACAGCGTGCGGCGTGGCCAGTTCCTCCACACACTAAGGCCCCCCTGTGAGAGCTGCCTGCCTTCTAGGGTGACGGAGCTACAAGTGGGCATGGAGGGCCACATTGTGGCCCAGATGGTGACAGAGGGCCGAACTCCTGGCCAGGTACCCTGCTGTCTCTCACCTGCAGGTTCAACCGCTGAGTTGAGACTTGCCAGTCATCCTGTACAGTGTTAACGCAACTCACTGGGTCCAGCTCCTCGTTGCAGCCTAGCTCTGGTTTAACATCTCTCCTCTTTCAGGAGAAGTACTTCCTCCATCTATACTCGGTGAACGGGCATCAGCTTGCCTCGGTGCCCCTTGAGGAGCGAGTCACGGCTCTTTGTCTGGTTCCGGAGTACGCCATCACGGGCAGCTCCGAGGGAAACCTGGAAATCCGAGACTTGTACAAGTAAGAGCTGTGGAGGCATCTTTGCTCGGTTAACACTTTTTTTATGGTTTTCCCATCATTATTTATATACTATATACTAACTTTGAGTCAAGGCAATTTGTAAGCACATACTTTTTTTTTTAACACACATTTTCTGTGTGTGAGACAGCCTGAAGCTGGCTGTCCCAGCCTTGGCCTTGAAGGTCCCCATTCTCAGTATATCTGTCACCAAGGAGAGCAGCCACATCCTGGTTGGCCTGGAGGATGGGAAACTCATTGTGGTTGGAGCTGGCCAGCCTGGAGAGGTGAGACTTATATTGGATGCTGGAGACTGGAGGAGTGAGGATGGGAATTCTGGGAGTGCCGGTAGCCAGCTGTGCTAGTCTAATCCACTAGACACCTGTGGCTCAGCAATTTCACCACTTTCTCTTCACCAGGTACGTTCAGGCCAGTTCTCCCGCAGACTCTGGGGCTCAACCCGCAGGATCTCCCAGGTCTCCTCTGGGGAGACGGAGTACAATCCCAGCGGCAGCCCCAGCAAGTGAAGACCGAGCCGATGGTGACTGGGAGCAGCGAGGGAGAGGAAGACGAATGGAATCAATGTTCCTCCCACTAGTATTTCTGTTGCCATGGTTCCCTGTGTGCTGACCCTCTACACCCCCACCTGCGTGGGACCCACTGCACTTTCTGCAAGAGGAGGAACAGTAGAAGGTGAAAGACAGAGAGCTGAGATCAGAACATTTCCAAATGCTGCACTTGTTTTTTAACAGATGGGGAAAAAAAATGTATTTTAAATATTTTGTACTTTTTTTAAAAAAAAATCATTCCAAAGACTCAACGCTTTGACTCTAGGAACTGTATTCTTCACGTGGAATAATTGGAGACTGATGTACTGGAAATAAAGGTTGTGATTGTGGATAGGGGGCTACCTAAAGTGGAGCTGGTCTTACCCACAGTTTTTCTCGCGCCACAAGCCCTGTATTTATTAATGTAGAGGACTCACAGTGCAATGGCTCGCTTTTCTTCTGGAGGGCTTGGGACAGGTGTGAGAGCTTTTCAGGGTCCACTTTTTTCTTTGGCTTTCTTTGCTTCAACCAGTACCTCTTTTTAGCAGTTCTGCACATCTGTCTGAACTCTTGAAGAAAACTTGAAAAGGTCAACAGACTGCTCCATTGCTGGACCCAGAGTCTGCACTGTGGTACACACCAATGATCACGTGGTCTATTGTGTGTGGTATGAATGCTGTAGATCATCACCAAACACTGTTTGCTCTGGAAACAGTGACAGAAATGCATATGGAGTTCACGTAACCTTCACACACTGTCTAGCCCAGTTATCATATTATAGGAGGTGAGGTTTCACCATTAGGAGGTTTTGCCACTTGGATCCATATATGCCTGAACAGTTTCGCTCGGGAGAGATTTCCTCGCTTGCGCCGATCGTCCTTTCTTTTCACAGAGCAGATCTTCCCACTGCTGCTCACTCGCAACACACGCACCCTTTCCCAGCACTTTGCACTAACAAATGCCTATCATGTAAATACACACATCCTACTTTGCACAAGTGCCTTTCCCTTCCCAGGGAAGGGGTTCTGAAACCGGAGCACTGAAATGCATTGCGTGGACCACATTTTGGGATTTGCTAGCACTTGTACAGACATTTCTCTGGAGGAATGAATGAAGTGACCAATGTGTGTAATTTTTCTTGGTATGGATACAAGGCAAGACTTTGGCCATAATATTTTTTTTAAACTGAGATTAAATGTCCGTTTTTCTGTGTGTATATATACATATTTCTCTTTCAGGGAAACATGGGGCTTTAAGGATCATGGAGTGTATTTTTCCCTGTGGTAGAGACTGAAGTTTCTGATCAGGCTCCCAAAAGTGGCATGAGACCACAGACTTTACACTCCCATGAGTCGCTGTGGACAGACAGTCTGAAGGTTTCAGGAACTTTTGGACACTTACTGTGACATCTACAGAAATGTTAGGAATCCAAAGCACACCGTTCTTAAAACCAAAATTGTTTGGTCTTACAAATTGTGCCTTGTTCAGACCTTTTGCACGTGCATGCGTGAGTGCGTTTCCGGTTAATGTAAAATATGTAACGGTTGAGTTTTTCGCCTTGCTTCAGAGGAATGACTCTGTATGAGATGCTTTGAAACAGGAGTGTCTGCGAAACACATGGGTACACAGCTGGGTCTGACTTGATAGGCAAGTGACATCCCATTGAAAATGCTCCCCCCCCCTTCTTTTCAGGGGAATTTTGTTGTAAAAAAGGTGTAATAAGGGAAATAAGTGAATGGGGGAAATGAAATGATACAGGAAGAGGACTGCATTGCCAGCTCAGTGACTTTGCACTGTTGACTCTGTAAGGCAGCAGAGTTCAAACAAAAGGCTGCTGGTTTGATTGCAGTGGTCTGTTAAGCAGTAAAAATACAGTGTGTGTAACCAGAGTTTGACCTCTCGGTTAGCCAGACTAGTGAAACTGCAGAACTGGTGCGCTCTTTTTCTACAGCCCAGTCTGGAACAAGATGTACCGCAGTATTTCCAGATCTAGAGGAATCACATTAGTACCGGCTCGTCTGCAATAAAACAATTCTTGCGGGCTGGTTTGCACATGTTGCACCATTTCTGTTTTGGACAACATTGCCTTGCGATTTGAATAATGAGATGCACTGCAGTCATCGCATGGGCTGATTGCAAAGTCTTCTCTGGCTTCTCACGGGAGGGCTTCGCACTTGGTCCTTCTGCCTTTTCCAAGCCCGCTTTGCAGGGCAGAATGATCTGGAACCCTCGTTCCCTCCTACAGGACCCCACTGCGATATACCCAGACCTTGGGAGCAGCCAGTGTTTTATCTTTCTACATGTATGCAGAGTAACGTTTTTCCCCCCCAGAGGCCTTAAGCTCAGGTTGCCTGTTTTAAACACATTTCACATTCTTGGTCCTTTCACTGTTTTTGTAAACCACCTTTTATGACAAAATAAAGAAATGTTAAAGTCATTGTTTTGAGACTTTTTTTTTTTTTCCCCCCCCCTCACAAAACCATGTTGTTGGTAAAGTATGACACACACGTTTTCAGTTTTAACATTTTATGCTTCGACCTGTTTAAGCTGAGCTGAATTATAGCAATGTGCACCACGCAGTACTTGTGGCTTACATTTCTGCTTGCCATTTATCCTTGGTGAATTTCCATTCATTCACCTTAGAGAAGTCTCCTCAAATGGGTTTTTATCTTCATCTCCTTCTCCCTCTCTCAGCCATGTCAGGGTTTGAAAGTTCACAGTAAAGGCAGATTTATTTAGAGAGGAGCCTTTGATCCCCCAGCGGACCAAACATCCTGTAAGCCTGCCCATAAACAGCCCAAGGGGGGCAATTCAGTGAGCTGTGGCAGGAGAGGGGGTGGGGGTGCTGTGCTGGTTAAACAGGCCTGAAGGCCTCCAGTCAATGCGAGCGGAGAAAGGGCCTTACGGCGGCGCTACTTTGGCCTCTGATGTGGCCCACCGACAATGAGGGGAGGGTCTGACGCCTTGCTCGCAACAATGGCAGGTATCTCCTCCTGACCTCTGAAGTCCCTGAAGGGGGGTCTGGTTAGACTAAAGGGAGAGCAGTGCTAAGACTGTGAGGTCCTGCAAAGTCTTGCAAGCTCAGATCCCCCACGTTTCCACAGATCAGAGGGATTTTATTGCAGGAGAACCACACTGCTACTTCGCACCCCAATATGAGGGTTCCCTGTAAATGCTTGAGAACTCCACAACATTATCTTCTGTATAACAGGTTCACCCAACTGCCACCCAGACTGAACTATTATACAGAGAAATAACTTGTTTTTGGATTGCATAACTAGCTTCCCTGGAAAAAGGCTCAATATTTACACGTTTACAAGTGCCGATGCCCTGCATATGCATTAAGAACGTGTAACAACACCGGGTGCCTTTATATGTTTTGTTATGGCACGTCCAGTTTCAACATAACCCATTCTTCCTTACACAGAGCTCACCCAAAGGTTACACCTCACTGAGCGAATGAGATCAAGTGATTTTTTTTTTTTTCTCCCCTCTCCCTCAAACATTTGGAACCACAACACTCCAGAATCAACATTCCTGTTTCCTGAAATGAAAGTTAAATGAGCTGGACCCACATCCTATAAACCCAGCAAACCCAGCCCTTAAAGATGACAGGTAACCACAGCACTGTTCCATATCAAGTTGTATTAGATAAATTTTCTCTTTTTTTTTTCTTCTATACAAGACGAAGAGCCTCCTCTGCCGCTGCCGATACTGTGGCTTTGTGCAGCGTTGCTGGAGCTGCAATCCAGGCCCGACAACTGGAACAGCTCCTGTGGGCACTTTTTGCACCCCAGCTAATCTGTCCGCCACCCACAGAGACCACTGACACCACAGGGCACTTTTTTGTGTGGGGGAAGGAAAACACATATCTAGTCATGGCAGTCTGGTCCACAGCTTGGATTCAAAATGCTCAGATTCCCCGATTCTCTCTTTCAGCCTCTTTTAAAAAGGCGTCGCAGATGTTAGTGGTTTGACGAACATCTCCCGCATGAAGCTTTCGCTCGCTCCAGCTTTACCTCCACAGCACTGATCAGTGGAACATCAGCTCTGACTTTGTTCCCGCTTTCATTGGGATGTTTTGTCTGAAGTTTGTAGATGGTGCATTGGACAATGCTGCTCTTTCAGAACATTGTATAACCATAAATGGCTGCAAGGCTACCAAGACATTTTAAAGAGAGGGGGGACCACTAGTGGAGGAACTACCATACACCGGTGTCCTTATTTACACCATACATTTTAGCATCTGATCTGCTCCTTTTGGTGTAAAACGTGTCGAAAGGATAAGAACGCGGTGTTGGTTTCGCTCAGCCAGGTTAACAGAACCGGTAGGAGAGCTGCGGGACGGCAATGGTTGGGAAGTGGGAGGAGCAAAGTGGGGGGGCACACAGCTGGTCTGCAGCTGTACAGGACGGGGATTTTCATTTCATTTTGCCTTTCAACAAAACGGCTTCGTTAATTTCACACTTAAATGCTAGAGAAATGGAGCAGGCGTCACTTGTTAGATGTACGAGGGCTGCTGGTAGACTGAGGCTGTGTCGCTCTACGAGATGTGCAGCAGCTCGAAGTGACTCCGTGGAGCCGTATGGCAACATCAGAATGGCGGGGGCGACATCTGATCGTCATCATGCTCATGTCTGCTCTTCTGATCGCTTCTGAAAACACGAGAACAAAGCGATCGCTCTGTGTCTATGGGAGCCGTGAACGTAACGCCAACGTTGGCCAGAGCTTGTTGCAGTGTGGAGATGAGTTTTGGAAGGAATAATTAATAACCGCAACATTTCTGAGCACTTCTGGGAAGTGGTTTGTCCCTTTGCTTGGAACTATGAACTTCGTGTACGATTTCTTGCTTTATCTACACAGGAAGAGGGGTTTTTTTCCTTCGCGTCATCGTACTCAAAGACGTAGGGTCATCTTTGGTTACATCAACATGACTCTTACCCCCAGCCAGTCTCAGGGATGCGTAGCTGCACTCCTTGTGGCAATGGGACCCCGGTGAATGGAGACGGTCTCGCTGAGATTGCGGTGGGTTCGAGGCGAGAGTCTCTGCCATTGAGGTGTCGCCATCGAAAGGGCGGCGGTTTTCGCTGAGGAGGGCAACGGGAGATAGCGGTGTTTGTCACTGGCAAATGAACTCTTCTCAGACTCTCTTCCAGCTCTGATCTGGCTTTGTCTGCCAAGTCGGGGGCTGGGGGATGGGGGAGGAGGAATCAGGCTGCCGTTTGTGGGTGTCTCACAGGGCTCAGCAGTGACATATGACCATATCTGGTTTTTAATGTGGTTTGGAATCACATTCCACACCTACCTTTCTCCTTACACCAACTGGTGATTGTTGCACACAGCCATTTGCAGCCTGGTCAGATTACTGCTGCTCTACACCACAAAAGCACACGGTACGCACACACAGGACGAGGTCGCGACTCCACGCTGGATAATCACAGGAAATCACTCAAGAGCTTCGCTGGACCCGTGGAGAAAATACCATTAGTCTGATACACATTAAACAAATGGTTGGTGTTCATTCCCAATGTTCAGTCTTCAATGCATATTTATTATAATATATATAGCTTGTTGGAAACGGATGGCTTTTTAACGCAACATCAGTTGTGCGTTGTGGTGTTGACACATTAGTAAACCCTTTCCCATGACTTCCTGTTATATGGCTCTTATTCTACGATTCTCCGTTCACATGGCAAATGTGAAAAGCTCACTTTCGAATGCCTGATCTACTAAAAACTACTATTACTCTGTGAGTTCTGAGCTCTGAACTATCCAAGTGGGCTCGTCTCATGGACTCTTGCTCCAAGATATAAATTTTTCACGGCTCTTCGACGCTATAATCAAATCTCAAATCGATCTGTCAAACTGATCCCTGAATCCTTTATCCGAAGCAGCACTCGGTCTGTGCGGATTTACCAAAGTGTTCCTTTCTGGGAGATGCGCATGAAGAGGCATGTTCTAAACTCTAGTGTGAATTTGCTTTCAGACAGGGGTCCCGCTGCAAAGAAAGTGATGGTCAGGAAGGAGGGCGGAGCCAGCAGGCTGCAATAATGAGGCTGTAAATGGAATGGCAGAGGAAATGCTGTGTAAAACAATGGGTTAACAGATATTGTCTTAAACCGAAGCAGCTCCCCTTCCTTGACCTGCAGGCCCCCGCGGCTACTGCATGTACAACGTATGTTCACGCTACAGCCCTCCACGTCAGGCCATTTGTGAGTATAGCCGCTGGGCTTGCATATTCATATTATTTTAAAATAATAATAAATAAATAAAAACAAATTTTTACTCTCTATCAATTCCGTATGAAGCTACTTGTGTAAAGTTTTCCCGCAAAAAATGGTGGTATTGGATCTATAGATAGCGCTTTCACAATCACATCTATATCTAGAGCTCTTCGTCTGTTGTTGAAATACTCTCCTGTTTACAGTAAGTTATGTGTCATTTTGGAGGAAGAGCATCTGATAAATTAACAAATCTAAACTCACTAGATAAAGCCTTTAATCAGCCACTCCTCCGGCATTGTATTTGCTTGCTTGTGTATCTTATAATATTTAAAAAAAAAAAAAAGAAAAATTTGATAGGAGGGTATCAGGATTTGTCTATCCTGTGTTTTATGCACCTACTTGAACGATGAACCTCGGTGCAGCAAGTGGTAGGTAACAAACTAGGTTTACTTGAGAGTCACATGTCTGTAGCCATGTCTCCTTCTTTTAATGTAATGCATACATTGTACTTTTGCTGAGATGTACGTCGCTTTGGACAAAAGCATCTGCTAAATGAATACATGTAAATGTAAATGTAAACGTAGATCTTATTGGAGCATTATAGGCAAAGCACTATATATGCTACATTACTATATAGTTACTCCATAGTTTACAGCTTGAATATATTTACTGTGGCACAAAGTTTGAAGCAATGGTGACATTACAAAGCACAAAGACAAAAGAAAAAAAAAGACTTCCACAGGTGCCTTGCATGTGTGTAAAGTAAAGTACATAAATTATGAGCAGCACAGAGGTAGAAGAGACGATGGCCACTCATTCTTTATGTGCTCCTGATCCAAATTGCTTTTTTAAACTACTTCCTGGGCATTTATACTAGCTGTGTGAAATCTAACACCTCGACTAGAGGAGCCTGTATTTTGTGCTTCTTCAAAAGGATCAGCAATCCAGGGTACTCAGGTCAATTGCTTTGCATTTTGTGCCTTTTCTGAATTCATCATGGCTTACAGCTTGATAAATTTAAGTTGAATTTGGATTTCGCTTAAAATGTTTCTAAAAAAATAAAAAAACAAAATTAAAAAAACTGCAGATGCACACAAAGCTTTCAAAGAAACAAGTGCAGAGTACAATGGAGAAAATATATTAAATATACAGGGACAACTAGTAGTGTAGTGGTTAGCGCTACTGCCTTTAGACCCACTGGTTGCAGGTTTGATCTCCCCTCTGACTCTAGTACCCTTGAGTACTTACCTTGAATTGCTCCAGTAGAATAACCTAGCTGTACAAATGGGTAAATAACTGTGTGTACACTACCATGGAGAAAAGCATCAGCTAAATGAATAAATGTAAATATGTATTATTAAAGATATGATACACAGACTGCTTTGGCAGGAGGCTGACAACTGCTGACTGTGGTTCTGGAAGCATGTTTTGCCCTGGGTTCTGTTTTAAGGATTGGGTTACAAGGGAGTTGCACTTTTGGGTTTCTACACCTGGATTGGTGATGGTTTTGAGTAATCTGTTTCCAAGGATGGCTTGGCGATGGAGTGAAGAGAAATTATTTTTTCCCAACGCGTAAATATTATTTCTAGGCACTGGTTTTCTTTTCAGAATATTGTAAGATTATCATCTCCAAAACTATGAATTTCATTTGTATTGCTTTGTTTCCAGTAAAACGGGATAAAAGCTGAAGATGAGATACACAATAATCCTCATAAAAGCTTCCCTGGGGGGCAGTTAGTTAGTGGTGGAATGTGGGTTTCCACCACTTATTTTTTTTCCTCTTTATTGCGCCATTAGACTGTAATCAAGACCAATGTGCTTTTTTCCCTTAAAACACATAAAGACTGTAGACCGGCAGAGTCAACAAGAAATATTCATTGTTTTCTTGTTTATTGCTGAAGAACAGTTTCAAACTCATTGCAATTTTTATTTACACTGAAACATAGTTTATATATAAGACTAAAATTTTTAGTGAAGTTGATAACTCCCCTACAATAAACGAGTTATAAATATGTAAACTCAGGACAACTAAAGCACAGACAATTTACAAGCAGTGCTCTATTGCCTTTTTATAACTATTAATGTATTAATACAGTATTAGAGCAGGAGTAAATAAAGTACAAGAGCAGAGAGCACTAGTTAACTATTGGCCTGTGCGTTCCTGCAGATACCAGGAGTGTATGTAAGCCAACACACACACACACAATGAACTCTTGTACTACGGGTAAGCATAATTTTTTATTATTAATTCTCTCTTCTAAGAAACTTAAACTTACCCATTTATAGAACTGAGTGTTTTTAATGTATCAGTTGGGGGTAAGAACCTTGGTCAAGGGTACTACAACAGGGGAGGTGCTACGCTTTAAGATAACTACAAATCTATATGTGAATCCCACTTGTCTAATCTGTTCTGGTAGGTTCCCACTGTTTAAATTTTGCTCTTGTTATTTTTATTTGCACTGTATTTCATCATGTATTTGATGAAAGTTAAGGATTTTTTTCCATACTGACACTGACTTGTCATTTTAGGTTTTTTTTTCTACAGTAATTGTACAGGGCAGCAAGAAGTGTAGTGGTCTGAGTTCACACTTTGCACCTGAAGGAGCCAGGTTTGAATCCCACCTCCTGCCACAGCACCCTCGGTCGAAGTACTTACCCTGAAATAACAGTGTAAAAAATTCTCCCGTGGTCTTAATGGAAAAGCGTCGGCGACGCGAACGAATAACAAACGTGTGGCCGATTGTTCTGACTGGACCAAATGCGGTTGTGGTGGATGTTCTTCTCATCCCGTGCACCCTCTTCTCCTGGTCTACCTGCACGAACCCATGCGTGTTTCTACCAGCCCTTCCCCAAGCTGGAGCTTTTATTGACCAGCTCTCGCACCCCGTTTGGCCAGGAGTCCTTCGCAGGGATCTGCACCCCCAGCTCTCGGCCCGGCCTTCCCTTTCGCCCTCCGCTACCCTGCCGCCTTTGAAGTCCCTCTTTCATTGCATCCAGAAGGATGTTTCCATTTGTTGTGCTTTGAAGAGAGCAGACCCCATGGGGAGCGACCCGGGGCCATCAGGTGGTCTGTCTGAGTTCCATCCACCCACCACTTCATTTACATCTCTCTTCCTGGATGTGCCATAGCTTCTTAAAGTGAAGTCAGCCTACAGTTCCTGACTGCTCTCCTAGAAGAGTATTGATCGAAGACTGGTCCAAGTCCTAGTAGAAAACACTGACAACATCCCCCACAACACTCAGCAATATTACAAATAATAAATAAACTGTACAACTCTGTTGCTATATTATACTCGCACATGCCACGCATGATAAATTGAGAATAAACACTTGTAAAAAATCATAATACTCAGGTGTAGATACGAAAGCTATTCATTATCCGATTGATTTCTGTTTATATAATCATGTATGTTGAGCAGGTCAGTAAGCGCTTGAAAGATCATAAAGTGCAGCACTCCATGGGAGAGAAGGTCTCCTTTCAAATGCAGAGAGGACCAAAAGCCCGGACACTTCTGATTCTACCTCGTTTTCACCCCCTTCGCTGTGTGGGGACCGTCTGACCAGCGCGTGAAGAAAATCGACTCATTGTTTTAAAGACTCGGGGGATCCGAGCCAATCAGAGCGCAGCTCCGCGGTCACGTGGCGAACCTGTTTGAGCGGGAGGGGGGGCGTCGGTTCGGCTTCTTGAGGGTCCTCAGGCGGAGTTTCTTCATCACTTCGCGAGCTTCCCCAGAGGATGAGCAGCCTGTGTAGAGCAACACTGCAGAACACACACTTTTGAGGGAAGCCGAGGCAGGAGCTCGTTGGTTCCTATACTATAGTATTTATTCCTGAAGAACTTCGACGTCCCCGCCACCGAGTTTTCGTTTTTCTCTCACCACCTCTCTGCGCTTCAGAAGGAACTTAAGAGACTGAACTGCTGGATATTTTTTCTTCTGCTCCCTCAGTTGATGCGCAGCATTTTTTTGTTCGGTGTGCGAAGCAGCGGGATTCGAACCCAGAGCCTGCCGGGTGTGTCCGAGCCGCAGTCTGCGAACGGAGCGGAGGGGTTTTACCGCGCTGTGGACGTCGCGCGCTGCTGGCCATGCTCTCGCGGGGGACTGCGCTCGCGCTCTCGACACTGGCGCTCGTGCTCACGGTGAGTCCCTGCGTGCTCGCGACGTGCGTGTCCTGGGCTGCAGGGCGGGCTGCGATCCACCCGCAACCCGCGAAAAAAAAGGGAAAAAAACACGAGACGAGAGAGAGTGCTTGCGCTTTGCGTTCCTGCGCGACGTCACGAAAGGTTTATTTCACGTTTTCTCACCATATGGCGGACTCCTTCAGGGTGACCATCTCGTGTGATCCCTAGGGTTCATGCAGACTATTCCCGAATGAATATGGAGATCTTCCATTGGCCCCCACGGAGCAGAGGGTAGCGCTGGTGCCTCACCGCTAGGGTGTGGGTTTGAGTCCCGCTCAGTCCCCCACTTGCTCTGGTGAGCCCTGGCCTGAGCCAGACTGCTGTCCCAACTAGGGTATACTGTGTCTCACACCCCACTCATCCAGGATAGGTTCCAGACCCCTGTGACCCTGCACTGGACAAGGAGTTACTGGCTGGGACCCATTCTGGGATATCTGGCCCGGCCATAGAGGTCGTAGCAGCTGCCCACTTACTACGTTCCATCTGTGGACTCACCGTTGTGCTGGTTTGCGTGTAGCTGGGTACAAGGTGATACCACGGTAAAGACAGATGGGGGTCAGAACTCCAAACCAGAGTATTAATGTTGTACTTAAGGTGGTGTGTGTTGCTCCTTTCGCTCATTTGTCATTATTCAGAGACGAGTCCTACGGCACATTTTGCATCCAGCTGTCCGCCCTCCTTTGCGCACCGCAGCTCATGTCAAACCGCGCTCTTTTGTTTTAAGGGCCCGGCTCTCGAAAGGGGGATCCGAAGGAGACGAGCCAAATGGCCCTCTGATTTACTGGTATAACCCGAACCCCCCACTCGGAGAAAGCGAATCCCTCTCATCGGGAGCCGAGCCCTTGGCCTGGCATCACGGCGAGAGACGCGGCTCTTTCCTTACGGTCATATATCATAAAACGGAACCCCAGTGATCCTTGAAAAGGACAACGGTTAATGCAACAGCAAACGTGTTCATATTACCCATAATATGTTTGCTGAAAAAGTATGAGTGGAGTCGTTGCGAATGTGGTGGATCTGTAGGGTGAAGTGTGTTTAATATGAATGGACATGTTGAAAAAATTTTTTTTTTTTTTTTTTTTTTTTTTTTTTTTTTTTTTTTTTTTTAAAAAAAGATCAACTTTCACCTCTCTGCTGAGAGAGGTTTTAAAATCAGCTTTTTCTGTGAACTGTTGCACGTTTTTCAGCATCTTCATCAAACCTGCTGTTACTTCTTAGTGTTTGTATCGCCCATTGCCCTGTGCTGCTCCCCCTTTCTGTACCCTGTTTACACCACCATCCTCTGCCCCCCCCCCCATTTCTGCCATTATCATCCCTGTTCATACAGAAAAATCCGCGGTGTTGGAAGTGCTTGGGTTCGACAAGTCTGGCACAGCCGGAATTCCTCTGTTCTCGGAAGGGGGGGCAGGGCGTAATGGCCCGGTAATTTAGAAATGTTCCTTAGCCACGCAGATGAGGCTTCTGCGGGGGTTCCTACCCAGCATTCCCTGCAAACCCATGACCCCGCTCTTCACGCCCCTCGGGCCCTGCGAAAGGAAGCGCCGTGTTTTTCACTCCTGCGCTCATTTTACCGTGCCCGGCCAGGTTTAAAGGCGCTGCCTTTCTTCTTGGAGGAAGAGACCTTTTTTGGTGTTACTTTCATCTGGGAAATATTTTTTGATTAAATATTATGACGTTTAAGCTTGCAGCGGACTGTTATTTGTAATAAAAGTATTCTCAAAATATGCGAGCTGTGCTGCGGACCCCCCACACACTCACCCAGGTGTCGCTCCCACCTCACCGTGGAGTAGGGCACTCGCGTGTTTAATCCACAGGGTATGGAGTGCACAAGGCCCCACCTCCCGACGCTCCGGACCCTTTCGAGTCCCTGGATCTCGGGCCGGATTCGTGGACTTAAGGGGCGAACCCCTCCCGCCTGCCCGTCTCCTCCGGGGAGGTCGAGGGTGACCCAGCTCCGGAACGTGCCGCGCGCATCCTCCTCGCGCTGAGTGACCGCGACAGCTCCTGTTCTTTGGTGGTCTCTCACCGGGGAGCGAGTCTCAGCCGCGGCCCCTTAATGAAATGGGAGAGCAGCTGTGGCTCTTAAGTCCCCCCTTGTCTCTTTAGGGCAGAGATAAGATCTGTTATGTGTTTCGGGGCGCAGGAAGTGCAGGCCGCGTATGGTTGTACTCACGCTGCACTCCGGCGGTGGCAGCCTTAACAGCCGACATCTGCTCCTGGTTTATGGAGCGGAGCCTGCAGCTCGGCGACATGAAAGGCGCCTTGCAAGGAGGCCGCGAGAGTTCGTCTTATTTTAAGGCGCACTTGGAGCTGTCGTTGAGAAACGAATGAAACCTTTTGCGTACGACGATATTTATTAAGCCAAAAAATATGTTAGACGTGGGTTCGAATCGCTGCACCGAGACTTTCTTTACTCCGTACAGGTATTCGTTCCGTTTTTGTGGCTTTCTTTTCTCCTTTCGGGAGCACTTTTAATGTGCAAAAACGGAATGAGAAGGACAAATTTTCTTTAGTTTTACACCTCTCTCTGAGGTGACTTAGTGTTTTACCCCTTTTTCAAGCCAGGTGATTTTTACCATGTATCAGTTCAGGGTAGTTACTTTGATGAACCCAGGTCCTTCTGTTTGCAAGGCAGGAACTCTAATGACTGCGCCACCTGCTTTCCAGTGGGATCTGGTACTCGGAACTCTTTTTTTTTTTTTCTGTGTAGAATTGAGTATTATGAACAGGGATAAGAAGGGATCACGTAAGTGTTGGGCACAATAGACATTTTAGCAGACATCAGCTCGTTAGGGTGGAGCGTGACGTGACGCTCGCTTGGGGTGCGTGTGTTTACAAGCCAGTACTGCGCTAAAGTCAGTCAGTCAGTCTGTCTCACATTGTTTAAGACTGAGCTCAGTGCGAGAGGGCTGCTTTGTGTCACGAGACGGGAATTATTTAAAGTGCTGGGTCGCCCTCAGATCTTACGGAGCGCTCCAGTCCCGGGTGGTGCGTTTCTCCCAGCGACTCTGCTGCGTTCGGGTTACGTGCCAAACGTCCGTTGCAAGGACCCGCGTGCGATCTGCTGGCCGAGGTGCCCGTTCCGCTCTCTTCTGCCGCTTCTTCTTACTCGCTTGGCGACGTGGACATAGGTTGACTTTAGAGAGTTGGAAATAAAGCCGGGTCGTAAATGCGGCCTCCAGAAATGAAGGTCCGATACAAAGATGAGAGGACAGCGGGCGACATTCTGCTGAGCTTCTGCTGCCTTTAAGCCCTTCTGAGGGATTCCGTGTTGGTCACATCTACAGGCCTTCTGGTCACGAGCCTTCGGACCCCACGCTGCTCTTGAGTTCCGAGAGCCCAGCTGACAAATCTATTTTTAAAAAACTTGGATAAATTTAAAAATTAGATAAGAAATGCTGCAGAACAAGGGGTCGTGGTGGCGCAGCGGGTTTGACTGGGTCCTGCTCTCTGGCAGGTCTGGGGTTCGAGTCCTGCTTGGGGTGCCTTGCAATGGACTGGCGTCCCATCCTGGGCGTGTCCCCTCCTGCCTTGTGCCCTGCATTGCCGGGTTAGGCTCCGGCTCACAGCGACCCCGACTTGGGGCAAGCAGTTTCAGACAGCGTGTGGGTTATTATTTAATTTAATATTTAATAATAATTAACTCCCCTAATAAGTGAAATTACCAGTTGCGTACACTAATTAGTCTACAGCTTGTATTTTACTGAGGTTTTACAGGTTTTTAATTTTAATTACGCACAGCTCATATCTCCTCTACGTATGATTCGTTAACATTGTATGCAATACATCCAGTGTAATTGTAACGCTTATTATTCTGCATTACTTGCCTTTAGCACAACCGGATGATCGTTATTTTCCAAAAAGGCTCGATGTTGTAATGTTTGGTTTTCCAGCCACTAGGCATTGTGGGATTGTGTCGAAGTTCCATATTTGGGCACAGCCTGCGGTAACAGCAGGGCTCTTGCATCTGTCATCCTGCCCTTGTTTTAGACACGAGGAAGGACCAGATAGCCAGACTCCCAACACCATCAGCACCAGCCTTCCCTATCAGTTCATATATAATGTGCTGTATGAATATGACGGAGCGGAGATGTCGGTTCTATAAGCCGCGGCTCGCATTCGTCATACTGAGTAGTTTGGTGCGCTGAGGGAGCTGGTGTCGATGCCGTGGGATGTGGCAGAGGACCTCTGGGGGGGAGAGGGGTCAAGCTACTGAGATATGCTCATAGTGCATTTACAGTGAAAAAAGTTGAAAAAGCAAAAGTTTTATGAACAGCCAAGTTGCAAAATAGACACGTGTTCTCCAGTTTATTATTTATTTTTAATTGTGTTTTCTGAGCTATGTAAAAAAATTTCTGCTGTCACAGAAGTGAACGTAACCTGTGTTCCCACACTCAGTAAAATGCAGGAGTAGGAGTGTGGGGCTGCCTTCGGTCACCTCGTTTCCACACTGTTTAGTGTGTCTGGTGTTTCTGACCGATTGGTGACTGATGACAAGATGAGCACCACATGTTAATGGGATGAACTGGTCAACAGTCAGTTCTGAACAGGAATTTGTGGAAAGAAGGTGTTTTTATTGTCGGTCGTTCATTAGTTTTAATGTAGCATAAAATTAATAAAATTGAAAGTCTTGTGAAATCACACGCGTTTGCTGAAGCTGCTTGTCCAGAGCAGGGTCGCTGTGAGCCGGAGCCTAACCCAGCAACACAGGGCGCAAGGGGACACACCCAGGACGGGATGCCAGTCCGTCGCAAGGCACCCCAAGTGGGACTCGAACCCCTGGCCCACCAGAGAGCAGGACCCGGTCAAACCCGCTGTGCCACCGTGCCCCCCGTGTTGTGAAATATGTGTTTATTACAGTTGTATCCGGGACCTTCACAGAACGTAACCTGTAAATAAATTTGCTATGCACTAAATTATCTAAACGCTGCATATACATTCAATGCAATTTATATAGTGCTCTTCCCAGCAGTGTGACACATTGTGCTGGACAGTAAATATAAACAGGACAGCAACAGAAACTGTGGGGGGGGGAATGGCAAACTCGGACAAATAAGCCAATTGGCAAGCGAGGAGAGGAAAACAAAAAAATTCCCATCCACAGTGAAGGGAAGAAAAACAAACCGCTGCAAGGCCAAATGGCAGTGGCTGCAGCCTTCCTGTATGCAAGAAGTGAATAATACTACTGTGTTATAAACTCTGTTGATTTGTGATTTTGTGGTGATAAAAGGACATTAAAGTTAAGAAGGGGTCCAGTTACAACTTTGTGGTCCCTGTGGCCGGTGACACGTGTGTATGCGTGCTTGTGTGTGTGTCCAGCACTCGTAGTCCTGCCACGGGAAGTGAGTGTGGCGGGGGTCACGGGATGTTGTGCAGGTTGACACATGCTGCTCCTCAACGGGCCCCACCCCGAGGAGGGGAGCCTTCGGCAGAGCGCCTGCTCGTCACCCTGCTGCCTTCAGAAGGCTGGTTGTTACACATCTGTTTGCCCTTGTCAGCTTAGCCCTGGGGGGTGTGGGGGGAGTCATCTTTATAAATATGTGCATGTTTAAGATGCCGCTGTCAAGGCCCCGCGGAAGACGTGTTGTGGAGACGGGCGGGAGGTGGTGTTGGGGGTGGGGGTAGTGGAACAGCGCTGACCTCCACACACACACACACACACACACACCTGCAGGGCTTGGGGACATCAAAGGCTCCCTTCGCCCAAACACACAGCGACATGCTGGGCTGCGCTTGCTGGCTCGCAGTGCTGCCCTGGGGGATCCGCTGGCCGAACCCCCTGAACCCCCCCCCCAACAGCACCCAGAACAGTGTTAACTCTGTCATGTCACACTCTCCTCACTCACTCACGCACACGCTATAACGCATGCACGCACGCACACACACACACACACAAAGAGGTCTTTTCATATCTGTGTGTGAAATGTTGTGAGACGCCTTTTGACAGAAGAAGAAATCTTGCATGTTTTTTTCATTTCCATACTTTAAAGGGTACTTGCATGAACCATTTGTCCAGAAACACACACACACACACACACGCACGCTTCAGTTCTGAAAACTGTCTCATGCAGAGTGACAAATCAGAGGAAAATGAGCTACTGGGATTTTAACTGGTGTTTTGCTGCAGCTTCATGTCAGAAGAACATTTTTGCCTGCAGTTGCCAAGTTTCCAGCTGCTTGAAAGCAAAATTTCGGGATTATATGCTTGCGCACGTGATGTACATTCTAAATAAATAATATTGCATTTTATTTCATTTGAACCCTCACTCAGTTGCGTTTTGTAGCTCTATGCAGTCTTTCAGATTTGCATCGGTGGTCACATTTAATCTATATTATATCACACTTCCACCATATGTAACGTAAATGTTTATTTGTATCGCAAAAAAATTCAGAGGAAGGTGATCAGGAATCGTCGATAGTCGGATAAAGTTTTATGCAGCTACTCGTGTGATGAACGTTGGTTCATGGTGGAAAGTAACAAACTACAAAGGATCACACGTCTGCAACTATGTCTCTTTCTACTAATCATGTAATGCACACATTGTATTTTCTGTGAGATGTACGTCGCTTGGAGAAAACGTTTGCTAAATGAATACATGTAAGTGTATAGAAGTAATATTCTTATTAACTTAGCACATAATTGTATTTGTCTTCAAGTAATAAGCGTAGGGGGGTGCGGTGGCGCAGTGGGTTGGACCGCAGTCCTGCTCTCCGGTGGGTCTGGGGTTCAAGTCCCGCTTGGGGTGCCTTGCGACGGACTGGCGTCCCGTCCTGGGTGTGTCCCCTTACCCCTCTGGCCTTACGCCCTGTGTTGCCGGGTTAGGCTCCGGTTCCCCGTGACCCCGTAAGGGACAAGCGGTTCTGAAAATGTGTGTGTGTGTGTGTGTGTAATAAGCGTAAATTGAAAAACGTTACTTCTGACGTGAGTATTTCCTACGGGAACCTCACTTTATTTTAATGGAAGTGTGAGGACGTCTCAGAATTAGACGTCTAATTTTGCTCTCATGCAACCTGAATCGAAAGATAATGGCAGAATGCATTTAGGCCACATTTAAACCAGTTTTGCTTTCGAACCACTAGCAGTGCTGGCTCCTGTTTGGTGACCTGTGACGATGTTGGTCGTGCGACTGCAAGGAGAACCTGGCCTCCAATTTCTGTGACCTGGATGCAGAATGATATTCTTTGTCTGTGGGTGTCCGTGTGTGTGTTTTGTTTGGCAGGCTGCACGTGGTGATCACTGTGCCAGTGGCCTTCGCACCTCATCGGGGGAGTGCTGTCGCCTGTGCCCACCGGGGCAAGGGCTGGCGGTGGAGTGCGCCAGGGAGAACACCAAGTGCCAGCCGTGCCAGGATGGTGAGTCCCGTGGATGCGGTGCGGTCGAGTGCGGTTGTGGGGGTGGGTCACGCCAAGCCAGTGATCTAAGATTACTCTGCTCGTGGATTTTACTGTAATCCTCCAAAAAAGAACGCTTCCCTTGACTCCTAGGACTGAAAATGTCACAGTCCAGCTCATTAACACAAGTGTTTTTACCCAGTTGGCTTTTTTATTAAAAAAAAAATCAATATGGCTTAATGTCATGGATCTCATCTAGTGCTGTGAAATGTTTCTGTGGCCCAGTGTGTGACTGGGGTGCGAGCTGTGGAGGATGCTCATCGGCAGGCTCTGTCCGATTGCGCTACAGGAGTGACCACCTCTCTGTCCGAGGACCTGTCCCCCTGCCTGCCCTGCGTGCGCTGCCCCCCGGGGGTCCCGGAGACGGCCCGCTGCACTGCATCCCAGGACACGCAGTGCGACTGCAGCGATGGCTTCTACCTGCGGCGCATGGGCAACACTTCGGAGGCCTACTGCGCTCCCTGCTCCTTGTGTAGACTGGGCCAGGGCGCGGTTCGGGCGTGCGGACCGCTGGGGAACACGCTATGTGAGCCCTGCGCCCCCGGCACCTTCTCGGAGGAGCGCAGCAGCTTCAAGGCGTGTCAGCGCTGCTCCCGGTGCCAGCAGAACGAGGTGGAGATCCGGCCCTGCCAGCCCGACTCCAACACCATCTGCATGGGTGAGCGCTCAGCCCGACCGGGTCCAGATCCCAACACCAGCCGGGGAACGGGACCTGGCAGACTGTTGCTCGGGCTCCAGTCGGAACCTCCCGTCAGTGACCCTTGACCTCACAGAGCTACAGGGAGCCCCTTGAATTCTTTAATCGCAAAATACCCGTCCAGTGGGAGCCGCGCTCTGTTTCGAGGCCTCATCACCACCACATTATACCCCACACGTTAACTCGCAAACACTTGTGTGTCCCATACTCTGGATTAAGCATGTGTGGGTGGGGGGGCAGTTTCATTAGGAGCTGCTGCTTTGTGCTCATTAAGAATCCTGATGAAAGGTGAACGATTGCACTCACCTCACCCCCATTGCCCCGCCTCCCATGCCCCGCCTCTTTCGCAGCGTCTCCCTCGCCCCGTTCCTCACCCCCATCGCCCATTCCTTGCCCCAGGCTGCCCTGCTCGGTACTTTTATCTCTTGAATCACGGAGCTGCCAAGTTAATTCAGTTGCTGCCGATTCCTGGTTTCACCGTTACATTTCATGTCTTTTCAAGAGTCACATGAAGCGTCAAATACTTGTCACGTTATTAATTTCCATAGGAGACAGAGTTACAGATAGACACCCTTAGAGAGAGCGGTGCTCGGTGTGTGACGCTGAGGGTCCGGCCAGCGGCTGTGGGTCCCCCACCTCATTTCTAAATGCCATTTATTTTCTGCAATTTTGCAGCTGGAGACATAAGGAAGCATTTTACTTATCGACTTTTGGCACTAAACGTATAATAATGGTTAGGAATGTTAAGTCGTGAAATCTCAAATAAAATGAGTGAAATTGCTGGCCCGGTTCTGACCCCGGGGTTGCAGACATACCGAGCAAAACCCCCCTTCTTAGCAGATATAGAAGTAAATTGGCTCACGCTCATCTCCCCTTCTTTAGAGAAGAAACTACACATCCTGTCCCAACCTGCCGAGTCGGACGGTCCCCGCCGGCCGGTGAACGGGGAGGACCGGGGAGGCGACGAGGCCAGTCCTGCCCCAGGTGCCCCGAGATTCACCCCCCAGGAGGAGGGAGGCAAAAATATCATCCCGGTGTATGTGTCGGTCCTGGCGGCCGTTGTGCTCGGCCTCCTGCTCTACGTTGCCTACAAATGGTGAGTACGAGGGTGGGGCGTTATCATGCCGTAATAATATCTAATTACATTTTTTTTTTTTTTTTTGGCAAAAAGGACAGAGTGTGTGCTGATGTGGTATTTGGACTTTACAACACGTTATTTTTCACCCCGGAGGAAATGCAATTAGAGGGACAGAAAATAATAATAGCAGGAGCTGTGTAGCTGGGCGGCATGGTGGAACAGCGAGTAGCGCTGCTGTCTCACAGTGCCTGGGTGGTGTGAGAGTACGTGGGTTCGATCCCTGCTCAGTCTGCATAGAGTTTGCCTGTTCTCCCTGTGTCTGTGTGGGTTTCCACCAGGTGCTCTGGTTTCCTCCCACACTCCAAAGACATGCTGTTCAGGTTCCCCCATAGTGTGTGAGTGTGTTTCACTGCTGCATGGATGAGTGGCCCCTTGTAAGTAGTGTATCTAGCAGTGTAAGTCACCCTGGTGAATAAGATGTGTGGACTAGTAACACTACATACGATCCGTTGTAAGTCGCTTTGGACAAAAGCGTCTAAGTGAATAAATGTGAAGAGTTGTACACAAATTTTGGGGGTAAATGAGACTTGCGTGAACACTGGGGAACACGTCCCACCGACCTGCCCTTGTTACGTTTATGTGTAATCGTAATGTAGAAGGAAAAGCTCCACAAACAATGTAATTGAGCTTAATTTCCCTAATTAACCTCTGCCTTATCTGGCTGCTTCATGTGCTAAATTGGGAGCGATTCGCTCTCTGGAAACATTTGCTTTATTATGTTTGGACTCGTAAACTGGCTCATATATTGAGTTTTGACTTATGAATACTGCTTTTTGTCAGGGACGTGCAGTGTCTCATTTCCTGTACAAAGGTTTGCAAATAACTTCTTCACTCAAATTACACTTCGTGTACAAGTAATAAAAGCAGTGACAATTCTTAATGAAGTGTTATATAAAATGTTCGTCGCGTGCAGCTACCAAGCCAACAAAAGCAGCGCACGGTTAAAATCATCATTATTTATTTAGTTCTGCAGTTTCTAACCATATCAGGCTAAGGAAAATAGGAGTACTTGAGTACTGCGAATATTATTACTAATTTATATATAATTCATGAAGTGGTGCAAACATAAAATACTCTTAAGAAGTTTAAAAAAAAAAAAAAAAAAAAAAAACTTTTGCTAATGCCAAAAATGATATTTAATGCTCTATCTACACAATTATTGCTGGGCTGAAGGCTGTTGTATTGGAAGGAGCACATCTGGCAACAATAGGTATGAATTTTGGTAAAGGCAAACGTCAGAGTGCAGCTTGTGAAATAGTCCGACACTTATTCTACATTACCTTGGAGGGATCGGGAAGTTAAATGTGTTTTTTCCTCCAAGGACCACTATAAATCTCCCAGGTATGGGAAAAATACACGAAATTACGGACCTAAATCAGAAGGTTCGCAGCAGGAGCAGCTTGACGCATGACGGCCTCTTTTTTTGGAGGGTTAGCTGTGTCCCTCGGGTGCCGAAGGTGGAAGGGAGCTTCTCTGCCGTGCTAAGCATGGGCTTTGACCCCATTCTCCCCAGCTGGACGTCCTGCAAGCAGAAGCAGGCGCTGGGGAAGGCGCGGAGCGGCGATGCCGGCGTGGCCCCCGAGGGGGAGAAACTGCACAGTGACAGCGGCGTCTTCCTGGACTCCCACAGCTTGCAGGACAGCCAGCTCAGCAAAGGTAACCACCCCCGTGACCACACCGGGGTGTTCTTGGCTTCCTGGACACGGAAAGGAGGCTGGTGCTGGAGAGTCACAGGTCTCTGTGGCAGTGTAGGGGGGGGGGAGAGAGCGAGAGCGATGGAGTGAGAGAAGGGTGTTTCCTGATGTGTGTGTGTGTGTGTGTGTGTGTGTGTGTGTGCTGGAAGCGTGTTCGGCCCAGAGGTAGCCAAATGTGTACGGTTGCCAAAGCGCAGCATGGCATTACATAACAACTCCATTGAAAGGCTGCGTGTCCGTATCCTTGGCAACCTTTCAGGAAATCCAGCCTGCATAAATTAGGTGGGTAGTGGGTGGGAAAATATGGGGCTATTTCATGCAGGAGGCCCCTGTTCCTGGGCAAAAGTTGATCTGGCGGTTGCGTCGCTGCGTGCTATTGTAGCTCTAGGATGGTTGAGCATCATTCACTTTTTCACGGGCATCATATTTTAACCCCGACCCCCCCACCTCATAATGATAAGTCCTTCATGTCCTCTTAAGTGTTCTTGTCCTCTTTCCTTCAGCAGGCAGTAAGCGGGACAGCAAACCGGATAGCCGGCTGTACCTGAACCTTCCTCCCCACAGGCAAGAGGAGGTGGAGCAGCTGCTGCAGGAGGGCGGGGATTGGAGCTGGAGGCAGCTGGCAACCCAGCTGGGGTACGAACAGGAGCGGTTGGATGTGTTCGGCCGCGGAGAGGATCCCGTGCACACGCTGCTGTCTGACTGGGCGACGCAGGAGGGCTCCACCCTGGGCGTTCTCTGCTCTGCTCTGACAAGGATTGACCGTCCCGATGTTGCAAGTGCCCTCTGCTGCCCAACACAGGGCAGCTCGGTGGTCTGACACCCACTAGGAAAGGGGCACCGAGCCTAGGTATGGATGGCGTCTGAGAGCTTGGGGAGACCGGGGTGGGGGAGGGTGGCCCAACTGTGCCTTGAAAAACATGTAGAAATTCAAATCAAGATACACAGGAAAAAAAATGACCCACCAGCTCAGTCCATCACATTGTGTACATTGCTGGTGGGATTTATTTTTCAGGCCCAGGGTACTTTAACAGACATCCCGTCTCTGCTTGGCTTTACCTTGCAAAAAAGAGATGATACTGCCACGAGCGAGAGCTCTGGATTAGCAGCCAAGAAGGGCCAGTGGTGTTTTTGGTGTTCTGCAAGGCCCCGTTGATCGTCCATCAACTTTCTTGCCTGTGTAGCTCCACCCCCTCACTATGCTCACGTTAGAGACTCGTTTCTGTGTGTGTATGTAACAGACTCTTTGAGCTGCTGTTTCCTGTGCCTTCAGCTCGCCTTTGCTGGATTTTGTACAGTAGCACTGTTTAAAAAAAAAAAAAAAAAAAAATTAAATGTTAGTGCCTTATTTTGGAAAAGCACTCGTTATACCTGTCATCGGTTAGAGTGAAATTGTCCAAATGTGCTCATGTTGTACAGCTCAGGTTTCCCTATTCATTACACTTTTTTGAGTATTTTTTGTTTTTTTTTTTTCTTCTTCTCTAAGCCAGTCTGTAGTATGCAAACTTCAGTAAATGGAATAATTTAAGCTCAGAGTGCTTACAAACAGCTGGTACCTTGGTACAGTTCGCCTGTTTAATCCAACCAACTTTCCCTCAATTTGGTCATCCATAACAATATTGCTCTGTAACGGTTATTATCTTTTTGTACTTGTTCATAAATGTCTCAGTATGTTGAGAGATCGCTTATAAAATTCTGCCTTGTTAAATAAACACACTTTGAAGAATGTCTCAATGGGAAGCTTTATATATTCACAGTGCCACAGGCTATCGGTTGCGTGTTCTTACAAGTCTGCTGGAACTTGTCCTGCCCAAACAAATGACAGGACTGGTGCAATCAGTAAGACCAACCCCCGGCGTCCTCAGTTGCCCTCTATAGAAAGCATCAGTGCGCTTTCCATGAGCTAGCGCACATCGTCTGGAGAATACACCGCTGACCACCCGATGGGCGATCCTCTTTCAAGGAGACCAAGCGGTGGAGCTGATGTAATCACTGTGCCGGTCCAGAGCCCTTCCTCTAAAATGGGATCAGTTGCTGTAAGGAATGCAATTAGGTATGTGGTACAGAGGGGGGAGTAGCAGATAGTGTGGTATTTAGGGCCATCACCTCACAAGATGAAGGTCCCTGCTTTGAAGCCCTCCTCCTGTTGCGAGTCTTATTCAAGGTGCTAAGCATGATCCAGTGAAATTACTCAGCTCTACAAATGGGTAAATAACGTTAACTTGGAAGTTACCTTGACCAAAGGCATCAGATAAATTGTAAGTCAGTGGTGATATAAAGGAAGTCCCTTGAGCTTCGAGTTATCTTCTCAGCGAGGCATTGTTGATTCTAGCAGGATCGATTACGACTTTTACAGTTCGTGTCAGCGGCTGCTCTCGCCGAGCCGCTTTTGTGACCCAGCCCTTTGATCTCCCTTAATGTTGCAGAAGGAGATAACTGTGGTAAGAATTACCGTCGCAAGAAACCATACTGAATTCCTGAAATTGATAAGGCTCTGAAATAAGGAAGGATTATTCAGTCCGCACTGAGTCGTGCATCAGCAGTTTGTGTTGTGCTCACTAACGAGACCTTGAGCTGGCAAATGTTCGCCAGTTTCTGCATTTCACCGTTACAAACTCATTTTGTAGAGTCAATAAGCTGGAGGGAAAAAAAGCCAACTGTGCTGCATGATGCAATAAGTTTAAAACTTTCAATTACCACTGGTTTGAGTTGATATGTTTGTCAGGAATAAAATAATTACTCACTCAAAACTGGAGCCTCATCCATGCGTTTCAGTGCACAGTAATAGCTGCAGTCGTCATGCTCCGCCAATGGGAGGAAGCAGAAATACAGAACAAGCAGAAAATGCCCCAAGCCATCAGATAGCCCAGAGGAACAGTGACGGAAAGCTGGTTATTAAAGCTCATTACCTGAGGCCTCACTGAACATTTCCCAATTCTAGTCTCAGTCTGAAGCAATGATTCACAGATTCAGTATGAGTAATGCCACACACGTAGGTTGAGGGGCAACACTCTTTCAGCAGCCTCAGGCAGTACGAGGGCCACAGGTGGCAAAAGGAGCCGGGCCGTGCACATCAAGAGCCACCAAAGGCTATTTGTGCTGTTGTCTCAGCAGAGATCGCAAAGGGGCTTCCTCCATAAGCGAAGCAGGCGACCCACCGAGCCCCAGGGCAGCATCGCATGCCGTCACGCACTCCAGACGGGACCGCTTTCCTGCGGTCTGGCGTGGGTTGCGCACGGCGCCACGGAATGCGCATATGCAGGAAAGGGGGGGGGGCTGAGCAAGGGCACACCAAAAGAAATGCTGTACTTGGTGTTTGGAGACATTGTGCTGGAGCGACAGCGACCCGACTCGGCTCCACTCCTCGGTTCCAAACATCTTAAAATAGCCACTTCTGGGGTGGGGGGCTGGCGACAAGGGGGTTTGGACTATGACCATTTCCAAGTCAACTTGAAGGCAAAAGCACCAGCTGAATAATATGACTCAGACTCATTTTTACAAAAAAGTTTATTTTACTTTAAAATGTTTTTACACTCAGTATGACAATGTGCTTGCACAGTACTTACAGGGGAGTGATGGCCAGACTCCTTTTGTACATAGAAAATTTCTGAAATCGGCCTCAAAAAAGAACAAAATGAGAAATGACATCTCACACCCCTGGAAACCAAGTTCAAAATAAAAATAATAAAAAGCTGTGATTATCAGCAGAGTCCCAGGGCGAGTTGACGGACAAGGAGGCGGGACAAGGGCGACATGGCACAGGCTGCCATCTCAACTGGCTCCGTATCCCAGCCCTGGACCTCTCCAGAAAGCAATATCCTGGTTAAGTTTAATTACACATATTTACACTTTAAATCAAAGAACAATAGTCCTTTTACAAAGTCTTTGCTTATTTAAACATTCTGGAAAAATCAATATATTCACATATAGAGCAATATAATACATGTGTTTTTGTGAAGGTGTTTAATGCAGTTCATAAGAAGGGCCAGTTAGTTGAGTAACAGCCCAAGCCTTAGTGACAGTTTCCATGCCAGTCACATCTCATACAAACAGGGAAAAACTGCAGACTACCTTGAGGATGAAGAAAGCATAACATCCACAGGACTGCTAAGTCCTGTCTATAATGGTCGTCCAACTTTCTGGGTGGGTGGGCAGGTCACTTTGTAACACAACACAAGCAATGGACTGTTAAAATAACAATGCTACATACACCTCCTCCAGGACCAAGACAAGAGGCTGAAAGGGCTCAAGATAGAAAAATCCACCTGGGTACATCACCAACTATACCTAATTCACAGAGATGGAACAGACACTGAACATCCCAAACACACACTTGATACCCTAACGGGATTATAACTGTGCTGAAAATAAAATGAACACAGGGACCTAGATGTCCACATGAAGACAGAGAAACCCCCCACAGCTAACATGACCCCTATTCACGGAGGAAGGCCGTGGAACTGTGTTTGTGGCCCAGGTGGGACAGCAGAGAACCTCAGAAAGAGACACTGAAGTGGGCACCTGCACTGGTTTCTTCAAAAATATTCTAGCAAAACTGATGGAGGAATGTGGTGGTGGTGGGGGGTTGTCAAAGTCTGTATCAGTGACACACAGAGACCATCACCCATAGCAACCTGTCTCCATGTATGGCCCATGGACAGAACAAGCTTTAAAAAGCAGCAGGTAGGACATGGTTACTGTAAATTAAGTTAAAAACTACATTGTATACAGAACAATCTTTTTCTCAAGTGTACGTACGCCGCAGGATGCCTGAGGCAGCAGTGACTGGTTCTGGTGACCAAACATGACACCATAATGTTTAGAAGGCCAAAGGCAATTGAGTGTGTCTCCCCCTTACCGAGACTGTCAGGCACCAGAGTACGTTCTAGTCCACCTCGGTGTCCTCCTTGGGTCTGTATACAGGCCCAAACTTCTGCATGTACTTCTTGATATACTCCTTGGTCTTGTGCTTGACATTCTCATTGCACTCCAAGTCCTCAGGGTTCTTGCAAGACTTCAGTTCCTTGTTCATGACACCATGAGTCAGCTGCAAACACACGTGGGAGGAGAGATATGTTCACTGCAACAGCCATGTAACGTACGTGTTGCAATGGATAAGGTGTAGAAGTCACAGGTTCTCACTCAAAGCAGGTAGAATTTGCCATTTTATGTTGAAGAACGAGGTCTTACAAAAAACAGCTTGTGTTCACTGACAATGCAACCTTCACTTTCAGGATAAAAACTAGACTTGATGCCTTCAACATTAATTGAGAGGGATGTCTGATTCTACATGCTCATCAAACATCTCCACTCCCCCATCAATTACCCCACCTACAAAAGGCCTCACCTTTCTGGCTAAGTGTTTAAAATCCTCTGTGTTACTGATGCGTCCCGATTTGCAGTCCGGTTTCCGGTACGGGTTCAGGCATTGCACAATGAACTGTGACATCTGGCAGGGAAATACATGGCCAATGGCCGGATCAGGAGACACAAGAGGGACAGGGAAAGGTTATTTGGACACCTTAAAACAGACTAGTTAAATCACAGAACTGAGGTGAGCAGTTCAAATAAAGAGGGCTAAAGGGTCTGTCCAACTGGTAGAGAAAGAAAGGACAATTATTTCTTAATGAATGAGAAGCTTACAAATATACAAAATCATTCATAACCATAGGTCACAACCAAGGCTCATGTAAAAGATGAGTGTGTGTGTGCATGCACTTAATGTTTTTACCTCTTTGCGGAACACCTCCTTACTCTTCTTAGCCAGCTCACTAGAGGTGTCTGCCTCTGCTGTCTTAGTGGAGAACTGAGAGAAAAAAGAAAGAAAGAAAAACAGCTGTGTCAGCAAGAGAACAAAAACAATGTCTAAATCGCACTACCGGGTTCACAGAAACAGCTCACAACCTGCTCCTTCCTTCTTACATAAGAGCTATTGGCAAAAGTAGAGCAACTCCCATGGGTAGGAAAAGAGATGATCTTCCGCAGAACACAAACCAGCTGATGTGACAAAATGGAAAGTACCATGATGAATATACTATGTTTCTACCCTGTACCCATAGGAGGAACCAAGCAACTACCACTAATACCCTTTAGTATGAGCAATCCTTTTGAACAGTCTTTCCTTCTACTGCAGAGACAGTAAAAACTGGACTTTCCAGTATGACAATGTTGTTCTGAAGAGCAGACCTTTTATCACTTAAACGTTACATTTTTTTTTTTTTTTTTTTTTGCAACTCATACAAATGGATGCCCCCTTTCTTGTCTCTGTACTTTTCACTGTCCATAAAAGCCATTATGACATGTGGAGGCTGATTTACAACTCCACATCTTAACATCTTTTATGACTGCAATAAAATTTTTTTAAAAAATCCAAAAAAGCTTCCCCCCCTTTCAGCATACAAGCTTGTTTTTTAACATGTCAAAGCAGCAGATTTCCATTTGCGACAATGAGGAAATTAATAAATGGATCTTTAAACAGATCTTTGCTTTAGCACACCTTCTGTGAATCTTCCACTTATGGATCACACTCATCAAAGTGGAGTGCCAACTAACCTGACTTGCCAGATGGAAGAAACAACTACAATGGGTACAATGTGAAAAAGCAGGAAGCACCCTACTGCACACATCTGTCAGTCCACATTGCTCTCGTTAGGAACGTTGAATGCCAAAAAATAAATTAAATAAATTTGGTACACAACAGCATATATTTACATATCTTTAAATGCTTCTTTGCAGTCCGATTCTCAAATGGAAAAACATTAGGCTGGCTTTCATTATCATCAAAGTGGAGGGGGACGGAAAGAGAAAACAAACCCCAAGACAGGGACAAAAAACGTAGAAGATGATGCAGCAGCAGCACCCCACCATGGAGGCCCAGGGGCTGGACAGCTGTCTGAGTAGAGAGATGGGAGGGGCAGCTGTGTGGTCTCCATGTCCCAGTGTGGGAAGGGCTTGCATTTTTCTGCTCTTTTTCATCTTCAGAATCCTCAACATTCAAAATGTTGACAAGATACTTAGAAAAAAAGATTCATACGAGTTATATGCCTCAAAACGGCCATTCAGGCCCGTTCGTGGCTGAACGCGTAATCACCCAGGACCACAACTCAGTTCTGCTGGGTTTTGAGTATGCATTTCCACATTTTATGTTGCCTCATCTTCAAGACTGAGTAATTTATAAAAGGCTCACTTAGAAAATGACGTACATTATTACTCTTATGGGATTGGTCACTTTGTTTTATGACATATCAATAATCTAAAACATAACAATCACTTCTAACAGAACATGAAAGGCCAGTAAATGAGGTTATTAAACACCTTGCTTTACCACTGTCTGATATTCCGTCATTAAGCAGAAGATGGCAGAGTGGTTAGAACTGTCACCATGCAATCAAAAGACCCCAATTGAAATCTTGTCTCATATTAATGCTGTTGATTAAGGTACAAGCCCTGAACTGATACAGTAAAAAATTAAACAGTTTTATAAACGGGTAAATCACTAAGTAGGCTTAGTGTGCAAAACTATCGTTTTAAGTAACTCTGAAAAACGGCATCAGTTGAATGAATGAACGAACGAACAAAAACAAAAGCCAACGTTGTGCATGTTAGGTCAAATTTTACTGAAAGGAGAATGAATTTGACAAAATGACTGGGATGAAACTAGACCAGAGAGTGACATGACTCCCCAAAGAAGTATAGTTTCACCAGCCTCGATTGAGACATATTGGAGCCAGATGTACCGTTATGTTCCTGAGATAGGACAAGCATTCCATTGGCCTTGGGTTCTGCAAGTGATAAAGTTAGGAGTGCTTATATTTAAGTGTCACATGGCAAAAATTATAAGTTGGTCAGGCAGCCCTCAGTTTCTTGGGTAAAAATAGATTTGAAATCTAGACAGGGAATTACAGAAGAGCTGGATGTGAGGAAGTTGGTTCTTCACTTTCATCGTTTTCATCCTATTGTTATGCTCTGTATGGCTTCCATGTGGTTGGTTGCAAAGTCACCATTTCCTTCATGAAAATCATGGATATAAATACAGGCCAGAACGACCAGGCATTCTAAGAAGACTTGGAAGACCGAGACATCAAAAAAAAGCTGAAAGTGAAAAATACTGCAAGGCGCAGTTTTGCAAGAGCATGACAAATGAGTGTGTTTGCAAACAAATTTAGAAGGAAAAAGAGTGAATTTGTTTACAGGATAAGAGGGTGAAAGGTTACCTTGGAGGGGTTTTCATCATATGTCGGTGTCCCGAGGTCCATTTCTGCTTCGTGACCCACGCTAGCGTCATCGCTGCCTCCTTCCCAGCATGGGGGGTCCCACTGCGTTTGCCTGCAGAAAGGCATCGTTAGAAATCAACACACATACATAGACATTTATACACTTGTACATCAACTGCTTAAATATTTTATTTAGGCAGAGTAATTCGGTTAGCACATCATGCTATAGTGAGCACATGCAAGCATCAGTAGGTGCAGCAAGGTACCTACCTTGTGATAACGTGGTAGTAGTAGATCTTGCCCTCTGGGTCCCTCGCCACTTTCCAGTTGGGTGGAAGAACAATGGTCTTGGGTTTGGGCGGGGAGGGTGGCGGAAGGTCCATCAGGCTGTTAGGGGCTATAAGGTCCTGTGGAAGGACAGAAAAGACCTCAGCACTGTCTGCAGAGAAGAGTAAAGCAATTTAAATGCTAACTTTCTCCCCTACACAGTGGGCTGCAGGGCTGGAGCTTTGAAGACAGCTGTTGGCATTCCCAGAAGACAACTGTTTAGTGGAAGTTCACCCATATTGACCAATCAAGCACAGCACATTTCTAATAGTAAGTTCAAAAAATGTCAAATGAAGTTAACTGCTACAGAGATAGTCCCTGGTATATGTTTTGCAAATATCTCTATCCTTCTTAGGGATCATGTGTCACAATAAGACACTTTTACACAGTACAAATGTCAACAGACCGCAACAGGGCTGCAAAAACTCTCAAAGAAGGAAACTTTTACCTTGACGCTGAAAGTATGTATGTACTGTATATTTTTTTGAAGCCATGACAAAATGTTTCCTACTGTCATCACTGTATGATTTACTGTGCGACCATGATGTATGTACAGCCTCATTAAAGACAGTAACTTACCATCAATAAAACTAAGAAAAAACAGAAGGTTATCAAATACCTGGTTATCAGGATTCATCTATCCTGCGTTTTATGCACCTGCTCGAGCGATGAACATCGGTGCCTCAAGTGGAAAGTAACAAATTAGGTTTACTTAAAAATCACATCTGGAGCCATGTCTTTCTCCTAATGTAATGCACAAATTTTATTTTCACTGAGATGTATGTTGCTTTGGAGAAAAGCGTCTGCTAAATGAATAAATGTAAATACAGTAATGACTAAAGAATAAAAATAAATGCAGCTAATGGAGCAAAACTGAATGGCACCTGTGCTGTACCAGGTTTTTTTTTTTTTTTTCCCCCCCTTGATCCACATATCTCATGCTGCATCAATTCACTCTAGTGCACTGCTTCACAATATTTCACAAAGTCCAGATTTCTGCAGTACAACCCTCCTGCTTCTACATACTGGTATAGAATGTAAGATATCCCAAACAAAAAGACAAGAGAGAATACATCTCCATGCTTTCATGCATTTATGTCACAATGGTCCACATTAATGGTTTCCATGATTTCTTACAGGAAAATTAGTCCTGCTATATGTTATTTTGTTGTATGATACACTTCATTCAGTCTTTATTAGCACTGGAGAGCTGGGACCACGTTAATAAAACACACACATACATATGTACACATACGCATATACATATATGCGTTTCCTGTGGGGCAACACCATACAAAAGGGTACAGGCCTACTGAAATTCAAACAACAGAAAACTTGGACTTTCTGCCTAACATTTTGTTCTTTTAACAAAACACAAAAAGCTGTGGTTTTCTAAATGTACATTTGGCCCAACGTTAAAATGTGTTTAGTAAATTAACTATGATGAACATACCGAACACCGAATAAGAATGATATAAGGACAAAGACTCCAGACATCAAAAACCAAAGAGGGATACGCATAACACCGCAAATTCCATTTTATGAACGTCATAAAGCAATATGGGATTTTTAGGAAAACCACACAGTGTTTGATAGACTAAGTGGCTTCAAGAAATGCTTAGAAAACATGAATATTTCTGCTTGTTCCCTTGCCACATATTTCTGTCCATATGCAATGTTTCTCTCCATGTCAAATAAGGATTACTCTAGAATCACGTGTTTGCATCCAAATCTCTCACTCTGTTGAGGTAATGCACTATTTTTGCCCTTCTACAATATATATTGCTTTGGAGAAAAATGAAACAAATAACTGTAAATGTGAGAATTCTAGGTAAAGGTTTCTCACAAAGAAATACAAACATCAAAATGAAGACAAAGACATGTACTAGAGTTTTGAGATCACCATTTATAAGACAAGAAATATGAGACTGAGTACTTCTAATGACTTATCAGTTAACACAAACACAAAAATGAGGGAAAACACAGAAGACGACAGCTCAAAAAGAAAAATGACAGGAGAAAGAACATATCCAGTGAAAGGAAGAGAGTTCTTACATGGGAAGCTACTAATAAACAAAAATAATCAAATTGCGGATAAAAAGTCAACCTCGGTACATATGCCGATGATTACACACTCGTGTGTCAACAGCTGAATACAAGAAAGGGAAGTAGAACTCGATAAGCAGGTTGTGCAGTTTGATACTGACAGTTTCTCTGTGGCCACCTAGCGGCTGATGCTGGAAACATGAGTCACCCACCTGCTGAACGGTTGGTGCGGTGACAATAGTGGTGACAGTGCCTGCCTGCTGTAGCACAACCCCCTGCTGGTGTGCAGTGTAGACTGGTTGACCCTGGATGTAGCCTGTTGCAGGCTCAGCATAGGTCTGCAGAAGAGCACAGGAGAAGCTGAATAAATATTCTACTGGAAAGAGCAGCCAACATATTTTATGCAGCTAAAAGAGCATGCAATATATTGCACAAAAGAAATATGACAGTTTTTAATATTTCTACAAAAGGAAGAGGGCTTTAGCTAAACTTTCAGGACTGGTATGGATTTTTATCTTGGAGGATCTGACATATGTCCATAAAAGTTAACTTAGCTTTCTAGTGACAAGACAGCTTTGTACTGAGAACTGACCTGGATGACAGGGGTTCCAGCCTGGGGGTAGGCAGTAGGGATGCTGTACACAGCCTGGCAGGCTTGGCCCTGGTAGTAGATGGCAGTGTGTGGCTGTGCCGGTTGCGCTTGTACAGTCAGAGGTTGCGGCACAGCTGCACTCCACACGGGAGTATAGCCCTGCTGGGTCTGCGTCTGTGGTCCACCCGTAGGGGGTGCCGCAGAAAGCACAGTCACGCTGTCCTGTGACGGGGCACGGGACTGCACGTACTGCGCTGTTCCTGGAGCCAACTCAAGGGTCGTGGCCATGTGTGGGACACCTGCTGTGGGCGCAGTCTGGGAGGGAGGGGCCGAGGAGGGCGAGGCCAGTCCTAGTTCAGATATCAGAGGCTGGGGAGGTGTCTGTTCATATGGCACAGTGGCCCCTGCTGCACAAAGTGGCTCCACTGAAGGGGTGGGTAGCAGAACTTTGCCAGCGTTGGGGTTGGTGGGATCCACATATGTCTGTATAGGGTACCCTGGAGGGTATCCCATGTACCCATGTGGCCCTGGAGAGTAGCCCAACATCTCATAGGGCAACGCTTGCAGCTGCTGCTGCTGCTGCTGCTGTTGCTGCTTCTGAGCCTCCTTCTGGGCCACTTCCTGCTCGAACAGTTTCCTCCGCTCCTCTGTCGTTAACTTGTTGCGCTCTTTTGGTCGAACCTTCTTCTTGCTGCTGTTGGGGTGCTCGTACCTTGAAGGGCACAGTTAAACAGTTACCACAAACTGTGAGCATATTCACCCTGTTACTAGCAGAAGACTGGCAAAGTTCTTCACATTATTGCATTTCACTAAACTTGTTTCTGCTGTCTTCAAAATTTGTAATGGTTTCTAGCATTATGTTTGACTGTATGATTTAGCTGTATATTTATGCAAAGGTTTAATAAAGAACTGCCTTCCTTCTATTAAATGTGACACTCTTGAAAGTGTAGGCATGTTGAACATGTAATTCTGACAGAGAAGGAATACTAAATAATGATTAACTACAAATCCTCCCTCACCGGTCATCACTCCGCCGGCTGCTTCTCTCATAGGCAGACAAGGGAGGGGAGTGGGAAGATCGTCTGCGGCGGCGTTCTGTGCTGCGTGGAGTCCTCTCCAGGTCTCGGTCTCGCTCTCTTTCCCGGTCACGGTCCCGTTCCCTGTCTCTCTCCCGGTCGCGGCTGCCTGATGGGGTTCGAGATGACTGAGGGCCGTCTCGTTCTCGACTGCGCTCTGCACAGGGACAAAAAAAGCACAATTGTAACTGGAATTTTAATATAATTTTGAATAGCCATAAAATTTATATTTTAAAAGGCAGTCCTAATCAGTTGTAAAACTAATCACTTGACATAACAGGTGAAAGGCAAGGTTTTTTTTGGCATGATGAGTAGAAAAATTACATACCATGTCCAAGTGAAAAGTCAGAAAGTTCCAGATAAAGGAATGGGGACAGTTATGTATCATAACTTCTACCTTTAGGCTCCTTCTCCACCTGGCTCTTCTTAGGGATCCTGTATACTTCCTGAAAGAAGAACAGGGATTATCATCAGGGATTCAGAACATGTTGGTAACAAGTTTTCTACAGTCCAAAAGATTGGGAGACAGGGCTGGGTGACAGCTGCTTGGGAACTATCGGCACATGAGCACAACTGCAGTGAATGACATACCTTCAGGTCTTTCCAGCTGTCCAACAGGCGTGCGGCCATGTCGCTAATATCAACTGCCCGGATCGGTGGCTCCTGGCTCCTTTCGCTCTCCACATCCGACACGCCCTCCTCTTCATCCTGTGATGGCGTGCCCACGGCCACTGGATCTGTTGCGGTAGTGGTAGAGGCAGTAGCAGCAGCTTCTGCTGTTGGCACAGCAGATCCTGGTACCTCTGTAGTGGTTGAAGCAGATCCCACGGTTGTTGTTTCTGCAGTAGCAATAACAGACCCCACATTCTCCACCGTGGAAGCAGCTGACTCCTCAACTGCACTTTCCTGTGTTGTTGTAATTGACTCTGTGGTCTCTGCCATGACAGTTGAGGTATTAACTGTGGTTTCCACTGCAATACACACAGACACCCCAACATCAGGCTCCAATACAGACTCTAACACAGCAACTTCAGATGAACCAGCAGGGCCCTTGCTAGCCACAGTGTCAGCCTCTTGAACTTCTGGTGAGGAGAGCTCCTTCACTGGAGCAGGCCCAGTCTCATCATTCTGTGAATGCTGCCCCGATTCGGAGGGTGCTGTGACACCCGGTGCCCCCTCAACTCCCACATCTTTTTCCATCCTCTCCTCATCTGGAGCAAGCTCCACATCTCCCTTCTGCCCTTTGGTCCTCTCCTCATCCAGCTGACCCGTTTCCACAGCCTCTTCTTTGACCTCCGCTGGCTCCTGCTTCTCCAACCCAGGAGCTGAAACTTCTTCCTCAACTTGGGCACTTGGCTTGGTATGACTACTAACAACAGCATCCACTGGTAAAGAGTCTTCCTCCTCATCTTCCTCCTCCTCCTCCTCCTCTTCTTTTCCATCAGAAGCCTTACTGGCATCAGACATGGCACTGTCCAAGCTGTTCTCGCTGATGATCTTGAGGCGGCGGTACACCGCACGCTTTGGTGTCTCTCCATCCAGCTCTGGCCCTAGTTTGGCAGGGGGACCATCAGGGGTGTTAAGAGGAGTCTGGGCGCGCGATGTGTTCTCACTGGAATACCCATCCAGCTCAGGAGCCTGAGGCAGCGTCTGGTTCTGGGCCCAGCGTTGTATGAAGTGAAGGACTCTGCTCTCTTCCAGCATGTTTTTAGTAGAGATGGGCAGAACCTCAAGACTCCTCATAATCTGGACATAAAACAGGTAGCAAGCATATTACTTCCTATTTTTAAGCTTTGGAAAAAGAAAAATCTAAACTTAAGAGGGCAGTGTATATTAAATGGGTTCCTATTTACCACATAAGGTACAGTCATACATGGACATACACTCATTCAAGTTATGGGAATTTGACTATACAGGGAGTTTCATTTTATACCCCTATTTTGTCTTACGAGGCATTTCTTCACATTTATGACTGAATTTGGACTTTGTCTACCTCCCAAAAGCTGAGTGGTGCAAGAAATTTACATTTATTCAATTTTGCAGATGTTTTTATCTAAGGGTCATACAATGATTATTAACTAGTAATTACCCTGATACCTTTATCCAAGGTGACAGTGTTGGATAAACTACACTAAGCCAATCGCCCATCTATACAGCCAAACATTCTAACACATGCGTATATACACACCGTGGGCAATTTACAGTCACCAGCCAACCTGAAAGAAATGTCTTTGGACTGTGGGAGAAAAACTGGGCACCCAAAGGAAATCCACACAAATACTGAGAGAAACTCCACACAGACACTTTTCAGCTCTAATAATCTAAACAATGACTATCCGAACAATGCCAGTTTCATTGATGTGTGAATTTGTTTGCATTGTTTTCACTGAGTTCTTGTCTTTACTGTTCTGTAAGGAACAAGGAAAGATATAGGATTACAGAAAAATTAATAAAAGGGAAACAGCAGTGTTATGATAACTAATATTGACTACTGTGTGCATTTCAATGGAATTCAGTGATATTTCGGCATAAATGGGTGTTAATTTTAGTTCAAGAATGCGTGAAAAATCACTGAAAGCAACAGTAGTTACACCTTTGATTCACAAGAATTCACCTTACAGAGGGCTTTTCAAGAATGATTTGCCTTTGTAAGGTGAGGAAGACTATTCAAAACTATCAAATTCAATGTTCCTCATACATGCTTTAATCAATTGATGCTGGTGTCATCAGCTTTTCAAAGAGCAATATTTTTTTGAATTTATTTCTTTTTAAACAGAGTGCCACAGTGTAATGTGCACACTAACCTCCAGCTGCAGTTTGATGTTGTTGCTTGAGTTGCCCTTGGCCTCTGAAAGCTCCACCATGAAAATCCATAGCAGAGAGAGTCCGTGGTGATCCAGGAACTGCTTCAAGCAACCGGGATTCTGAGTGTTCTGAACATGGACATCATACAATTACAATCTGACATTTTTCACTTCTCAGAATATAAAAATCACTCAACAGAATTATGTAAATTGTTACTTTGAATATTAAAACCCTACTGAAACAATAGGGTTTGCTTTATACCTGATGACAAACAGATAACTTCTTCACAATAAAGTATATGAATACATCTTTTCTTTATATTGCTAACAGAAACAATTTGTAGTAAATAAAGCATGAGTTCTATAAAAATCATACCTTGTTACCAGGAGATTACATTAGGAATTCAAAGATCAGTGTCAAATTTGAACTAAGTCACAATCTCACTGAAAACCACTTAAAACTAAACAGCCCATACCTTTCACTTTTGTATGACTAGACAGGACAGAACCACTCACCTGGATGAGTTTGAGACAGGTGAGTTTCTGTTCCATTGTCTCTACTCGCACCATGAGCCTGCAGAGAGAAATAACTTCTTTCTCATCAGAGAGACCCTCCCCATTCTCCAGTAGTGCCTCCAACTCTTCATCCACCTGAGGGCAGGGCAGTAGTGAAGTCATTATTATTGTCATTCTGTTACGAACCTTCAAGTTAGACATTTTCAAAGACACAAATTTTCAAAGGCACAAAGCTTTAATTGCACTTGCTTTACTTGTCTGTTTTCAAAGATTTGTTTATTGGAGAGCAAATTCCCAAGAGTTTCCATGTCCAGCCATTATCTAGCAGTAAAATGCACCCAAACAGAGTAGGAATGTGGGACCAGATTAATTCAACTTAGTATTTACAGCTTGCGCCTGGTATTTGTGAGTGTTAATGATTGAAAACTTCTGGTACTATAACAGAAGCAGGGATTTGAACCCAAGCCCCTCAAGTGGAAGGCTTTACCCACTGACTCCAGTTCAGGACAAATATATCTTTGCCAATGAGAAAGATGGATGAACTTTCATTGTTACCCAACTCTTGTGAACACCTACCAAAGGAAAGCATTCATTTAAAGTAGTCGATGCATACCAATATTCATCTTCACCTATTACAGAGCTGCTCCAAGACGTATCTGTACTGCTGTAATATTCTTATTTACATTGATGTAGGCAAATATATTTAAACAGGAAATTCGAGTATTACTACACATACATATGTATATATAAAAGAATTAACACAAACGTCACTGGAGAATTCAGAGCAATTAACTGGAAGCGTACAGAGACCTGACCCAAATCTGCTTACAGATGGTTCATTTTCACTGCTGACAATTATACACCTCACCAGAAATGTTTCACATCCACTGTCACGTCACAATAAAATCTGATTATGGTTCAGAAATCTAAACAATCAGATGGCCTGCTGTTTTACCTCTGCAAGAGGTAATTACCCTACATTCCTTTGGCAAAACATCAAGCTGTGTAAATAGGCATATTTTCATACAAAATACCAGCAAATCAACACAACCTCAGAGGATAACTGTCAGTAGTATAAACATGAAAAATCTACAGCCGATATGCTACAGCAGTAACAAATCTTATGTTGAGTTCAAGCTACTGAAGTAAAATAATGTATGCAATTCATACAACTAATAGAACTAAGGTGTGCTGAACTATGGACAAAATACAGTGTGAAACTCAAGTACAGACAGATGTACGTGTGTAGGTTTGTAATAAGTATGCACAGGTGATTCACTCCCACAAAAATATGCACATCACTCAATCAGGCTATAAACTGAATTCAGTCTTAAAAGCTAAATGCAACAAAACCATCACCTGTCAAAATCAATAACGAACGCAAGGGCAACAGTAAGAAATAATTCAATTACCTGCATTCCCCCCATTTCATTTATTATTAAAGTAATATATCCACAAAAAATGCCAAATCCATTTGCATCTTAATGCTTAAAAATATTGTAAGATGTTAATGTCCTGTTCTTGGGGGGGGGGGGGGGGGGGGGGACTACAAAATAACAGATTTATTAAAAGACCAAAAGACTAATAACTTAACTGTACTTTTCGAACGTTTTTTGAACATGTATTTTTGAAATTGAAGTTTATCACATTCTGAAAGGGTGAAAAAATGCAAGCAGAAATTCATTACAAATTTTACACAGACTCACCGTAGTGAGAGCACTGACAGAATCTTTCTTCCGTGAGCGCTCCTTCTTCATCTTGCCCCCTGCTGCCCGGATGCTTACCCGGTTCTCTCCACCCAGGAAGCCCCGACAGCTGGGTGCTCCACACAGGCACTTCTGTGCCTCTTTCCTGGTGGAACCAGACTTGAGTTTAGAAATACACAGAAATGAAAGGCTACAACAAGGTATCTATTCCTGACCCCAAAGTTGTAATGCTGCTGCTGGATTTTAGTATTAAAGCTTGAAAGTCAAGCCTTAATTTGGGCATCTGATTATAAGTTGTCGTGTTGTGTGTGTAAGAGGACACTTCAAAAAGAATCCTTAAAAGAAAAAGGAAGTAATTTTTCATTCCAGAGGGAGTGAGGTACTGCTGGAACACATACCCATATCTTTGGAACTGGTAGTCAAAGGTGAGCTCTGTGCCAGCTGAGACTCCCTTCGTGGTGAAAAATCCCACTCTGAGCTGACCATTTACTGTCCACTGTAGACACACACAGGGAGCGTTCAGGTTCTGCTTACAGAGATGTTCCATCACAGTTTCAACCAGACGTACTCAAGTTGATCAAAAAGTTAATTAAAAAGACAAGGTGGTGACAGAAGTGACCACTTCACATCACATACCTTCTGGGTTTCACAGTTGGGCTCGCAGCTGTGATTCATAAAGCGTGAACAGTTACCCTTCAGCGTAGCATCGATGATCTGATCAACACAAATTGCAATGTCAGATCAACCTGCAGATCCTGGATGAGCAGCTGATTTTTTTTCTTCAAACAACTAAAAACAGTTCGGCAATTGCAATTAACACATACAAGACTTTGCTCTTTAAAATACTTTAATATTTTAACAGATTTTTAAGACACAAATTAGGAGACATCTTTTCCATTTACTGATACAAGACAAAAGGAAAGTCACCATATTGGCACAGCTCCTGGGCTGTGAGTTTGGACATGAATTCAAATCTGAATGTGTATGCTAGCATTCAGGTGCATTTCCTCTCTTTTACATTTATTCATTCAGCAGATGAAATTTAGGGGGCATGGTGACACAGCGAGTAGCGCTGTTGTCTCACAGTGTCTGGGTGGTGCGAGATGATGTGGGTTTGATCCCCACTCAGTCTATGTGGATTTTGGATTTCCTCTGGCTCCCCTGGTTTCCTCCCACAGCCCAAAGAGATGCTGCTCGGGTGGATTGGTGACTAAATCACCCATGGTGTGTGAGTGACAGAGTGTGTTCCACTGATGTATGGATGAATGACCCATTGTAAGTAGTGCATATAGTAGTGTAAGTCAGCTTGGGTAAATAAGGTGTAGGCTGATAACACTATAGCGTTCACCAGAAGTCGCTTTGGAGAAAAGCGTCTGCTAATTGAAGTAACGTAAACGTAGGGCACTACAGCAGAAGCCTGGATTTCTGAGTCTAGAGGCAGCCGCTTTAACCACTGCGCTACCTGCCGCCATAACTGTACATCTCTTTAGAGAAAATCATCTTCAAAATGAAGAAATGTAAATGAAGGTCCTGATCATCCCATCTGCCCACCTCATTATTCTTCAAGGCCATGAAGTAGTAATGGATGTTCTTGCTGCGGGCATACTCTTTCACGCGAGCTTTGAATTCCTTGTGGTCCAAAACCTCCCCGCAGTACTCCAGCACAAAGGTGTTTCTGCAACAAAGGGCTTGAGCTAAGGGCAAAAAGGACAGATTCTATCTCCCATCTACCCACTACGCTTCCATTTCTGAACTGAAACTCCTAGGCACTGAGCCACTACAGTGCTAAATGAAGTCCATCCTAGCCCCATGCATGACTTCACACATCGACAGGAATGGCTGAAACTCACGGTGCCAGGTCCTTGGCAGCACGAAGCCCCCAGCCCTTGTTCTCAGTCAGGATGACTTCAAAGTCAGCATGCTGTTTCATTTGAAAGCGTCGATTTGAGCAGTAAGAGCCATTCAAGCATCGTGAGGAGCTGAAGGTAGAAAGAAACCAGCTGTACTTTTAGGTACAGGTGTTTTTACAATACAAATCTAATTCACTTCCATGTACACTTGCATAAAACACCATGTTCATATTTGGATTATTTTTAAAATCTCTAAGACATCTAGGCTGCAAGCTCTTCTGCAGTGCTTTAATGCACTATGATACATAGTATCTGGAATTTTATCTGTAATTGCATGTTTTAGTATTTAATTTTTTGAAGCCTTTGAGTGCAATGTTGAATTATAATTGCATGAGAATAGCATTTTACCTATGTTATCAAAAAATACAGAACAGCAATCTAACATTACATTGAACAGGAAACATTTATTCAGTAAATCCTTAAATGGGACTGACTTCTAAAAAATAAAGCCAATAAAAACAAAGAGCATACTATGGAACATGTTCAGATGTTTAAAATTGCATTAAAAAAACATTTTACATGAACAGCATTTGGTCTGATACAATGACAAGGAAAACATATAATGGCACCTCTACTGTAAAACGTACATAATTTGAAACAAAGACAAAACAAATGATGGGAACTTCTGGGTCTTTAAAATAAAACATGAAATTCAAGACATTAAAGAACAGTATGCAAGTGTGAAGACGAAGGTAATCCCAAAATTTTTTCCTCTCTCCTTTCCTCCTATTCTTCCAAAATCTCTCTACTGAGATGGGAGAGGCTTACCACTCAATCATCAGTAAGCGGTTGAGGCAGTCCTCCCCACACGCTGTCGCACCTCGAGCTCGCTCCTCCCTCGACAGCACAGCACACTCACATTGCATCCGCTTGATGTCCCGGTGTGACTTGTTCTTTTTGCTGTGCATAGAAACAGCAATTTCACATACTGTACAACTCTAAATGTGATTATTCTGATTCCACAAAATGACAAGAGACTGAAAGCCTATCTGGACACATAAAGAAACAAAAGCAAATAACAGAGACATTCGCTGTAATATTAAATCATTAAATTGGCATCGTTAAATTACAAATATTCAAGAAAAATTAGTTATGACTAACGTGGTGATAAACAGTTCTTTTGATAAACACGTTCAGCTTGTCAAAAGAATGCATTGATGAATTTTTTTTTTTTTTATATATATTTGAAAGTTGTCAAAAAGGAAACTGACATGGGACACTATCCACATCTGCCAAATCAATTACTGGCACTCAATTAGGGCAAAATAAGATTTCTTGACAAGACAAAGCAAGTGCCAGTCACAAACAAAGCAAGATCAGAATAATAATTCATGTGTAAGCCCATACTTAACTGACCATTTAGAGTGTATATACTGACAAATTGCATAATCTGCGAACTATGTCATGAAGTACGTATTTCACAAGCACCAGCAGGAGGGGGGGGAAAATCGCAAAAATTTGTAACTGATAAACTCAACAGTTTATGCTTCGAAACAAATGATTTTGTAACAAACGTTACTCACCGTTCTGTCAGGTACATATTTTCTTCAATCAGATCAAAATACGGTGGCATCTTTTTGAGCTTTGCCATATCCTTCCAGCGAACAGGATCCTGAAAGTCTTGAAGACTAAGTGATGGCCGTTCCACCTCTGCAGTCTGGTTTGGTGTGTCCACAGGGTCTTTTGAAGTCCTTGAGACATCAGGTTCTGCCAGACGCTCCCTTTTTATAGAATTTTCTGATTCTGCCTCATTTTCAGAGTCCGACTCGAACTCCGGACGTCTCTTTTTGGGCGGACCTCTGCCTCTGTGAGGTTTCTGACTATCCTCCCTAGGGGTGTCCAAGACACCACCAAGTCCCCTACAATTACTGCTTATTTCAGGGCCTTGGACAAAAGAGGTGGATGCAGGAGGAGGATGGTTGCAGAAGGTTACAGTGCCATGATTTTCCTGACTTTCTTCTTCATAGTCATTAGTCAAGGAATCAGGATGCATTTCGTCAAGAGACTCACGATACAGTGAAGGCACAGAGAGGTAGACAGGCCTGCAACCTTGTGAAGCAGTGGGTTGAATCCAGCAACCACTGCTATGCTGACCCATCTGCCCCAATGCAGGACTTCCCACCAGCATTGGGTTGGGAGTATGGATACCGTAACTGCTGTCTGGTTGCTGAAATGTGCTGCTAGGCTGCTCTGGCTGTGGAATATCCCATCCCCACCTATAGCCATCCTTATTGCTTAAGTCATCTGAACTAGAAAATTCTCCGTGTTGTTGGTGCATCAATATACTTTTCCTGTCATGCCAGCTATCGGGCCTATCACAGGGCCGTGACTGACCTGGGTCAGATGTCCTCCACATGGTTTCAAAGCTGTGGAATGACCCCACCGAGCTGGATGGTACTGATATCTTTGGATTCTGGTAAGTACTGGACTTTTGCTCCTTGGATTGCTGGGCTTCAAACGTGTGTGAAGCTTCAACATGACTTGTGCTATCAACCATATTACTCTGAGACTGGTATGTCACATTTTGTTGGCCCGTCAAAATAGGCCTTTCAGTGCACAAAACATGAAGGGTATGCTTACTGCTTTCAGGAAGCTGGCTAGAAAATCCTTTCTGCCTTTCCACAGGGCTGAGGGTTCCGGAAACTTCACTATACGCATCATGTGCCCGATTTGATTCTTTACTACTGGACCCCCTCCACCCCTGTTCCTGCCAGTCTGCAGGCAGCTGATGGGGGCTACCAGTTGGACTGGAGAAAGATGTAAGTGTGGCTCTTGAATCATGAGGCTGGGTAAGGGTAGAATTTTTTGGCACAACTACCACAGAGTGCAATCTGTTCTTAGGAATGCTACAGTCATCCGAATCTGAATCCGACTCCTCAGAGTCACTGTCATCACTGTGGCTTCCAACATCCTGATTGATGCTCGTATTCCTCCTTTCCAATTTGTCTAAAAGGACATCGTGCCCCCCTGTTTTACTGTCTCGTGTCCAATCCTTTGCAACAGACCGCGATGTAGCATGGCTAGACCTTGGAGGTTCTTTGTAATTCTGATCAAAACAGATGTCCACATTTGTGTTGCTGGTATCACATGGTTGGGATTGTGTAGACATAGACAGTTGTGTCTTCGCATCAAGCTGGTTTTGTGGAGATTTAAGGGAATTATCTTCAAGGCTAGCATGATTTTTTCCCACAGAATGTTGTTTAGACAACACCGTTTCATTGTTCAAATTCATTTTTATAGTCCCAAAGTTCTTGACATGTTCCAAGCCAGAGTCTTTGGAGAACTCTATTTTCTTAACTGAGATAATTTTTTTCACAGACGGTTTTGTTTCATGACAAGGCATTTTGAGAGAATGTTCATGATCCGATTTGTCCTGTCCTACAATATCCCAGCGGGACTTCTTCAGGTTAATTTTATTTTTTAACAATGTACCACTCTGCTGTTCAGTCTTAATATTCAGTTGTTCAGATTGCTGACTTGCAACTGAGAGCTCAGAAACCTTGGTAGATTCAAATTTTGGTGGAACTACAGAAGACTGTGAACCAGTCTCATCTAGGCTACCATGACAGATGTCCTCTGATTTAGTTTTCTGTTGCAAATCTCCAAGTGACAACTCCTTTATGGAAATTTCTGCTGGATTACATACTTTCTGTGAAATCTGAGGGGGACTGCAGTCTGGTAAAACACATGTGCTATAACTGGATAGTTGCGCGGTGGCATAATGCTTTGTTTCTATAGACTCCCTATAAACTGGGATAGAAGATTCCACATGACCCTCACCTTCACATGAGTTATGTCCTTGAAGAACATGCCTGTTTGAAGGGAAGCCATTTGTAACTTCAATACTATCATTAATATGAGCATTTGATTCTGAACTGACATTAGCACCCTCAAGGACTTCTATTCCACTTAAGTTAGACAATCTTTCAGAAGATACCACACACATCATAGACTCCTCTGAAAGCCCAGGTGAAGTGTTATCTTTTGAGTAAGGTTGGCAACTGAGCACTGCTGGACTTGAATTCCTACTGGGTTCACTTAGAACACCAGTTTCATTTTTTCTCAATACAACTGGGACCACTGGAAGAGTATGGCCATACTTGCATAACTGTTCCTTGTCCTGCTCATTCGTGAATGTTTCAGATGATACACAGCTGTCAGGCAACACGGTGTCACAGACCACTGAACTACTTTTGTTTAAGCTTTGATTCGATCGGCACTGTTGTGCAGAGTCTGTATTGACTATCAGAAGTTTAGGTGGGGGTGAAGAGTTGTGTTTATGTGGTTTGGACTTGGAGCGCAGGCTGTATGTTGGTGCCAGTGTGGCCCCACTACTCACAGTTACATTAACAGAGTCTGCCTCTTCACAGTCTTGACCCACAAAGTCATTAGCAGAGACTGGGTCAGGCACAGATAGGTGATGCATTTCCTTACTGGGGATGGCAGTATCTTTACTTTGACTTAAGTCAATATGCTTACTTGGCAAACAGTTTAACTGACATTGTGTGCCATCCTCAAAACTGGAAGGACAATACTTGTTAGAGTGGGACTGCATTTGTATTAATTCTGTATTGTTCAATTTATCCTGTACTTGAGCATCAGTTACTATGAGCTTAGACAATGACACCTTAAAATCTTTTTCAGACATAGCTGGCTGGGAATCATTCAGTCCTGAGCAGGGGGGGAGTTTAATAAACTTGGACTTTTCTTTCTGGTCATCTTCTGAGTCAGAACTAGAATGACCTTTGTGAGGTTTTTTGTCTATGGTCTGGGAACAGATATTGGATTTTGAAAGAGGGGATTTGATGTTAGACTCCAATTTGCAATGGGCATTTGACTTCCTACACTCTGATTCTAATTCTGGTGAAGTTTTTCTGATGGACTCAAATTCAATTTTTCTAGGGCATCTTTCAGATCTAGAGTGCAACTGTATTCTTTTCTCTGTCTCAGAGGAACGAGAAATTTCTGAGCATTTCACATCCTTCTCAGATTTAGAGTAAAAAAATTTAGAGTCCCTGTGAGAACTAGAATGGTTTGAGGACCGATTACTTCCTGTTCGTGCCCTCCGATAATCATCTTCAGAGTCCGAACTATCCCGGGACTTGCGATCAGACCGCGACCGCGAAGATCTCCTTTCTCGATATGGGCTTCTGTATGATCTCCTCTCTGAATCATGGTAATGTGACCTATCTGACCTTGACAGTCTTTCATTTCTTGATGACCTTTCAGATCTAGAGTATGATGAACTCGTCCGAGACCCTCTCGATCTGGACCGCGAGCGGCTTTTAGTCCTTCTCCTCTCTTTGTCAGAACGAGAGGATCGAGAGTACCTTGTCTCACGATCTGACTTTGAATGCGTAGAGCACCTTTCTTCCTTCACCCTTTCATCAGACTTTGCATAAGATGATGACTTCTCCAATTTCTCTGACTCCTCCACTCTTGAAAAGTTCCTTTTTGCATCCTTGTTTTGATTATCTGTCTTAGCCATACTCCTGGGGTCACCAGATTTGTGACTGGAAGACGTTCGTACTGAGTCACCATCAGACTCAGAACCAGGAAGGGTGCTATCTGACTGGGACTGACTCTTATGTTGTTCTGGAATATCAGCCTGTTCTAACCCACTAAATTTCTCTTTGATTTCTGTCCCAATATGGGAGCTATCTGTAGAACCCTTAACAGAAGGGTTAAGGTTCTCCTCCAACACTCCTATGACATGTTCCTCAGAGATGCAGTCTTTGAAGGTTAGTTGGATCTGAGAAACTGCAGCTTCGGTAGTTATTTTAGTTGCAGGTTTGAGGACAGTCTCCTGCAATGAAGACACTTCCTCAAGTTTGATGGTAGGCTTGGGCTCATCCACTGGTTTTTCAAAACTAGCAGACACACTCAGGAGTTGTTTTTTGAAGTGCATCTTCCCCAACTCTAATTTAGATTTTGGAAGGGAGGTGACTGACAGTGGGGACTCAGGTACTGGTGTTGGAAAAGACAGCCCCGTTGATTCATTTCTACTTTCCACTTTTAGCTCTAGTTTACCCTGCTGTGAATTATTAGAGGACAAGAGAGGAAGCTGGAGATCACAAGGAGATTTCTCTGGACTGAGCTGGGACAAAAAAAGGTTCGGCAGAGGCTTCTTTGTCTGGCTGAAGCTGAAAGAGACTTTCTGTCGGCCATGCTCCTCCAGGTTCACCTTTGATTTTGTTCCCTTGGGTAGGAGGCGACTAGACAACAAACCCTTGGTTGGAAGGTTCTTGAGCAGGGTTGGCTTAGAGAGACTTTCCTCTTTCACCTATAGTTTAAAAAAAAAAAAAAATTACCACATTACCACCACCAGAACAAAAACTGATTTATTAACATGTCTTATTTTTATTAATTTACAATGTCATTGCTTAAATTTAACCATGTGAACAAATTTAAAGGAAAAGTTTGCAAGCACAAACATCTGAGCTCTTTATAACATTAACCAGTATGTGTGTCAATACATCTCAGTTTTTAGATGGATCCTTTGCATGGCATTTTTGCGGTTATAAAAAACTCATTACCAAATGACCAAAAAAGCTTATTTATTTGAAGTGTTTAAATTCCTGGCATCCATTTCCTTTTTAATACCAAAGTTAAAGACCTATTTCATGCTAGAACAAGGTTTTCTATACATTCTTACTCTCATTTCATATTCACAGCAGTTAGAATGAAGCAGCGTCTTACTAGTGCAACGAGAAAATTTTACTATAAATGTTGTACCTAGCTTTCTATAATGCACAAAAACAAAGCTAACAAATTAATATCTGTTCACAGTCAGATGCACTGCACCTAGCTACAGTCCTAATTAGAATTAAAGTTTCTATGCATTTTCACATGTCTGCTATAGGGCTTTATGCAATACTTCAGATACTGACATAAAATCCATCTCTAAATAATAAACTACTGACAAACTCCTGTCAAGAACAAGCCATGACAAGCTGATGGTGCATTCATAGATATGTCGGGAGCAGGGTAGCTTAAGTTCATTTCAGTTTATGCAAGTACTTTTTGTAAAAGCACCCTATACATTCATGGACTGAGATATTGACATGTCCAGGGAGAAAAGGATGAACTTCTCTTCACAATAAGTATTTAATTTCAGATTTAATTCATCAGGTGAGGGTACTGAACTGAAAAAAGCTTCAATAAAAAGATTTTTAGAAAATATATTAAACTTTAAATATTTTTTATATTAAGCATAAAGACTACAAACAGCGATCTGAAGGGATTTAACGTAAGAAAAGACTTAGATGAGGTGTTAACTTCCGGCAAGTGACAAAGTGGCACAATGTAGTTTACATTTATTCATTTAGCTGATGCTTTTCTCCAGAGAGATTTATAATGTCAAGCTACTTACAAGTATTTACCCATTACACAGCAGGGTATTTTTCTGGAGCAATTTAGGATAAGTGCCTTGCTCAAGGGTACTACAGCTAAAGGTAAGTTTCAAAACCTTTCAGTCCAAGAACCTTGAGTCCAAAGGCAGCAACTCTAAACACTACATTAGTAGCTGATTCAGTACAAAGTAATGGGATGTGACATGTTGCTGATTCTCAAATAGGGATTTGGGTTGTGTGAGAGAAAGAATGACCAAAAAGGTAAGTTATATAGTAAAGTCATTTATTACATTGTACTTTGTATACAAGAAATAGGTTAGAATATTTTAAAATTTAATCTGTTTCACCTGAAACCTTGCTAGCCCCGGAGGGAGTTAAGTTTTCCACCAACAATCCTTTCACAACCATAACTGTAGATGTTATTGGTTAAGCTTAAGATTTTTATATTTTTTTCAGTTTGACAGTATAACTTGTTTTTGTTGACCTTGTGAATGAAATGCACTACAAAGTACAGTTGGGAATCCAGTCATTGCTGTTTATTAGCAATAGGTTTAGCTGAAATCAGCCTGCTGGTTAAATGAGGCTCTGTATAAATGTAATTTCAATTACAGCAGCAGTGTGAACTTACCACAGTGTCTCCACCTCCTTCCCTGTGGACACCCATGGAAATGAAGCATGTTGGAAAGAACAGTGGGCATTACATTAATGACAAAACACAAAACCGAAACTCTTAATATCACTTTAAAAAAAAAAAAACAGTACTCATTAAAAATTGAATACCTAGACATCTGTATAAATACAACACAAATTAATGCATTAAGACTAGAGAATCTAAAAATGATATTTTTACATTTATGAAATCTCAAAGCACCAGAAACAATTTTCTTCAGAAGAATTGTGGATGAAGACCACACTCAAAACTGTTTAAAAACTATAATTTACCAGTAAATAACATTTCAGTGCATATGCATACTCATTATACCAATCCTAATGTCTTGTCCATTTCCACCTTGTTTTAAGTGAAAGGTTGAGACAAGGGGTTGCCATGGACACTGTGGAAGGATTAGAGCAGCTACACAAGTTGATTTGTTTTCATGTTGCACAGTGTGACTTATCTATTCTAACAGTAATACAAAGAACAGGACTAGGTAAAATTCTTTACAACGCCCCCAAACTAAGCTTGAACTGCAGAAAAGGTTCAAATTGCTGGGGGCAATTCCATAAACGTTATTCCATAGGATGGCAAGGAGTGATCATTTGCCCATGCAAAAGACATAAAAGAAGCTTTTAAACTACAATCATATCTGACAGATGAAAGCACACTACAACAACATCCCTGCACTGCTCATATTTATCAAGTATATCATCTGGCATGTAAGATGACATTACATTAGATGAGATGGTTTCTTCTATTCAACTGGCAAAACAAATTTCTCCCACTTCATAGAACTTTTGGAATTATCCACTGGTTTCTACAGAGTTCTCTGGACAAAATTATTAGCAAGTGGCTTGCAGTGTAGAACCATGCCATGCTTAGAAAACAATATTGCAGTTGTGCTTTCTGGCAGCATGCTACAGCTGCTAGGCGACAATCCTGTCTGCTGCCTCCCTGGGGACTGAAATTGTTTCTCTGACCTTCACGTTTGCCCTACTGTAGAATGGCAGCACTGGTGGAAGGAGGAGTCAGCAGGCCATACTGCCAGTGCTGAGAGGGCAAAAGGGAAACACACCAATAGCTCATATCAGAGTCCACTGAACTGACAAATCTGAAGGACCTGTTATCTCTCTGCTTATGTAATTTTTGTCTGACCCATGAGGCCAGCAGAGATGTGTAGTGCCGTTTAGATGGCTATATTACTGAAAGGCAGTGACTGAAGTGCAAAGAACACACAACGGAACAGCTTTCTTCTAGTTAATTGCATAAGTTAGTGGTTTTAAATGTATGATGTGTCAAACGCATGCTGCCACAGTTCTAACAGCACTGTGGTTACAAAGGCAGAGTGACTTGCCCCACGTGTCAAAACAAGGAAGATGTGGTTCTTATATTTTATTGTACCGAAATATGATCAACAATCTCCAAGCCTTGCCAGTTTTATCTTTTCCTCACAGATATTTCCTTGTCACTGTCAAAATCTTAAATAAATAAATAAATTAAAAAAAAAAAAAAAAAAAAATACAATGACAACAAGGTTCTTTTTGTGAACATGTGTCCTAAAGTGTCTACTTACAGAAATGGTAACTGAACTGGATTAAAACAGTTGCAAAATGGCCAAAAGCAATGCTGAAGCATTTTTCAAATACTCTTTCCCAACTTCATGTTGTCTTCTGGGACATCTTCACAGTTCACCCCTGCAGCCACCTATACAGGTGTGCAAATGCATGCGAGCTCCCTTTCTAATCTCGCTATTGAGCCAACTACTGCATATCCCATACATGCACCCAAAGAAAGGTGGCATCCAAGTTTCCTTTTTGGCAAAACAAGAACTGTAGAATTCAAGAATGTTGTAATCTTAATCTATGACAAGTGGTCAACCAGGCCTTACCAAGAAAGGCAAATCTTGGCCTGATATGTATACCACGCAATTTTCATACTCATGTAAAGATGTACAGAAAAGGTGCCAAGATACAAAATAAATACAAATAATCTTGAACATGTGAAACATGAAGAAAATCCTTTCTACAGAAGAACAAAACTAGGGAAAATATAATGTAAAAATAATGCTGCAATCTGTTGGTAACAAACTACAATGTTTAACATTATTTTGAATTTGTGTAAGTAAGTGATATGATGCTATGAAAATAACTGGATTTGAAGAAAACCAGAACATCTCTCAGAGTACAAATCATGAATAAATGTAGCTCTGGAGCAGTGGATAAGGGATGCCTATGTTCAAGAAATAAATATGCCCATATGCAATGAGAGCAGACAAAGATTTCAAATCGCTGAAGGGATTAGTCTTGTAAACTTTACAGTTCCAGCCTACTACCAGTTCCGCATCTCTTTTTATGTATATTGTTATGGGTTTCATATTGCACAATTTAATAAGTCTGACAGTAAAATGGACAGAAAATGAGCACACTGCAGTGAGGCTGTTTTGCTACTTCCTATGAAAGCTAAATAACCTATCTAAAAAAAGTTCCACAGAATGTTCTCATGTACTGGATGAGAACATTTCCACTTTCACTGACCACACTCAATGGGATTCCAGATCATCATAGGCATTCACACACTACGGGCAATTTAGAGTAGATTACTGAACTGTGAGAAGACACTGAAGCTCCTGAAGTAAAACTACACAAACATGGAAGAACATGCAAAGTCATGTCTGAAGGTACAGCCAGGGAGATATAAGATGCCAACACTAGCCATTGTGCATTGATGGGGATTGATGGAAACAAAAAAGAATTACAGAAGTTAATCAGCCATATTACACCATAACAGTAACAATTCAAGGCTATTAGCTGCAGCCTGAAGACTAAGTGCAATTACCAAATATTTAATAAGCTTCACTTAAATGTCTTGTCATCTGGGGACTTGGTTTGCTTTTGCAAAACATTTAGTGAATTGATTCCTTAATTGAATTAGGCCACACTGAAGTTTGGTCTAATACAAAGCTTTTAAATGGGGCCAAAATGACAACTACCATAAGATCTAAGCATATTTTGTATAGATGGTCACACATAGATGAGTGGCTATGTACCTTTTGTTACAGACATGAATAATTATCTCCTCTGTATTCCACTGAAAGAATTAAGGTCTTGTTACTTTTCAATTTAACTGAAGTCACAACGCAATGTTCCCAGAAGTTCCAGGAATAGGCCATAATACAAATAAGTAATTATAAACACTGCATGTGATGGAAATACATTTATGTCCAAGCATAAGCACCCTTACATAATAACGTGAAAACATCATGGGATATTTCTCCAACATGTGACAGAAGCGAAGAATTCCACAGAACTGAGGACTGCAATGTTGACCATCGCTCTCGTGAAGACCCAGAAAAGCTGGTCACCATGGCAAGCAAACTAACCTGAGTGGATGGAGGAGCAGAAACTTGGGGTAATACAATACGACCATAACTACAACTGCACTCTCCAGAGCTACTCACTAACAACAGCCAAAACAAAAGAAACACGGGCATCAGCCCAGATATCAGCTTCTGCTAAGGTAGTAGCATGTGAAACAGACTGCTGGGCCATTCAGAACAATAAGTCCAGAAGTTCAAACACCAAAGGAATTTAGCAATATCCCAACACTATGTAAACACTTTAAAACATACCATACAGATGCCCATTAAAAGAGGAACCCCTTTAGACCTGTTTTGAGAGCAGAGTTGCTACAGCACACCTGAGAGATAATTTCAGCCATTTCTCTTGGGATTAGGAGCCCTGCAGATTGCAGCCCCTGACTGACAGAATGAGGTCTGAGGATCACCACACCAGTGGTGCTAGGTTGCACAACAGCCACTCCATGACAATTCATAGAGCAGAGCAAACTAGATAAACCAGAACCCATCTGTGCAGCAGAACTTCAGTTGCTCTGCACCGAGGTTGGAATTCAAGCAAATCTAGGCTGCTGCATCTACCAAAAACCATCTGACACCAGGCCACACTATGCATTGCCTTGACACAATAAAGTCTTCAAACAAAGAAAGTTAGCATGTACAACAATGCTGAATCAGAATCATTGTCTGTTGTGCAAAGAATAAATGATCCATTTAAGTAGAACCTACATTAGCTGCCTTAAGAGAATCAATAGGTATACTGCATATAGCCTTTAATAAACCTTAGAGGTTCATTCAAATTCCTGGCACCTTCTTGCATGTTTATTTCACACAGATGTATATTTCGACAAGACTACATGGCTACATGCTGTGAATGTAAACAAATGTGTGTACATGGACTGGATATGTGATTAGGACACGTGCATATGAGGGGATGGTGGTACCTGATCTCCGTCTCCACAAGCGTATCCATTTAGGGACGGGTCTGGCGTGAGCAGCCCGGTGGAGCTGCTGGCCCGGAACAAACCAGTTCAGAGCAGTGTGCTCTCCAAGGTGATGTCACACCTGACAGGATTAAAGAAAAACTGCTCCAGTTAACAGCCCTGCACTGCATCCTGCGATCATATTATTTGGGATGTAGTCCTTTCCTCTTAAAAAATACTGACACAAGCGATGCCACATGCTGAGTGGTAGAAACATAAATTTGCCCTTCATAACTCTACGCTCCTACTTATGGCTTCTCAGACAGCCCACCACAGCTTGGATTCCTTTACTTTTCCTTCTGAACACAAGACTGAAATTCCAAAGAAAAGGTAAACACTGTCAAAGAACCATACTTTACCAAACTGCTTGCAGTATTCCAGAAATTATTTTAGTAAATAAGTTTAAATCATTACTTTTGGCAATTTTTGTAACCACAACAAACTGTACAGATGACCCTACAAATTGAAAATCAGAGCTCGTATTTTGAAATGAAAAGACCAATGTTTCGGTCAAAGAAAAAAGTTCTCAAATCACAATATGAAACTAGACGTTTGCTAACATGGACATAGAGTGTGAAGCATGAACAGGACCTGGTGATGTTACTTTCCAAGGCCAGTGAAGGAGAGCAAAATGACAACAAGCAGGACCTCCAGTCAACCCTGAGAAACAGTTCACTAGAAGTGAGAAGAATTTTGAGAATCTACAAAAACAGGAGGAGGATATGCAATCAACATATATAGCCTGGATTAAACTCAATCTACCTTGTGGCAGGAAAAAGATGACTGCACTTTATAAGAACTTAGAACTGAACACTGAAAACATATCAAGAAGATAGACAGGTAGAAAATCCAAAAAACACATGAAGCTAAATCACCACTGTAAGTGGATAGTTCTATGCAGCAGCTTTACAGTGGCTGCTGCTTTTCGAACTGACAATACAAGTGATATTGTAATCATTTATAAAGAACCGCTTACTGATTAGTACTAAAGTATTCCATATAGGCTTTATAGGGAAAATGTACTTCTGCAACAAGGTTACCTTAAAAAATTTCCTATGCTTTTGTTTGCAGATTTAAATGTTTGCAACAATGCTTTGAACATTACCATGGGAAATATATAAACCAAATGATTTAAGGATGAAAATTTTGGACACTGGAGGGTCCTCAAAAAGCCAATGCCAATTCATGACACTGTGACATTTAGATTTCAGATGAGTCCAAAACAAGGGAGGGCTGTGTTCAACGACTGCAAAAAAAGAGGCTTACAAAATAATAAAATCAACTATTTTCTGAAAATCCTTAATATTGTGATAATGGTGCAGACAAAAATAGCAGGCCACTCATTTCTTAAGCTTATTAATTTCTACAAGGCATATCAATATTTCTGCTGCCAAAATTATGAGGGAGATTTGAGCTCTTGTATCACACTGACAATCTCAAAACTAAAGTTTCTCTTTCAGTGTCACAAAGCTGATACCTGTACAGTGTCCACTCTCTTGTCAGCCTCAGAAAACTGCATTCACTCACCTCAGTACTAAAACATTTGTCTGTGACATGTGGTACTGCAAGTTGTTTTTCAGCACAAATAAAACAAAACAAAAAACAAAGCTGAGAATTCCTTAAGCCCTGATCCAATAACTTGGTGCTTGACACTTAAAGTACACTTTCGAGAATGCTTTTCAAATCAGTCCTTAGTTTTATGCAAACAGCAGGAAAGCTGGACAGTTTGAACAGATATGAAATTATGATTTGCGATGTAAACGTGTCATGCAAAATAATTACAACCTGAACAACCCCCAAAAAGCCAAACATGTCTTGAATCAAAGGCCAGATCATGCATGGAGGGAGAGAGGCCATCTCTTGTTGTTCTAGGTCTCTCCTGGCTGTTTGCACTCTAACAAAAAGGAAAATTGGGGGAGGGGGGGAATCATCAATTAAACCCTCAAAACACCTTTACGTTTCTCATGCACTTTGCAAAAAAAAAAAAAAAAGTGAAGCACTGAAACAAACAACCTGAAGCAGCACTGGTGCTTACACCTTTGTGTGTTAAAGTCAGAAGTGACATGTTGGCTGCGTCTATTGTTTCCACAGGGAACCATCATCACTACACTTCTTACAGTCTACTAACTCACACCTGGCTCCTGAAAAAAAAAGAAAAACACTTTGCAGAATGTGTCGTCACTAGGCAAAATGGGTTCAAATATAAGAAAGCGTGGCGTTCACCCACCACCTTTTTAGTATTTTTCCTTGTCGTCCATGAGGAGTGCAGAGAGAGACGTCTCGGTTCATTGAGCCACAGCACAAGACTCTCTCTCTAGTCTAGACCAGATTAACTAACGTCACTTTTCGCCATTGACCAAAAACAGGAAAAAAAAAAAATCTGCTCACACATTACGCTTATGTGTTTCCTAGCACGGTATCGTCATGTGAAGTCTAAATGGCGCCATGTAAAAAGTGCTGTTTGTGTGTGGGAGAGCCAGAGCGGGCCCGTGCTTAAGCGGCCGTGTCGGGTTGTCGCCGGACGGGGAGAGTTATTACTTTAGAGCGGGGATCCGAGGCCTACTACAGAGGCCTGCTGGAGACAAACCGACTCATGCCTTCTAGACCAGTTTACATATCTTCAACCGACATGAAGTACTTCTGTGCCTCTTCCTTTCAACTTCAGCCACATTAAGTTGAATTATCACACAGCAAAGTTACTGAACTGTGGTTAGCGTGTTTTGTTTTTAATTGTGATTAGCCGGTTAGCTAGGCTTTGAGAGACTGTCCATGCCCACACTGACTGAGAGCTTCATACTCGTCGAATGCAAGGATCCCGGGTGCCCTGTGTGGTCTAGTGCAAACTAATAAGCTAGTTTAGTTACCAGCCTAAGGTCACACAGACCTCGCTGTGAGACACGCTTCAGTAAGGCAGCTAGCTAGCTGCAGAGACCCTTCAGAATGAAGTCGTACGCCGGACTGACAACTTCACCGTGTCATTCAGACACAAAAATAGACGAGCTCGGAGTCGGAGCTTCCATCCATGCCTTGTGGCTCGCTGGCTATAAATGTACCAGATCAGATACTCACTCTGTCGGGTGTTCCGGGTCATAAACGTCCCCCATCCTCTCCGCCAGCAGCGAAAAGCCCCTCCGCTTGGCTCAAAAACATCCAGCAGTTCCGATGCCCAGGTCCTAACCGGCTGTTCTTCAAATGTAGCTGGCTAGGCTAAGTGTGCTAGCCAGCTAACTCCGTTCATCGATCGAGCAGTGGGTAGTTGAGCAAAACAAACGAAACCATGCAGACCCGGAGGAAATACGACTCATTTAACTTTGTAAAATATATATTATGTATATTTTAAGTTTTGCGGCTTAATTTGCACCAGTTTCTATGCTAAACGTTAGACAGCTAAGCAGCTTGCTAACGACCCAGTCGGATACGATTTACCCGCGGCGGCTCCTCCCTCTCGCGCCGTGACGACTTCGGCGGCTCCTGCCTCTTTTCCTGGTGGAGCTCTGACGTCATGCGGCGCGAGCCGGTTCCCGGGGGTCCGCTGCCGCGCGCTGAATACAGTACGTGATAAGTGACTCGAGGGAAAACACACGTTCAGAAAAGAACGGTGATACAACTGTGTCGCTTTCGCGTCATAATTCAAACAAGAACGGGCGGAGTCGCTTTTCTGCCTTCCGAGGAGGAGGCTCCGCCGGTCCGACCTTCGGAGGATCAGGAGTGACTGTTGGAGATGTTTACCACGACACAAGTCGGTCGTGGTGTAATAAATGTTTTTTTTTTTTTTGCACTGACTGAAATGCTAGGGCGATAGTATAGTTACCACACGTGATGGCAGCAGCAGGTTGAGGTTCCCGGACACTAAACGGGCACCCAGTCCCTCGTGGACAGCGATTAATTTCCTGTCCTTCGTTCATTCACCCATCCATTCCCATAAGTCATGTGACGACTGTTACCTTCTCCGCGGTACTCACTGAAGTATGCAAATTGCAACACACACTGTACTGAAAAGGTCGGACTAGCTATGTCATATGCGAGTACTGACGACGTTATTCGTTATGTGCTTTTACCCTTTTCCTAGTTCCATCAATGCGACTGTTGCCCGGCTTCCAGAAAGCGCAGGCAGCCATACAGCTCCCGTGCCACGCGCCAAGATGATGTAAGGGCACACAAGTTCAGCGCGTGGGGCCGCAACGGCATCTGGAAGTTTGCCAGCCTTCACCGTAGTTTCGGTTTTTATCAGCTGTTTAACTGCCACCTAACATTCTTCTACCTTCCTGTTTTCGGGTGACCCGATGGTGATGTTTCAGGATGATTCGATTTTTTTCTTCGATATCTACAGTAAGTTCTTTAACAAACCGCGTACACGATCAACAAACCACGCACACGTAAGTTTCTTCCCCCAAGCCATCAGACTCCTCAATACCCAGGACTGACAAGGGAACTGTTGTCCTGTCTTAATAATTATTGTCTTGTTTTAGTAACTGTTGTCATGTTTAGCACTGTTTGCACAAGCCTTGCACACGTGCACTTTATGTAGTCTGTGTCGACGATGCTGCCCTTGTTTCCCATACGGTGACAGCTCTGCAGCGTATAACATCCTGCTTTTCAGAGGCTGCCGAGCTCTTCGGGCTAGAAGTCAGCTTGAAGAAGACAGAAGTTCTCCACCAGCCTGCACCTCAGGAAGACTACCATCCTCCCCGCATCACCATCGGCGAGTCAGAGCTGAAGACAGTCCCCCAGCTACCTGGGTTGCGTTATCTCCTCGGACGCCAAGGTCGACAAAGAGATTGACAACAGACTGGCAAAGGCAAACAGTGCATTCGGGAGACTGTACAAAAGAGTCTGGAACAAGAAACATCTGAAGAAAGGCACAAAGATCAGTGTGTACAGAGCCTTTGTATTGACCACCTTACTCTGCGGCTCCGAGTCAGGTGTCACTTACCGTCACCATCTGCAATTCCTTGAGCGCTTCCATCAGCGTTGTACCATCCTCAGCATCGAATGGAATGACTTCATCACCAACACTGAAGAAGCAGGTGAAGGTCACCAGCATAAAGGACATGCTGATGAAGATGCAGCTGTGCTGGGAAGGGCGCAACTCCAGGATGAAGGATCATCGCCTGTCCAAGATTGTGCTGTATGGCGAACTCACCACTGGCCACCGCGACAGAGGTGCACCAAAAAAGGACTCTCTGAAGAAGTCCTTTGGTGCCTGTTACGTTGACCACTGCCAGTGGTCTGTTCTAGCCTCCGACCGCGAGGCCCAGAGACACACCATTCACCAGGCTGTCTCCTCCTTCGAGAACACACACAGGGCAGGTCTTGAGGACAAAAGGAGATGGAGGAAGAAATGTGATACTGCAGCACCAAACCCTGTGTACTGTTCACTGTGTACTGTTGCATATGGTTGAAATGACAATAAAGCCTCTCTTGACTCCTGACTCCTGACAATCATGCATTTAGTTTTGATTAAATTTGTGAACCTGCACAGTTCACCTGCTGTCCTTCAGAAGCTGCTATAGTCTCAAGAACTCATCTACAATTGTGCCGGTGACAGTAGTAACACCTGCCAATAGCATGTGGCTTGAATAATTTGGAATTTTTAGCAGTAAGGTTGCAGGTTTGAATCCCACTGCCCCCTGTGCTTTCCCTGAATTGTTCTGCCAAAAGCACCCAGCTGCATACATGTGTCATATTATCTAAACTGCTTTGGATACAGTAAATACATCAGCTAAATATCATCTTATTGAGAGCAGAGTACATTTGAAATATTAAGGGAATGCCAATTTTTCTTCTGATGTTTTATACTTATTTTTGGCACCTTTCCCAAGAGTTGAGCAGTGTGAGTTTAATGAGCCCAAAGCTCTAATGAGGTTTCCTCTGTTGTTGAGTAGCAATTGTGAAGTTGCTATTTTGGTTTCTGGTTCTGCATTATCAAATGTGTAATGTTTTTTTTACTGTTCCAAAATGGTCCCCCATGCAATTTTACAACACTGTCAGTGAACAGTATTATTCTGGGGAAAGCAAGGAGATACAATAATGGAGAATTTACTGAGAATATGGACAGAACTTATGTGGCACACCTATATAACGATGCTTTTATTCGTACCATCAACCTTATCAAAATCTGCATGTGTTCAATACACAGGATGTGCTCTAAACTTCAATATCCATTTTCACACAGAAAATGAAACCATTTCCAATGTACATCAATTTAGAATTATTTTTTAAATCACATTTTCGCAATATCAGTGTCTATGCCCCCACCAGTGTGAGGAGAGCCACTGCCCCACAGTGCTGAGCCTGGTCCAAGTTTATATGAAACAATCTGTACAAACAATCTGAGAACAGACTCTTTATTTGTGGTAACATTCCTTCTCTCCCTGGTATTAGGGCTGCATTTATGTATATTGACCTTGTATAGGCTGAATGAATAAAGAATTAGGGATTTATCTTTATCCATGGGACCCTGTGAATAATACTCCTGGCTAGCACAGCTTCTGGAGCATTCCAGTGAGAATACCAATAAGACTTCATTGTGTTTGATTCAGATTCTATTACTGACACATATTAATTGAACATTCGTAGACAGAAGTAATTTCAAAGCAAAACTGAATGTAGTTCTTGTTTTCATTCGGCAGTTCAGCCAGGGACCAAACCACAGGGCTGTAAAAAGATAATGAATGCATAGTCTGCCTTGCTTTATCTCTGCTAAAACAGTTTATTTAAATTGAGTAAAATATGTTTTGCTTTAACGTATCAACAATTTCTTCTTGGCCATCTTTTGTTTAAACTATATGAGTGAACCTCTTGGGGGGGTGTGATGGTGCACTGGGTTGGCTCAGGTCTTGCTCTTGGGTGGCTCTGGGGTTCGAGTCCCGCTTGGGGTGCCTTGCAACGGACTGGTGTCCCATCCTGGGTGTGTCCCCTCCCCCTCCAGCCCCCTGCCCTGTGCTGTGGGGTTAGGCTCTGGCTCCCTGCGACCCTGTATGGGACAAGCGGTTCAGACAATGCATGCATGTGATGCCTCTTGCTTGGCTCTCTCACTTACAGGACTGTTCATAGAGTGATCCTATTCCATGGTGATGAAGCCCTCATGGATGCAGAAACCCTGTCACAGCACCCCCTCCACCATGTATACGCACATTGTTTCCTGCCTTTCTTCCTCTCTGCAATCTCAGTGCTTCCAGGTTCTGCTGCTACAGAAAAAAACGGATATGGAAATTCTGTGAATGAAATAGCCTTAGGTTTATATCCGCAGTGGTGTTCCTCACCTTTTGTTCAGTGCTCTGCATTTTTCTTGGGCATAAATTAGCAACAGTTCTTTTCTTGTCTAATCTTCTCTTACATTAACTTCAACCCTCTTTTACTGCCCCAAGATTTGACATGGAGCCTTGGGGCTTGGAAGGGTCTGCATGCCTCTTTCCCTCTGCCAAACTCCTCAAGGCTAGCTCAAGATGGGGTGGATGAGTTTTTACAGAGCATCTTATATATTTAAAATATTTTCAAATGACTCAGACTTGGACCCATTTGTACAATGGGCACAATTAAAATAATGTGCTTAACTTGAAAGTTTAACACATAGTACCGTTATAATGGGTGCTGAAACTGAACCTTTATACTTTTCTCCTCTTTTCCCACATGGCTAGAAGCATGATATGCTGGAACAACAGTGCCAGTTCTAATCTCCAGTAAATTTATTATCCTTTGATCTATTCTCAGCCTGTGCATTCTCTACTGCATTACCATTAGTGTCATTAACACTGTGTAGCCTTAAAGAGCCAGTCATTGCCTTGGAGAGAAATGTGTTCCTTATAGGGAGTGCGGTGGTGCAGTGGGTTGGACCACAGTCCTGCTCTCCGGTGGGTCTGGGGTTCAAGTCCCGCTTGGGGTGCCTTGTGACGGACTGGCGTCCCGTCCTGGGTGTGTCCCCTCCCCTTCTGGCCTTACGCCCTGTGTTACCGGGTGGGCTCCGGTTCCCCGTGACCCTGTATGGGACAAGCGGTTCTGAAAGTGTGTGTGTGTGTGTGTGTGTGTGTGTGTGTGTGTGTGTGTGTGTTCCTTATAAATATGTGACCTGTAGGGAAAATGGATTATATGTTTTTAATGCAAAATCTACTTAAAAACAAACAGTTGAACAACAAATTTCTTTCACATTTTACTGATCAAAGAATTCAAAATTCATATGGCTTATCTACAGCACTTAAGAGATTAGTAGCTGTATACATTACTGCAATACATATTTAATTCTCTTGTAGCCTTGTGCCCTGTGCTTCCAGAACAGGGTCTGGACCACCATGATCCTGCGTGAGAACAAGCAGTTATCACTAATTAATTTGTGAATCGGTTCCCTTGCATTCGGCAGAGTACTGGTGAACTGATATGAGTGGCTCAGAGTTTTGATGGTCACCCTTAACTCATATCCACAGTGCTCTAAATGGTTAAACAGGGTTAGTGCTGGGATTCTTGGAGACATTTTTCTAATTGGCATTTTTTCTATCTCGCAGAGATTGGTATCAAGAATTAATGAAGATTTCAATTCTTAGAAAATCTTGGGCACTTGTTATGATCTACTCGAAGCTGAACAGTCCCTACACATATTAATGTTCATGTAAGAAGTATGATGGTTCAAATGAGCAAGACTGTGATCATTAAAAGGTTGCAGGTTTTGAGTTTGAGTCTTGGGAGTTGCAGTATCCTTAAGCACATAAGACTGATAGAAGTGCCATTCCTTCAAGTTCAACTCAGCAACCATTCACATGGTTGCAAGGCAAAGGAGAAACAGAAGTGCTTTGCCAATGCCTTCTTCTGTGAATGTTTGGGCAGTGCAAAAATAAGCAAAAAACATGCAAACTCTGTGCACCCTGAACTGAACTTGATCCCCACTGCAGGAGCATTACTTGTTGTGCCACTGTGTCCACCTCAAGTGTATTATTTACCCTGTATTGCTAAAATAAAGTTGTATCAATTGGTAATATTTTGAGTTGCTTTGGATTAAATTGTTACACTAAGCAATAAAATAATAATCAGACAAATTCAGATTGTTTTGCTTCTTTGATTGCATATTTGCATGGCAATCTCTCTTCCATTTATAGTAGTACCTCTTTTCTGGTTGGGAACCTGGATTAAATCAGGCCAGACCTCTCATTGGAAGCAAATTATGAGACTGAGGTTACCGCTTTGAGTGAAGATTGAAGGACAGTAATGCTTGGGTAGGTTGAAGGAAGAACAAGAAGAGGACAACCAGCAACAGTATAGGTGCCTTCAGTAACAGTGACAATGGACACACCACTTTTAGCACTATGGAAACAAGTGAAAGACAGAAGTTTCTGTGAATACTTTGTTTATGAGGTTGCCATGAGTTGGCATTAACTTGATGGCACTTAGCAACAATCAAGGTGCTGAAATGTGTCTGCTGCGCATTTTAGTTTCCATTGTCTTATTGATTTCCTTGGCCACAACACATAGTTTGGAATTATTTTGAACTTTCAAAAAGAAAAGAGGAAATAGTACATTGATTCATTTAGGGGATGCTTTTTTCACAAGGCAACTTGTAACATTAAGGTACTTATCTATGTGTACAGCTGGAACAATTTAGGGTAAGTACCTTACTCAAGAGTACTACAGCAGGATGTGGGACTTGAACCTATAACCTTCAGGGCCAAAGGCAGCAACTCTAACTACTATACTACCAACATATCCCAGCTCTGCATAATGTTGAAACTTAAACAGGCAGGTGATGATTGCTTACACACACACACACACACACACACACACACACACACACACACACACACACACACACACACACACACACACACACACACACACACACACACACACCATCTGAACCACTTGTCCCATATGGGATCACAGGGAGCTAGAGCCTAACCTGGCAACTCAGGGCATAAGGCTAAAGGGGGAGGGGACACACCCAGGACAGGATGCCAGTCCATTGCAAGCCACCCCAAGCAGGGCTTGAATCCCAGACCCACCAGAAAGCAGGACTTGGTCCAACCCACTGTGCCACCACATCCCCTGCAGAGAGCCTCCTATTGTCTAAATATTTAGTGAGATCAACTCCCACTCCTGCTGTAGGATCTTTAGCTTGATCAAGTTTCTTGGGTTCAACTAATACAGTAAGAATTCCCAACTGTCTAAGTGGGTAATTCCGCTTAATAAATCTTTATAGTAAAACTGATAATTGAGGAGAAGAATTTTAGATTATATTAAAGCAGCTACCTGAACTGGCGCAGCAACAGATCTCGATTAAAACGTTGATTTTTAGGTTCAGAGGTTCGTGTGAATTGAAAAGAATCGCCTCTCGGCACCCGTATTTCCGCGCTTTGTTTTTTTGCCTGACTTGGTTTGAAAGCTATGATTCTTGGACGGGCCTAGAAGAGGCATTTTTTTATTGTAATTATTATTCGCCTAGCTGATTCCTTTATTGTAAGATTTTTACAGATTTTACCCATTTATAACTGGGTATTTTACTGGAGTATTTCGGGGTAAGTGTTTGTACGCGACAGACAGAGTCTCAGTCTCTGTGTGTCTGAGTCTGGACGTGCGCTACAACAATTTGAATTTTTACAGAGACTACTAGGCTAGGTGTATAATTTGTTTAAGATTTTTCGAGTAATTATCATATTCAAAGACGTTTTTCACATGGGACTACCACTAAAGCAGAGTGTTTTTTAATTATTTTTTTTTAATTTCCTCCGGATTTGCTGTGCGTAGGGCCCTAGGGTTAGCTAGCCTATTAGCCTAACGGGCGCTGTCGTAACCCGGCGACTATTTCTTAGTCTTAGTTTATAAGAGATCATAATGTCACTGTAAAGACAGTAATTTAGCGTTATTCAGAGCAGAGCTCAGCAATTGCTTAAACTGAGATTTGAAAATGAAATAATTCTTTCAAATTAAAGAATAATATATGTCTTGGAGTTTGATTTCCAACCGGGCTGTGGCTAGCCTACGACCGCTAGCACTACTAGCATCTAAATATAACCACGTTTACACAGAAGTTAGCTGTTCCGTAGCAAAAAGTGTAAAATAGATTAAAATACAGGTTTCTAAAGGCTGAGAACCGCGACATTCGGATCATATAAAAATGTATTCTTTCATTTTTCTATTCCTTTTTTAACACCTCCTGGGTCACTTAGTCAGTTTTTGTTGGAATTATTTATCGTGGCTGTTTTAACCTCCAACTTGGAGGTTAGTCTTGGAGTCCAAGACATTTACATTTATTTACTTAGCAGACACCTTTCTCCAAAGCGACTTCCAATGAACTCTATGTAGTGTTAACAGCCCACACACCTTATATTCGCCAAGGTGACTTACATTGCTGGATACACTATTTACACTGGGTCACTCATCCATACATCAGTGGAACACACTCACTCTGTCACTCACACACTACAGGGAACCTGAACAGCATGTCTTTGGACTGTGGGAGGAAACCAGAGCACCCAAAGACTTACACTGCTAGATACACTACATACACTGGGTCACTCATCCATACGTCAGTGAAACACACACTGTGACACACACTGTCGTTGACTATCAAGACATTGATTGACTACAGATCAATTACAGGTGCTGAGAACTGTATGCACCTGGGTGTTTCTATGATAGTAATTCTGTGTATGTACCTTGTCCAAGGGCACTACAGAAATCAAGACTCGGATCAGGGTGAAGTCCAGCTCCTTAACCACCTTAGTACCTGTTGCATCTTTGTGCATAAGGTACCTTGTTTTTGCCCTCTTGTATGGTACATGCAAAATGCATGTGCACCATTAAGACAGACAGAAGAAAACGGTTTCTGCCTCTTTATTGTATATACATTTGTTGTAATACTGTGGCTTTGCCTTGTTGTATATTCGTGTTAAAGTCAGCTGTATACTCCTTGTTACTGTACATGTCAAAGTGAAAGGTGTGGCTGAGCTTGCGTCTGTGTGGGCAGAGATGCTGGTGAATGATACAGAATTTCGTGACTGCTGTTTTGGCTCCATAAACCTGGTTTGCTGATGGAAACTGTTGCCAGATCACTGAACGTGCAATTTGTTTCAGTGTTGTGTTGAGCAAGGTGTTCATTGCTTGTGACTGGAAGTTCTGGGATGGTATAACTTTCAGTTGTTCTAGTCTTCGGGTGACCTGTTGCACCTCCCGTCTTGATAGATTTCTTATGGACTCAAACACTGCAGTCATGGCAGATGTCTCTTTCATGGACTCTTCTGCATTTTGTAAGCGGTGATATCTGATTAAGTGAAAACTGGAAGTGGGTCTTGTGTTTGGATGGAAATGGTTAAAAGAATAACTGGATCTTGTGTTAAGGACTGTGCAGCTTGTCAGTAGGATTTTCCCCAAAGGAGATTGGAGTGTTTCAGGCAGCTGTCATGTTAGTTGTGCTTAAAAAACTTGACATTTTTTTGTGGCTTTGTTTTGAAAATTAAGTTTAATGTTGGTTGTGGTAGGTTGTTTTTCCATATTTGCCTGGAAATGTTGTGACGTGATGGGTATAAAGGCATTTTTGGTTAAATTCCGACTGGATATCCATTGTAGAGAGTGCTGCTAACTGCATGCTTGTTTCTCCAGCATTCCTGACTCTTGAGTTTTTTTTTTTTTTTTTTGTTTTTTTGAGCTTCGCCCAATCTTTTTATATTTCAGTTTATCAATGGTTTAGAATATTTCTACATTTTGCAAGTTATGTGTGCAGTTAATTGTGCTGTAATTTAAAATGGTGCCATAATGAGATATTGGTATTATAAGATCAGGCCTCTTTTTTTGCTTCAGACATATTTGACCTCTGTTGTGTAGAATTTTGGCAGCTATTGCTGTTTTCGTTTGATTTGCACACTTTAAGCCTATGGATGGGAATGTTAGGTGTTTACATTTTGACCAAGAGAAACTCTGGGTGTAAACTTCTGGAATTGTGGATGCGGGCTTCTTCTGCAATAATGCTATTCTGTGTACCCCTCTGTCTACAGGTGCTGGTTTTTGTACTCCGTCATGGCGGTGGTCATCCGTTTACAGGGACTCAGAATCACCGCTGGTTCTGAGGATATTCGCACTTTCTTCACTGGCCTAAGAATCCCTGACGGGGGGGTGCACATTCTCGGTGGTGAGCTGGAGGAGGCTTTCATTATCTTTGAGTCTGACGAAGATGCACGGCGGGCAATGACTCGCTCTGGGGGGTGCATCAAGGGGACTCCAGTCAACCTCCTGCTGAGCAGCAAGTCGGAAATGCAGTGTGTCCTTGAGGCAAGGGCAAAAACATCGGAATCAAACAAAAGGAGGACTTATAACGAGGGGTTGCAAAGGCATGAGGTACACATGAGAGCCCCAAGTTTCTCAGAGAGTTTTTTGGTAGATGTCAAAAGAACAGATGGCATGGAAATGGATTCAAGATCAAACACCTCTGCTTTGAGCAATCGACGAGCTTATCCCCCGAGGAAGACTCTGCCGTGTGACAATAACGGCTTTTATTTGCATTTGCAGGGATTGCCCTATTCTGTAACAAAAGATGATGTGAGGGAGTTTTTTCATGGGCTCAGGATAAGCGGTATTGTTCTAATGAAGAACAACAAAGGCCAAAACAATGGGAGGGGTATTGTTAAGTTTGCAACACTGTATGATGCAAGTGAGGGTCTGAAAAGAGACCGTGAGTACATTGGGACCCGGTTTGTAGAAATTAATCCATGCACAGAAGCACAGTGGTTCAAAGCTGGGGGTTCGCCTGGACTATGTGTGGACTCCAGGTCTGAGTTTATCAGCAGGGACTCTCCCTCTAATGAGGAGAGGAGGTACGGTGACAGTCGTACAAGGTCAAACTCTCCAGTGGCCTACAGGTCACGATCATCTTCCCCTTCTGCTGAAGAGTACTGTGTCCTTGTTGAGAACCTCTCTTATACAGCAGAAAAGAGAGCTCTGAAGGAACTATTTCATCCTGTGGCTCTGAAGGATGACCAGATCATATATCTCTGTGACAAGAGTGGAAGGAGGTCAAGAGCATGTTTTGTGATTTTCAGAAGCCTCAGAGACTACTGTGCTGGCCTGGCTCGCCACAAGGGCATCTTCTGGAACCGAACAGTATATGTGTCTCCTGTTTCCAAGGAGAAAATGCTGGAGATGTTAGAATCTACAAAACTGCAGAATGAGGATGAGCCTAAGAGGTCCAGTAAATTAGCTGAAGAATCAACGCATTACTCATTTGATTCTGAATCCCAGAAGACGTGCCTGTATGTTCGGAATTTGCCTTTCGATGTACGTAAAGTGGAGATCATGGACTTTTTTCATGGCTTTGGTATTGCAGAGGACAGCGTGCACTTACTGCGAGACGAACGCGGAGTTGGACTCGGTGAGGCTTTGGTGACATTCCAGTCTGAGGACGAGGTGCTGAGGGCAGAGCATCTAAACGGGGAAAGGTTTCTTGGTACGGAAGTCATGCTTAAAGCAATCACAAGGACACAGATGGAGCAGTTTCACATTCCAGACCTTCCAAGGAAGAGCCAGGATGAGTTGTACAGGGAGAGGAGCTCGGAGAGGTATGCTGCAAAACAGGGGGAGATGTTTCAGTTTTCACAGGATGGAGGGTATTTCAGCGTCTGCTTTGAAACCCGAACCTCTTCACATGACTCGCTGGGTGGCTCGCATGGAAGTAGCCATAGCAGCAGTCGTCCAAATTTGGTCGGCGACAGTCACGGTACACATGATGGCAGAGGGGATGGGTCGGTTCGCAGGAAGCTTGGTAACTTCAGGCAGCAGTTTGATGGCCCCACTTGCCTGAAGTTGGTGAACTTGCCTCCAAAAATTACCATTGAGGAGATTTATGACTTTTGTTATGGATACAGAGTGATACCAGGGTCCGTTTCACTGCAGTGCAATAAGAATGGGATTCCGAAAGGCACGGCGACAGCTGTTTTTGAGACGCGTCGGGAAGCCCAAACTGCAGTGGAAGAATTAAGCGGAAGACCCATTGGTAACAGAAAAGTAAAGCTGCTCTTTATTTGAATCTCAGTGCACTCTGACTAAAGTGGATTTATTTTTGTTATACGAACAGTTTTTGGACTGTTCTGCATGATCCGCAACAAATAAGTAAATTGCCATTCTTAGATCGTAAGTTTACACAAACTTAAGCCCCTCTACTTTTGGTAGTATTTCTTTGTATGATATCACTTGTTGACTCTGTTATATATTTACATTCATTAATTTAGCTGATACTTTTCTCCAAAGCGACTTACAAATGTTAATATACTTACATTTATTTACCCATTTGTACAGCTGAATGATTTTACTGGAGCAATTTAGGGCAAGTACCTTGCTCAAGGGTACTACAGCCAGAGGTAGGAAGTCCAAAGGCAGCAGCTCTAACCACAACACTCCCAGTGTTTTAAGTTAATGATTTCTTCACCAAGGAAATAATTTTCTTGACAGATAATACTAGGAAACATGAAAACTTTCTACCATCAGTGAATAATAGAGGAAAAACTGTTCTATTTTTTTTTTTTTTCTGCAAGTGAAGTCATTCTGTGAAGTGTTGTTTGTATTTTCAGTGTCTTAAATTGATTAAAGGACAAATTTCCTTGAGAGGTATGTCTGAAGTCCTAATGTTTTATAGATATTAACCCTGACCTGAAATACTGCTAGCAGACGTGGTAGACACGTGTTTTTTTGTTCCACAAATAACATTACAATTTTTTTTTAAAAGTATTTTTGGCAACTTCTTACTCACCAATGTGGATAAAATGTCTAAAGATTAACTCTTAATATAAAGTCAGCATCTTCTGAGGTTTTTTTAGGGATTATACCCTGAGAATAAGAATGTCTTCAACAGGGTAAGGAAGAGGGACTCAGATTACAGGCCCACTGGAAAAATTCCCCCAATCATACACTACCTCTTCACATGCATTGATGTTGGCACAAATGGTGCAAGTGTGTGTGTGTGTGTGTGTGTGTGTGTGTGTGTATAAGCATAAATTTTGCTTCATGGAAGTTGTAGAGTTTAAGTGAATACATCCTGTTAACTTAGCAAGTCTTGACTGTCAGCGCCAAGTGATTTTTTTTCTTTTTGAGCGGTTCCACTAGAGGGCGCTCAAGAACGACGCTTCGAAGATGGACTGACTCTTCAGGTAACTTTTTATTTTTTCTAAATATATCTGCGTAACCCTGAAAAAATAATGCACAGTTATTTTTGAAGCTTGTATCATATATTGACTTGATGCCAAGAATTATTAATTTCTCCAAAGTGATTTCTAATCTCAGCTTTGTACACTAAATTAATTGCAATTGCTTAACAATTATGAAGCTGCTACATTTGAAGTATGTTTATTAAGGGTATTACAGCCATAGGTGCGTTTTGAATGTAAGACATTGGCACTGCGAGGTGATGGCTGTAACTGCTACACTACTCGCTTGCTGGTTTGAATTTGAAGTGTTGGATTTTGTACTTTTAATATTTTTTAACAGATCTTTGATTAGATAAATGATTCAGAGCAGTTGTTTCTAATTATCAAGATTGGTTCAAAAGTACTTACACTAATACAATATTCAGTGATTCAGTGCATAAAATATTTTCAGTACAGGTTCTGAAGTAGAACTGTTAAAACTTGAATGATTGGTAATTGTTGGATTATGATTTGAAAACCAATTAAACAACCCAGTTAGCATAAAACAAATAGCTAATCTCAAAAGTGGGATTGCTTTAATTACAGCAGTAAACTAATCGGACAAGTATAAAATCCTTTCGGTTTTTATGTTGAACATTTCTGAATAATGAGACTTTTTATGCTTAAAGCAACAGGAGCTATATAAAAAAAATATGGCTTTTGTTTTATTGTTGTATCCATAGTTGTAAAAATGAGGTAATTAGGTTCCTGTATGTGATGTACACCATCTCTAGGTAAGGCTGGACAGAATTTAGAGCTCTTGTGTCATGGAAACCTACATGTATATTTTGTCAGATTCTAAGAATCTGAATGTACATTTGAAACTAGACTTTGTTACATGATCCTTAATCAGGAACACTTGGGTCCTTATTGTAACATCTACTTTAACGTTAATAGCTGCGACTTGCTGTGTCGAATTGCAGTTATAGGTAATAACCTTCAGCAAGAGGTTACTATCAGTAGAAAAAATTCTGCCTGTGATTCTGCCAAAGTCACCTTGCTGCCTTACAAGAAATAATTGCTCCCCCCGAGATTTAGCTGTCAGTAATTGTTTACCGCCGCCTTCCCAGGTCTCAAGAGTGAAATGGAATATTCTTGCATTGCATGCATTCTTGCTTCCTTAACTGTGTTTCATCGTGGGAAGCTGTTGTGAGGTTCTATCGTTGGTGTGACAGAACAGACCTGTGTGGGAATAGTGTTAGTCATGTTGTGGCAGCTGTTTAAAAACCTGAACCCAGGTGTCCGTGGGACTCAACCATCGGGCTCTGTCATTCCAGTCGTGCTGATACACCTGTGCTTGTGAATCCTCCTTATGAAAATTAGGTCTCGTTTATATTCCCTTCCTGCCAATTGCTGACAACAGACCCAGCTGTACAAATAGCCTTGCAGAAGTGCACTGAGCTCTTTGAGTCTGACAACTTTGTTTTTATACTTACTTTCAGCAAAAATATCTTGCTTCTGATTTTTTTTTTTTTTTTTTTAAAAAAATCTTATTTTTTTTAAATGAAACATCAAAAGCTGAGCTGTTCTGAAAGGCTTGTTTCTAAGAGTAAATCCAGGGCCAAAAGGATGCATAGTCTACAGCAAAGTAGCTTTGTATAGTGAAACTACACCACACAGCTAAACAAGTGCAAAGTAGTGTCTGTTGTGATTTGTTACTTTTATGGAAATGCTGATGAAGGCTTCCAACGGAAAAACAAAACAGCTCTCCCACCTTTGCTCTAAATCTTACATACACCATTGGGTTTCGAGCACCCAAGCTCTTCATTAGTTATTTCACTATAAGTTGACTGCATCTTCTGTTTTTTCTTTCTTTTATTGAATTCCCTTGCTGTGATGTTGACTGGCAGAAGATGTGGAGACCAGTGCTCTTTCACATGTGGCTTCTCCAGCTGAACACTATGACTTTATACCCATCGTAGTTGGAGAAAGTCCTTTAATTGCCCCCTTCATTCAGATGATGGTGTGAAGTTGAAGAGGTGACTGTACTGTGTTCAGTGACTTCCTTGACAGCTCCAAGAAAAGTCACTTCTCAGAAGATATAGTTAAGATGGTGTTTTTTTTTAAATTTTTTTTAACAGTATATCTGGGAAAAGACTGCTCATGATTTGTTTCTGTTTATCTTACTGTGATGTAGGGTGATAAAAGCACCAGGTTTGAGGAAAGGTGCCCTTTTGAATGTCTCTGTCACACATGTAGACAAGGTGCTACTCTCCTTCACCTGTAGCTGCTCATCTCTTTTTCTTTACAAATTCAGATAGTGTGGCTCCTAATTTCCCAGTTTTCCCTTTGCTTCACCAGCTTCTTTTTGGCCTCTTCTGAAATACGTATTTACCAAGACATACTGGCCAAGAACCTCTTTTCTTTCTGGACTGCATAAGCTCTAGCTTTAAAACATGGTGAAGAAAAGCAGGTAAGCCACAATGGAAATCTGCTACTTCAAGATTAAAATGTAAGTGCAGATGGCTTGTGCCCACTTAGCACAATTCTAGAAAACATTTCTTTCCATCGGAGTATATGCTGGAATTTGTTTAAAATATTATTTTGTGTGACTTAAAACACTACATTCTAGATGTTATATATGCTCTCCCTTGTGGAGCTGCTCAAGGAAAATGGGGAAAATTGAATTGGAAATATTGTCTACATTAAATGAAACCAAAAATTTGCATTTACAAGCAGCAGAGCAACTTCTGAAATTGTGCTAAGTGGGCACAAGCCATCTGTACAATGTATGAAGTTGTGTAAAGCATAGGCCACAACTGATAATCCAAGCGAGGAAAAAAGATGAGCTCTGATTCATCTGCAGCAGCGCTGCTTGGGGACGAATGATGAGCTTCCCCTGAAATCCAGGCTGTCGGAGGCCTGCCTGACTGAGCAGATGCTAAGCACGCCTGGCCCGCTACCAGCTTCTGCCCGTTTATTTTGAGCTGCTTCACCCTAGATTTGCGGCAGAAGTTGGAATTCAGGTTCCCCCCACCCACTGCATCTGTTTTATGTTTCTGTCCCATATTCTGATGTCTAAATAGGAGGCCTGAGCTCTTTCCCATGTGAAACATAAAATATATCGTATTGGGGGTTCACACCACCCACTCAGGAGATGGCAGGAGTTAACATTTGTAGCAGACACTTCAGACAAGATGGCATTTGCCACAATGTTGTACCAGTCTTTATTGTTAGCTGATTGACAGAATACTATGAATCCTTGGGCTGAAAAATAAATCTGGCATTTTGAAAATTAAGAACTTTATCTACTGGTAGGTATCGGTAAAATTTAATTAAGTGGAGACAAATTTTTTCCTAGTACAGATTTTATCCACAGACATAACAAGTGCCTAAAGTTCAGGGGCTGGATACCCATTTGAAATTATTTTCCACTGGTATTGTGCTTATTATAGTCTCAGAGTCAATGAACAGGTTTTATGGTCTGGATTTTTAGTCCTACATTTTTAATATGTACCTCACGGTATGGTTTATACAGTAGCCCAACAAAGGTATTGCTTTTGGTCAATCTTAAGCTTTTAAATCACTCCTTTACCTAATTAAATGCTTAAGCATCAGCTGCAAGCAAAGCAATGCATTTAGTCCATCTTCTAGACATCTAAGTATGTGGTAGAATTCATAAGTTCTAAGACTGGCCACTCTGTGGTGCTGTTGTGGTTGGAAGCCATTGACGAACAACTGCTGCACTGTGGGCTGTCTCAGAACTTATTGACTGCATCATGTATTAAAAATGCATTTCTCCATATCTATCCATCTCTCTCTATGCATTCTCTAATTGCTCCATCTGTGCTGTGCTCCATCACGGCATGTGAGGCTAGTGTGTAAAGCATGGTAGCCTTACACAAGACTCCTGGAAGCTTTGCACTTGCTGCCTCACACCACAGATGGATTCCAGCAGGATTCCAGCAAATTCTGTGCACCAACAGATCCATTCTTTGGAGTTTAAATCTCCCTTTTCCTAGAAGTCTGTCACTTTGTTTCCTTTTTGCTGGTGTGATTCCTTCACAGGCTTTGAAATAATGCTATGGAGTATCCCTCATCTGCAGTTAAATTTTGTATTCCATGTTAACTTTTCATTTTGAATAAATTAAGGTGCCAACAATGGCACAAAGCCATTTTCCTACTTGGTCTTTGAGGAAACAGTCATCTCTAAGAGTGTGCCCTAAGTACATTGACAAGCTAGACAAAACTAGCTCATACTAGACTTGAAATCCAATTTGTTTAGATATACATTTGACTCCAGTAAAATGAAGACTGTTCACTTGCAGTATGTAGACATGGTGCTGTGTTTACATCCATATACAACCTCCATAGGCTCCCATATGTTCAGAGAAAGACTTTTGCTCCGGGATTGCACAAATGGAACATGCGACATATACTGTATGGTGATGAATTTTAAAAACCGAACAGAAATGCAGTGCTATCTGGTACAAAACGTGTGATTTCGGAAACCTATGAAGCAAATTACATTTATGCTTGAATCGTGTCCTGGGGTTATCAGTGTGGGAAAGGTGTTGTATAAAAATAAATGGAATTCAACAAAATGCCCAAACTACCCTTGATGAAGATGAGTAGACATAAAAGACAAGGGGAAAATGTGAAAATTACATTTTTCTTTGTCTAGTAGTTCTGGCAGGTTACTTATCTAGTGCAACCTTGATTTCCAATATGCTGTCTCTTCACAATACTCTAGTGTATAATGGCAGTCTGCAAAAGCATCAAATGGTTAAAATACTCTGAAATGAACATTTTCGCTGCTAGTCCCTCTAACATTGTGGCATTGTGCCTCAGTAAATAAACTTGTTTTAATTAGAGTGAAACTTTGTTACTGATGCTCTGTTTACATCATTAGATCTACCCTGGTAGTGGAGAAAAAAAATCTCCAATGTGCCTACTGTACATCTGGGGCATGCAGCTCTGTTAATTCAGGGTCTGAGTCTAGAAGGTTTTAGAAAAAATGATTTAATCTGATGGGGGGCACGGTGGCGCAGTGGGTTGAACCGGGTCCTGCTCTCTGGTGGGTCTGGGGTTCGAGTCCTGCTTGGGGTGCCTTGTGGTGGACTGGCGTCCCGTCCTGGGTGTGTGTCCCCTCCCCCTCTAGCCTTACGACCTATGTTGCCAGGTTAGGCTCTGGCTCCTCATGACCCTGTATGGGACAAGTGGTTCAGACTGTGTGTGTGAGATTTAATCTGTGCTGAACTGACACCTCAAATGTTATGAGAGGTGACATAATATCAAGGTAGCTATTTTAGTATGCCAATTAAGAGTTGAGATGGCAAGAAACTTGCAAACCATGTGGCCTGTGAGGGCCTGAGCTGAACTCCCTTGACCTATACTCATAATGATAACGATGAACAATCACCAACATTTTATTTCCAAGTTTTGTATTTGTTTAGCGGGGGTGCGGTGGCGCAGTGGGTTGGACCGCAGTCCTACTCTCCGGTGGGTCTGGGGTTCAAGTCCCGCTTGGGGTGCCTTGTGACGGACTGGCGTCCCGTCCTGGGTGTGTCCCCTTCCCTCTCCGGCCTTACGCCCTGTGTTGCCGGGTAGGCTCCGGTTCCCCGTGACCCCGTAAGGGACAAGCGGTTCTGAAAATGTGTGTGTGTGTGTGTGTGTGTGTGTGTGTGTGTGTATTTGTTTAGCTGATACTTTCCTCCAAAACAGTTTTAATGTAGGGTACGCATCATGATTTTTTTTTTTTTTTTTTTTTTTTTTCCCTCTAGCAATTTGGTGTAAGTACCTTAATGAAGGGTACTACAGCAGGAGGTGGGATTTGAACCCGAGACCTTTGGAGCCAAGGCAGCAGTTCAAATTACAATGCTGCCAGCTGGTTTAATGCTAAAAGAGAAAATGTAGTCTCACTTTCTGGAAGTTGTCTATTGTTTCTGTTACGTGTCATATGGCCAAAGTACAAAACTAGAGGTTCTCAGACTTTTGTAGGGACAGCTAGTAGTGTAGTGGTTAGCGTTGCTTTCTGTGGCCCTAGAGGTTGCAGGTTCAAATCTCATGTGTTTGTAGTACCCTTTAGCAAAGTACTTCTATTGTTCTGCTAAAATTACCCAGCTCTACAAATGGGTAACTAATAGTAGGTGGGTTAACACTATAAGGTGCTTTGGAGGAAAGCATCAGATAAATGTAAATGTTGTAGGCAACAGACCACTTTAGGAATTCAATGAATGGTAAAAACCCTTCTAGAAAAATGGCCATAAGTAATTTTGGAGAAAATACAGTATTTAACAATGTATCGAAGTGGTGCATTGCCAGCTTCACAAGAGTTGTACCATGCATGGTACCATCATAGTTCTTTTTAAATTTTCTAACTTTTATTTGGGGAGACTCTTATTTTCAAAGGAATTCTTCACGGACCCCCCGTGGGCGCAAGTGAAGGAACACTGGAGTAAAGGACACATTTGTTTCTGGGCGCCCTCCGCGTAATCCTGTTCCCTCCACGTTTCCGTATCGAGAACATCTCATGCTTGTTAATGTATTCAGGTTCATTAATTCACATCTGCAGCTGGCCGGGCACCGGGAGCCGACTCCCTGCTTGAAGGGCCACTCTGCAGCCTCCTACTTTCTTTACGGGGAGGAAAAGTAGAGTCCGGTGAAGAAAGGTGGAAAAAATGGCGGGAAAAGACGCGGCCTTGTGCCGGACTCGTCCAGGTAAACGGAGCTGATGAGTTTTGCGTGGCAGGAGACCAGTTCTGGTGAGACCGGCCGAGTGGTGCTCGGTAGCCGCCCCGATGATGAGTGACGCATCAGGAGCGGGAGCTGAACTTCCTCATCACCGGCGGAGCTCGTGCCACCGGGGGCACCGGAGGCGACCACGCGGCAGATGGAGACGCGCCCGGCGACGCAGCGCGAGCAGATGGCGCCTCCGCGCTCGGCGCGCCGAACACATCACGTTGCTGCAGGAACGGGAGCGCATCACCTGAGCTTTCCTGCCTTATTTATTTTTGTGCCTGTTCTGGAAAAATAAAAAATTAGGGGGGGAAAAAAAAAAACACCAAAAGGTGGCAAAAACAAATCTGCTGCTTTCAATCTCACAAACAAGTAAACAGTGCAGTGCTAAGCTGAACTCCTCTTCTGGCAACATACCTGGATTTTTCTCTTTATCATTTTCATCCCTACAATTGCGGAGCCGCTCAATTAAAACTCATTTTTATTTTTTACATGAACAGACCAAGACATGCCATATTACGGTGAATAAATGAGCTGCCTTCTCAGCTGAGTTCAGTTCTGCTCCATAAATGCTGGCAAACTTCCTATCTAGCAGGTTTCACATTCCTTCTATGTCATATAGATCTATAACTACAGTCGAGAATAAACACAAACAGCTATTCACGGAGTCATGTGTGAAATAAAACACCTGGCACCTGCTTCTGCCCCGCGTGAGCCAAAATTTCAGTGCATATGACGGAACCTTTATATCGGAGCAATTCATCCGTCGCATGAGCGTACATATTTCTCAGATCGATTCCTGAGGAGCCTTCGAAAGCGCTTTGTGCACGACGTCGCCCACGCAGCCACTCGTGCTATCTGCCTCTTTGCGTTGCCAGAAAACCCCAACTTTGGTCAGCTATGTTTCTACCTATTATATTGATGCCATCATCTAGTGTGGCATATTTCCGCACCCTTCGAAGTGATGATATTCCACTAAGAAAGTTTAACTTCACAAAAACAGACGGTAAATTTGGCAAGGTCTACGCTGCACTGATAGTGTTGCTTATTGGTTATTGCGGAGGTCGCGCTGTGTCCCGTATGGTGGTGCATTAAAGAACAGCTTGCAAACACCTTCTGGTGGAACATCTGTGGAAGACTCGTTTTAGGCTACCTTCCAAAATAATAGAAAAACTCAGTTTTGCAAGGAGTAGAGTTGTACTTCAGCTTGATTATGACAGAAAAAGGTTCACTGCTTCGTGGCAATTGAAGAATTGTATGTCGAGCCTCTTAAAATTTGTCTGTTAACAAGGATCTGCTAAAGGTTTAATATGCATCTGAGAATTTTAAAAACTTGGGAAGAGCAGTCATGCTCCTTACTCTCAAATCAAAACTGGCTCTGGTTTTTGCTGTGGACTGCATTGCACCATGTGACACCTATTGTGTCTGTAATCCTCACTGATGACCAGTAGTTTGCACCACGGGGTTCACATACAGGAAGGCCTCCACATGCAAACCACACGCGCACGCATTTGCCGAAGCCGCTTGTCCTGGGTGGGGTCCTGGTGAGCCGGAGCCTAACCTGGTAACACAGGGCGCAAGGCTGGAGGGGGAGGAGACACACCCAGGACGGGACGCCAATCCATCACAAGGCACCCCAAGCAGGTCTCAAACCCCAGAGCCACCGGAGAGCAGGACCCAGCCAAGCCTGCTGCACCACCACGCCCCCCATATGCAAACCCTAACCTTATTATATGTTAACGATCGCAACCTGAAATCATGCAGCAGATGTACGACTAGGAACACCAACCGAATGCGAAGCCCCAAACTTCATTCTGAAGCCTTCTTTCGAAATGTTTGGGAATTCCAGGTCCACCATGTTCCTCGTTCTTGATCGAGTCAGAACTAGCGATGTGACAGGAATTTACGAAGCTCCTGAAACAAACTTCTCGGAACATGAAGTTGCTGCAAAAGCTTTGTTTGTGGCTCATCTTAGGGAAGCGAAGCAAACATACAGCAACCTTTCCCTGCGGGACATTCAGAGCGCAGTTAAAAAGGGTAAGTACTCGGGGTGTGAAGGAGCTCAATGCAAATTGCTGCTGCTGAAAATGGAACATGATGAGAAAAAATACAATGATCATTCTAAGAGTGGTGGTGGTGGTGCAGTGGGTTTGGCCAGGTCCTGCTGTGTAGTGGGTCTGGGGGTCAAGTCCTGCTTAGGGTGCCCTGCAATGTAATTGTGCCGGGTGGGCTCTGCCTTGCCGCGACCCTGCTCGGGACAAATGGTTGCCGATGTTGGTTATTTTAAGGTTGAATATTCATATTATATTTTTGTAATACCAAACAGCACAGAAATACAGCTGTGATTTTTTTCTCCTGGGCTAGGACTATCCTTAGTCAAAGTGGCTTTACTGTCATTTCAGCCACATACAGCTGGTTCAGTACACAGTGAATCGAAACGACATTCCTCCAGGATCGCGGTGCTACATAAGACAACACAGAGCTACTTACGCAGGACTGCGAAAAGTGCACGTGGGCAAGACGTGTGCAAAACACCACAAGACAGTACAGTAATTACTAAATGGGACAATAGGCACGGTGAAGGACGGTTCGGTACCGACCACCACGCAGTTCTAGTGGGGTAAAGTGCAGGAACATGTTACAATATAATAAATGCCGCAGATGTAAGTTAGTAAGCTAGTTAGCAGCAAAAAAAATGCAGTTGGTCAGTAGGCGTCCCGTCCTGGGTATGTCTCCTCCCCCTCCGGCCTTACGCCCTGTGTTGCCGGGTAGGCTCCGGTTCCCCGTGACCCTGTATGGGACAAGCGGTTCTGAAAATGTGTGTGTGTGTGTGTGGTCAGTAGTATTTTGTTTACGGCATTTTAGTAGCAATTTAAGAGAGAAGAGTGCAAGAATTGTAAAAGGAGTGGAATGGTGTTCTGTTGAGTATGGGTGCGTGTGGGTTGGTGTCGGTCCAGACCCTGGGTGTAGAGGAGTCTGATGGCTTGGGGGAAGAAACCTTTACACAGTCTGGCTGTAAGGGCACGAATGCTTCGGTACCTTTTTCCAGATGGCAGGAAGGCGAAGAGTTTGTGTGACGGGTGCGTGGGGTCATCCACGGTGCTGGTGGCTTTGCGGATACAGCGTGTGGTGCATAGACCATAGACAGAAAATGTGGTGCATCTTATAGAATAACACAATATATGGGACTTATTTATACTCTAATTTATGCTCCAGAGGAAAAGACATCCGTGAATCACTTTAGGCCAAAAGACGGATCGAGTGGAGTCGAGTCCACGGCTGCTGAGAAAGCTGTTTTGCATTCGTAGCAGCGGCAGTAAACGTAGAGACCTGGGCTCCTTACCTGTGATTATCAAGAATCTTCCAATTTTTTTCGTATTAAAACCTGCTGAAGTCTTGGAATACCTTCTCTTTTTTGTTCCTTTATTTTGTGGCATCCTTCCAAGTAAATGAAGTGTTAGCTCCATATTGCAGGAGGATCTCTTCGGGTCCTACATGTGGCATAACAGATGTTCAGAAGAAAAAGGTTCGAAATGTACTCGAAAGCACCGAACCTTGACTTTCTCATTTCCTTCCCAAATCTTATCTTAGTTGCTTTCGCTTCCATAACAGGTTCACAAGCTCCACGCACAGGTGCCTTACAGATAGATTGAGCTTTAAATACATTCTAATTCCTCCATGAAAAAGGGTTTCGACAGATAGCTTCAAAGTAAAATCCACGCAACCCAAAAGTGCCCCATGCGGAGCGTGTGTGTGGCCAACATCCTCCCCACCACGTTTATCGTTTCCTTTACGTAACACATTTCTTGGTGCCTTTAGCGTGGCATTTGAGCAATCATCAATTTTTTACCCTTTGTGAAGGGCAGCAAACGGTTTTAAGCTTAAAGTACAGATCCGTGTCATTTAACTGTTAGTGCTCCCTGCCACTGCATGAAATTTTTACACGAGGTCTGTCAAACAGACAATAGTTAGAGCTCAGAGCAAAATCAGTGCCTTCCACACTATCAAGTCAGATGTCCCCGGACTGATAAACAGGCGAGCCAGAGATAACTGCACCCGCCGAGACGGGCAGTCTTTCAGATCTGCCGGGCGTAACCTTTAATTCTCTGCCTCCCTGGCAACAGATAGGGGAGCCATCTGGCCGGACAGGAGGAAGGGCAACGCGGGTTTGCGCCACCAGTTGGCGCCGGGGTGGCTCGCGCCCACACAGGCGGCACATTACAGACCCTGCTCCCCGACCCACATGGCGGCATCAGCAAACATGCACCGTCAGCAGAGGAAGCAGCCCAACACCAACACGAGTTCTTTTCCGTTAGGAAGAACTTATGGGATATTCGCTGTCTCTGGGACGGTTCGTCGTTAGGTTCGGTTCGCACAAGATTAGGGCAGATTTATACACCCTAAAACACTGTATTCGTGAAACTAATGTGGCGGTCAAGTGTGCGAGTCCACTTTTTTTCGAAAGGCGTTCGGTCGATGGTTTCGATCGGGAAGCGAGGCGCCGCGTCTTCTTAGCTCAGGTGATCGGAAATGAAGAAGGACCGTTTTGAAAGGGAAGGTACGGAGATGATGCGGAGCGCTGAAAGTTTCCTCATCATTAGCATGCGAGTGAAGCGATGAGTTGTTCCTCTCTCCCTGCCACCACCTGTTCCACTGTCCACTGGAGGGCTGCAAATCCTATCAGGGGAATGAGGGACTGGATTCTGGATCCGGTCCATCACGTGTGCTGTCAGGCCATTATCAGTCACAGATATCACATGACAGATGGCTTCATATCAGGTGCTCGAAGTGACGCGCCATCCCATCTGGTAAATTATTTGGGAAGTTTAGGTTGCTCCAGATGAATGAGGCGAGGCAACAGAGCCAAACAGGATGACCTTCAGACAAGTTCCCATTTCTTTTCGTCTTTCAGTTTTTTTTGGTGCGGCTGAATATGGGAAATCGGCTTCTCCGTATCTTGTGTTGACAACGAATAACAGCTGATATTTTTGACAGGCCTGAAAACTTCACCTAAAAGGGATTTGATGAACTAGCACAATCATGATGTATGTTAAAAGATGTCAAGCGTTCGCCACAGCTGCGGAATTAAGAACATGATAATAAGTCGTCCACTACATTTTAATATTAGTGCAACAAAGGGGTGTTAAGTGTGCGACATCACGGGCATTTAAAGTATTTCCCAACACACTAATATTTAACTAAGTTCAGTCAAAGCTGCTGTCAACAAATCCAGTTCTCTGTCGAATTTATGTTGGCTAAAAGTTGTAAAATGTTTTATGGTGTGCATCAGTGGCCGATGTTTTAGTGTCTATCACAGCGGAAAGCCATTTTCCAAATGCTCCTTTTATGCATTTAAAGAGGAACGAAACATCTTTCCAATGTGATATTCAGTTAAACGATGCTTTAATGACTGTTATACATAAAGATATATAAATGTTAAATGTATAATGTATTTCTTAGTATTTCTGAGTGTGTGATGTGATAGTTATTCGTAAAACATTTCTCGTTGTGAATGGGCACTAATAGCTCATGTTGTTAAAACAGTACAGAAATGAACAGTACGTAACGAGAAGCAGAATTAACAAAAGGCAGTATTAATAATTTCCAGATATGTGAAAAATTGGATGTCATGAGAATGAATAAACTGGGACGAGTGCACATTAATATTTAATTTAATATTTAACACGTTTATGTATACAGTTCTTACATTTTTTCATTTAGCACATGCTTTCATCCAATCTGCAACTCAGAGTGAACAAAAGTGTATTTCACCAACAGACTGAGAGATAACAATGCAGGCATGTGATTCTCAAAGCACAGTTTGTCCAGTACAGCAGTTTTTCCCGCTCTCATTTCACGAGTAGCTGCCTATGCAAGCGAGTCACACAGGGGGTACAAAGGTGACACTGACAGGTGATGTAATGCAGAGCCTCATCGAAAGCTGAAAGGGAGTCTGCAGCTCTAAAGAGCGAAAGGAATTCATTTCGCTACAATGCGGCCAAAACCAAGAACCTTCGGGCAAGTGTGGGACCACCAAGCGGCCAGAAGTGGCCGAGCGTGGCGGTCTTGTCGGAATGTATAGTATTCATGCCCTAAAACTATCAGGATGCAGATTCTTAGAGCATATTGTAAGCCGTATATATTATATTATTATATTATATTTTTAACATAACATTTATTTATCAAACATCATAAATAATTGTTGGTCCAGCGCAAGGTTGTGGTGGTCTGGAACCTGTCCTGGAAGCACAGAGCATGTGGCGCTTGTCCATCACATGGTACTCAGAAACACACACACAATTCACCTGAAACAACTGTGGGAAGGAAACTACACAAACATTTACTTATTCAGCAGACACTTTCCTCCAAAGCAACTTCCAATGAACTCTATGTAGTGTTATCAGCCCACACACCTTATTCACCAAGGTGACTTACACTGCTATACACTACTTACACTGGGTCACTCATCCATACACCAGTGGAACACACTCTCTCTGTCACTCACACAATATGGGTGAAACTGAACAGCATGTCTTTGGACTGTGGGAGGAAACCGGAGCACCTGGAGGAAACCCACGCAGGAACATGGAGAACATGCAAACTCCACACAGACTGAGAAGGGATTGAACCCACATCCTATCCCACCACTCAGGTGCTGTAAGACAGCCGTGCTACACACTGTACCAACATGCGGCCTTTATATAGAAAGTAATACTTTAAATATCAAGACTCATGCAAGAGTCACACATCTGCAGCTATGTCTCTTTCTCCTAATGTAATGCACAATTCTGTTTTCTATGAGATGTACGTCTCTTTGGAGAAAAGTGTCTGCTAAATGAAAATGTGTAGTGGATATTTTGTTGCACTGTGACGGAGATGGAAACATATGGCAGTCAAAGGGAACATTTCACATTTGGCCCCCCATACAGTTGGGGGCTGGGGCAGTACTGACATTTTCTACAGGATGGCACACTGTTCCAGGCCATTTATAATGTCGGATAATCCACATTACAATCATTATACACACACATTGACTGAAACTGCTGGTCCTGAGCAGGGTCATGGCAAGCTGGAGCCTAACCTGGCAACGCAGGGTGTGGGGCTGGAGGGGACACAAGTCCATCACAAGGCACCCCAAGCAAGACTCGAACCCCAGACCCACCATGCAGCAGGACCCCATCAAACCCGCTGCACCACTGCACCACGGCACCCTGGATCATTATAGAGCAGCTCAGAATAAGTACCACTCCCTGCTTAAGGATCTAGCAGCAGGAATGGGGCTCGAACCAGGAGCCTTCAGATGCCAAAGAAAGAGAGGAACTGCAACTGACTACTGGGAGTTGCAGTGCTGCACTTCATCAATCGGCCAAAATAAACAGAAAGGGGTTAAATAAAAGGGTTTGTGACAGATGCAAATGATACAAAGCAAGAGAAAAATAACATAATTACGGTATATCCTACCCGGCCTTGTGGCCCTTGTTCCAGGATAGCCTCCAGACCAGTGTGAACCTGACCTGGCCAAGTAGTTACGAAAAGTGAGTGAGAATAAACAAGTATTGTAAACAAGCATTGTAAACAAGCAAAGGGGGGCGCAGTGGCGCAGTGGGTTGGACCGGGTCCTGCTCTCCGGTGGGTCTGGGGTTCGAGTCCCGCTTGGGGTACCTTGCGGCGGACTGGCGTCCCGTCCTGGGTGTGTCCCCTCCCCCTCCGGCCTTACGCCCTGTGTTGCCGGGTAGGCTCCAGTTCCCCGCGACCCCATAGGACAAGCGGTTCAGAAAATGTATGTATGTATGTACGCATCGATCACTTCCCTTTAAATTCAAAATAATCCTTAAACCACACATCACTGCAGGGAAACAAGCAACGCAAAAAAAGAGCTCTATTAACAGACACGCCCCCCAAGTCGAACACGCCCAAGACACGCCCCCCACGGACACGCTCCACAGATGGGACACGCCCACTCCGCACCTGAGCGCATCCCGCCGGAGCCACGGAGGACGCGCTGGTTTTGCAGTCCCGCATCTCTGGACACGGTCCTCGCTCCAGTGTGAGCTCTTCGCTGTGTTTACAGCAGTTAAAGGATTTAAAGATCGGGGAGGACCGGCGGTGTCGGGAGCGCGCACTAGGGGACAGTAACAGACAGTGCACGGTGTGTGTGACACACACATACTTCCTGCGCTTCACCCGTGGTCCCCACACTTCGGGCGCCTATGAAGAAACGCATCTTCAGGGAATGGGAATATTTGCCGTTCATCATCAGCACTGAGAATCGACTAGTCGTGTAAGTAAAGTATCTCTTTTTACACGTATTAAACGGGAAATGCTGGTAAACGTGTCACGTGGTCCATTAGTAACAGAACATGTAACATGTAACACGTGTGCAGTGCGATTCCTTTGATATGATCAGCAGGGTAACTGACTTAACATACGTCCCCTACTTCGTTTCAGGGACTGTATTTGCCGCCTACTGGTAGCTCTAATGAAGTAAAATATGGTGAAATGGTTCCAGATATAACGGCGCTGCAGCATCCGATCATTGATATATAACTTTGAAACTTTTTCACTTGGGTAAGACGTGTTAGTGCAAACACACGTTATTTAACACGGCTGTGCAAAATCTGTTTTTACTGTACATCTTGTACTTACAGCACACTTGGGGAGATGGTTTCCACCTCTTGAGAGTCTTCTCCTTCTTGTTTATGTATCTAATTATCCTATCAAATGAAATGTGTGCGACCAGTAAACTCCAGCTCCCTCTTTTATCTCCTGGATTTTTTGCACACATGGCATCATTTCAAAGCAAACCTCTTTTAGATCGTGCACCAGCCTTGTTGTTAAAGTCACAAGGAGACGCGCCAAGATGTTTTGAGCATCACAGTAAGTCTGTTTGCCTGATTTTAACTGGACAGAATGACTGGGAAATTATGTGGCACATTTTAATGGACCTCCTTTGCTGCGAAAACTAGGTGTACGGTGATTTCCGATCACTTTGTCACTTGTGAACACTGCATGTGTGGAACACACACACCGCCTTCTTGGATGCTGTTGGGTGACGTTGGTCACCAGAGTCATTTGCCTGTGTGTTTCTTCGCTTTATTCCAAACTCCGTGAGCCTCTCTTCCTTTTTCCCATCGAGAGTGTCCAGCTGATGGCCGGTGCTGGTCCTCTCATTTGTAAACACAAAGGAAGGGGGCTCTGCTTGTAAAGTGGGTGGTATTTCCCTGAAATATTTCTCCCCGTGGGAAATGTTCTCGCTGGCTGCTAACGTGGATCCTCAGCCAAGGAAAATACAGATGTTTGTTGCCTGAGCTGTGCAGTGCAGTGCAGAGCGCTACGGTTCCTATTGGTTAGCCCCTGCGGCTGGAAAAACCAAGCTTCAAAACTGAAAATAAAACTTTATTTCAGATTTTTGTTTTTTTTCCGCCTGGGAAGAATGGTGAATTTGGTGCTTTCTTTACACCTTTGTTCTTGGACCAATATGAGAACAGTTTGTTTCTCATTTGTGGCACATTAAAGTTTCAGTTCTGTCATCAGAGAGAATGTGGGTGAAAATGTATAAATGTTTGAAAACTTGCTGTATTGTACTGATTCGGGGAGCGCGATGGCGCAGCGGGTTTGGCCGGGTCCTGTTCTCTGGTGGGTCTGGAGTTCAAGTTCCACGTGGGGTGCCTTGCAATGGACTGGCGTCCCGTCCTGGGTGTGTCCCCTCCTCCTTCAGCCTTGCGCCCTGTGTTGCCGGGTTAGACTCTAGTTCTCCACGACCCTGCTCAGGAGAAGTGGTTTCAGCCAGTGTGTGTGTGTGTGTGTGTTACTGATTCACCATAGCTTTATGTGGTACAAAGTTTCGTTGATCATGTCCCCTTCTGTTTTCATCAGTATTCAGCTGTGCTAGAAATTATTTAAAAAAAAAAAAACCATAACATTTTGATTGGTCAAGGAGGTTGGTGCTCAATGTGAGGTTTGTACATTCACCTTGACCTGTGTAACTAATTGAACCATTCTTGCTTCACAAACTTATGTTGTTTACAATTAAATAGTCATAAATATGTAAAAAATCATTTTTTTTAAATAAATTAATGAATTTTCATTCTAACTTTCCAGAGTAATTGTAGCTTGCAGTGATACTCCTGGTATTTCTTTGTTATTCTTATTATATGTAGTTTTTAAAACAGTGGTTTTCAGTATTATTGCAGTAGATGTTACACACTGGATTTTGTTTAAACTGAGCTCATGGTTACTTTACCTATATTGACTTATTTGGTTCAAATACTGTGAAACTGGATGGATTAGATGAAAGCTCAGTGTAAATTTCATTAGTGGCTGAAAAATTCTATTTATATTAATTTCTGTTGTCAAAACACAAAAATATGGAATTGTTTATTTCAACCAACCAGTGATTGCGGTTGATAGATATCCCATCGTTCTTTGTAATGACCTAATTTAATTTCATCAGTCAAATACTGATGTAGTCTAATTTGTTTCACAAACGATGTGATGAAGGGAATACTTTGCTTGATAAAATGCACCAGCAATTATTTTGCAGTCTCTGGTATCTTCACCCTTGGAATTACTACTCAACACTTGGTATCTGATATAACATCATTATGTGTCTTCCTCTTAATGTAATGCACAAATTGTATTTTTGATGAGGTGTACGTCGCTTTGGAGAAAAGCATCTGCTAAATGAATAAATGTAAATGTAAACGTAAACATGACTGATAAATATTGAAGTTCACAACCAGCTCATTGAAAGTGACTCATTCATTTTAAACCTGTTAAGAATAATAATGTATTATGGTCTGAGCAAAAAAGCAGCAAGTACAGATACCACGATGACCAGAAGTGAGTGAAGAAATGAGAACAGTGATGCCAATGGTTATTCATGGGTGAGAAGTGTGACGTGAACTGTTCAGGGTTATAATTTCCCTTTTCTGAAAAAGAGAATACTTTTAACATTGGAATTTTACTATTTCAGTTGTTAAAAGTATTGCATATGCACATTACATGTGTACACAGCGCACTCATAGGCTGCACAGCTGTTATCTTAACAGCTGCTGAAGTCAAGCTCGTGTTGCCATGGAAACAACAGCACGTCTTCCCCAAGGTGGGCCTCAACATGATTAGTGTACTGTAAGGAGAGCAGAGACGTTGACATCATGCACTTTAGAGAATGCTTTTTTTTTGCACGGTAGATCAGTGGCATTAAGTAAAACTCCACCTACAGTTCAGCTACTTTCACCCTGTGATCGCAGCCTGTGTTGGAGGTCGTTTGTCTTTCGTTGAAACTGTAGCCTTATACGTGCCACAAAGCGCATGTACTATTTTTGAATTCTGGCCTATAAAAACGGGGACATGTTTAAATATTGGTGATCTGCTGGATTGCAGATTTTACCTGTAGCATTTGATAGAAGCATAAACCTGTAACCTGTGACTTTTGATAATCGTAACCAGTCATAAATACACACAGGTGCTAGAGGAGGTGTGATCGTGGCCCATCGTCACCAAGTGAGGAGAAAGGGCACTCTGGGTACGTTTCTGCTGTTGTGATTGTGACCTTGGGAGCTCTCGCCATGTGACAGTTGCTTTTTTGGGTCTTTTTTGGGTGGAGAGCTGGGTGAGGTGGCAGAACGGCCCATCTGGTAGACAATCCCTGCTGGCTAGGAGTGGCTGTGTGAGCCAACATCTTGACTCCTCCAGCCAGCAGCTCGTACATCTCATCTCTCTCTCCCCATCTCACACACTCAGGTCCACAGTGGTCTTGTTTTAGGCAACTCATTCTTTCCAGCTTTGTGAAAAAGGCAAGTTTCATCGCATTGTGTGTGTATACATATATATCTATATACACACACACACAGAGTCTGAAACCGCTCGTCGCGAGCCAGAGCCTAACCCAGCAACACAGGGCACAAGGCTGGAGGGGGAGGGAACACACCCAGGACGGGACGCCAGCGCATGGCACCCCAAGTGGGACTCGAACCCTAGACCCACCGCCAGAAAGCAGGACCCGGTCAAACTCGCTGCGGCACCACACCCCTTATATATACATGTTATTTGTACAGAATCGGGGTTGATGGACAAGAGGAGAGAGCACTTGTTGACTGGTTTACAAATATTAAAGTCTGAAAATAAAGTAGGGTGGAAGGTGCGCTGCCTGTAATGTCTTCAAACTAATATCCGCCCTTAACAAAGTTTGTTGAAATTTGAGGTTCGGTCTGTAGTCCGCAGCCGATGCCCTCGTACAAAAAAGCTTTAAATGCTGCCAGAGGTAGGACGTGATGGGCTGTTTAAAAGGCGAACATCTTAATGCTTGTAGAATGAATTTTCAGGGACGGGAGTTGTTTTGTAAGTACTAACACGTATGATGTGTTTAATTAAAAATGTGACATTTATTCTGCTTCATTCACTTCTAATTCAGACATTTGAAATCCCACGCAATACACTTTCGGTGCTGTGACCGTGCTCGGAGACGACTCCCCATTAAGTTCGGGCTGATGGAGAAACTAATTTGATGTGTGGAAGCTGCCAGAAAGGAGCCTAGCTTCCCAATCAGTCCTGAAAGCGATACTTCCTCCAATATGTTTTCTGTAGCTGTGGGAAATGGTAAACAGATGGTGAACAAAGCTCCTTCAGCACTGAATACATAGACACAGGAAGTCTGTTTCTGGAAATAATGTTTTTTTTTTTTTTATCTTCATTCTCACACTCCGTGCTCAATCTTGTTGTGACCTATGCGTTTTTTTTTTGGAATATTTCCCTCCCCCTCCTCCTTCCGTCAAAAGCTCTGCTTTGTTTGCTTTTCTTCCTCTCTTGATTTCGTTCACCCATCATTCTGTGTGAACGCTACATCTCATCTCGCTCCAGTCTCCCCGCAGCCACCCCGCTGTGAAATGCATGGCGGTTTGGAGTCGACTGGGACACGGGGGCTCTTGTGTTCCTGGGACTGTTCTTGAGAGACCATCTGTCATTGTAATTGCTGCGGAGTAGGTGGCATGCTTCGTGTCCACATGTGCGCTAGTCCTACATCTGATCCTGCGTGCTGGGCAGGCTGGGAGAGGCAGAGAACCTCTTTGCTGGCAACACGTGGGGCTGCTTCTCCGGAATGCAGTGAGGACAAAGCCAGACACGAACACACGTGTGGTGCGAGGAGCCTGCGAGGAAGGAGTCCCTACCCCTCCGAACAGCATGTTAGAAGTTATGGGAGCACGTTGACCCTTTGGCTCTTCGAGACCAACGTCTGCAGGCCTTTGTGTGTTCGTGCATCACCCCTTGGTTGAACCCAAAACCAACCCAGCTGGCTCGATAAAGGGTGTGACGACTGAAATATACATATTTTTTTAACGGAATAAATCCATGCTTTTATATCGTCCTATTTGTCGCACCCTGCAGTTGTTGTGTAGTAAACCTGATGGCTCTATTCAGCGTTTGGCTGTCGCGATTACATACTCCACTGCAACCAGCTGTCTGTTTTTCTTCACAGAGCGGCAGTTGGGGCTGTTTCACTGCAAGCACTAAGACACTGAAAGAATCATTTAATCACTGGCAAATTATGATTGAGTGGAACGAATAGGAAAAATACAGAGGTTTAGCAGATTTGACTGAGCTGTATTGGAGCTGCCTCAATCACTGCAGTTTCCACGAGCCACGTGTTCCTTAATCTCGGGTGCGTAGTCCTTAATTACAGGAAAAAGAGAAAAATGTAATAATTTAAATGGTCTCCGTGCAGAAGTGCTGGTTTTGACCAATTCCTCCCTGCATCACTATAGCAAGGTGCGCACTTTTTTAACAAATGTTTTGGCGATTTTCGACAAGGCCGACATACGTATGGCTTTACTGGACTGTACAATGGCGCCGTCCCAATAACAGTGTTTCACTGTGCCATTGACCGTGATCTCGTCTCCCCGTCGGTTCCACTTTGGCGCACGATGTCGCGACAGGGAACGTGATGAAATGCTTCTATAGGATCGCCTTTGTTTTCCTCGGCAGTGGTATGAAAATAAGAGTGAAGGAGACGGTGCGCCGGTGAGAACGGAGCGGGCGGCTTGCGAGCCCGTGCAGCTGGGAGCCCATCAAAGAGCCTGGGCTGAGTCGGTCCCCGAGCCCTAGCGCTGCTGGGTTGATGAGACGGAAGACTGAGCACCACCTGGCACTAGAGAGGTCCGCCAGGCACCGTCTGGGGACCCGTCCAGCCAAACGGGGCCCGGGAATGCGGAACGATCCGCTGCAGCGCCGCAGCAGACAATTCTGTCGGGGAAGTAAGCTTAGGAAATAGACGGGGGTTTTGGGGAGGTGACGTTAATTGTATTTTCCTGACGACTTGGGGAGCTTGATGGGACGCAAAATGCCTACTGTTCCATCTGGCACTGAGGATTCCATAGCATATTAGCATGCTGCATGTTAATGAGTATGTTAATGAGTATGCTAATTGAGACTTTCATAACAATAGCTCACCTCCCCCATACTTTCCCCAGGAATTTCACTCATAAAATGTGTATGCGTTTTCCTCCTTATTCCCTCACTCAACTGCTGCCTTTTTCTTTGAATCTTTCTGATGTACGCAAACATTGTCACTGACTTTCCGTCAGCGTCTTTCAACAAAGTCCAGGCTTCGCAGAGTGGTATCTCTAACCAGCCGAAAAATCCACATACTGTACTACTCCAGTGACATTTATGTACTCAGCAGTTACTCTTGATGTTGTTGCTACCAACATATCTGAGACTAGTACTCTGCTTCCCTTGGAAACTTTACGTCCATGGATAGGTTACCCAAAGGAATGGGGACTCGCATCGCCATGGCTATAAATTCTTCTGTTTTGAATAGCAGAGTACTTAGTAACGTAACAAACAAAATGACAGAAAGTCAAGGTCAGACTAGTTTTTACTCAACAAAGGGGCTTTTGAGTGAAACCTGCTCATGAGAATAAAATTTCCATGACTTCCCACCGTTTCGAAAATACCTCTCGCGCTTTCCGAGGACGTTGCGATTAATGTGCGGCGTGCTGGAGATGTGGCCTGTCGTCACTTTTTCAAATTCTAATGGGAGAATGTGACTTTGAGAACCACATGTCCCCTTTTTATGTTTCCACAGACTCTCACAGATGTAATGCGCACTTGGAGCACAGGCATCTGGCTGAAAATAATTGGCTCGACAAAATAATGTCAATGATATTTCATAAACGAAGACTACTTTGAGTTGTGACTTAGATCGTTAATTTTTTTACTCAATCATAAAAGGCTTTTGTGAATCAATGCTTATATTAAAGGCAGTTGATTATGTTGGGTTTTTGGGATGCCTTGCATCACAATCTGGATGTTTAACGCTGAATATACACCAGCAATCATAAAGTAAGCAGCGAATAGCATTGAGTGAAATTACGTGAAGATGTTTAGCATTTGGCTTTTTATTTCGAACAAATTCAGTGAAATGTGCTTTGGAAACCTTCTGCTATTTTGCTTGAGTTTAGAGAATGGATTGTGATTCTGTTCTCAGGCTATAAGATGGAAGGAAAGCCTCTCTCTGCATTCTGCTCTGCTGCAGCCAGCAAATCAAAAAGTGTTTAATAGCAAGTGGGTGGAAGCCACAACATGCCAATTCACCCTTTCGGGCTCAAGGGTGGAGGAGCTGGTCACAGGTTCTTCACGGAGGAAAGTGAGTGAATGAGAGCAAGGGAAGGCGAGCAAATAGTTGAATTACTCCTCAGGGACTCGTTATGCCCTTTCCCTAAAGAGTCATGTACCGCTGGCGTATCTCTCAGGGAGATGGAGCTGTTTATGGGCTCCCATGTGTCAAAGGGATAGAAGGCCCCGTCATTAGCGGGGCAAGCATCTGCCCGTTCGGCGGCATCCACACTAATGAGCCCCAAGCCATCTGAGCAGGAGGTTCAGCTTTGAGATCGGGGACTTGTTAGACTCATGTCCCTCTTTAATGCTGTGTTTGAGACTGAGTCTGATTTGTTTTGTGAAAGCTTGCGGTAACCGATGACGTGGCTTAATGGTCACGGTCGTGAACTTGTGATCAGAGCACCGGTGGCGAGGTGAGGTATATTTTCTGCACGATTGTGTGGTCAGATACCAGTAGGATGTTGTTCCCCACTCTTCCCAGGTCACGCTGAGGAGCTCCGCCATGCCAGACTCCCCGATGGATGCGAAAGCACAATGTAGGATTACCTCCCCGACACTGCTGTTACCTCCCACTACACAAGGAGCCTCTACTGGTGCCTCTTTGACACCCCCCAACTGTGAGCATAAATGCGAGAAGTGTGACATTGGGAACCAGCTGTGAAATGCTCCTGTTTACATTATTGTTATAAAGTATTATTACTGTTTGTCGCTTAGTAACTCATAACCCTTGCTCTCTTCCACAGACCACAACAGCACCAGCGATTCCTCATGCGCATCGAATGGAATCCCCTCTCCATCCAATGGCTTTACTGCTCGGCCTTCCTCCTCGTCCTCCTCCTCATCATCTTCATCATCATCGACATCGTCCTCGCCATCAGCTTCGTCGCCATCGGTTACGCCGCAGCTCCCGCCGGTGTGTGGTGCCCGGCAGCTCAGCAAACTGAAGCGGTTCCTCACTACACTGCAGCAGTTTGCGAGCGACATCTCCCCGGAGATTGGGGAGCAGGTGCACGCCTTGGTGCTGGGCCTCTTGGTGAGTCTGTTCCCCAGACCCCAGCAGGAGCTGCTGTCTGTTGGGTCACATGGGCCAATCTCAAGTAGCGGCTCATTGCAGAACTGCATTCTGTCTTGTTTTAACATAATGCATTCAGTGTCACCATCCAGAGAAGGTAACATCTAAATTTACCTTAGGTTCACGACATAAATACACCGATGCATCACTTAACGGGGTTAATTCATTCGGTGAGATCACCCTGTTAGATCAATTCCCATTGGGAGGGGAATGAATTAACATTAGTTGTCATGAAAAAATAATCGCTAAGTGGATGACGAATGCATCGTCAAATTAATTTAAAAACCAAAACAAAAGAGAATTTCCAGCAGAGCAGTGACAACACCAACATCATTTGTAGTGTTCTAACAAAATGTTATCATCTTAAATGTCATTTTCATTCATTGTTGTTTTCAGTCTCCTTTGTGTAGTGCAGGATCATCTTAGTGCACGGCAGGTCGATAAATTGGCTTGCCGATGTTTGAGTTCACAAGCTCGCTGTGTTACTCTGCAAATGATGTGGACGCTGCGCTGGTTGAGCTGGTCTGTGGCTTTACTAACTAATGTTTGACATCATTTGATCTCTGAAGTTCTTATTTTCACTGGTTTAAGGGTGTTCGTATGACTGGTCAGCGTGACCATGAGCGTCTGCACGCGGGCCTGGCTAGGCTAGGAGGGACAGTGGGCTCATCACTGTTTGTTTAAACCTTCCCCGGCAATAGGAGGGCATCTTTGTTAGAATAAAATGAAGCACATTTATGGAAGGAGAATGACCAGATTTCTGGGGAAAATGTCACCATCCTGAATTTATAATCCTGTTGTATGCGGGGAAAAGGGGTGTATATATTTCTGCAGGCTGTCAGAGTGATTTCCCCCCCCCTTGTAAGGGACCCCATTATGTGAGGGATGAGGGTATAGCCATTTATGATCCATTTACCATCTACTATTCGTTATCCAGGATTGTTTTGCATGTAACTCTCATTTGATGTAAATGATAATTAACATTATGGTGCCTTAATCTGGAAGATATAGTAGACTAAAGGAATGTTGGTTTTATAAATTATGAAAAGGCTTAAATGTTCTCCTGGGAATAATTCCTATTTTACCTCATTTCCTTTGCTCTCCTTAATTCTCTCCATTAATGCAAATGACACTTGGTGCGTATGGGTTACTATAGGAACACTAAAGAAGCTGGCAGCCTGTCAAAACAAGTCTGCACAATCTGGATGAACAGATGTAAGGGTAAAGTACAGTAACAAATTTGGGCTGAGAAATGGGGATGTAGTTGTGGATTTTAGACATAAAATTATTTATTAAACAATCAGTCTGGCCATGCTGTGTGTAAATTAATGAGCTGTTTCAGTGAAAGGACTCTTGAACAGGTAATGAAATAAACGGCTACAAAAATTTTATTTGGTTGGTTCATTTGGTTGTTATGCTGCTCATTGTTATACAAAGGCTTATTTTATTATTTTTAAAGACTTATTATTTTTATAGACTGATATTCACTGGTAAAAGGAGGTGCTGTTTTGGAGTCTGATTTGAGTCATTTGGATCTAATGGAGGACTTCATGTTTTTGCTGTTTGTCTTTCTCCTCCTCTTTTAGAATTCTACTTTGACAATCGAACAATTTCACTCCAAACTCCAGGAGGCTACAAACTTCCCTCTGCGACCTACTGTAGTCCCATTTCTGAAGGTATTTAAAGACCCGGTGGTCCACTTTGTTCTATGAAGGACTGATAAAAGGCACCTTGTAGTAAATAACACATTACACATGTTTGTTCAGAACAAGATAAATGAAATGCTGTGATTTGCACATGCTGCCTATTAAGCTAATTCTTTTCCCGAGGCTATAATTTGTAATTCCGCTCTTTGTGTTATTTTGCACATTCCAAACTAGTCCTTGGACTAACATATAACAAATGGAGACACTCAGATAAGCACGGGGCCTTCGGATTAAAACTGGTTGCGTTTATATGACGATACAACGTTATGACTCGATGGTGGCATAACCACTTTTAAGGGATCTCTACCTCCACATAACAGGAATGCAAGTGCGTCGCCGCACTTTTTTGGGTCACCCTTCCATCACAAGCCGACATCACTCGCACTTTAAGGAACCGCTCTGTTTTGCCTCGGTAGTAACTCCCGATCCCTTCAGTAGTGGCTATCGCTCCCGTGAGGGTAACGCTCGCGGTTGACAGAGCCGACGGAGCGTGCGAGATCTCTTTCTTGGGGCTCCCTCGTGTCTCCTGCCATATGCCGAGCGGCTGAAACCAGAGTCTTCCTCCAACTTAGTGTTTTTCTTTGACGTGTTTTACAGCAAATACCATACGGTTGTGGGAATGGAGTTGCAGCAGGGTGCATAAAGGCCCTCCTGCCACGAGGCTAATGTAACTCAGAGACCACATCTTTTTATCATAGAGAAAGCCAATGTACAGTGATTTTACATCATTTCTAAGGAAAGAGAGAAGAATTCTGCTAAACTGGGTAGGATTTCTTCGCAACACTGCATTGTCCACATCTGAGCATATTGGACGGAATGGAACAGACTTGTTTTTGTAAAGCTTCTACTTTTAGAATGGTATGGTATGAAAGCTGGGGCTGGATATGTACGTCTGCTGCAGAAGTTCATGTGTTTTATACTGATCGCGCTCTTAAAAATACCTACAACACATCTTAACCAATGGCATAAATGATGGTTGATGAAGGTATGCCTATCTTAAAATATTTAGTGGTAAATCAGTCTCCCCTATAATTAATTTAAATGCAGTTACACTATTTTCTAGCTCCATTTAAACAGTGCGGGTTCTCTGAGTTTTAGTTTAATTTGCACCCTGCAAGGAAACAGCGAGAACCTAGAACGCTGAGTTAAGGTTACAAACATGCATTTACAAATAATATGACAAACACAAATGGAAAAGTTAAAGTTTAACGACACATGAAAATATCCCAGACATACTGTACCACCTGAGATAAATAAGTTATTTACAAGGTGAAAAATATTTCTGAAAAGCCTACCAGTGGAGCAAAGCTACATGTGGATATGTGTAAGATGCCACAATTTACACAGCCATCTGTAATTGCAATAATAAGAAAATAGGCATAGGAGAGCGTTGTGGTGCATCTCCCTGAGCAGTTCTCCCCTTTTTCTCGTGTCCCCGCACACCAAAGGACCACAGCCAAATAGGTAAACAAGACAGTGGCAATAAAACAGTAAAATCACTGAATCGTGAACAGTGTCGATAGATCTGGGGGTGACAATCGCTGTGTTCTCTAGCTCAGCATTAACAGGTGTTTCAACTTAAATAAGGATTCGCAATATTTAATACAATTACATATTCATTATCATTGCATATTAACACCAGAGGTGACCAATGAACATTTTCAGAAAAGTTATCCTCTAAATATCCTCAAAAATTAATTTAAGGGAGTCGGCTATTTCAGGATACGCCGTGAAATGCTGATGACTCCCCGCTGAGAAGGCCGCTGACCCCTTCTTGATATTCTGCAATCAGATCCTTTGAAAATAAACGCGGAACTCTCTAGAAAGAGGCCTACGCGCACAAGGGCCACCACGATGCTCTTTGTTTATGCAGTCATGATCCTACTTTGGTTCAAAAAAAAAAAAAAAAAAAAAAAACCATTATCAAACATCTTGGTTATTTTGCCAATGCATAGACTAGTGCGATAGGCATCAATGCAGGTAAGCAGAAAATGTGCCAAAGGAATAGAAATGTTGCAGCTCTCTTAGCACTGACATGTCTTTCACATACTAGTAACTGGTAGATGCTTAGCAAAACAGATGGTGTGTGTTTGCCAATGCCATGCTTTTAATTGCATTGTGGAAGAGGTAAAGCCGGTGAACAAACACATAGAAGAACAACACGAGCAGCTGTTGACTAGATGCTCACTTAATAAATGTGTTCGTCACCTTATTACACAAAGAATGCTTGCCTTTGAAACTCCGCTTGGTGGAATTTGCCATCATCATTACGTGAAGGATTATTCACAAGTAGTGAAAGGGCAGGAAGTTTTATAAAACTTGGTACCAAGCCATATTTGGCCAGCAAAAGTGTCAGGACCTGTGTTAGAGCGACTCAGTTTTTTTTGTCTGTTCGCTGGGCTCATAATCCCTAATATAGTGCTGTGCAAAAGTCTTAGAAACTTAGATGTTTCACAAAAATATTTGTTTTAGATGGTTATTTAATATCTTCTGCATTAGTGTCAATGGGAAAGAGCATGTTTTAGATTTCCAAGCATTCCTTTTGAAAAAAAGTTACAGTACTCAGTAAGGGTTTTGTATGTTGTTAAATAAAGTACACACACACACACACACACGCACACACACAGCGTCCGAAACCACTCATCCCAAGTGGGGTTGCGGTAAGCCGGAGCCTACTTTGGCAACACAGGGCACAAGGCTGGAGGGAGAGGGAACACACCCAGGACGGGACGCCAGTCCATTACAAGGCACCCCAAACAGAACTTGAACCCCAAAGCTGCCGTGACCACACTCGGGACAAGCGGTTGTTGACAACGGATGGCTACTAGGCTTTGTAGGAAGTTTATTAATTAAAAGCATTATTTTTGGAAGCATTCCCACTTTACAGCTTTTTCGTCAATCAAGTACCTAAAACGTTTACACTGTACTGTATGTGTCTATGAGTGTATAGTGGAGCTACAGCTGGTTAATTACTGTAGTAATTGTGACAGAGACTAACATGTCTTTGGCTCCCCCTGCAGGCCAATGTGCCGCTACTGCAGTGTGAACTTCTGCACTGCGCTCGCTTAGCCAAGCAGAACCCGACCCAATACCTGGCCCAGCATGAGCAGCTCCTCCTCGACACCAGAACATCTTCGCCTGTGGACTCCTCTGAACTGCTGTGGGATGTAAACAAGAACCCAAAGAGGAAACCTGCTGGCAGGTGAGTTTACACTTGCTGTGGGCGGAACGTGGCACAGCGAGTAGCGCTGCTCTCACAGCACCAGGGTGGTGCGAGAGGACGTGGGTTCGATCCCCACTCAGGCTGTGTGGAGTTTGCGTGTTCTCCCTGTGTGGGTTTCTTCCCACAGTCCAAAAGCATGCTGTTCAGATGGATAGTGTGAGTGACCCATTGTTAGTAGTATATCTAACAGTGTGAATAAGGTGTGGGCTAACAACACCACATAGTGTTCATTGGAAGTTACTGTGGAAAAAGCATTTGCTAAATGAAGTAATGTCATGTTTAATACAATTTTAAATAATTCCCAATAGTTACACGGTGTGGATGTAGTTCTTTCAAATTGTCCAAGTGATCGAAGTGATGTCTAATTCCGTCAGCAGTCTGCATTGTGCACATCCCACCATTTGTGTCTATTCCCATTTTTCATAGTAATTCCAATGGGCTGTGTTGAGCGCTGCCGTTATTGCTTTCAACACATATATCGATTAATACCTTTCGTCGTCTGAGCCGCCGCTGCTGATGATGATGGCGACAAGAGGGATGTGCTGTGTTCATGTGTTCGTGCACAGCTTCTGTTCTTTGTCCTCCACAGAACCAAGGAAAATGATGCTAATCAGGAGCCTCTGCACTTGTATCCACCGAGCAAAAAGCAGTGCACCATTAGCCCCTACCGGCAGAACGGCTTGTCACACATCCCACTGTCGCTGTCCCAGCCGCTGTGTGTGGACGGCCCGGCGCTCGCTCACCACCGCAGCGACCCCCACAGACCCCCGAGCTGCCGCGAGCACAGGGAACAAAACAAGACAAACAGTAAGCAGTACTGGGCCCTAGGCAGACATGCGCAAGGTGAATGTGGGTAACAATTTACGAATTTATTCGAAAAATAATAGACTTCACTAATTTACTTATTTACTAATAGAATTTATGAATGTACATACTAGCAGACTTGGAAGATGTTAGCTAGAACCTGAAGATCTTACCTACTTCTTCAAGAATGAGTTCTGCTCAAGCCTATAAAGGCCTTGGCCATAATGGAAGGTAAACCAGATGTGCGTCACTTTGCTAGATATAGGCTACAGTGATACAAGTAATTCCCCACTTGAAGTGGTGTGTATGTGCTGTAGGTGGACTCCCTACCGCTCAAATACGAATCACAAGGCCGTGTCGGGCAACCTGCAGGAGAGAGCGAGTTGTGTGGCTGGGGATTTCGATCAGCATCCTCTGCAGATGTATTAGGCAAGCCCGGGTGGTCTTTCTGAGCAGAGCCGAAACCCCTGTCCCATTTCCATGGCAGGGATGCACAGCGCACGTCGGGAGGAGACCGTGGACCATCGGCTCACTGACAGGGAGTGGGCAGAGGAGTGGAAACACCTCGACCATGTAAGATCAGTATCTTTCATTAATTCAGTTCCACTTATTTTTATAGAGTCCTCTTCTCACATAGTGACACAGAGCACTTGAACAGAGGCATAAGGCAAGGAAACAAACAAATCAGAAAAGAAACAAAGAAGATAGTTGACTACAGACTACACACACACACACACACAATGTCTACAACCGCTTGTCCCAAGCAGGGTCGCAGCGAATCGGAGTCTAACCCGGCAACACAGGGTGTGAGGCTGGAGGGGGAGGGGACCCACCCTGGATGGGACGCCAGTCTGCTGCAAGGCACCCCAATCAGGACTCGAACCCCAGACCCGCCACACAGCAGACCCTGGCCAAACCCACCACACCTCCCCCCCTGACTAGAGACTAGTTTAATACATTGTCAGTGCTTTTATAGAGCTATAAGTATGCCTACTGGCTATGGAGGAAAGGAACAAAAAAAACTCCCAACTGAAAGTCAAGGAAGAAAAACTTCTGGGGGTCCAAGTGCCAGCGGCTGCCTACCCCTTCTGGGCATTCTAGATTAAACAAGACTTTTAAGTCATTTTACAGATGATAATCTTGCTGTATGTTAACTTGATTTCCCAGTTCACCAAGGTATGTCTTGGTTATCATGGCGGTCAGTGATCAGCTTCAGTCAGCATGGGGTGCTTGTGTGACAGCCGAGCAACGCCCTCAGCTCTTATCACCAGGAAACAATGCTCAGCAAGAAACAAACTGCTAGTGATTTATAACTTAAAGAAATTAGACAGTTTAACAGAGGGGGGGAAAAACAGAAACACAGCCATGTGGAATTAAATTTCTTAGTGAAATGCCTGAGTAAACATGTAAGTCTGACAGTAACAGGTAGACTATTCCACAGTTTAGGTGCTCTATAGCCACTCAGGGTAATTACTGTTAGATTATGCCAGAAAACACCTACAGTGCATACCCCGTATCGATGGGGAACAATGGTAAACTAACTGAAGAGTTCCTATGGATTCCTTTGGACAGTTCATTTTAATATTGATTATGTTTAACTGTTTTTATGAGCTACTGCACTGAGAATAATGTAAAAAGGGGATAAGTTGTTTTCCATAAAGCTGCTGAAACCAGTAGCAAGAGCCTTTTTTTTAATTTACTTACCTCAATTTCATAATTCTGCCAGCTTTCCATGTACAGTATCTCCTACGTTACCATGTTCCGCTGCATTAGCATGGTGTGTGTGTGTCGCCCCTGAAGCTGCTGAACTGCATCAGGGACATGGTGGAGAAGACCAGGCGCTCTCTTACAGTGCTCCGCCGCTGTCAGGAGGCCGACCGCGAAGAGCTCAGCTACTGGGCCCGCTGCTGCAGCGACGCTGAGGGTGCCAAGAAGGGGAGCAGCACCTCTCAGTCCAAGGTTCAGAGTCCAGGAGGCCAAAACTCTGGCTCAGCAGGTGTGCCTAGGAACCCTCGACCAAGTTACTCACATTGCGCCAGAATAAAATCCGGACCATCCTTAATTATATTTGAGATTTTAATCTGCTGGAATTCTGTGTGGCACCTGAAGTGTGGCTGAATTCTCATAACGCATACAAGTCACAAGGGCAGCTGTGTTTAGGTTGATGGACAGCAGAAACCTGCCACCTCGACTGACCGTATTCTCCACACGTGTCGGTCCGGGTTATTTGTTGAATGGGTACAGTATATGTGTCTGTGTGTATCTACAGCGGGGTTTCAGCATTTCTTTGCTTTTTAGTATTTCACAGAGCGTTCCTCCATAGAGCTGCGTCGGAGTGTGTGCCCGAGGAGATCTGGAAAAAAGCGGGTGAGATGTGCACGCATTGTCAGTGCTTCTGTACTCGCTGTACATGAATGATAGTGTGACAAACTAATACTTGGAAGACTGTTTGTTCATATCACAGCATAGTTACAGCACCTTTTAGGTGAGCATTTCTTGGACGCGTGTCTTGGAAGGCCAGAATGAAGAAGCACGAATTGTACAAAACAATGATTTTTGTCTATTTCGAAACGAGCACAATGAGACATTGACGTGAGCCTGAATATTATGAAGAGAAATTAGATAGCAGTGGGTAGATGAAAGCAGCGGTCCTGTTTCTAGGGTTAAGGTGGGCCACATGTTCAGGATTGTCTTTTGGTCCTACAGAGGATGCTGTGAATGAGGTGAAGAAGCAGGCGATGGCAGAGCTGCAGAGCGCCGTGTCTGAGGCTGAGCGGAGGGCGCAGGAAATGATCCACTCGGAGCGGGCCAAGATGGAGCAGGCCGTGGCTGAGGCCAGGCGACGAGCGGCTGAGGACCTGCTGTTGGCTATCAATCAGCAGGAGGACTCCACCGAGGTGGGACTTTCCCTTGGTACAAAACAGACCTGGCCTACATGTGATCACTCACTCTTCATCAGGATTAAAGCAGCTTTATCACATACCGTACACTTTACCATGTTTTTTTGCAGAGTAACGGAAATGGGAACATGTGGAGATTGGCAGACAAAAGTGCTCACAGGCAAAGGTTCATGAATACTATTCAGATTAGAGTGGAGATCTGAAGAGTCAAATGTCATTAAAAAGTAACATTTAGCTTAGGTGGGAAGTGACGAAAAACTATCAGGGAACTTGAATAATCGTGGATAACATTCTGAGTGAAAACATATTCTTAAAATTTAGGATTATTCATTTTAAATATGTCCACACACACACACACACACACTTTCTGAACCACTTGTCCCATACGGGGTCACGGGGAACCGGAGCCTACCCAGCAAAACAGGGCGTCAGGCCAGAGGGGGAGGGGACACACCCAGGATGGGACGCCAGTTCAAATATGTCCAAAAGACTAAAATACGGATGGCATGATGGAGCAGGGAGTAGCGCTGCAGCCTCACAGCACCTGAGTGGGGTGAGAGAACATGGATTGAATTTCTGCTCAGTCTGCATGTCCTCCCCGTGTCTGCATGGGTTTCCTCTGGTGCTCTTGTTTCCTACCACAGTCCAAAAATATGCAGGTCAAATGAATTGGTGAAGCTAAATTGCCCTAACTATGTATGTATGGCTATGCTGCAATGGACTAATGTCCTTTTCAGCCACGCGCCCAGTGCTTCTGGGACAGGCCAAAGACAATGATCTGTTCAACAGCAGTCAAGAAAGGATGAAACCATATAAACCCCAGTAAGCATGAATGTGCTACTTCTCATGGTCTACAACTACCTGCACAAGATTTTTAGGACTGCTGGTATAATGGTTAGAAGTGCTGTGTTTGGACCCAAGGGTTGCAGATTTGAATCCCGCCTCCGGTTTCAGTACCTTTGAGCAACATACTGACCCTAAATTATTCCAGTAAAGTTAGACAGCTGTATAAATGGGTAAATAGTTGTAAGTAGCTTAACACTGTAAATCACTTCTGGAAAAAAGCATCAGCTAAATGTATACGGGTGGTCCCTGACTTATGCTGGGGTTACGTTCTGTGAAACCCATCATGAGTCAAATATTACAAGTCGAAAATACATTTAATGCACCTAATACACACCTCTGTGTCATAGACTGGAAGATGCGGATCGCTGCCAATGCCCAGCATTGCGGAAAAGTATTGCTCCGTGTATCACTTTCTCGGGGGAAAAAAATCTGAATTCAAAATTTGAAGTACAGGTGGTCCCCGATTTATGATGGTTTGACGGTCCATTTTTTCGACTTTGATGGTGAGCTGGCAATAGACGTTCAGTAGAAACCGTACTTCAAATTTTGATTCCCCCTGGGAAAGTGATGCGCAGAGCGATACTTTCTAGCGATGCTGGGCAGCGGCAGCTATCCGCCATCTCCCAGTCTGTCACGCAGAGGTGTGTATTAGGTGTATTAAATTCATTTTAGACTTACGGTATTTTCGACTTGCGATGAGTGTCGGGGAACGTAACCCCATTGCAAATCGGGGACCACCTGTACAGTTTCTACTGAATTTCTATCATCAGCTGACCATTGTAAAGTCGAAAAAATCGTAAGTGGAACCACTGTAAATCAGGGACTACCTGTGAATGTAAGCTATGACATGTACAGTATGCATTTTGACTCTGTCACTGCTGCCCCTCGTGTAGAGCTGCTGGAACTGTGGGCGCAGGGCCAGCGAGACGTGCAGCGGCTGCAGCACAGCACGGTACTGTGGCTCCTTCTGCCAGCACAAGGACTGGGAGAGGCACCACCATGTGTGCAGCCGGACTCCACCAGCCCACCAGCAAGATGACAGAAGTCCTTCTGCTGGCTCATCTTCTCTACACATGAGTGACACGGGTGGCCCAGCGGACACGCCCCCCGCAAACACACCTTCTGAGGTCACGCCGCACTCCACTCCTCCGTTAACCACAGGCACCATGGTACAATAGTGTGGCTCTCCATCAGTCCACAAAACAATCCGCCTTCCCTTATGTGCTCACAGACTTGATAAAACATTATGAAGCATTAACATAACAAGGGTGATGGCCTGTACAAGTCACATTGACTTAGGGTTAAAAACAGAGTTTATATGTATACCAGTATTAATGTTGTTTGTGATTTTCATATAAACAAAAGTGCAGATGGTTACATTTAACCTCTAGTGTTATATTTCCAACAGTTAAGATACGTTTTGAATTGTAGAAAAAGTTAAAGGAATTCGAGTATTAACATTTTGAATAGTTTTACATAAGAGATCAGCAAAATTTTAACAATATTAAGCTCTCATTCCACACATTTTGTGTTGATATGTGTATACAATAGAGATGTTCCTGCTGCAAAACTAAATTGCATTATTGTCCATTTTGCAGTCAGACAGGTTCTCTAATAGCACCAGGGAGCTGAAAAGACGTTCTATAATCACGAGAAAACATGCATGACATATATATACACCCTCCCCTTTACAGTGTTCCTTCCTTTATGTCCATATCTATTTATTAATTTATTGTTCAAAGCATTAAACATATATAAAATAAGCATTTCTTTCATAAGAGCATTTATTTCACACACACACACACACACACACACACACACACACACACACACATTTTCAGAACCGCTTGTCCCATACAGGGTTGCGGGGAACCGGAGCCTAACCTGGTAACACAGGGCGTAAGGCTGGAGGGGGAGGGGACACACCCAGGACGGGACGCCAGTCCGCCGCAAGGCACCCCAAGCGGGACTCGAACCCCAGACCCACCGGAGAGCAGGACCGTGGTTCAACCCACTGCGCCACTGCATTTATTTCAAAACAGGTGATTTGCTATGAAAGCCTTGGCAACCCAACTGTGGCCACAACTGTAAAGTTTTTAAAGCTGTTTCTATATTTCTCCAGGATTTAATTGTACTTCCTTCCTTCAAAAGGATAGAAATCTATAAAAACAGTTCTGTCACATTCTCCGAGAAATGTCAAAATGTTTTGCATAAGGATTTGTGTAAATGTACATTTCATGGTCACAAAATTGGCTTGGCATGCTTTTTGAATAAATTCAAACACCACAGTACCGACACATACTGCTACATGCAGTATATTTCTGTAAAGAGAAAGTGTCAATCCATATGTTTTTGTTAAACATAATGGCTGTGCATATTTTACTGAACAAGATTTAAATACAACAGACTAAAGATCTTGACACAAAGGTGGCGATTAAGGCAGTATTACAAAAATATGTAAAAATCAGCCAAAGAAAAAGTCTTGTTTTAAGTGCACTCACTTTTGGTAACTGCTTGTCCTTGTCCAAATCTCAGCAGTTGAGCACTAGGCTAGAAAGGGTACGTACACCCTGGATAGGATGTCAGAGATGGGACATCATCACAGGGCAGTCAGACACATTCACACGCTATGGGCAATTTAGAATCTTAATCTTCAATTAACCTAAAACCGATGTCTTTGGACTTCGGGAAGGAACTAGAGCACCTGGAGGAAATCCACAAAAAAATGAGAACAAGGACACTATACACAGACCTACGCTTGAACAGCCAAGGTACTATGAGGCAGCTGCACCACCATGCCGCTGTTACTGAAGTTCAGTTAAATCTATGTAATTCTATTCTACACAAGAAATGCAAAAAAGTGTACAGTGGGTCCCCTGCTTACGAACTTAATTGTGACGGAGAACTGATTCATTATTCAAAAAAATTGTTAATCGAAGGTGGCACACGGTGGTCAAAGGGGTCACCATCAATTCCACATGCAGCTACTTGTGGAATGAACGCTAGCAAAACGGTGGTATTGGACTAAGTGACTGTACTTCAAGAAGTGTGTCATTGTACATCACTTTGGAGGACAGCATCTGCAAAATGTATAATTGTAAATGACAGCAACATAACAGCTTGGGACAGGAACAGACCAGAGGGCTCTCTTCCTACTGAGCAGCTTGTGTTGATCAGTCTGGCAGACAGTCCCTACCTCTGGTGAGCCGGGACGCCGTGTGTGTGTGCGCGTGTGTACCTGCACATTCTGAGTTGCCTGGGAGTGGTTTTATGACCCATTGCAAGAAGCAAAATCACATTAAAGAAACCTGGCCAGAATTAGAGCAGGGTGTTGAAAAAATGTCAGCGTTAAAGTTTGGCATGTAATTTGATCTGCTTGTTAGCGCCGTTTAAAAATATTTATTTCAAATATTTGCTTAAAAATACATGCTATTCAAGTTCATGGGAAAAATTCTGCTACTCCGTTCATAATTAGGGGACTTGCTATATTCACATTCACTTAAAACATTTGTGTCAGAACAAAAATCCTTTCCACCCTTAAGATGAAGCCAGAAGGATTGGCTAAATAATGTGGCCTAAATTGGTATAATTTACTATATACAATCTTCTCTGATCATTAACTTTAATCCATGGTGCTAAGAAACATGTTTTGACCTTTGAACTTACTAATGTAGCCTTGTCTGCTCTTGATCTTATGTTCCAGCTTCCTGATCTCTTGTCCATTAACTTTTTAAACAACCTACTGTGGTTCGTACTCTGTGCATCAGAAGCAAGGAAATGGTACTGCTTCAGTGTTCAGGGACACTGACTTAAAGAAAAAGATTGATAAATGTATTTAACTGTCTGCTTTGTGGCTTTTTTGTTGTAATTCATCAATGGGAAGAAGTCCTATTCTACCTCTGACACCATTTTATAGCTCTATCATTTTAATAATTAAGGTGTTATCCTACCAAATGATCACATGTGGACAGAGAAACCAAAAGCACACCACTTTGCAGTAACCATACAAACCTCACTAATCTTAACTAAATCGGAGAACGCTTTTATTCTATTTCATTATGCTCATAGTCCGTACAGAACTTGTGAAAAGTATAATTTGTTGGTCTAATGCCTGAACAGTTGTTGCTTGAAATAAAATGTTAACTGCATGACAAACTGTCCCTTGCTATTTTTAAAATTTCATTTTGAACAGTTTTACCTAAGGGTAAAGTTTGTGATGTGGATTCATTTTCTAATGAACCTGTCATTGATTTTGTTAAAATTTTACTGGGCAAATAAAAAAATAAAGGTAGAATAAATGGTACAATATTCCAAAAGGGTAAATTAAAATGCAGCGACGTAGTATACATAAGTCACTCTTTCAGTGTTTACATTTTTAATTAAAACTTATAGCAAAAGTTCACATGTTAATGTTAGACTAATAAATCATGCTTTTAAACCATACATATGGTGGTCTATGACTATTACTATGCGTATGTCAAATGTGTTATTGTTCATTTTTCCTACTGGACTGTAACATACAGTATATTACAAATTTTTTGGTCTTTGAACTTGCATTCAGGTGTTACTGTAGTATTTACAGTGTAATAAATATGGCAATTTCTATACAGTGGTCTTTTTGTGTTATTTCATTTATAGTGCTTACTTCAAATTTTAAAGTACATGACCACCTAGTACATAAATCCTCCAATGTTGTGCCTGTACAGCTTACAATATCACCAGCTTAAAAAAAAAAAAAAAAGTTCAGATGTCAGCCAGATGACAAATTAATATGTTTAGTCTAATTAACAATTTTATTGGGATAGCAGATTTAATGATGAAAACATGCATAGATCTTTGAGTTAAAATTGTATATTTTATCTCTTAACATTGCCAGTGGTATTAAAAATCCTAAGTATTAAATAATCTGAAAGTAGTTTTCTGACTTGAGTAGTTCTCTCATTCTACTGTCGTGACAGAAGGCCTGTGTGTCCATAAGTACAATATGGAAAAGAAGCAAAAAGAGAGACTCATTTTTTTGTGATGTTTAGGAATCAAATGAGCTTCAAATGCAGAAGCTGTTATCTTTAAATAAATCATCTCGAGGACAATGCTGTCAGTTTTTCATGAGCAAATGTGGATCTGAACCTGCCCCCCCCCCGAAAAAAGCAGGCGCGTATACAAGCCTCATCCTGCTAAAGCAATGGATTACAGTAATGCTGTGCTGTCAAAATCCACGCCTGCACAGAGGGACGCACAATGCGATCGATGCGGAACAACATTACCGAACAATTGGAACGGTCCCCTCAGCCCTGTCCCCTGCCCCGTTTGAATGTGGCCCAGGAAAAACACAGCCTGCAGGGCCCCCCTCATCAGATGCACTTATCATGGGTATTTACTGAGTCACTGGCCCAGTTCTACTGTCCGCAGGCTCTTCAATATCACTTTTAAAAGGCCCGTAGCTTTTCATAGCCCATTTCTGCATTTTCCTCATTTATACTAACAGGATCCTTAAGGCAGCATCTGATAGCTAGTAGTGCAGTGGTTAGAGAAGCTATCGTCACCTTCAAAGGTTGCAGGTTTGAATCCCAACAGTAGTAACCTTGTGCAAGGTGCTTACCTGCAATTGCTCCAGTTAAATTTCCCAGCTGTATTAAATGGATTAAAAAAAATTCTAGGTTGCTTAACAGTGTAAGCTGCTTTGGAGAAACGCATCCGCTAAATGCAAGTGTTTCTTGAAGCTGACACCTTGCCCTTTGTTACATGGCAGTTTGGACTAAGGACAAAATATTCACAAATTCTCATTTCACTTACATCCCCAAAAATGATTGAAATCCAATGCAGTGCTGCTGGGGAGAAATGAGATGATGACAGCAATTTCGCACAGAGACACGAATCTAAAGCCAAATACTAGTTTCTCAGTCTAATGAGACGCTTTGAAATAAAACTGCTGACACACCAATGAATGTTGCGGGGAAACAATGACAATTTAAATGATTTAAATTCCTAATGAACCTGTGCGTGTGCCGAGTGCGGTAACCCGAGAAGTGGCGCGCCCCCTTCAGGCCTCAGAAATACACTGCAAGTACGAGCGTGAAATCTCGGGCGGTCAGTTTGTTCTTGTGCCTTTAGTCAATGAAGGAGTGGAAATTCTAAAATTAAGAAGAATAACTGACATGGTGGTGAAAGGTGAGTTAATCCTACTTCATAAAAATGCACATGACACAGGTACACAATGATGAATGTTCCACGAGTCTGCATGGCGGTGCAGCGGGTAGCGCCTGCCGCCGCCCCCAGGCCGCTACCTGTCTGTGCATTGGGATGTGGGTTCGAATCCGAGTGTGGAGTTTACAGGTTCTCCCCTTATTCTCGTGTGTTCGAGGACATGCGTTTCAGGTCAACAGTGACTACAAACTGCCCGTCGTCGAGGGTGTTACGGTGCTCTGACGTAAAATGGAGTTCTCTGACGCTGTCTACTAGTCACCTTGCTCAATAATTCAGTATCTTCTTCACAGTGCGTTCAACTAAACGGGACTGTTAACGTGAATTTACAAAAAAGTTAGGAATGCGGGACGGTATTTGTGACTTTTAAAAAATACCTAACAACACTTAGTGACCCGTAAGTGAAGTAATATGACGAAGGAAAACTCACTCATTACTCACACACTGTCGAAAGCCGTTCAGGTACCCGGATTTACCCGGGAGAAACGGGGCACGACGGGAGGTGGGGGTGGGACTCCTGGGGCCAATTCTCATTTTCACCGAGGACGGGGCTTCGTTGCGTGAAGAGGGGGTACTTCTGACCCGTTCCATGTAACCTAGCAGAACGTGTCGGGCTCGAGACGCCATGGAAGTTCTGACCAGCACGAGGTAACACGCGTGCACGTGTTTCGGCAGCGGCCGCCATGCGTTTGAAATCATGTGGAAAATCTCGATTAAAAAAACGACAAAAAAAAAAAAAAAGTCACTCCCACCGTTTATTCCAAATCAATGTCTGTTTGGGCGGGAGGAGGCTCCCCTTTTTCCGTGTCAGGTCAGATATGTCGATGTACTACTACTAGTAGTTGGGAGTGTTTGGAAACTGAAATCGTGTCAATTATTACTAGGCACCGACAGGTACACAGGCCGAAATACACAAACGCCGTTGACAATCACACAAATGGATGTTTTGAAAATGTGTCGGGAAAAGCTAACGAACAGATACAGGAATCTAATTTGTCTGCTTAGTTAGCGATTAAATTCTGTCTATAACTTTAGTTTAGTTTCGTGTACTGCGGCTCGATATGGAACAGTTAATCTGCCATTCCATTCGTCGTGTTCATTGGAAAGCTGCCCTGTACACTCTGTGTGTGTGTGTGTGTGTGTGTGTGTGTGTGTGTGTGTCCTGTGTTTCAGTGGAAATGTGGAGCTGTCCAAGAGGAGGATCGGAAACAAGCACCTCCAGCCAGCCAGGCCCCTGCGCCGCCTCAACGCCGACCTGGGTAATTAACGACTAAAAAGTGTTTCAATCATTCCTCTCATCTTCATCATTCATATCAACTGAAATGAACTGCTTTTAATTCGAACTGGCCTAAAACGAGGCTTTTTTTTCAATCTTATACGCACCCTAAGAGGGCAAAAGGTAGGGTCTCTGTGTGTGTTTTGTGCTTTGATGGAATTTCACACATTTCCCTTTCACCACAGGTGAAACTTAAGATTTCTGTTTTACACAAATCGTTTGCTGTCATCCAGCATGGGGTGCTTTCCGTGGTCCCCATTGCAAGAATTTGTGTGCCTCTAGACTAAACTTTCTTAGAAACTCGATGGTTTATCCGTACATCGTTCTGAAGCAAGTGGTCCTGTTGGTGATGTGGGGAGGGGGGGACCCCACAGTCTGGTGAACATGTTTGACATTTACATTTGTTTATTTAGCTTGCTTTTCTCCAAGGAGACTTGTGGTGTTAAGGTACTTACAATTATTTACCCATTCATACAGCTGTGTAATTTTACTGGAGCAATTTTTTAGGGTAAGTACCTTTCTCAAGGGTACTACAGGTAAGATTCAAACCCGCGACCACAGCTCTAACCACTATGCCACCAGCTGTCCCGTTTTATTCATAAACGTAGTGCATCACCACAGGTGGATAGATAGAAAGATGCAACCCATTGTTTGCTAATGTGCGGTGACAATGTAGCCTATAAAGTATCAATCTGGAAACACTTTGGTTTCAGTGACTGTTGAGCATATTGTGTGTCTGTATCAATGAGTTTAATAATGGGTTCTCAGATGAAAGTTCTTCGCCTGCCAAGGTCGCACTATCATATGGCTGGATCAACTGGTTTGACGGCGATTATTTCTAGTGTCACAATGGTTTTTTTTTTTTTTTTTTTTTTTTTTTTTAAAAACCCTTTGGCTTGGGTGCCTTTGGAGATTAGTCCTGGCTTCAGCTAAATTTGCTGGTTCTTTGAGCAGGACACTTGATTAGATTTATTACATAGGCTGAATTTTCAGAGTATGTCATAAAGAACCATTCATTTTACTGCGGTTGTTTCCTTTTTTTGTTTTTTTGCTATATATAATCAACCAAGTTTTCTTTTGTTTATGTCTCTTTTTTTTTTTTGGAATTAGAACCCCGGAGAAATGGAGAAATTGAAAAGATGGCTTGTCCTTTCACAGAGAAAACACCAGTATGTTTTTTCTTGTTCTCCTTTATTTTTCAATTGTTACTCAGTTCAGTGTACAATAAATGACATTTAATATACATATTCTTCAATGTATATGAATATCCATATTAGTATGTATTTTATCCACGTGTTCCTACAAATGTACCATTTTTGATGACCTTAACCTCTTCTTCACATCATAGAAGCATGATTTGCCAATAAGCAGTTTCACATATACTTACAGTATATTTGCTAAGTAACACTGTTGCCTGTGATAATTCTGTTGCACTAATGAAAATTACATCTTTCACAATAGAATTTTTTTACTTTTTGTCTTTGTTAGGATAGTGGAATTGGGGTGGATCAGCTTTATGAAATTATCCACTTTCACACTAGTCAAGGACCTAGGAAAGGTAACTTGTGAGATTTTATAATCACTCTTTAGTCTGCTGAACATAGAACTACTCTCAAATATTTAAAAAAAAAAAAAAATATATATACAAGTAAATATTTTGCTTTGCAGGAAATAGTAACCTGATGGTATACATAAGTGCTGCAGAGTTTTGGAATATATATTCAAATCAGTAATATTTTATAAATAACCCTAACCACATTTTAAATTTGTTTCCTACATCTTTGATGTGCTTAGTCATTTCAAATGTAGAACTTTTTTTTTTTTTTTAAGCTGTCTGTGATGTAATTTAGTATCAGGCTAGTTATGATTTAAACCACCAATTAGCTATCAGCATTTAAATAAAAATGTTCCAAGTGAGGTAGGTCTCCTTGTTTTCTTCTTTCAGAAAGAATATCCTACAGCAGAGAGTTTCTGATAAAACTGGCCAGCTCACCAATTGCTAAAAGGAAACCTGACTTTTTGCCAGATCATCCAGTTGTTTTGGAGAAGCCGGTGAGATTTTTTTCTTTTAATTTAGTCTTTTTTTTATTTTTTAAATTACTGGCATCTCTTGGGGGATTGTTTACAGGTATATGGTTTCAGGTATGTCTGTTTCTGTTGTTCACATTTCATTTTGTATAACTTTTTACAGGTAATGCCATCATGTGTACATACAGGTGTTTTTTCTAAATGCTAATGATGTAACCTTGAAGAAATTTGGCGGAAAAAAGTTTTATCTCATCCGTTTCCTTTGGTGCAATTAATGTGTTTCCCTTACAGAGGGACCCTGATATGCCAGTACTGTTTTTCTAACACATCCCCAGTTCCCACAGATTGTTACATGTGAGTATGAGGAAAATGGAACATGTAGTAGTGTATTTTGAATGTGTAAATTTGATAAATTGTTACAAGACAACCATATTGTCCAAGTACAAATCTGCTCAGCAACAGAATCATGATTACAATTTTATTTTTTTTGTGCAGTAATATGTATTTATTGCCCTTGGAAATTAACATTTGCATGTTGGTGTTCTACAACTGAATATTCTAAAGGTTGTCTTTGTTATAGGAGTTCTGGTTGTGACAGGTAAATGCACAATAAATGCATCATACTGTTGTCTGTGAATGATGTGTAGTTTAAGTGTTATGACACCTTATTTCTTGCAGTTCAGCAGGGTAATAATATAACTGCTGTCTTAATATAGTTGGTGGACAGGACGAGGTAAGATACTCAGGCTGGTGAAACTGTTTTTTGACAGTGGCATACTTAAACACACTCTGTGAAGCATTTGAGGGTGCAGGTGTTTCAGGATGTGTGGGGTCAGGAGTCTGGCTGTATGTGTTGTCAGGCTTCTTCTCGGTCTCTACTGTATGGGGGAAAAGATTAAATAGACAACTAGTAACAGATTTATGGTCTACCAGAGTATCTGGATGTTCCCGTCTGCCTCCTCTTGCACCACATTAGACCGCTTGTGCACCACTAATACTATGCTTTTATTTTTTACCCTTATAGAACAGGCAAATTTACATTTAAACATATCTCTTCAAAGTGATTTAGAGTAGACAAAAATAGATTTCACAACAGGTGCAGAACTTTATATAGAAATGTAATTGTTGAAGCACAGCTAGTTTGCCTGGTATTAAAATTTTTGCTTTGCTTACATGGTAGAGTTGAATCTGATACAGAATACACGCATGGTTGTGGTAGATGTGTGATACAAATTTGTGTAACTGTGATTAGGAGAGAAGTGGGTCTGGAAGAAATAGGTTTTGAGACCCTGCTTGAGTGTTGAAAGGAATTCAGCAGTTCTGAGAGAGAGGTCACTGTACCAAATTATAGACTGCAGTAATGGGTAGAAAATGGGCATCATGAAATGACTTCTTGTGATTTTTGCATATCTATGTTACAGTTGGTCTGTATTTAATATTTTCATTTTTGGCTAAATTTAAGTTGGCATTCAGTGCCACATACTGACAGTATGTCTCTGCTTTGTTTGTAGAAACATCTTTCTGTGATCCATCCGCATGAAGAGTTTTGAACTGAGGAACACCGTTTCTGCTAAACCTTTTACCTGGATCTCATTTGCAATATATATACACAACTAATATCTCTTCCTTCAATACTATTGAGTGAAAAATTATTTAAAATTATTAATTTATGTAAGTAATGCAGATATAATCTAAACATTATTGAGCCTGAGGACAAGAAATTCCTTGTTTGCCTTTTGCACAAAAGAATTACAGTATATCACATCGGTGTGCAGTTTTGTACTGTGAAAGTCCTTTCTAAGTTTTCATTAGGGCAATAGCTAAAAACCTGATCTTTAAAAACATAGGCAATTGCATTGCAATTTAAGTATTATTTTTGCATAAATGCACTATGACATGATCTTTAACTTTTCTTCACCATTGATCCAACAGTTTGCACTCTCTGTATCACTGTGGAGAATGTAATGCTGACTTAGTCAAAATTATGTTGACTATGGATAGCATAGTAAAACCATAGCTGATTGCATCAGTATGTCAGTATCAAAGGAGGTCGTCAAGAAAACATAGTATAATGGAGGCTCCTTCAATTGGGTGTGAACTGCAAAAATCTTTTCAGCAAACACATGATATGTAATGTAAAATAATTTTTCTGGAAGCTGTATTTTCAGCCTTGCGCCCAATGTCTCCAGGATGGGCTTTGGCTTGCAGCGACCCTTCTTGGGACATGTGCAATAAGTTGTTGGGAAGTAATATTTCCTAAGAAAAGAACTGGAAGTAATAAATTGCACTATCCATGTACGAAATTGGTAAAACTAATTTTTGGTTCTGTAATTTTGGAAAATATACATGAGGTAAGCTCTTCAGACAGAAAGCCCTGTGGTTATTAATATTTAACTTGCTCCATAGTGCGTGCAAGGAGAGAAGAGGGTGACCACTTCAGTGGGGGCAAAAAAGGAGAGGAGTTCTGATAGTCATCGAGCAGTCAACCTGTATGATGAGTATATAGTGTTTCCGTCTTCTTTTTGGCTCATTCACTATGCTGTGTGTTTTGTTTTTCTTATCCTTTTGATTTGTACTCTTACGGTTCTCATTCATGGGAACAAATACCCTTTTGTGGCTGTGTCTTCCTAGAAATAAAAAAAAAAAAAAAAAATTAAAATCTTTTCTAATTCCAGTTCTTCCTGCCCTTTATTTTACCAGGTCAAAGGTTAAACCCTAAGTGTACACATTAAATAGTAAAAAAATGTTTTCCCCACAAATGAACTGTTACTAACTCACAAGTATGTCTACTTTTGACTTGTAATTCACAGCATTTTACCAACTTAGTGATATAAAGAGAGATGGATGGTGGATACAAATTGTACTGAATCCGAAGGAAAGTGTAAGCTAAATGAAATCCCAAAAGATACTGTGAAATACCTTGACCATTTTATTAAGTTTTCTGCTTAATTTCATCTCATTTTCTGTTCGCGTATACATGGGATTGTCTTGCAGATATATTTAAGCAAGACTACAGCGGATATGTTTTCTTCCATTTAAGCGTATCTTGTTATATTGAAATGATTGTGGTAATACTTCAATTCCTCAGTATTATTACAGGCCATATCAGCCATTTAGGTGACAGAACACTTGCAGAAATGCCTGCTGCTCTCTTTGCATTATTTCCCTATAAAGCTTGCAGTGCGTGTCAATTCCCATCAAAACCTATGGAATATTGTCAATATCAGTGTCAGTAGTGTGGACGTCCACTGAACGTACGGTGCGTGGTGACGTCACGGAGTTTCTCTCACTGCGCTCCACGGGAAGATCTGTTGTATTTACGTCACTTTATACTGTGTGTGTGTGTGTGTGTGTGTATTATATACACACACTATAGTAAACATGCTATACGTCCACTATACCACACATTTATATGAACGTTAATTACATAAGAGCTGAACGTCGAACCACGTGTTATACACGCTCTGAATGAGTGTCCGACAACTGAACTGTGATTTATCTGCTACCTTTTGTAAGGTTCAAATGTGCTGTTTGTTTGAAGGTATCTAAAGTACTAGTCTAGTGCCAGAACCGAGCAGTACCACTCACTTTGCCGGATCGTGCTTTAGTTTCCGCGGCCTAGACCTCAGAACAGCATCCTACGTGACTCCGGTCGAGGAGAGCATTTCGGACCGGATGTTGAAGCCGGAGATCCCAGCTGTGATATGACCTTAGAGAAGGAGCAGAAGCCGCAGCCCCCAGTAACTGGCTGGGGGTCTTCCCACAGGGACACGTGCTCCTCCATATATATATACATACACACACACACACACACACACAATACATAGACGTACTATTGACTCGCAGTTTTCATTAGTCCGCGAGCGGTGAGGTGCGACTTTTTTTTTGGCTTCGCGAAGTGGCTCGCAGAGCCGATCTGAGCGTCTCTTCTTGCCGAAGAGACGAACCTCGAGTGCGCATCCATGATTTACTCGCTCGCCGGGTTCACAGAGCCAGCCAACTGCACTAGTCTAGTGGCACCGTTCACCAGTGAACCGAACAGGTGAGTCTGTTCCCCTCGGCCGCCTGCGGCTCTAATCATCATCATGTCCTGAATGAGCTGTACGGCCAAATATCATATTTACAGCAGTCGCTGTGCAAATATCATATGGATCGCTCTGTTTGCACGTAGCCGTACTGTACATTTTCATTTACCCTGCAAAAAAGCGGCACTCTTTTCCCACCAAACACCACCACACGGCTACATTATTACTGGAATGGTGAAAACGTGCCGTCTTCCACAGTATTTACACCGGCTCCACTTCCATTTACAAGATGGATTATATATAGTATTTACGTCAGCTGTGTTATGATTTTATTGTACATCTCCAATTATTTTCCAGTCTGTTTTTTAATGCTTAAAGTCGGCGAACTACGGAGCTACTTAACCTGTTTTTATCAAGTTTAACAGACCGTGGCACAGCGAGTAGCGCTACTTGCTCATAGCTCCGGGGTGGTGCGAGAGGTCATAGGTTCGATCCCCGCTCAGTCTCTGTGTAGAGTCATATTCTCCCTAGGTCTGCGGGGGTTTCCTCTCACAGTCCGAAGACATGCTGTGGAGGTTCTCCTAGTGAGTGACAGAGAGAGTGTGTTCCACTGAGTCACCTTAGTGAATAAGGTGTGTGGGGCTGAAAAGTAGTGACTAGAGTATATCATAAAGTCGCTTTGGAGAGAAACGTCTGCAAAATGAATAAAATAACACGCATGTAAAAACACCCTCGTGAAATTACGCATTTTCCTGAAGCTTTTCGTTTTCTAATACCTGTTTCCAGTGGACGAAACGCGACCGAACGGGAAGCGCGTCGTTTCCATGGAAACCAAAGTGGTCAGAAAGTGGCGGGAAAGTAAGAGAAGCTGGCGCTTTGCGCGTGAAAAGGCGTCCAGCTGCCGTGGAGAACAAGTGGATATAATAAAGCTGGAAGGAGCAATAAGGGACCTGGGACATTGAGTGAACAGCAGGGATTGCACTGCTGTAGAGAGAATTTTTTAAAACCCTCATTGGGGGGGAGGGAATTTTACAGACCCTAACATTAGCATAAAGTAAGTCACCTCTGTATTCTTTAAATATTCTTTAAATGTTTTAAAATGACCCTATATTACTGAGAGTATTGTTATTTGTAATATCATATTGCGATTTATTTGATGGCTGTTACAGAATAAAGGTGGGTTGGGAATAACAAAAAGAGGAGGAGTTGGGAACTGACCAAGGTGGGTGTGTAAGTGGAGGAGCCCAGTGTGTTTTGGAGCTCCAGGAAGTTTGCAGTAATCATTGACAGGGAAGTCAAGGACCACTTGTTCTGACTGTCGAAATTTCCACATGTGGTGAAAGGCACGGACACGCCAGCAAGCAACGCATTCGACGACAAATGGTGCGCTGGTCTTCCTAGGAGGCCTCTTCTCCGGAACTCTCCGCATGGTTGAGTACATACTGTAGCGAAATGAAAATGGGGGTCGAAACCAGTGGTGATGTTTGTTACCGTGTCTTTTCAGAAACATGGCTGCAGGATTTAATGAAGAAAAGCGTGCAGGCAAAGGGTAAGGAGTGAAAATAACAGTTTTTACTTACTGTTACGAAACTGGCGTAACTACGATAAATTCATTGCGTCAGCTTCTTACAGTTTGATTGTTGGCCATCATCATCAAAATCTGCCAGATTGTGCTTTTGTTTTGGGGAGATTGGTAGTGTGATGGCTAAAGCTGTTTACTTTGGACCCAAGGTCATAGGTTTGAATCCTACCTCCTGCTGTCTTACTCTTGAGCAAGGTACTAACCCTAAAACCCTCCAGTAAAAATGACCCAGCTGTATAAATGGGTAAATAACTGTGAGTTGCTTTGGAGAGAAGCATCGGCTAAATTAATTAATGTAAATTCACTGTGAAGATAACTTTCTTGCCACAAGTAGTAGCCAAGAAAATAATAAGTGGTTCGAGAAACAATCTTAAAAGTCCTGATACTGTCAGCAGGTGCATGCCAGGCAGTGTAAAAGTGTGTTTTTGGATCTGTTGGCACAAATATGCGGTCCTGTGCATGAAACTGCCTCAACTAAAAGGTACATGTTCCGAGTTGCACTCCAGGAAGTCAAATATAATAAATGTATGGGTGCTGTTACTGTAATTAGTATTAAAAAAAAAATTCACAAGAGTGAGATGTTCATATGTTCTCGATGTACATGAATATGAATTTTTTTTCACCTCCTCGTTATCATGAAAAGAGTGGCAGCAGTTTACAAGTAAGCTGAAGGAAATATGAGTCATTGACACTACCAGGAATTGTATGCAACAGTAAAGACCCCACCAACAGTGTGATTTTTTGGGAGTTTGTGCGTCACTGTAACATCTGAGTATATGTCATGAATAGTGTGGACTGTAATGGAATTCAACTTTTGTTGGACTTTGCTGATTACATGGATCATTATGAAATTGTTAGCTAAGCATTCAGAAACAGTGTAATAACAAAACCCTAAAGTGGAGAGTAAAGCACTTTAAATATTGTGAGTGAAGAAACGGTGTGAATTCAGTCAATGGTGTAAATTCATTTAGTTTCTCCTCTGTAGTCCACAGTCCTCTTACATAATCAATCCACACTTGGACTCAATGAAGGAGGATATACTCTACCATTTCAATCTCGGAACAGCTACTCACGACTTACCAGCAATGTTTGGCGATGTTAAAGTAAGTGTTCCCTGCTCTTATTACCCAGGAAGCCTCGGGATTCCAACATGATCACCCAAATTGTGGTGGTTTGCTCTGACCCGTTTACCATGTTTTGCATAAACACACAAACTGGACATTGTTGGAAGTTGTTTCTAGAGGCGGCATCACATTCCACACACCGACTTCCAAATTTAGCTCAGTGTCGGTACAGTACAGAGCATCGTATCCAAATTGGTGAAAAGGGGGTTGTATTGATCCATCAATTAAAATGAGCTCCACAGTATAGTATGAGTTAGAGCTGCTGCGCTTCACTCAAGACCGAGTACCACCTCCTGCTGTTGTACCCTTGAGGAATGTATTCACCCTAAAATGCGATGATAAAAATGAACCATCTCTGTATGTGTGTTAATCAGTGTAAGTAACTTAGCGTACAAACCTGAAGTTGTAAGTCACTTTAGAGAAAAGTACGAGCTAAAATGTTCGAATTTAAAGAAACTTCCTTTAACACTATAAATGCCTGGAGTTCTTAAAGGATTTTTGGGCTGTTTCTTAATATAGAATGGGAAATTATTTTTAAAGAGGCTTATGCAATAGTTCAAAACTTTTTAATATTTGCTGATGAGTAGAAAAATCTATGAAATAATTTATGGGAAATGGATGTAATGTGGAAGGACAATATGAAATAGTTTTACTGTAATTCAGTCTGCTTCATGAAAAATCATATTTTAAAAGATACTTATTTCCTTCCATTGGTATGTGCTGTTTTGCTTCCGGAATCTATTGCTAATTGTATATTTGTGTGTGTGTGGAAGAAGAGAGGCGTGCGATCAACAGTTAAGCGATCCCTTCTCGTTATTCTTCCATGTTCTCCATCCCAGTTTGTGTGCATTGGGGGCAGTCCGTGGAGAATGAGGTCTTTTATTCAGTACATAGCTGGCGAACTGAGGCTCTCAGACCCCAACGCCGATTTCCCTGACATCTGTGCTGGGACGGACCGCTACAGCATGTACAAAGCGGGGCCCGTGTTGTCTATCAGCGTAAGTGCTCATTTACACGACTGTCACGTGACATTTGTTGAAGGATTCAAACACTGCAATTTGAATTATACTCATATCGCAGCACTTTCATAATTTTGGTCATTTTGTAAATTTCCACCCGCTGCAGGTCGAACATGGATCTGTTCAGTCCAGTAAAATGCTGCACAGAGTGGCCAGTCCAATGCAAAGTCTCATGTCCCTCATAATATTCACATGAAACCTAAATTTAGTCAGGTGTGGTATTTCTTTGGCTCAGAGATTGTTCAAAATCGCTTTTCCTCATACCTGTAACTTGTTCCCCAAAATTGATGGCACAGCAAGTAGCGCTGCTGCCTTACAGCACCTGGGTGGTGTGTGAGAATGTGGGTTCAATCCCTGCTAAGTCTGTGTGGAGTTTGTATGTTCTCCCTGTGGGTTTCATCTGGGTGCTCTGGTTTCCTCCCACAGTCCAAAGGCATGCTGTTGAGGTTCACCCATAGTGTGTGAGTGACAGAGAGAGAGAGTGTGTTCCCCTGTTGTATGGATGAGTGACCCCTTGTAAGTAGTGTATCTAGCAGTGCAAGTCACCACAGTGAATAAGGTGTGTGGGCTGATAACGCTACATTGAGTTCGTTGGAAGTCATGATTTGGATAAAAGCGTCTGCTAAATAAATTTAGTGTTAGTCTGACTGTCTAACAGTTTGGTTCCACGTGTTCCAGCATGGCATGGGAATTCCCTCCATTGGAATAATGTTGCATGAGCTCATCAAACTGCTTCATCACGCCCGCTGCACTGATGTTACCATTATCCGCATTGGAACCTCAGGTGGAATCGGTACTCCATCACTCTTTTCTCCTTTGCCCACCTATGTATGAACCCAGCTGTTTGTGGGACAGAATATAAATGATATATTTTATTGGGTTAAAGGATCTTTTTGCTCAGTTTCTCCTAATATACCCCTTTTGTTAAAAATACTTCTTTTTAATATCCTTTATTTTCAGACAGGTGGTACTACCATTATGATATTTTCATTGCTAGTGATGGTAATGGAGTCCTTCCTTGTCGTAGGCCTCAATCCAGGCACTGTGGTGATCACCAAGCAGTCGGTGGATGCCACTTTTCTGCCCCAGTTTGAGCAGATCATTCTTGGAAAGAAAGTGTTGAGAAGTACTGACCTGGATGAGAAGTTATCTGAGGAGCTTCTCCAGTGCAGCAAAAAGTTAAATGAATTTGACACAGTCATTGGCAACACCATGTGTACCCTAGACTTCTATGAAGGTAAGAAGCTTGTAGACTTTTTAATTGACCCGTATCGGTATAACAATTTGTCACATATTGGTTGGGAACTGAAAAACCTTAGCAATATTACTCAACCCATCCTCCAACCATTGAGGTCACATGAGCGAGTCTCTTGAATATTTTATGATACAGAATTTTTTTTTTTTTTTTTTTTTTTTTTTACAAATGATCAAAAAATAAAAAAATACACTTGACCGTCCTTTTATTAAAACCTTTTTTTTTGTTTATGTATCAGTAGCAGGTTCAGGACTGATAATGACTGGGAAATTAGTTGTAGTGTTTTTGAAAGAAAAACTGACATGAAAACACTGCAGATGCAAAATTTTGTAGTAAGGTATTGCACCACCAAACGGTCGGTCAGTAAATGTGCTCAAACACTGTCAGGTCAAGCCCGCCTAGATGGTGCCTTCTGCTCATACACTGAGGAGGAGAAGCAGAACTACTTGGAAGAGGCCTACACAGCTGGAGTCAGGAATATTGAGATGGAGTCGTCAGTGTTTGCTGCCATGTGCAAACTCAGCGGTCTTCGAGGTATGTAACCTCATGTTCGAAAACCTTCAATGTGTAAAGGATTTTTTTATATGGAGCAGCTACTAATGCTTCATGCAGGTGAGATTGAAGAATTAACTATTTTTATAAAGCACTTTTTTTTAACAGGGTGACAGCGCTAAACAATTTACGTTTATTTATTTAGCAGACACTTTTCTCCAAGGTGACTTCCAATGAGCTCTCTGTTGTGTTATCAGCCCACACACCTTATTCACCAAGGTGACTTACACTGGGTCACTAATCCATACATCAGCAGAACACACACTCTCTCTCTGTCACTCACACACTATGGGGAACCTGAACAGCATGTCTTTGGACTGTGGGAGGAAACCAGAGCACCCAAAGACTTACACTGCTAGATACACTACTTACACTGGGTCACTCATTCATACATCAGTGGAACACACTCTCTCTCCCTGTCACTCACAAACTATGGGGGAACCTGAGCAGCATGTCTTTGGACTGTGGGAGGAAACCAGAGCACCAAGCGAAAACCCACGCAGACACAGGGAGAACATGCAAACTCCACACAGACTTGAGCAGGGATCAAACCCCACATTCTCACACACCACGCAGGCACTGTGAAACAGTATCGCTACTCACTGTGCTACTGGGTTGCATCAAGGTTTAACAATTAGATACATACAATGATGAGAGATGGAAGAAGACAGATAGATCAGTCACATCCAGGGCTTCCCAGATGACTGGTCTGGAAGGCTGCTGTAACAACCCAGGAAGATGTAGGTGGAGAAATCACACTTATTAGATGTGGGTAGCCAGTGTAGAGAATGAAAAATGGCAGTAGTTTTTTTTTTTTATCTGTGGTAATCCTGGCTGCAGAGGTTTGCACAGGTTGAGGGGAGATGATGCACGTTTTGGGCTGCTGGACAGAATACAGTTGCAATAGTCAAGCCTGCCACTGATTGTGGGTCTAATATTTGGGTATCACATCTGGAGAGGAAGCGCTTTAGAAATTTTTGTTGTGTGTTAAAAGCAAGTCCTTGTGACTGGAGTCTAAATGACGATTCTGATTCAAAAACGCCAAGATTACTCTAGTTTAGGCCCTCAATTTCCAGTGACAGTGAGTTACTAGGTATTTTGTGCTCCTAAAGGAAGTTTTCTGTTCTATCAGTATGGAGGGAGAGAACCTGTAACTGACAGCCATACAGTAATATAATATCCTATAATGGGAAGTATATACTGGGAATAGTAAAGATCCTGACACCAACTGGGCCTCTGAGGTGTTCTGTATTAAGTGATGTCGAAGGTGAGGTTGAGGTATCAGCATGTACGTGTGAAAATCTGTTTTTGACACAGGAACCAAACCAGTTGACTGACAGTAAGGCCAAATACATCTTAGTTACTGTAAACAAACATCTAGTTGCCATGACTCCCGGTTGCTTGCTTCAACATCTTGTTCACAATGTAAAAGGGGCAGAGAGAAAGCAACCAGGGACCATAGTTGGGAGTTCCAGGTTGTGTAGGTTTATCTCTGTTCTGTTTTTCCCCTAACAACATTCCAGTCCCGTGTTCTCAAACACAACAAGCCTGAGTCCAAGAGTCCAAGTGTTGTCCTGGGGGAAAAATCATGGAAGTGCCACCTCCAGTTTTTGCAGATATATGCTGTATGAAGGCAGCTTATAAAAGAGTGGCTTTTTAAAAGAGAATTTCAACATAGAATGAATGCTAATGCCATCAAACCTCTGCAGCTTCTACAAAATGCTGCTGCACGAGTTGTGTTTCATTTGCCAAAGCGTTCCCATGTATCTCCTCTACTCATTTCTCTGCACTGGCTTCCTATAGCTGCCCGAATCAAATTCAAAACCCTGGTTACTGTGTGCAAATGCATCAATAGAACTGCTCCCAGCTATTTACAAGACTTAGTCAACCGCTACACTGCAGCCAGACCCCTTCGCTTGTCTACTTCTGCCCGCTTGGTAGTCCCGCGCACGAAAGGTAAAGCTCGGAGGTTCTTGGTTCTGGCTCTGTTGTGGTGGAACGACCTTCCTCTGTCACTCAGAACTGTGGAAACTCTGTCTATATTCAAGAAGGGTCTGAAAACTCACCTTTTCCAGATCCACTTCGCCCAAGATCTCTCCAGCTCATTTACGGTGTAACTGTTCACGCATCGTAACTCCATAAGAATCCCCGGATACAACCTTCATTCAGCCACTACTCTGGCTTTGTGCATGCTTATTTGTGTATCTTACAATATTTAAAAAAAAAAAAAAAAAAAAATTGGTGGGAGGGTATTGTCTATCCTGTGTGTGGTAGGAAAGAACAACATTAACTTCTCTCTCAGGTTACAGAATTCTTTAATGCAATACATGCGCACGGGTGAGCCTCCTGGGAGAGTTACACCAAGGGCAGGCAGAATACAGGTACTTATACACCGCAGGGTAGGGTTAATAACAGCCATTAGTTCAGTCTTTATGACTTTAGTCTTTTATGACTTCTTTCTTTGTGTGTTCCTCCTGTGGGGGTTAGTTCTTTCTTTCCCATGGTGTTCTTATCTTATCTTTAAGCAGCAGCAGACCAGGTGTGGTTGTAATGTGTCCTTACAGACACAGCCTTACCACACACACACACACACACACACACACACACACACACACACACACACACTTTCTGAACCGCTTGTCCCATAAGGGGTTGCGGGGAACCGGAGCCTAACCCGGCAACTCAGACCGTAAGGCTGGAGGGGGAGGGGACACACTCAGGACGGGACACCAGTCCATCGCAAGGCACCCCAAGCCGGACTCGAACCCCAGACCCACCGGAGAGCAGGACCCAGCCCAACCCACTGCACCAATGCACCACCGCACCCCCGCTCTGCAGCATGCACAAACCCTAATTCATAGTTCAAAAGTGAACAAAGGTCCTTACAAAAAGTAAAGGAACAATAAACACAATTTTCTCTCACGTGTCTTATGCACCTACTCGAACGATGAACCTCGGTGCAGCAAGGGGTAGGTAACGAACTAGGTTTGCTTGAGTCTTTCATGTCTGCAGCTATGTCTCCTTCTCTCGATGTAACGCATAAATTCTACTTTTCCTGAGATGTACGTCGCTTTGGACAAAAGCGTCTGCTAAATGAATAAATATAAATGTAATGCTAGAGAAAAGTGTATTTTCAAATGATCTGAAAATTTAAACATGTACTACAATGCCTTAAAGTGTAGAGATGCTGTATGTACCTGGTCCTGATGACAGTAATGTGCAGCTGTGAGAGGGTGGAGGGGGAATGAAAAGGCACAAGGCGCTTGCCTTGACGGGCAAGCAAACTTCCATCAAATGCTTTGAAATCTTTATACTTACATTTAATGGCTTTACTGGTGTTTCGAATTTGCCGACCCTTTGTTCCTTTGCATTCTGGTTTTTCTGTTTGTCTTGCTGAATTTTGTTTTGACATCTCGCTAAACACAAGATAAAGGGACTTTGTGGGACAGGTGTTTTCCGTGTTTATGTGACATCCCAAGGCCCTTTGTTGCCTTCAGGGGCTGTGGTGTGCGTGACCCTGCTGGACCGCCGGAAGGGGGATCAGATGACGAGTTCCCATGACACCCTCAACGACTACCAGATGCGGCCGCAGAAACTGGTGCGCCACTACATTAAGAAGCAGCTGAACGTCGTGTAAAAGGGCTGTCAGAACACAGACACCTGCACATTGTGTTCCTACAAAATGAGCCATATGGAGAATTTCAAATTAATTTAATTTTTTCCCACTTTTCATAAATCACTTTGGTTAGTAAAGTCAGCCTGTGTTTAGTAATTTGACTAATATGAATTTATTAGACTTGATGTACTGTGAACTTATGATTGTGTGAAACCAAGACCAAACAATAATTTGTCTGTAGTCTTAGTATTCTTAAATCATATTGAAATAATTGAAAATAACTGACTCATTTGCAAGAAAATGTATACAGTTTTACTTCAGATGTTTCAAATGGCAGTCTCTAATAATCCTAATCCTCCAAAACAAGGGTCTACAAATGTGTTTTTGCTAGAGAATCAAACTGCTTTAAGGACACAAATTTCAAATTTTATCCTACAGATCTACTTTTGTAGCTATGCAAGCATATGGATACATACTGTATTTGTGTAATATACTTTCCTTGGTGAAACATGGATATTTGGAGGTTTAAATTAAGATGTTAGAAGCTATTGCTACTTCATAGGCTTTAATTTATGTGTAAACATTCTCAAAATTAGTTTCCCATCTATTTTCATATGAAGTTTAACTATTTATTAGCATGCTCAGTTGTGTACTGTAATTCAGACAGCAGTTGAATAGTTTTCTTGCAAGACAACTCACTTTTCTTCATGAAGCAACAACTTTATATAAACATATTACCCTAATGAGGCATTCATCCAACCAGTTTACCACCTCTCAGTATTCGGTGGTGCTGAATTGTTGGTATTGTGACTGAAAAAAATAGTGCGTATCTTAATCGTATGATTTTTTTAAAATCTTCATTTACATTTTTAAGTACTATTTTTTAGAAAAAAGTGTCACTAGTGTTAACTGTCTTCACAGTATTATTGTGACAGTTTGAACAAAACAGTGCCCATAGTGTTGTAGCTAATGCTACTGCCTATAGATCCAAAGATTGCAGGTTCAAATTCCACCTCCAGTTGTAGTACCCTTACTTCCCTTAAATTGCTCCAGGAAAATGACCCAGCTGTATAAGTCAATGATAAGTTGCTTTAGAGAAACACTTCAGTCAAATGAATAAATGAAAATGTATTACAAAAAAAGTGTGAAATAAAAGAGATTTCAACTGTGCTAATGGACCTTTGAGCGCTAGATTATTCTTCAAAGATTTTAAGAGCCTCTGCTAATCTAACAGAAAACTCAATGGGACTGGCTATATCTTTATAGAATGTAGATCTTGCCAAAGCTTTCAGAAAAACTTTAAATGTTAATTTTGTGTTCTGTTAACAGGACCATGAAACATTTTCAAGTTCTGAGCATTTAATCTGTCACCCATAAACCCATGTCATTTCACCCTTTATGTTCCCCAAAAAATCCAGTCTCAATACTGTAAGAGTGGCTGTTGTCAGTGACTACAAACTTGAGTGCCTTCAGTTCAACTAACATTCTCAGGTTAAGTCTGATGCTTAATCCGATTACATGCTTTTTTGGCAAAGTGAACTCGAATGGCAACGTCACGACAATGTATTATTTATGTATACATTTCTCCAACCTTTTTACGTCATGGTAACGTGTATTAACTTTTAATCACATTTAAAAGAATGGTTAGTGGATGTTTTCAAATGTGACAAAAAAATGCAGACATTTACCAAAATGTTTCCCCCTTTTTTATTTTCAGTGTATTGATTGACAAACTGAATGTGCTGATCTGTGCCCTTTCCCACCAAAACAAGCTTACAAACACCAACCCTCAAAAAGCAATTAAGCAATTAGTGCAAAGTTTTGCCTATCAAAACAAGTTCAAATCTAATGGTTGTAATTAATGTATCTTTTTTCTAGGCAGTTTCTCATTTACAGAAAACCCCATCAATATTCCCAGATTTAGTTTTTGGTAGCCAGACAACAGCCTATTTGTCTGCATGGCAAAAATGTATTTCTTTATGCATAAAGGGAAAGAGAGAGAAAAAAAAAAAAAAAACATTTCTAGCCTTTTTTAAAAAATTTTATTTTCTGCAGTTTCACATAACCAGGCTAAATATGCCTCTGAGCTTTCTATTGGCCTGGCAAAAGTATGACAAAAAGGCTACCAAAATTCCAGGAAGTTGCCAAAAGACCAAGCAAAACCCACTGGCAGGGAAAAAGAAAACTACAGTAAAGCCATTTCAGGATTGTTAAAATTGCATTTTAAAGCCAATCCTTCTCAGCTCACCTGCCCTCCTTCAACACAGACTTCAGAAATAATCCTAAAATGCTAGGAGCATTATACCTGTGAAATAAAATTTACAATCATTCATGATATGGTAATAAATCAGTGCAAAATTAAATGACACACAGGAAATTGGAGGAAAATAATGAATCAAGCTCCTGGATGAAAATGAGTTAACATAAGGTGTGTTCCAAGCACAAGTTCACTTGTATTGAGTAAAGGAAACGAGGTGTGCTGGAAAGGAGGTGAGCTTGCTGTAGTGGTCTCTGGTTGTCCTCCCTTGGGAGCCACAGCGACACTCTAGTCAGGCATGTACGGACGGAGGTGGTCCTCTATCCCGCCCATGCCCCAGCAGGTCAGCTGGTCCTGCGGCAGGTAAAGGCAGATGCTGCACAACTTGAAGACTGTAGCCTTGGCCTTTGGAGTCTGCTGGAGAGTGGAACACCATAAACATATCTTCATAATATACCAGATGTTCAAATAATGGATAATTCAAGGGAAACGAGACTAGTTGTGTGTGTGCGGCACACTTGGAATACTTTCTCTAAGGGCTCAAGAGTCCACTGGGAAGGCTTGCACCTGCCATCATGCAAGGTGAAGCCCCCCGGATACACAGTACAAGAAAGAGGTCGACGTGGGTTTGTGGAAAAACTAACAGCATGGATGTTTGTAGGTATTTATATGCATTATACACAAATGGCGTGTGGGCATGGCCACAGATTTGGTCTATTTGCTCCTGAAATTTCATTTTTACAAACCAATTTGCTTCCATTTCTACAATCTTGCACAATACTCTGCTTTTGCGCTACAATCTGAGAAATCAAGAAATCATAAGTTAATGTAAAACGACATGCTTCACGCTACTTGCCTGTAAGTGCTGTCTGTCCGTGAAGAGGAACATGGACTGACTTGGGTTGTTCATCACCATTCCAGCCTTGTCCTTTCGACTCATGGCATGCAAGAATTGCTTTTCGTAGTCTCCATGATGAAATTCAAACTTGACCTGTATATCAGGAAACAAATTTTAAGATTTCCTTACTTTGCACGCATCTTGAAAATGCCCAATGTATTATTTGCTTGAACTGAAAGGGTACTTTACATAAGGATACCTATGCAACCCACAACACAATATTTCAGTGTTGTTTGGAGGTTATACTATTGACAATCTGTCACCTGAACAGGCCTATAGGGCTCATCATTAGATCCCTTCCATCTGGAGAAAAGAAGACAGACTATCTTCTCTATGTCATTGCGAGGCCAAAGGATGAAGTCCATCTCCTGGGTGCATCCTATGACATCCTAAGGTAAACAGAAGAGCAGATGACATTTTTACAATTTCAATGAATCACTGTAAGCTCTGAACTGATTAAACATCAGCATCCTGCTAAACCTGCTCATTTAAGCAACCGAATTCACAATTTTTAAAAAAAAAAAAAAAAGTTTCTTTATGATCATATAAAGAAACTGAGCATTTCAGAGAATATCAGCAGGAATACTTGAACTGTAAATATCACAAAAATAACAGATTTACAAATTAGATTACAAATATTCAAAGACTCAGTACTTACCCTACGCATGGACTGGTAGCGAGGGGCGTGCAGCTGTACCACATCCTTCTGCAGTAGTTCTAATGAACTTTCTAATGTGTAGCTGGAATCCCGCACACCCTTAATAATGTGCTCTTCATAGTTATTGGTCATAACTGGTACCACTTCAGCTACTTCAAAAAGTGCAGACTTTTTCTTCTATTACAAAAAAGAAAAGTAATCTTGTAACAAATGAGAAAACTAGCACTGAAATGTCATCACAAATCATTGTTGGGTTTCACAGCTGTGTGGTAATATGAACTTTACTGCTTTTAAATACATGGTGAACTTTCTAACCCTCCCAAAAACAAGCAACCAGCATGTCTATAAAACTGTTCTCTGAAGGATATAACCTACCAACAAACATTCATTCAACACCTTGACTAGATGAAGCTGTCAGTATCAGCAAATCATAACCTGAAATACTAATCCTTCACATACTTATAAAGCCTGAAGGCTGGAATAAAGTCATCTGACTATACTTACCTTATCTTTGAATACGAAAGCAATGTACATCTTGAAATCAAACTGGTCAGCCAGGGACTCCTTTTTCTTGCGAAGCTGAGCACGTAGTCGGTTCATAGTTTGTTTTCTTCGGGAGTTAGGGTCCCCCATTGTGGAGTAATGATTGCAGCCCCTTTATCCCACACACTATTTGCTCAATCTAATGTTTTGTATCAGTAGCCCTAACAGTAAACTGGGTGAAACAACTTTCCCTCTAGGAGACTGCATAAAACAAAGAATCCTAGAATGCCTAAGTGAAACAACTACTCTAATTCTAAATGAAGTGCCAAATATAAACTTCGCTAAGCCATTTTCTGTTGTTGCATAGAAGGTCCATAGGGGAATGGGGCATACTAGCTAGCACAAAATAGCTAGCTAATTACGATCCCAATTAGTTAAATCATTTTGAGAATCAACATATTTAGATTAAGTTGGCATTACAATCCAAATAATGCAGTTGAATTCACCAAGTCAGTCTCCCAAACGCTTGACTTTAGGTATACAGCAAAATAACATGAAAGCAGACAAAATTTAGACTATCCCTAACTTTGAAGCATGCAAAATGCAACTGAGAATCTAAAGGATGTCCCTGAACTCATGCTGACCATCTAAAACAAGCCATCTTAGGTTCCAAAAGAAAAAGAGTTAAGTTTTATCTGCTTGAACAGAAGCAGACAAACAGATGCTGTCTAAGTTTGTTTCCAATCACCTTCATCCATGGCTGGAGCTGAGGGCACTGCTGCAACGTTACGTTCACGTGTTTCTGCGCGGCTTGAGAACTCAACCACCTAGGTCTAGGACTACGGAGGACTGCGACGAACTCAAGAGGTCGGGAAAGCATGATCCCGAAATAAAACGACACAAACGGGAGTCATTCTGCCTTCTTCGTGTTTCATACGGGCCCGGTAGGTGCACTCATGGTGATGGAGAAGCTGAAGTGGTCAGGCCAGGGATGCTCCGCAGCTCGTTAGCCAGCAAGCTACATATTCCGGCGGGAGTGCTCAGCGTAATCGTGGCCTAGGAAGCTAGCCTGTGATAAACAACTGCTTTTTTCCTAAAATTATTTTTACATTGTCTTTTTTTTTTCCTCCGGCTCGGCTCTCTAGTCTAGCGACTCGCTTGCCAGCTATCCTCGCTATGACGTGTGACTAGCTACTAGCGACGTTTCAAAACGGTTTTCACTAGAGACATATTTACAGCCATAGCTCCCGCGGTATGGTCAACGCCAGCTAGTCGGCTAGATGTGCGCACTTGATTTACCGCTGGCCAAACACGGAAAGGTAGTTAGCAAGTCTAGTCTTTAGCCAACGTACACTTCCATCCTCTCGAGTTACTATGTACTTCGCTTGCGCTTATTTTATGCTAACTATCAGTTTTTTTTTTCCTTTTGTGCAGCTAACGTAAGTTAGCTAGCTAGCTAACTAGCTAGCTCCCACACCTAGTACAAGCCATGTCAAGATAAATTAACAAACCAACTGAAACCCCCCGTTCTTTCAAACGATACGCATCCAATACTAGTCCCCGGCGGTTCCATATTACTAAAACAATGTAGCTAGCGATAAAATGAGGTTTCAGTCGTGGTTCTTGGGCTCGTCAGCTACCCGTGTTCTCCTAGGAAGGTCCCAGGGCTGCTGAAGAAACGCAACGGCAGCTCAAAATGGCTGCAGAAAGCCATGAAAATTAACCGGAAGAGCTGTCGAAAATCGGAAGTGTATCCTCGATTTCAATTGGTCCTTGGTAATTACATCATGCAGAGGTGGGATTTCACAACAAACGGGGAGTAATTCAGGCTAAGTGCTCTGTTTTGCTCAAGGTTACTAAAGAAGTAGCAGGGGAGGGACTTCATCCAGCAACTTTAACGTTATTGCTCCATATGATTAATCATTACACTATGTCAGATTTCATTTTGTCTCCTTGTCTCCTTGTCCAAGGTGACTTGCAGGGTAAAATTGGTAACTTGAAATGATGGTGGTATTCTTCCTGGAACAATTGAATGCTAGCACTTTTTACAAGGCTGCTAGAAAGGAGTGGCATTCAAATCAGGCGCTTTCACACTGCAAAGTGGCAAGTCTAATCACTGTTTTACTTGTTGTCCTTTAATAATGCTAGGAAGAAGTCAAGTCAAGGAAGAGTCTCTCCTTTGACAAGTGACTGTGACTAAAGTTCGTGTTGCTGCCCAGCCAAAAATACCAGTCATTTGAATATCAGTCACATCATGTCATTTTTGACAACATCATGGATGAATTGTCCACTTAATGGTTTAACTGAACCAAGCACACAATTCATGTTTCCCCTTTCCTCATGAAAGAATCCTGCACTCCCACTGTTTTTGCTGGATCATCATGGTAACCCATTATACTCCATCCTAGATTCATCTGAAATTGAGTGACGTTCCCCATAAAGGCAAAGTCAGTCTGAAGAACAAACTTAAACTTTATCATAAACAGCATTACAGGTGCTGCAGACATCACAGTGGTTAGAGATGCTGGCTCTGGTCTGAACCCCAGTCTTGCTGTAAAACCCTTGATGACTATACCCTGCATTGCTGTAGCAAAAATGATCCAACTGCATAAATTGGCGAATAAAGGTAAGTAATATTAAAGTTTTGTAAAATAAAACATCTGAACGAATCAATAAACAAATCAAATCACTTGCCTACTGTTTTATGTAAACGTCTTCTGTATAAACAGTAGTTTGTCAATAACTCGGATGCTATTTTGCACAATTTCACAGAAATATATTTCTCACCAGCAAAAGCTGTAGAAACCATTGCACAATGTAAGAGACAGGGGCGTGCCCTCAGTGTCAATAAAGCTCCATGTGTCTCAGTTTTATGTATAACTCTCATAAGTACTGCTGGTGTTTTGCCTTAAGTACCTGAAAAGTTGTTCATGGTGGGCCCTGCATCGTTATAGAGTAACACCTGAACAAACAATAGATTTTTAAGGGGTGTGCAAATATGTAGAAATGATACACAAAAGGTGTTATGAAGTTAGTAATCAGAACCCTTATCTGAAATGGCAAATAAATAACCAAAGTAACACTTTACATTTGCTTTATTTCCCCAAAATTTGACGCATCACACAGTTATCTACGGGAAAGCTTTTGTACGTGTTCTGCTCCTCAGATATGGACAGTATCCCCAATGAAATTATGATATATTTCATATATATAGTACAGTATACTGTACATGTATGAAATATATCAAATATATATTACATATATTCATCGTACAAGTGGGCCGCACGGGGTAAAATGAGGATAACTGGCGAGCGTTTGCAAACCTCTCCGCATTATGTTATACAGACGTTTCGCTGAGGTTCCGCAGACGATGTGGGCGGAAACTCTTTCGCGCGGCGGCGCTCGGGCCAGAGTACGGCGACGGTCAACGTGCGCGCTCCCGAGGAGGACTGTGTCTGAGCAGAACGCGCCTGGCTCGCGATCGTCCCCGCGGACTCGATCTGCTGAGTAAGTGCCTTATCGAGTCAGCCTCTCCCCCCGCCAGCATCCGCAACGGCATCGCTCGCGTCTCCTCATCCCGGAGAGTACCACGGTAAACGGCGTCAGCGGCAACCATGGCTAAAACTGCGATCGGTAAGAGGATTGCTGGCTGTTACAATTTAATTTTATTTCAGTTAAATGTATTTATTTTCGTGCCGAGGGAGGATGGTGTAGTTCTTTTGGGTTGCCTATGCTGAAGTCAAAGGATGCTCTGCAATCTGGGTAGAGAAGACACGAGAAACCCTGAACATGTTCGATTCATAACTATGTATCGCGTCAAAAATTAACAGTTGGAATGAATAGTAATCAAACATTTCATATACCGCGCCGCGCGGCTGTGCAACTAACCTATATTTTCATCTGTTTCGACAGACAGAGTTCACCCTTTAAAAATAGCACACGAATTTATACTTTTAAAATCCATTTCTTTCCGTCTTTTGCATTGATTGGAGGTCGGAGGTGCACTGTTACCGAATGGCTTAAATATATATTAAATTGACTAGGATGCCGATGTGGTCATAGATGTAGTAAAATGGTGGTATACGGCTGTTATTTACAATAGCGCACCTGCAGCCCCTGTTTCCTCAGCATAATGCAGAGAGACCCCACCCAGATCTCCTCACTCAGGGTTACAAAGCGGCTTCTCCGAAACGAAGCCTCCAAGAATCTGTCGCGAGAAGTGCAATAAAAGGCGCACATCTTCGTGCGGCGCAACAGAATAAAGATCGATTTTGGGGAACGAGCGTGGGCACGGCGAAGAAAATGCGTTTAAATGTCAGTTTTTTGTTTTCCCCTGTCACATGTACGCGGTGAGGCGAACGAGGTGCGGAGATGATGGAGACGCGCAAATGGAGGCTCGTGTCGGAGCGGAGCGGTCGGACGGGTCACGCGCGAGCGTTTTGTCTGACTGAACCGTTATCCTCTTTATGATTATGGCTGCTTTTTTTATGTCTTTTTTTTTCCATTCACGTCTTTGTCTTCTAATATCCCAGGTTTCTGCTGTGATGAACAGCATTAAACTGTATAAGTCAACCAAATAAAATAACAGTTTACCCACACCCTTCTAAAAAAAATGAATGTCCCAATGAATGGAGAAGAATAAAACGTACTAGAATACAAAATTTGCCCTGTGTACTCTATTTTACATCACATTTATCACAAATACCTACCAACCCCAGTGTCTTTTTTGCTGTAACTATGTAAAAGCTCATGCTGGAATTATAGGCCATGAAATTAATGGATGGATGGATAGAAATACTGCGCTGAATTTGACAAGGGACATTAAAAATCTGAACATATTTTTAACTTTTTTTTTGTGTCAGGAAATCACTGACCGTTAAATACGCCTGGTCTCTAGTGTGGATATATGATCAGACTGCAGACAGACGCACAGCCGTACAGGGAGACTGAGGAAGACGATGGAAGTCACGTATTGATTGTCTCAGTGGGTGGAAGCGGCCACTCTGCAGATGGAACAAACTGACTGAACACCTACATTTTCTACCTAATTTCATAACTGAGCACCGCTGCAGATTCCTAGAAAAGTCATTTAAGGTTATGACTCAGTGCATCTCCCAGTTTTACGATTCATTGTTTTTGCGTCATAAAAAAATCACAGATCACATGTCTGCATACTGTAGATGGGTGCTGTATAGATTGATTACTTTTATTGTACTGATTAACAATAACTCTTTTTTTGCTAGACTTTATTTCAATGCTTTCTTTCTCAGTGATGGGCTGCATGGCACTGGATTTATACCAGATATGACTGTGCTAAACTGTGCTAAGCTGTGCTGAGCAGTGCTGTGCAAATACAGAGTGCTGGCGCACGGCCTCGTGGGAGATGGGCCAGCCCTGCAGCTAGGATGCTGTCCACATGCTGGTCCTTGCAGAGGACAGTTGATCACTATTGACAATTGTAGTCCCTGGCTGATCGTTGCAGGGGGTCTGGAGATGGGGGGGTACTCCTGTTACTTCACGAACAGAAGACTTCCCGTCATCTTGCTGATAAGGAGCGAGGCTTTGCTTCAAAGTGGCTTTCTCCCTATCTTACAATAAAGGCCAGGAAACTGTCTCCTTATGACACATTGTGCTCAGCTTCCATGGCGAGCACGAGAACATCTGCTCAGCCTGAGAGGAGAAAATGTGTTGTGAAAGAGATAGCCACGTCCTCTTAAACCCTAGTGAGAATGTTTTTGGATCAGAAACATCAGGTGTTTCAATAACATAAAAGTGAGCATCTGACTGACTTCAGTGAAGAAGTCAGTTCCAAATCTCAGCTTTTCTCTAGACTTGGTATGAGCTGGTAAACACTGGAATAACCATGATACCAGTGTTATACTGGCAAAAGGGTAGAACAGTAGTTAAGGAACAAGATGATTATGAGTCACGGGTCTTAAAGACATTTTATAGATCTTAACTGTTGTATCTGTGTAAACTCATTGTATCAGTAAAAATATAATACAGTATAATATTATAACAAGTGTTGCACTCAGCACTTGCTAGTCAGGTAGAAACCTGAAGAGCACTTTTACATGTCACAAACATCATTAATTATTCAGAAAGATCTATTGAAAATGTCAGTAAATATATATAAACCCTCCTTAGACAAATAGACCTCTTGTCCAAGAATGTCTTTTTTGCTCCAGAGGAAACTCATGCTCAATATTGCTATTTGTTTACCATGTATCTATGAAATATCAAAGCAGTGGAATAGCTAAAAATATACCAAACGATTATCTTTTGTATAGCTGTAAATAAAATATAATACCAGAATCTGCTCTGAGAGTGCTAAGTATTAATCATTGTCTATTAATCATTCACATACCCTCTAAACATTAATTATCAGTCGTAATATTTAGCAAGGAATACCTTTTTTACTAATAGAACTTTCACAGAAGTGAAACAGAAGAACTTTGAATTACTCAATCACGTGTAACTGAATTTCCCTCATTTCTCATGTTTAGTACAAAAATATAAGGGGAGTGTGGTGGCGCGGTGGGTTGGACCACAGTCCCTACTCTCCGGTGGGTCTGGGGTTCGAGTCCCGCTGGGGGTGCCTTGCGATGGACTGGCGTCCCGTCCTGGGTGTGTCCCCTCCCCCTACGCCCTGTGTTACCGGGTAGGCTCCGGTTCCCCGCGACCCTGTATGGGACAAGCGGTTCTGAAAATGTGTGTGTGTACAAAAATATTTGGGATAGAAGACTAATTAATGAAATTGGAATGTGCAAAAGTCAAAATTACTATAAATTCAGATTATTTTTTTGCAGAATATGGAGATGCCAGATAAAGGGAAAAAAAAAACAGCAGTGTATTAAGGATGGGATGTCATTGCTTACTTTCCTAGCATACAAAGAGAAGATGAAGGAGCTGTCTGTACTCTCCCTCATCTGCTCTTGCTTCTATCCCGAGTCCCGCAGCAACCTAGTGTGCGAATTTGAAGGTAAGTTTCAGCTCACCGTGTTACAGAATGTCTTGGTGTGAGTCCAAATCTCAAGGTTGACTTTTGAAAGCGGTAGGATTTCAGCGCTAAACCCTCGCCTGTTTGTGATGCAGACATGGAAGTGAAGCCCATTAACAAACGGACCTCTGGCCAGGCGTTTGAGGTCATCCTGAAACCTCCGTCGCCCGTGTCTGATGCATCCTATAGCATTCCCTACCCACCCAAGAAAAGGGACATGTCACTGGAGGACATCCAGAAGAAGCTGGAGGCTGCTGAGGACAGGAGGAGAGTGAGTCCTAACTCTTGTGCTCACTGCCTGATGTAAATGACTTGTTCCGCTTATTGATTTATTAATTGTTCAGGAAGAGTTCATTATTGATCACTGGCAAATATAAATAAGCCTCCTGCTATCTGATTATCATTTGCTTCAGTATTCCATAATATTGTGGGAGCACTTGCATGAAAAAATATGTGTGATATGACACCGCTCTCATATTTTGGAATAATGATCATGTGCTTTGGTCAACAGCGTGGAGTTTTAACAGCTGGGTCCGCAGACTCAGCAGAAAGCCATATGCTGGCACTCCAGGGAGGACATGGAGGGAGGACTGCAGGCCTTATGCACTGCATACGTGTACTGACATTGAGAAATGCGGATTTACTGTAAATACACAATGACAGAGGTGTTCCCCACCCTGCCCCACCATGTTCTGCCCTTGTCCTCCTCTTCAACCACCTCTTGACCCCCCCTTCCCCACTTCCAGTCCCAGGAGGCCCAGGTGCTTAAGGCGCTGGCAGAAAAGCGCGAACACGAGCGTGACGTCCTGCTCAAAGCTATTGAGGAGAACAGCAACTTCAGCAAGATAGCTGAAGAGAAGCTGAACCTCAAGATGGAGCAGATCAAGGAGAACCGCGAGGCCTACCTGGCAGCGATCATGGAACGTCTACAAGAGAAGGTGAGTTTCTGGGTCTGAGGAGCAGCGGGCACGGACCTGTCCTGAGTCCTGGAGCCTGTAGTGACGTATGCCTACTACCAGGCAACATTCTGTATTCAGTCATTTTTTCCTTTTATTACAGGGATTATGATTAGTGAAACCCAACAATACCAACATAAAGAACATTTCCTTCATAGAGAGAATTTAGATTATAGCCAGTATTGCCTAGTCTGTATATAAGAATGCAATATTGTCAGATTTGTTTAGCAGTTTTTTTCCGGCTTTGTCCGAGAGCTTAACCGAAGCGCTGCTCCGTACAGCATCGGTGGCATCAGGGCTTAGCGAGTAATTCCTTCCTCCTGCTGCAGGAGAGGCATGCCGTGGTGGTGCGCAGGAACAAGGAGCTGAGGGAAGAGCTGTTGGCGTGAGCCTGGCCGCCACCACGACCACCACCACCACCACCACCACCCCCATTCTCCCCCAGCGCCTCGCTACTCCACTCCAGTGCACAAGCCCTGGCTATCTGGAGGGAGCGGAGGACCAAGGTGCCCCCACGATATCAACATCATCGACCGAAACAAACGAAACGAAACAAAAAAGTGTTGCACTCCTTTCAGAAGAATGAGTTGCTTGTTTTCTGACAAAAGTGAACATGGGTATCGTTTTGTAAATATTTCCTATTGTGTTATTTATATATATAAATATAGACAAATGTATTGAGCTGTGCAATTATGAATTTTGTTTACATATTTATTTCCAGTTCTCAGAATCTGCAGCGATTTGTCTTGTAATATGCTTTGGTGTTGTGAGCTGGCAGCTGGCTGATGTTCCCAGTGTTTTTTGACGATGATTAACTGTCTATGTGTCACTGTTATGAATGCAAGAGGATTAGCGCACCCAGGCTCCAGGTAGATACAAGCCTTTGGGGGCTGATATAGCATTAAAACACGTAACACGTAACCCTCATCCCTCCCCGTGTTCTTTCTCTTTCCCTCAAACACACACATACACACACACACATCCGTCGCTTCTCACGCCTCCTCCACCACCCTACCCCACCAATCCTGCGGCTGTTACGCTCTCCTGGGAGGAACTTGGCAAGCCTTGTCCCCAGCCAGAGATATTGCACTGAATGGCTTCCATCAGTCCTAGATCTGGGTGTTGTCTTTTCGGAGGGATGGTTTCTCCAGTCACCTTCAGTCTTCAGACACTACTGCCACCTACTGATTGAATGGCACTCAGCGGTCAGTCCCTAGATCTGTTGAGGAAAACAGGACAAACAACTTAATTTGCTGTTTTTAATATGTACGTCCTCATTTCGATCTTTATCGGCCTGGGGCTTCGGTGTCTGAACCACTTTAATACGGCAGCTTACAGCTGAGTGGTCCTCCGTTAGTTCAAAGTGGAATTTTGTGACGATACGATTGTGGGAGAATAAACGGCGTCCAGAGAGCCTTTTTACAACTCACTGATGCTGGCTGTGTCACAGCCGGTATTTAATTAAAGCGGTATATAGTCTAGCTGCACATGTACACATTTTTAAGAGATCCAACTACTGAATGTTATACTGTATAATAAAGTCAAGGTCATTGCAAGGTTGTGTTGGCAGAGAAGTGGCAAAAACAAAATAAAGCAAAAAAAAAAAAAAAACAGCACGGTGCTTTATGTAGTTGGTTAGGAGTAGTGATCATAGTGTTGCATCTTCTGCAGTCTTTTAACTTTCTCTTGGATTTGTAATGATCTCTTAAAAGAATGTGTCTGCCTGCATCTTCTGCTTCTCTTTGTGTTTTTCCCCCCATATATCTTTGTGAGCAAGCTGTGGTGAATAAAGGTTTGGGGTCCTGTGAATGAGGAGGGTCTCCTTGCTCTTCTTCTTGTCTACCTTGGTTCCTGCAAGAGGAGTGGAAACTTGATGAAGAGCGGTGTGGATATGAAAGATACCTGCAGTCTCTCTGTCCCCTTGAGAGGCACGTGACCCCTCCTCCCTTCTAGATGCTCTTGACCCCTTACGCCACCAGCAGTTCCCACACACAGTGAGCCTCAGAGGTCCTCGTCCAGGATTTCCTCTTGTTTTTAATCATTTCCTGGACACAGAAGCCACCCAGGCTGCTGCTTATAATTAAACTGTGCTGTTCTCCCAGCTCAGCTCCGTTTAAGATATTCACAGTATTCACATGCTAGTAAAATTATGTTTATTCAGTACTATATAACCTACGATTGTCACTTATCACATTGTAAATGTCAATACAAACCATTTTGCTAAATGCCGTTTTTTTAAACTACGTTCACTTTACTCCACTTCGGTCTAATCTCATTCTCATTATGTTCTTATACTTCATCGGGATCTTATTTAGGTTCTTCCGTGGTTGCCTGACATTTTTACTTTGGCCTTACCCTATTCAGTACTGAGTGTTATTCAGTCTTTAGCAACTTCAGACCTTTTTTATCCTTAGGATCCAGTTTTGTAGTAGCTTAGAAATGCTACTTTTTTCTATTAACCATTTAGCCATCTTGTCAGTTGTCTTTAGAGTATTATTTTCATGGCATTTTGTTAGTCTTTGATTAATAGTATTTTGCTTTTTTCCCCTTTTCCATTTTTTGCCCTTGCTATAACCCCCTAATGAATGAATAGAATTTTAAACAAAATGATGCCACATGAAGACTACATTTATTTGGTAATTTCACAAGAGCTCATGGATGGGAGGAGTGTACAGTATCACACAATCTCCATGAATAAACCCTTTTCCTTTGTTTTAAACCCATTTTTTAAGTCATAGTGAGGAATATGATTCACCAGTACTCTCAAAAAAAAAAAAAAAAAAAAATTTTTTACAAACTCATTTCATTCCAAAAAAAAAAAAAAAAATAATTCAAAATAAAATGTGATACAAACCTGTTGCTTATGCAGAGATGCTGCTGTAACTTGCAGGTTAAAATACAAGGGATGAAGGTCAGAAATTCAGCTTTGTTCTTTTACTTAGGAAATGGTATAAAACTATTTGCTTGCTAACAAATATACCAGACTATTTCTGTTATGATCGCACAGCAATGCAGGTCAATTTTTTTAAATGCATGACACATAATGGTGCAGGAAACTAAGGACCTAAAACAGATAGCTAAATGGAGCAAATTCCAAGAATAATAATATTTTCTTATAAAACTATCAGACAATTAAATATTCACCTTCAGAATCTTTCATAGTATATCAGTGTATAATTATGAATGAGTACATCAGACAGTTGGCTCAACATATATCTGCACTACTCACAGTTATGCAGATCAATGGAATGTATTTTTTTTTTTTTTTTTTTAATTCTGGTAAACTGTGGCAAGCAACCCTAACACATTCTTCACCTATACACATGCAATGCAAGAAGGAAAAATTTTTCTACTGCGTTTTGGTGGAGAGGGGGTGCAGCGGCGCAGTGGGTTTGGCCGGGTCCTGCCGTGTGGCAGGACTGGGGTTGGAGGCCTGTTTGGGGTGTCTTAGGGCAGACTGGCTTCCCATCCCGGGTGTGTCTCCTCCCCCTCCAGCCACATTGCTGGGTTAGGCTCTAATTTGCCACGAGCCTGCTTGGGATGCACGGTTTCAGACAGTGTGTGAGTGTGTGTGTGTGTTTGTTTTGGGGGGGCTCAGTATGCTGATGCTTTTGTGCCTCCTTGTTAGTGTTCAAAAGGCCCCTATTTCTGCAGCCCAGGGTTTGCAGACTTTCCCCAGATTGGCTGAAGGGGCCCCTGGGCTGTGGGTGCTGGATGAGAACAAGGGGAATGCACTGAAAGGGAAGGGGAATGTTGCTATAGAGGAGAGGGAGGAAAGGAGAGGCAGGGGAAGCTTAGAGGTAGCAAGGGGCCTGGCTGAGGATGAAGCAGTGTTTGGGGGCAGCCTCACGGGTCTGTACTCAGTGTGTGTGGTGCCGTTGAGCTTGTCAGGTGCGTGTGAATCCGGGGAGGAGGATGAAGAGGGAGAGGAAGATGGGGGGCTGTGGGTCCTGCGTGGAGCAACGTGGCCCTGCTGCTGCATGATAGAGGGATGTGTGAGGTGCGCTAGGTGTGAGGAAGGCGCAACAAATGCAGAGCCCCAGGCCAGGCGCCTGAACCCTGACTGAGCTTCTCTCTGGGAGGCACAACCGCTCAGGTGGGAAACCAGGCGTGTCCGCAGCGGGTCGGTGCTGCTCAGTCCTTCAACCACGCTCAGGTAGCGGGCTGTCTCCGCCAGGCACTCCCTGAAGCCCAGGCTGCGGTAATCCATGGCCAAGGCGTGAGCATCAAAATAACCTGCAGGAGATGCTCACAGAGTCAGCCCCTCTGCATAATACCTGCCATCAACAGCAGACCACGCCATAAAATCCTCCCGTCAGTGTGACGCAAGTCATCAGTCCTTAATAGCTGGACAGGTCTCATTGTTAAAGTTTTGCAGTGAACCTGAAAGTGCCAGGTTTCAACAGCAAGTGGTTGTGGCAACACTACAGAGATGAATACAAGGCCGGATCCACTTATTCCTTGAATACATGGCACAGAGATATTTAGTTAATGCCATTATTGTGTATACAAATAATTTTGACCTTTAGGAGTAAAATCATACTGCGGTCACACGTACAAAATATTAACTTTGCAGTTTCTATATTGTCTACAAGCACCTGCTACACTGAATTCAAAAAGGAATGCTACACTTCCTATTCAAAATATTTTACAAAAATTAACAACAAATAAATCCCGCATGAATTCCTTTCTACAGGCAATTTTAACCACAGAAGCCCATAACCTTACCTTTTCCACCAGCAGCATGGAGCATTTTAAGGTGGTCCACAGTCATCTGTAGAATCTCTGCCTTTTCCAGCTTTGCTGAACCCTGAAAGGTGGGGGAAAAAAAAGGGACAAACCTGTGAAATAACCAAGATGTTTATCTCTAAAAGGATTTTTCCATCTCTCGACCCATAAATTCAATTAAATTCCTTTTTACTATTCTCACACAGTGGCACAGAGACAGAACGCTGAACAAAAGGATAAGACGAATAAACAAATAAGACAGCTGACTATATACATTATCAGGTGTGCTTTAAAAGAGTTCCACACACACACACACACACACATTTTCAGAACCGCTTGTCCCTTACGGGGTCACGGGGAACCGGAGCCTACCCGGCAACACAGGGCGTAAGGCCAGAGGGGGAAGGGGACGCACCCAGGACGGGACGCCAGTCCGTCACAAGGCACCCCAAGCAGGACTCGAACCCCAGACCCACCGGAGAGTAGGACTGCGGTCCAACCCACTGCGCCACCGCACCCCCCTTAAAAGAGTTCCAGTTACACCAATCTTCCCTCAGTCTTGACTTAACACTATGGACAGCGGCCACCTGAAGGAAACCATCTGAAGTTAATCCTGGACCCCCAACCCCCCGGTCCAACCTGACCCCATCCCACCTGCTTCTCACAGGCACTGGGGACCAGTCTTCTGAGCTCCGACAGGCTGCTGTTGATCCGGTCACGGCGGCGCTTCTCGATGATCTGCAAAATAAATGGCGCATATCGAGAGAACTGAGCAGACCTGCGCATTCTACCTGTACAGATGTAGGGACATGGAGACGCCTCGCCCCGCCCCCTTCCGCAACACGTGACTCACCCCCCGCCGCAGTTTCCTCGCGCGCGCTCGGGAAGATGTGGAGGGAGTCACGGTGCCCTGCGGGGAACACGGACTCCTAAAAGGCGCATGAATGAGGATGTTAGTATCATCAAGTGTAAACATTTCAAACAAACAAAAGCGTCACGTTCCAGCTTTTTGGATGCAGCAATTTCCTATGACTTTGATTTTCGATATTCTCTGGTAACGATTTAGTTTTCGTACTTTTTACGTTTTTTCACGTTACTTTTATTTTACATATTTGAATTATGTGCGCACGAAAGCATACGAGCTGATCTGGCTTTTCGTGCAACCTCTCCTCTCTGTTTGTTAAGTTTTATGAAACCCATTTTGATTTTGCCCTTACCCATTTTCATCAACGCTCTCTTTCTCTATCTCGATGCTATCGTCGAGGTCGCTGTCCGACGAGCTGTAATCGTGATTTCTTTTCATTTTGTAGCCGAAAAAAAAAATCCCGCAGCGCACTGCCTGCCCACCTTCCAGCTTGAAACTTCTTTCCCACGGTTGGCTTCTTCTACTCTCGCGAGCAGGAAAGAATAAAGAGGGGCGGCTTCTACAACAGCTTGCCAGTAAAAAGCCAAAAAAAAAAAAAACAAAAAAACAAACCCTGAATGACAACCAAGAACTGTCCTTGCTTCGTCCAATATGTTTGACTTTTATCCAGTAAAGTTCTAGTGCGTGACCATGGTTCCTCGCGCACCGCGGCTGTCCGTCAACGGGGGCGCGACTGCTGCACTGTTTTCAGCGAGCGCTCGCCCGTGGGAAAGTTCCAAGGCAGGACGCTATTGACCAATGAGAGGCGGAGGCCGTCGAACGAACGGACCAATTGGCGTGGGCGTCGGGCGGTCTGCGCTCGAGCGTGTGAACCTGAAATCAAATATTAAGCGGAGCCGGCCGTGTGCAGAAAGGAAGCTGCTGTTTGTTTTGTCCAAGCGGTATCGATGGAGCCGGTGGCGTTACGGCGGTGGACACACACACACACACACACACACGCACACACACGCACACACACACACGAAGCTTTGTCAGGAAAAACTTTCTCAGCAGCTGGTGCACTTAAACTGCCAAAAGACTTTTAAAAAGTATAGTATTTGTCATTATGTCTTCGACGTCTTTTGCTCTCGACTAGTTTCAGAATGTAGACTTGTAAACTACTCGTATTGTTCTGTTCACAGGCAAACCAAAACTTCGTCTAAACAAAACTTTACACCAAATTTATGTTTTTCCCTCAGTCTAAAGTTCTCTTTACAGGAAAATTCTTCATACATCTCTCCTAGTTTACTAATCTATTAACAGCTCCAACGAAGATTACAATTCCTTTTATATTAGCAGATCTTACGGCATGAAAGATATTATATTTTGTACTAAAAGCAACACAACACAGGGCAAAGAATTAATTAATTTTTCAAAACAAACACTAAAATGAAAAATCCCCAAGTATAAACATATTTTGCACAAAAGTTGGACAAAATCACCTTTTCCCTGTTGTCTTGGCCAGTCTTGTGGTCCAGCCTTCTCCTCCAGGGTACAAAGAAGAGATTAACTCCCTGACCCATTTTATTATTATTATTATTATTATTATTATTATTATTATAAGAAGGTAACTGGTGCAATGTGTGATTCCTCTAAGAGGTCAAATTCTTGCTTCATCGGTGTCAGAAATGTGAATTAATGACAGCAGACAGTTTCTGTCCCAGATGTGGGGATTTACTCAAGGCTGTTGGAAAAAAAAATGCTCATCTTGTCATTTTTTTTGGTACATCTGATCATTTTCTCATTTGTTTTATGAGGGAGGACCTACCACTCCGTTGTTCTATTAAGTTGTCTTCACAGTTTCATTCTTCATGGTTCTTGGTTACCCATTTAAAACTAACTTAAAGTACAAAACTACAGTACAAAAGTGCAAATTACAGTGAGACTCAGACAAAACTTTTGCATTAAAACTAGATTAGGAAACATTAAGACTAAACGAATGCTATGGTGAATGAAGCAACCTATTTTGCAAAAAGCCGATGTTACGCATGCACGAACACTTGTGTTTAGCTGGTTATTTTGATATGTATTGTTTCATATTTTTGAAGGAAATGGTGAACTCCAAAACATTATATCATTATATATCATCTGCAAATATGGAAGTAGTTTCATAGCACCAGCCAGCAGGTCCCCAGAACTTCCTTCAGTATTAGATTTATATCTGTATCTAGTGCTGATCATTATCGGTCCAAACGCAACACAGCCCATGTTCACCAATGTTAAAGAGGCACTCATTTTAGCGTCTATGAATGGCAGGAAGAGTTTTGTCTTATTCTGATTGTGTTTTTATCAGCTTATGGTAATCATGACAAAGAGTTACCGCAATGACATTGTGTGTTTTTTTCCCATGTGTTGTTACTTAATTGTTGGTTGGGACTTTTTGTTTAGAGCAACTTATTTTGATTTAAACCCGCATTGTGTTTCCACGTTGCAGTTTCTTCTTTGTTGTTCACTTCCATCACATGTTCTAACTAGCAGTTTCACGCAGACTTTTCTCCCCAACATTACATCTCACACCTCACAGTTTAGTCCGATCAAATTCTACGGAATTTATTGAACTTGGTCTAATAAACAAAAAGACAGTAAAACAATGATTAAATGCAAGGGTCACACATGCCTTTAATAAACAATCATGCCGCAGGAAAACAATAACAGTTCCAAAATCTGCTGAACTACTACATACACTGGCTGCATTCCATGAAAAAGCGAGGAAGCATGTCCCTCCTCACTTTCAAATGTGTGACACCTTCAGTTGTTCCAGCAGGCTCACCCTGTTTGTAATGACAGAAGGCAGCCTTTGCAGACTTCTTTCAGTATTCATGTGGGTCTAGCTGCTTCCCCGATGTCTCCGTTATCATCTTAACTGATTAACAACACGTTTGAAATTTGAGGGGCATGGTGGTGCAGTGGGTTTTACCAGGTCCTGCTCTCTGGTGAGTGTGGGGTTCGAGTCCCACTTGGGGTGCCTTGTGACGGACTGGCATCCTGTCCTGGGTGTGTCCCCTCCCCCTGCAGCCTTGCACCCTGGGTTGGGCTCTGCTTAGGACAAGTGGTTTCAGACAATGAATTATTATCATCTTCCCAAAATTTTTATGAACGCTTGTTCCTCTACAGTCCACTCAAAAATCCGTAAGGTTTAATATCATGTCCTTTTCTAAAATTTACTTTTTAATGTTGTTTTATGCAAATGAATATAACAAACTCTGATGATAAAACACGCACATTTTTTAGACAAGTGTTTACATGGTGGTTTCCAAGATCTTTCTGAATTCCTTTGACACCCAAATTTCATCTTATCTGCCTTGGACACAATACCTACGTGCATACCTACTGTGTCTTGTAATTGTAAAGCCTAGTCAAGCATTTTGCTTCTTTTGAAAGCCAGATGAGAGTTATGAAGAAAAGGCTACGGAGCACTGTTTCGCGGTTGTCTGGAGGTGTAAATGTGGGTGTGGGCGCTCTCGCTTTCTGTACGAAGTATGTAAGCAGTCAGGCCAGGTGTCTGTGAGCCTGTTTCCCACACAGCCTGATGCAGGAGCAGCTGCATCTCACTGCTCTTCCTGCCACGTCTTCCGTTTAGCGGAGGCCAGAACTCAGCATAGGGAGCGCCTGCATGGCTGCCCACAGAATTCGGGAGAGTGTCAGCGGTTAATGGACATCCAGCCCTAATCCACCCTCATTAGAGTGAATGAGCCGCCCTGCTGTGCCCAGTGGCTCCATTATCACATCACCCTTGTGTTTGCACAGTATATAGAAGTTAAGGTGTCCGTATCCCAGTGTTGAAATGAACTAAATCCATAATAGCCCTCAAGAAGAGACATAAACCAATCTCTCATGCAAGTGTGGTAGAACACAATCTTTTACTGCTCTTACACACTGGAGTCTCAGGTGGAATAAATCAAGAACCTTTACAATACACATTACAAAATACACACACTTTCTGAACCGCTCATCCCCATACGGGGTCGCGGGGAGCCGGAGCCTACCCGGCAACTCAGGGCGCAAGGCCGGAGGGGGAGGGGAGACACCCAGGACGGGACGCCAGACCGCCGCAAGGCACCCCAAGCAGGACTCGAACCCCAGACCCACCAGAAAGGAGGACCCGGTCCATCCCACCACGCCCCCCACATTACAAAATATTATTAGAAAATTTCAATATCACCAGATAATTGAAAAAATACAATAAATTAGATTCTAGAATTAAGAATAAAAGTAATAATACGATGAATGAAATAAAGTCCAAGCCTCCATTAGGATAAACGGTTATTGAGGATGACTAAACGAATGAATGGATTTTTATCAATAATATACTGTATTTATTTAGAGCTCTATTTGGGCTGCATGGAGGCACAGCAGGTAGCACTGCTGCCTCACAGCACCAGGCTGTTCACGTGAAGGCTAGAATCCGGCTCAGTTGATGTGAAGTTTGCATGGTCTCCTTGCGTCTATGCTCCTGTTTCCTCCCACAGTCCAAAGATGTACAGTTCAGGTCAGTTGGGAACGCTAAATTGCCCATAGTGCGTGTGTGTGTGACTACCCAGGATGTACCCCAATGGCCTTGTGCTCAGTAATTCCGGGGGAGGCTATGGACATCCCTGACCAAGACAAGGGATTAATGGAAAATGAGTGAATGAATGCAACTAGATTCAGAAGTCAAATTCCAGATGAGAAAATTTCTTAACCCTGGGCTATGGCTGGAGGTAGGGTTAAGGCTGGAGCTAGGGTTAGGGTTCGGGCTGGGGTAAGCGCTGGAGCCCGGCTAAGGGTTTCAGCTTGTTGCGGGGCCGGCGCTATGGCTTGCACAGCAGCCAGACTTCAGCTGGGAGATAGGGTTTGGGCTGGAGATAAGGTCAAAGTCAGAGCCTGGGCTATGGCTGGAGGTAGGGTTAAGGCTGGAGCTAGGGTTAGGGTTCGGGCTGGGGCAAGTGCTGGAGCCCGGCTAAGGGTTTCAGCTTGTTGCGGGGCCGGCGCTATGGCTTGCACAGCAGCCAGACTTCAGCTGGGAGCTAGGGTTTGGGCTGGAGATAGGGTCAAGGCAGGAGCCTGGGCTATGGCTGGAGGTAGGGTTAAGGCTGGAGCTAGGGTTAGGGTTCGGGCTGGGGTAAGTGCTGGAGCCCGCTAAGGGTTTCAGCTTGTTGCGGGGCCGGCGCTGTGGCTTGCACAGCAGCCAGACTTCAGCTGGGAGCTAGGGTTTGGGCTGGAGATAGGGTCAAGGCCGGAGCCTGGGCTATGGCTGGAGGTAGGGTTAAGGCTGGAGCTAGGGTTAGGGTTCGGGCTGGGGCAAGTGCTGGAGCCCGGCTAAGGGTTTCAGCTTGTTGCGGGGCCGGCGCTGTGGCTTGCACAGCAGCCAGACTTCAGCTGGGAGCTAGGGTTTGGGCTGGAGATAGGGTCAAGGCCGGAGCCTGGGCTATGGCTGGAGGTAGGGTTAAGGCTGGAGCTAGGGTTAGGGTTCGGGCTGGGGCAAGTGCTGGAGCCCGGCTAAGGGTTTCAGCTTGTTGCGGGGCCGGCGCTGTGGCTTGCACAGCAGCCAGACTTCAGCTGGGAGCTAGGGTTTGGGCTGGAGATAGGGTCAAGGCCTGAGCCTGGGCTATGGCTCGAGGTAGGGTTAAGGCTGGAGCTAGGGTTAGGGTTCGGGCTAGGGGCAAGTGCTGGAGCCCGGCTAAGGGTTTCAGCTTGTTGCGGGGCCGGCGCTGTGGCTTGCACAGCAGCCAGACTTCAGCTGGGAGCTAGGGTTTGGGCTGGAGATAGGGTCAAGGCCGGAGCCTGGGCTATGGCTGGAGGTAGGGTTAAGGCTGGAGCTAGGGTTAGGGTTCGGGCTGGGGCAAGTGCTGGAGCCCGGCTAAGGGTTTCAGCTTGTTGTGGGGCCGGCGCTATGGCTTGCACAGCAGCCAGACTTCAGCTGGGAGCTAGGGTTTGGGCTGGAGATAGGGTCAAGGCCGGAGCCTGGGCTATGGCTGGAGGTAGGGTTAAGGCTGGAGCTAGGGTTAGGGTTCGGGCTAGGGCAAGTGCTGGAGCCCGCCTAAGGGTTTCAGCTTGTTGCGGGGCCGGCGCTGTGGCTTGCACAGCAGCCAGAGTTCAGCTGGGAGCTAGGGTTCGGGCTGGAGATAGGGTCAAGGCCGGAGCCTGGGCTATGGCTGGAGGTAGGGTTAAGGCTGGAGCTAGGGTTAGGGTTCGGGCTAGGGCAAGTGCTGGAGCCCGCCTAAGGGTTTCAGCTTGTTGCGGGGCCGGCGCTGTGGCTTGCACAGCAGCCAGAGCTTCAGCTGGGAGCTAGGGTTCGGGCTGGAGATAGGGTCAAGGCCGGAGCCTGGGCTATGGCTGGAGGTAGGGTTAAGGCTGGAGCTAGGGTTAGGGTTCGGGCTGGGGCAAGTGCTGGAGCCCGCTAAGGGTTTCAGCTTGTTGCGGGGCCGGCGCTGTGGCTTGCACAGCAGCCAGAGTTCAGCTGGGAGCTAGGGTTCGGGCTGGAGATAGGGTCAAGGCCGGAGCCTGGGCTATGGCTGGAGGTAGGGTTAATGCTGGAGCTAGGGTTAGGGTTCGGGCTAGGGAAGGTGCTGGAGCCCGCCTAAGGGTTTCAGCTTGTTGCGGGGCCGGCGCTGTGGCTTGCGCAGCAGCCAGAGTTCAGCTGGGAGCTAGGGTTCGGGCTGGAGATAGGGTCAAGGCCGGAGCCTGGGCTATGGCTGGAGGTAGGGTTAATGCTGGAGCTAGGGTTAGGGTTCGGGCTAGGGCAAGGTGCTGGAGCCCGCCTAAGGGTTTCAGCTTTTTGCGGGGCCGGCGCTGTGGCTTGCAGCAGCAGCCAGAGTTCAGCTGGGAGCTAGGGTTCGGGCTGGAGATAGGGTCAAGGCCGGAGCCTGGGCTATGGCTGGAGGTAGGGTTAATGCTGGAGCTAGGGTTAGGGTTCGGGCTAGGGCAGGTGCTGGAGCCCGCCTAAGGGTTTCAGCTTGTTGCGGGGCCGGCGCTGTGGCTTGCGCAGCAGCCAGAGTTCAGCTGGGAGCTAGGGTTCGGGCTGGAGATAGGGTCAAGGCCGGAGCCTGGGCTATGGCTGGAGGTAGGGTTAATGCTGGAGCTAGGGTTAGGGTTCGGGCTAGGGCAAGGTGCTGGAGCCCGCCTAAGGGTTTCAGCTTGTTGCGGGGCCGGCGCTGTGGCTTGCAGCAGCAGCCAGAGTTCAGCTGGGAGCTAGGGTTCGGGCTGGAGATAGGGTCAAGGCCGGAGCCTGGGCTATGGCTGGAGGTAGGGTTAAGGCTGGAGCTAGGGTTAGGGTTCGGGCTAGGGCAAGTGCTGGAGCCCGCCTAAGGGTTTCAGCTTGTTGCGGGGCCGGCGCTGTGGCTTGCGCAGCAGCCAGAGTTCAGCTGGGAGCTAGGGTTCGGGCTGGAGATAGGGTCAAGGCCGGAGCCTGGGCTATGGCTGGAGGTAGGGTTAAGGCTGGAGCTAGGGTTAGGGTTCGGGCTAGGGCAGGTGCTGGAGCCCGCCAAGGGTTTCAGCTTTTTGCGGGGCCGGCGCTGTGGCTTGCGCAGCAGCCAGAGTTCAGCTGGGAGCTAGGGTTTGGGCTGGAGATAGGGTCAAGGCCGGAGCCTGGGCTATGGCTGGAGGTAGGGTTAAGGCTGGAGCTAGGGTTAGGGTTCGGGCTAGGGCAAGTGCTGGAGCCCGGCTAAGGGTTTCAGCTTGTTGCGGGGCCGGCGCTGTGGCTTGCACAGCAGCCAGAGTTCAGCTGGGAGCTAGGGTTCGGGCTGGAGATAGGGTCAAGGCCGGAGCCTGGGCTATGGCTGGAGGTAGGGTTAAGGCTGGAGCTAGGGTTAGGGTTCGGGCTAGGGCAAGTGCTGGAGCCCGCTAAGGGTTTCAGCTTTTTGCGGGGCCGGCGCTGTGGCTTGCACAGCAGCCAGAGTTCAGCTGGGAGCTAGGGTTTGGGCTGGAGATAGGGTCAAGGCCGGAGCCTGGGCTATGGCTGGAGGTAGGGTTAAGGCTGGAGCTAGGGTTAGGGTTCGGGCTAGGGCAAGTGCTGGAGCCCGCCTAAGGGTTTCAGCTTGTTGCGGGGCCGGCGCTGTGGCTTGCGCAGCAGCCAGAGTTCAGCTGGGAGCTAGGGTTCGGGCTGGAGATAGGGTCAAGGCCGGAGCCTGGGCTATGGCTGGAGGTAGGGTTAAGGCTGGAGCTAGGGTTAGGGTTCGGGCTAGGGCAAGTGCTGGAGCCCGCCTAAGGGTTTCAGCTTGTTGCGGGGCCGGCGCTGTGGCTTGCAGCAGCAGCCAGAGTTCAGCTGGGAGCTAGGGTTCGGGCTGGAGATAGGGTCAAGGCCGGAGCCTGGGCTATGGCTGGAGGTAGGGTTAAGGCTGGAGCTAGGGTTAGGGTTCGGGCTAGGGCAAGTGCTGGAGCCCGCCTAAGGGTTTCAGCTTGTTGCGGGGCCGGCGCTGTGGCTTGCAGCAGCAGCCAGAGTTCAGCTGGGAGCTAGGGTTCGGGCTGGAGATAGGGTCAAGGCCGGAGCCTGGGCTATGGCTGGAGGTAGGGTTAAGGCTGGAGCTAGGGTTAGGGTTCGGGCTAGGGCAAGTGCTGGAGCCCGCCTAAGGGTTTCAGCTTGTTGCGGGGCCGGCGCTGTGGCTTGCGCAGCAGCCAGAGTTCAGCTGGGAGCTAGGGTTCGGGCTGGAGATAGGGTCAAGGCCGGAGCCTGGGCTATGGCTGGAGGTAGGGTTAAGGCTGGAGCTAGGGTTAGGGTTCGGGCTAGGGCAAGTGCTGGAGCCCGCCTAAGGGTTTCAGCTTGTTGCGGGGCCGGCGCTGTGGCTTGCGCAGCAGCCAGAGTTCAGCTGGGAGCTAGGGTTCGGGCTGGAGATAGGGTCAAGGCCGGAGCCTGGGCTATGGCTGGAGGTAGGGTTAAGGCTGGAGCTAGGGTTAGGGTTCGGGCTAGGGCAAGTGCTGGAGCCCGCCTAAGGGTTTCAGCTTGTTGCGGGGCCGGCGCTGCGGCTTGCAGAGCAGCCAGAGTTCAGCTGGGAGCTAGGGTTCGGGCTGGAGATAGGGTCAAGGCCGGAGCCTGGGCTATGGCTGGAGGTAGGGTTAAGGCTGGAGCTAGGGTTAGGGTTCGGGCTAGGGCAAGGTGCTGGAGCCCGCCTAAGGGTTTCAGCTTGTTGCGGGGCCGGCGCTGTGGCTTGCGCAGCAGCCAGAGTTCAGCTGGGAGCTAGGGTTCGGGCTGGAGATAGGGTCAAGGCCGGAGCCTGGGCTATGGCTGGAGGTAGGGTTAATGCTGGAGCTAGGGTTAGGGTTCGGGCTAGGGCAAGTGCTGGAGCCCGCCTAAGGGTTTCAGCTTGTTGCGGGGCCGGCGCTGTGGCTTGCAGCAGCAGCCAGAGTTCAGCTGGGAGCTAGGGTTCGGGCTGGAGATAGGGTCAAGGCCGGAGCCTGGGCTATGGCTGGAGGTAGGGTTAAGGCTGGAGCTAGGGTTAGGGTTCGGGCTAGGGCAAGTGCTGGAGCCCGGCTAAGGGTTTCAGCTTTTTGCGGGGCCGGCGCTGTGGCTTGCACAGCAGCCAGAGTTCAGCTGGGAGCTAGGGTTCGGGCTGGAGATAGGGTCAAGGCCGGAGCCTGGGCTATGGCTGGAGGTAGGGTTAAGGCTGGAGCTAGGGTTAGGGTTCGGGCTAGGGCAAGGTGCTGGAGCCCACCTAAGGGTTTCAGCTTGTTGCGGGGCCGGCGCTGTGGCTTGCACAGCAGCCAGAGTTCAGCTGGGAGCTAGGGTTCGGGCTGGAGATAGGGTCAAGGCCGGAGCCTGGGCTATGGCTGGAGGTAGGGTTAAGGCTGGAGCTAGGGTTAGGGTTCGGGCTAGGGCAAGTGCTGGAGCCCGCCTAAGGGTTTCAGCTTGTTGCGGGGCCGGCGCTGTGGCTTGCACAGCAGCCAGAGTTCAGCTGGGAGCTAGGGTTTGGGCTGGAGATAGGGTCAAGGCCGGAGCCTGGGCTATGGCTGGAGGTAGGGTTAATGCTGGAGCTAGGGTTAGGGTTCGGGCTAGGGCAAGGTGCTGGAGCCCGCCTAAGGGTTTCAGCTTGTTGCGGGGCCGGCGCTGTGGCTTGCACAGCAGCCAGAGTTCAGCTGGGAGCTAGGGTTCGGGCTGGAGATAGGGTCAAGGCCGGAGCCTGGGCTATGGCTGGAGGTAGGGTTAAGGCTGGAGCTAGGGTTAGGGTTCGGGCTAGGGCAAGTGCTGGAGCCCGCCTAAGGGTTTCAGCTTGTTGCGGGGCCGGCGCTGTGGCTTGCGCAGCAGCCAGAGTTCAGCTGGGAGCTAGGGTTCGGGCTGGAGATAGGGTCAAGGCCGGAGCCTGGGCTATGGCTGGAGGTAGGGTTAAGGCTGGAGCTAGGGTTAGGGTTCGGGCTAGGGCAAGTGCTGGAGCCCGCCTAAGGGTTTCAGCTTGTTGCGGGGCCGGCGCTGTGGCTTGCAGCAGCAGCCAGAGTTCAGCTGGGAGCTAGGGTTCGGGCTGGAGATAGGGTCAAGGCCGGAGCCTGGGCTATGGCTGGAGGTAGGGTTAAGGCTGGAGCTAGGGTTAGGGTTCGGGCTAGGGCAAGTGCTGGAGCCCGCCTAAGGGTTTCAGCTTGTTGCGGGGCCGGCGCTGTGGCTTGCGCAGCAGCCAGAGTTCAGCTGGGAGCTAGGGTTCGGGCTGGAGATAGGGTCAAGGCCGGAGCCTGGGCTATGGCTGGAGGTAGGGTTAAGGCTGGAGCTAGGGTTAGGGTTCGGGCTAGGGCAAGTGCTGGAGCCCGCCTAAGGGTTTCAGCTTGTTGCGGGGCCGGCGCTGTGGCTTGCACAGCAGCCAGAGTTCAGCTGGGAGCTAGGGTTTGGGCTGGAGATAGGGTCAAGGCCGGAGCCTGGGCTATGGCTGGAGGTAGGGTTAAGGCTGGAGCTAGGGTTAGGGTTCGGGCTAGGGCAAGTGCTGGAGCCCGCCTAAGGGTTTCAGCTTGTTGCGGGGCCGGCGCTGTGGCTTGCGCAGCAGCCAGAGTTCAGCTGGGAGCTAGGGTTCGGGCTGGAGATAGGGTCAAGGCCGGAGCCTGGGCTATGGCTGGAGGTAGGGTTAAGGCTGGAGCTAGGGTTAGGGTTCGGGCTAGGGCAAGGTGCTGGAGCCCGCCTAAGGGTTTCAGCTTGTTGCGGGGCCGGCGCTGTGGCTTGCGCAGCAGCCAGAGTTCAGCTGGGAGCTAGGGTTCGGGCTGGAGATAGGGTCAAGGCCGGAGCCTGGGCTATGGCTGGAGGTAGGGTTAAGGCTGGAGCTAGGGTTAGGGTTCGGGCTAGGGCAAGGTGCTGGAGCCCGCCTAAGGGTTTCAGCTTTTTGCGGGGCCGGCGCTGTGGCTTGCGCAGCAGCCAGAGTTCAGCTGGGAGCTAGGGTTCGGGCTGGAGATAGGGTCAAGGCCGGAGCCTGGGCTATGGCTGGAGGTAGGGTTAAGGCTGGAGCTAGGGTTAGGGTTCGGGCTAGGGCAGGTGCTGGAGCCCGCCTAAGGGTTTCAGCTTGTTGCGGGGCCGGCGCTGTGGCTTGCACAGCAGCCAGAGTTCAGCTGGGAGCTAGGGTTTGGGCTGGAGATAGGGTCAAGGCCGGAGCCTGGGCTATGGCTGGAGGTAGGGTTAAGGCTGGAGCTAGGGTTAGGGTTCGGGCTGGGGCAAGTGCTGGAGCCCGGCTAAGGGTTTCAGCTTGTTGCGGGGCCGGCGCTGTGGCTTGCACAGCAGGCAGACTTCAGCTGGGAGCTAGGGTTTGGGCTGGAGATAGGGTCAAGGCCGGAGCCTGGGCTATGGCTGGAGGTAGGGTTAAGGCTGGAGCTAGGGTTAGGGTTCGGGCTGGGGCAAGTGCTGGAGCCCGGCTAAGGGTTTCAGCTTGTTGCGGGGCCGGCGCTGTGGCTTGCACAGCAGCCAGACTTCAGCTGGGAGCTAGGGTTTGGGCTGGAGATAGGGTCAAGGCCGGAGCCTGGGCTATGGCTGGAGGTAGGGTTAAGGCTGGAGCTAGGGTTAGGGTTCGGGCTAGGGCAAGTGCTGGAGCCCGGCTAAGGGTTTCAGCTTGTTGCGGGGCCGGCGCTGTGGCTTGCACAGCAGCCAGACTTCAGCTGGGAGCTAGGGTTTGGGCTGGAGATAGGGTCAAGGCCGGAGCCTGGGCTATGGCTGGAGGTAGGGTTAAGGCTGGAGCTAGGGTTAGGGTTCGGGCTAGGGCAAGTGCTGGAGCCCGCTAAGGGTTTCAGCTTGTTGCGGGGCCGGCGCTATGGCTTGCACAGCAGCCAGACTTCAGCTGGGAGCTAGGGTTTGGGCTGGAGATAGGGTCAAGGCCGGAGCCTGGGCTATGGCTGGAGGTAGGGTTAAGGCTGGAGCTAGGGTTAGGGTTCGGGCTGGGGCAAGTGCTGGAGCCCGGCTAAGGGTTTCAGCTTGTTGCGGGGCCGGCGCTGTGGCTTGCACAGCAGCCAGACTTCAGCTGGGAGCTAGGGTTTGGGCTGGAGATAGGGTCAAGGCCTGAGCCTGGGCTATGGCTGGAGGTAGGGTTAAGGCTGGAGCTAGGGTTAGGGTTCGGGCTAGGGCAAGTGCTGGAGCCCGCTAAGGGTTTCAGCTTGTTGCGGGGCCGGCGCTGTGGCTTGCACAGCAGCCAGACTTCAGCTGGGAGCTAGGGTTTGGGCTGGAGATAGGGTCAAGGCCGGAGCCTGGGCTATGGCTGGAGGTAGGGTTAAGGCTGGAGCTAGGGTTAGGGTTCGGGCTAGGGGCAAGTGCTGGAGCCCGCTAAGGGTTTCAGCTTGTTGCGGGGCCGGCGCTGTGGCTTGCACAGCAGCCAGAGTTCAGCTGGGAGCTAGGGTTCGGGCTGGAGATAGGGTCAAGGCCGGAGCCTGGGCTATGGCTGGAGGTAGGGTTAAGGCTGGAGCTAGGGTTAGGGTTCGGGCTAGGGCAAGTGCTGGAGCCCGCCTAAGGGTTTCAGCTTGTTGCGGGGCCGGCGCTGTGGCTTGCACAGCAGCCAGACTTCAGCTGGGAGCTAGGGTTCGGGCTGGAGATAGGGTCAAGGCCGGAGCCTGGGCTATGGCTGGAGGTAGGGTTAAGGCTGGAGCTAGGGTTAGGGTTCGGGCTAGGGCAAGTGCTGGAGCCCGCCTAAGGGTTTCAGCTTGTTGCGGGGCCGGCGCTGTGGCTTGCACAGCAGCCAGAGTTCAGCTGGGAGCTAGGGTTTCGGGCTGGAGATAGGGTCAAGGCCGGAGCCTGGGCTATGGCTGGAGGTAGGGTTAATGCTGGAGCTAGGGTTAGGGTTCGGGCTAGCACAGGTGCTGGAGCCCGCCTAAGGGTTTCAGCTTGTTGCGGGGCCGGCGCTGTGGCTTGCGCAGCAGCCAGAGTTCAGCTGGGAGCTAGGGTTCGGGCTGGAGATAGGGTCAAGGCCGGAGCCTGGGCTATGGCTGGAGGTAGGGTTAAGGCTGGAGCTAGGGTTAGGGTTCGGGCTAGGGCAAGTGCTGGAGCCCGCCTAAGGGTTTCAGCTTGTTGCGGGGCCGGCGCTGTGGCTTGCACAGCAGCCAGAGTTCAGCTGGGAGCTAGGGTTCGGGCTGGAGATAGGGTCAAGGCCGGAGCCTGGGCTATGGCTGGAGGTAGGGTTAAGGCTGGAGCTAGGGTTAGGGTTCGGGCTAGGGCAAGTGCTGGAGCCCGCCTAAGGGTTTCAGCTTGTTGCGGGGCCGGCGCTGTGGCTTGCACAGCAGCCAGAGTTCAGCTGGGAGCTAGGGTTTGGGCTGGAGATAGGGTCAAGGCCGGAGCCTGGGCTATGGCTGGAGGTAGGGTTAAGGCTGGAGCTAGGGTTAGGGTTCGGGCTAGGGCAAGTGCTGGAGCCCGCTAAGGGTTTCAGCTTGTTGCGGGGCCGGCGCTGTGGCTTGCGCAGCAGCCAGAGTTCAGCTGGGAGCTAGGGTTTGGGCTGGAGATAGGGTCAAGGCCGGAGCCTGGGCTATGGCTGGAGGTAGGGTTAAGGCTGGAGCTAGGGTTAGGGTTCGGGCTAGGGGCAAGTGCTGGAGCCCACCTAAGGGTTTCAGCTTGTTGCGGGGCCGGCGCTGTGGCTTGCACAGCAGCCAGACTTCTGCTGGGAGCTAGGGTTTGGGCTGGAGATAGGGTCAAGGCCGGAGCCTGGGCTATGGCTGGAGGTAGGGTTAAGGCTGGAGCTAGGGTTAGGGTTCGGGCTGGGGCAAGTGCTGGAGCCCGGCTAAGGGTTTCAGCTTGTTGCGGGGCCGGCGCTGTGGCTTGCACAGCAGCCAGACTTCAGCTGGGAGCTAGGGTTCGGGCTGGAGATAGGGTCAAGGCCGGAGCCTGGGCTATGGCTGGAGGTAGGGTTAAGGCTGGAGCTAGGGTTAGGGTTCGGGCTGGGGCAAGTGCTGGAGCCCACCTAAGGGTTTCAGCTTGTTGCGGGGCCGGCGCTGTGGCTTGCACAGCAGCCAGACTTCAGCTGGGAGCTAGGGTTTGGGCTGGAGATAGGGTCAAGGCCGGAGCCTGGGCTATGGCTGGAGGTAGGGTTAAGGCTGGAGCTAGGGTTAGGGTTCGGGCTAGGGCAAGTGCTGGAGCCCGGCTAAGGGTTTCAGCTTGTTGCGGGGCCGGCGCTGTGGCTTGCACAGCAGCCAGACTTCAGCTGGGAGCTAGGGTTCGGGCTGGAGATAGGGTCAAGGCCGGAGCCTGGGCTATGGCTGGAGGTAGGGTTAAGGCTGGAGCTAGGGTTAGGGTTCGGGCTAGGGCAAGTGCTGGAGCCCGGCTAAGGGTTTCAGCTTGTTGCGGGGCCGGCGCTGTGGCTTGCACAGCAGCCAGACTTCAGCTGGGAGCTAGGGTTTGGGCTGGAGATAGGGTCAAGGCCGGAGCCTGGGCTATGGCTGGAGGTAGGGTTAAGGCTGGAGCTAGGGTTAGGGTTCGGGCTAGGGCAGGTGCTGGAGCCCGCCTAAGGGTTTCAGCTTGTTGCGGGGCCGGCGCTGTGGCTTGCACAGCAGCCAGACTTCAGCTGGGAGCTAGGGTTTGGGCTGGAGATAGGGTCAAGGCCGGAGCCTGGGCTATGGCTGGAGGTAGGGTTAAGGCTGGAGCTAGGGTTAGGGTTCGGGCTGGGGCAAGTGCTGGAGCCCGGCTAAGGGTTTCAGCTTGTTGCGGGGCCGGCGCTGTGGCTTGCACAGCAGCCAGACTTCAGCTGGGAGCTAGGGTTTGGGCTGGAGATAGGGTCAAGGCAGGAGCCTGGGCTATGGCTGGAGGTAGGGTTAAGGCTGGAGCTAGGGTTAGGGTTCGGGCTGGGGCAAGTGCTGGAGCCCGGCTAAGGGTTTCAGCTTGTTGCGGGGCCGGCGCTATGGCTTGCACAGCAGCCAGACTTCAGCTGGGAGCTAGGGTTTGGGCTGGAGATAGGGTCAAGGCCGGAGCCTGGGCTATGGCTGGAGGTAGGGTTAAGGCTGGAGCTAGGGTTAGGGTTCGGGCTGGGGCAAGTGCTGGAGCCCGGCCTAAGGGTTTCAGCTTGTTGCGGGGCCGGCGCTGTGGCTTGCACAGCAGCCAGAGTTCAGCTGGGAGCTAGGGTTTGGGCTGGAGATAGGGTCAAGGCCGGAGCCTGGGCTATGGCTGGAGGTAGGGTTAAGGCTGGAGCTAGGGTTAGGGTTCGGGCTAGGGCAAGTGCTGGAGCCCGGCCTAAGGGTTTCAGCTTGTTGCGGGGCCGGCGCTGTGGCTTGCACAGCAGCCAGAGTTCAGCTGGGAGCTAGGGTTTGGGCTGGAGATAGGGTCAAGGCCGGAGCCTGGGCTATGGCTGGAGGTAGGGTTAATGCTGGAGCTAGGGTTAGGGTTCGGGCTAGGGGCGGTGCTGGAGCCCGCCTAAGGGTTTCAGCTTGTTGCGGGGCCGGCGCTGTGGCTTGCACAGCAGCCAGAGTTCAGCTGGGAGCTAGGGTTTGGGCTGGAGATAGGGTCAAGGCCGGAGCCTGGGCTATGGCTGGAGGTAGGGTTAAGGCTGGAGCTAGGGTTAGGGTTCGGGCTAGGGCAAGTGCTGGAGCCCGCCTAAGGGTTTCAGCTTGTTGCGGGGCCGGCGCTGTGGCTTGCACAGCAGCCAGAGTTCAGCTGGGAGCTAGGGTTCGGGCTGGAGATAGGGTCAAGGCCGGAGCCTGGGCTATGGCTGGAGGTAGGGTTAAGGCTGGAGCTAGGGTTAGGGTTCGGGCTAGGGCAAGTGCTGGAGCCCGCCTAAGGGTTTCAGCTTGTTGCGGGGCCGGCGCTGTGGCTTGCACAGCAGCCAGAGTTCAGCTGGGAGCTAGGGTTTGGGCTGGAGATAGGGTCAAGGCCGGAGCCTGGGCTATGGCTGGAGGTAGGGTTAAGGCTGGAGCTAGGGTTAGGGTTCGGGCTAGGGCAGGTGCTGGAGCCCGCTAAGGGTTTCAGCTTGTTGCGGGGCCGGCGCTGTGGCTTGCACAGCAGCCAGAGTTCAGCTGGGAGCTAGGGTTCGGGCTGGAGATAGGGTCAAGGCCGGAGCCTGGGCTATGGCTGGAGGTAGGGTTAAGGCTGGAGCTAGGGTTAGGGTTCGGGCTAGGGCAAGTGCTGGAGCCCGCCTAAGGGTTTCAGCTTGTTGCGGGGCCGGCGCTGTGGCTTGCACAGCAGCCAGAGTTCAGCTGGGAGCTAGGGTTCGGGCTGGAGATAGGGTCAAGGCCGGAGCCTGGGCTATGGCTGGAGGTAGGGTTAAGGCTGGAGCTAGGGTTAGGGTTCGGGCTAGGGCAAGTGCTGGAGCCCGCCTAAGGGTTTCAGCTTGTTGCGGGGCCGGCGCTGTGGCTTGCACAGCAGCCAGAGTTCAGCTGGGAGCTAGGGTTCGGGCTGGAGATAGGGTCAAGGCCGGAGCCTGGGCTATGGCTGGAGGTAGGGTTAATGCTGGAGCTAGGGTTAGGGTTCGGGCTAGGGCAAGTGCTGGAGCCCGCCTAAGGGTTTCAGCTTGTTGCGGGGCCGGCGCTGTGGCTTGCACAGCAGCCAGAGTTCAGCTGGGAGCTAGGGTTCGGGCTGGAGATAGGGTCAAGGCCGGAGCCTGGGCTATGGCTGGAGGTAGGGTTAAGGCTGGAGCTAGGGTTAGGGTTCGGGCTAGGGCAAGTGCTGGAGCCCGCCTAAGGGTTTCAGCTTGTTGCGGGGCCGGCGCTGTGGCTTGCACAGCAGCCAGAGTTCAGCTGGGAGCTAGGGTTCGGGCTGGAGATAGGGTCAAGGCCGGAGCCTGGGCTATGGCTGGAGGTAGGGTTAAGGCTGGAGCTAGGGTTAGGGTTCGGGCTAGGGCAAGTGCTGGAGCCTGCCTAAGGGTTTCAGCTTGTTGCGGGGCCGGCGCTGTGGCTTGCGCAGCAGCCAGAGTTCAGCTGGGAGCTAGGGTTCGGGCTGGAGATAGGGTCAAGGCCGGAGCCTGGGCTATGGCTGGAGGTAGGGTTAAGGCTGGAGCTAGGGTTAGGGTTCGGGCTAGGGCAAGTGCTGGAGCCCGCCTAAGGGTTTCAGCTTGTTGCGGGGCCGGCGCTGTGGCTTGCGCAGCAGCCAGAGTTCAGCTGGGAGCTAGGGTTCGGGCTGGAGATAGGGTCAAGGCCGGAGCCTGGGCTATGGCTGGAGGTAGGGTTAAGGCTGGAGCTAGGGTTAGGGTTCGGGCTAGGGGCAAGTGCTGGAGCCCGCCTAAGGGTTTCAGCTTGTTGCGGGGCCGGCGCTGTGGCTTGCACAGCAGCCAGAGTTCAGCTGGGAGCTAGGGTTTGGGCTGGAGATAGGGTCAAGGCCGGAGCCTGGGCTATGGCTGGAGGTAGGGTTAAGGCTGGAGCTAGGGTTAGGGTTCGGGCTAGGGCAAGTGCTGGAGCCCGGCTAAGGGTTTCAGCTTCTTGCGGGGCCGGCGCTGTGGCTTGCACAGCAGCCAGAGTTCAGCTGGGAGCTAGGGTTCGGGCTGGAGATAGGGTCAAGGCCGGAGCCTGGGCTATGGCTGGAGGTAGGGTTAAGGCTGGAGCTAGGGTTAGGGTTCGGGCTAGGGGAAGTGCTGGAGCCCGGCTAAGGGTTTCAGCTGTTTGCGGGGCCGGCGCTGTGGCTTGCACAGCAGCCAGACTTCAGCTGGGAGCTAGGGTTTGGGCTGGAGATAGGGTCAAGGCCTGAGCCTGGGCTATGGCTGGAGGTAGGGTTAAGGCTGGAGCTAGGGTTAGGGTTCGGGCTGGGGCAAGTGCTGGAGCCCGGCTAAGGGTTTCAGCTTGTTGCGGGGCCGGCGCTAGTGGCTTGCACAGCAGCCAGACTTCAGCTGGGAGCTAGGGTTTGGGCTGGAGATAGGGTCAAGGCAGGAGCCTGGGCTATGGCTGGAGGTAGGGTTAAGGCTGGAGCTAGGGTTAGGGTTCGGGCTGGGGCAAGTGCTGGAGCCCGCCTAAGGGTTTCAGCTTGTTGCGGGGCCGGCGCTGTGGCTTGCACAGCAGCCAGACTTCAGCTGGGAGCTAGGGTTTGGGCTGGAGATAGGGTCAAGGCCGGAGCCTGGGCTATGGCTGGAGGTAGGGTTAAGGCTGGAGCTAGGGTTAGGGTTCGGGCTGGGGCAAGTGCTGGAGCCCGGCTAAGGGTTTCAGCTTGTTGCGGGGCCGGCGCTATGGCTTGCACAGCAGCCAGACTTCAGCTGGGAGCTAGGGTTTGGGCTGGAGATAGGGTCAAGGCAGAGCCTGGGCTATGGCTGGAGGTAGGGTTAAGGCTGGAGCTAGGGTTAGGGTTCGGGCTGGGGCAAGTGCTGGAGCCCGGCTAAGGGTTTCAGCTTGTTGCGGGGCCGGCGCTGTGGCTTGCACAGCAGCCAGACTTCAGCTGGGAGCTAGGGTTTGGGCTGGAGATAGGGTCAAGGCCGGAGCCTGGGCTATGGCTGGAGGTAGGGTTAAGGCTGGAGCTAGGGTTAGGGTTCGGGCTGGGGCAAGTGCTGGAGCCCGGCTAAGGGTTTCAGCTTGTTGCGGGGCCGGCGCTGTGGCTTGCACAGCAGCCAGACTTCAGCTGGGAGCTAGGGTTTGGGCTGGAGATAGGGTCAAGGCCGGAGCCTGGGCTATGGCTGGAGGTAGGGTTAAGGCTGGAGCTAGGGTTAGGGTTCGGGCTAGCACAGGTGCTGGAGCCCGCCTAAGGGTTTCAGCTTGTTGCGGGGCCGGCGCTGTGGCTTGCACAGCAGCCAGAGTTCAGCTGGGAGCTAGGGTTCGGGCTGGAGATAGGGTCAAGGCCGGAGCCTGGGCTATGGCTGGAGGTAGGGTTAAGGCTGGAGCTAGGGTTAGGGTTCGGGCTAGGGCAAGTGCTGGAGCCCGCCTAAGGGTTTCAGCTTGTTGCGGGGCCGGCGCTGTGGCTTGCACAGCAGCCAGAGTTCAGCTGGGAGCTAGGGTTCGGGCTGGAGATAGGGTCAAGGCCGGAGCCTGGGCTATGGCTGGAGGTAGGGTTAAGGCTGGAGCTAGGGTTAGGGTTCGGGCTAGGGCAAGTGCTGGAGCCCGCCTAAGGGTTTCAGCTTGTTGCGGGGCCGGCGCTGTGGCTTGCACAGCAGCCAGAGTTCAGCTGGGAGCTAGGGTTCGGGCTGGAGATAGGGTCAAGGCAGGAGCCTGGGCTATGGCTGGAGGTAGGGTTAAGGCTGGAGCTAGGGTTAGGGTTCGGGCTGGGGCAAGTGCTGGAGCCCGGCTAAGGGTTTCAGCTTGTTGCGGGGCCGGCGCTGTGGCTTGCACAGCAGCCAGACTTCAGCTGGGAGCTAGGGTTTGGGCTGGAGATAGGGTCAAGGCCGGAGCCTGGGCTATGGCTGGAGGTAGGGTTAAGGCTGGAGCTAGGGTTAGGGTTCGGGCTGGGGCAAGTGCTGGAGCCCGGCTAAGGGTTTCAGCTTGTTGCGGGGCCGGCGCTGTGGCTTGCACAGCAGCCAGACTTCAGCTGGGAGCTAGGGTTTGGGCTGGAGATAGGGTCAAGGCCGGAGCCTGGGCTATGGCTGGAGGTAGGGTTAAGGCTGGAGCTAGGGTTAGGGTTCGGGCTGGGGCAAGTGCTGGAGCCCGGCTAAGGGTTTCAGCTTGTTGCGGGGCCGGCGCTATGGCTTGCACAGCAGCCAGAGTTCAGCTGGGAGCTAGGGTTCGGGCTGGAGATAGGGTCAAGGCCGGAGCCTGGGCTATGGCTGGAGGTAGGGTTAATGCTGGAGCTAGGGTTAGGGTTCGGGCTAGGGCAAGTGCTGGAGCCCGCCTAAGGGTTTCAGCTTGTTGCGGGGCCGGCGCTGTGGCTTGCGCAGCAGCCAGAGTTCAGCTGGGAGCTAGGGTTCGGGCTGGAGATAGGGTCAAGGCCGGAGCCTGGGCTATGGCTGGAGGTAGGGTTAATGCTGGAGCTAGGGTTAGGGTTCGGGCTAGGGCAAGTGCTGGAGCCCGCCTAAGGGTTTCAGCTTGTTGCGGGGCCGGCGCTGTGGCTTGCGCAGCAGCCAGAGTTCAGCTGGGAGCTAGGGTTCGGGCTGGAGATAGGGTCAAGGCCGGAGCCTGGGCTATGGCTGGAGGTAGGGTTAAGGCTGGAGCTAGGGTTAGGGTTCGGGCTAGGGCAAGGTGCTGGAGCCCGCCTAAGGGTTTCAGCTTGTTGCGGGGCCGGCGCTGTGGCTTGCACAGCAGCCAGAGTTCAGCTGGGAGCTAGGGTTCGGGCTGGAGATAGGGTCAAGGCCGGAGCCTGGGCTATGGCTGGAGGTAGGGTTAAGGCTGGAGCTAGGGTTAGGGTTCGGGCTAGGGGCAAGTGCTGGAGCCCGCCTAAGGGTTTCAGCTTGTTGCGGGGCCGGCGCTGTGGCTTGCAGCAGCAGCCAGAGTTCAGCTGGGAGCTAGGGTTCGGGCTGGAGATAGGGTCAAGGCCGGAGCCTGGGCTATGGCTGGAGGTAGGGTTAAGGCTGGAGCTAGGGTTAGGGTTCGGGCTAGGGCAAGTGCTGGAGCCCGCCTAAGGGTTTCAGCTTGTTGCGGGGCCGGCGCTGTGGCTTGCACAGCAGCCAGAGTTCAGCTGGGAGCTAGGGTTCGGGCTGGAGATAGGGTCAAGGCCGGAGCCTGGGCTATGGCTGGAGGTAGGGTTAAGGCTGGAGCTAGGGTTAGGGTTCGGGCTAGGGCAAGTGCTGGAGCCCGGCTAAGGGTTTCAGCTTGTTGCGGGGCCGGCGCTGTGGCTTGCACAGCAGCCAGAGTTCAGCTGGGAGCTAGGGTTTGGGCTGGAGATAGGGTCAAGGCCGGAGCCTGGGCTATGGCTGGAGGTAGGGTTAATGCTGGAGCTAGGGTTAGGGTTCGGGCTAGGGGAAGTGCTGGAGCCCGCCTAAGGGTTTCAGCTTGTTGCGGGGCCGGCGCTGTGGCTTGCACAGCAGCCAGAGTTCAGCTGGGAGCTAGGGTTCGGGCTGGAGATAGGGTCAAGGCCGGAGCCTGGGCTATGGCTGGAGGTAGGGTTAAGGCTGGAGCTAGGGTTAGGGTTCGGGCTAGGGCAAGTGCTGGAGCCCGCCTAAGGGTTTCAGCTTGTTGCGGGGCCGGCGCTGTGGCTTGCACAGCAGCCAGAGTTCAGCTGGGAGCTAGGGTTTGGGCTGGAGATAGGGTCAAGGCCGGAGCCTGGGCTATGGCTGGAGGTAGGGTTAAGGCTGGAGCTAGGGTTAGGGTTCGGGCTAGGGGCAAGTGCTGGAGCCCGCCTAAGGGTTTCAGCTTGTTGCGGGGCCGGCGCTGTGGCTTGCACAGCAGCCAGAGCTTCAGCTGGGAGCTAGGGTTCGGGCTGGAGATAGGGTCAAGGCCGGAGCCTGGGCTATGGCTGGAGGTAGGGTTAAGGCTGGAGCTAGGGTTAGGGTTCGGGCTAGGGCAAGTGCTGGAGCCCGGCTAAGGGTTTCAGCTTGTTGCGGGGCCGGCGCTGTGGCTTGCACAGCAGCCAGAGTTCAGCTGGGAGCTAGGGTTTGGGCTGGAGATAGGGTCAAGGCCGGAGCCTGGGCTATGGCTGGAGGTAGGGTTAAGGCTGGAGCTAGGGTTAGGGTTCGGGCTAGGGCAAGTGCTGGAGCCCGCCTAAGGGTTTCAGCTTGTTGCGGGGCCGGCGCTGTGGCTTGCACAGCAGCCAGACTTCAGCTGGGAGCTAGGGTTCGGGCTGGAGATAGGGTCAAGGCCGGAGCCTGGGCTATGGCTGGAGGTAGGGTTAATGCTGGAGCTAGGGTTAGGGTTCGGGCTAGGGCAAGGTGCTGGAGCCCGCTAAGGGTTTCAGCTTGTTGCGGGGCCGGCGCTGTGGCTTGCACAGCAGCCAGAGTTCAGCTGGGAGCTAGGGTTCGGGCTGGAGATAGGGTCAAGGCTGGAGCCTGGGCTATGGCTGGAGGTAGGGTTAAGGCTGGAGCTAGGGTTAGGGTTCGGGCTAGGGCAAGTGCTGGAGCCCGCTAAGGGTTTCAGCTTGTTGCGGGGCCGGCGCTGTGGCTTGCACAGCAGCCAGAGTTCAGCTGGGAGCTAGGGTTCGGGCTGGAGATAGGGTCAAGGCCGGAGCCTGGGCTATGGCTGGAGGTAGGGTTAAGGCTGGAGCTAGGGTTAGGGTTCGGGCTAGGGCAAGTGCTGGAGCCCGGCTAAGGGTTTCAGCTTGTTGCGGGGCCGGCGCTGTGGCTTGCACAGCAGCCAGACTTCAGCTGGGAGCTAGGGTTAGGGCTGGAGATAGGGTCAAGGCCGGAGCCTGGGCTATGGCTGGAGGTAGGGTTAGGCTGGAGCTAGGGTTAGGGTTCGGGCTAGGGCAAGTGCTGGAGCCCGGCTAAGGGTTTCAGCTTGTTGCGGGGCCGGCGCTGTGGCTTGCACAGCAGCCAGACTTCAGCTGGGAGCTAGGGTTTGGGCTGGAGATAGGGTCAAGGCCGGAGCCTGGGCTATGGCTGGAGGTAGGGTTAAGGCTGGAGCTAGGGTTAGGGTTCGGGCTGGGGCAAGTGCTGGAGCCCGGCTAAGGGTTTCAGCTTGTTGCGGGGCCGGCGCTGTGGCTTGCACAGCAGCCAGACTTCTGCTGGGAGCTAGGGTTTGGGCTGGAGATAGGGTCAAGGCCGGAGCCTGGGCTATGGCTGGAGGTAGGGTTAAGGCTGGAGCTAGGGTTAGGGTTCGGGCTAGGGCAAGTGCTGGAGCCCGCTAAGGGTTTCAGCTTGTTGCGGGGCCGGCGCTGTGGCTTGCACAGCAGCCAGACTTCAGCTGGGAGCTAGGGTTTGGGCTGGAGATAGGGTCAAGGCCGGAGCCTGGGCTATGGCTGGAGGTAGGGTTAAGGCTGGAGCTAGGGTTAGGGTTCGGGCTAGGGCAAGTGCTGGAGCCCGCCTAAGGGTTTCAGCTTGTTGCGGGGCCGGCGCTGTGGCTTGCACAGCAGCCAGAGTTCAGCTGGGAGCTAGGGTTTGGGCTGGAGATAGGGTCAAGGCCGGAGCCTGGGCTATGGCTGGAGGTAGGGTTAAGGCTGGAGCTAGGGTTAGGGTTCGGGCTAGGGGCAAGTGCTGGAGCCCGCCTAAGGGTTTCAGCTTGTTGCGGGGCCGGCGCTGTGGCTTGCACAGCAGCCAGAGTTCAGCTGGGAGCTAGGGTTCGGGCTGGAGATAGGGTCAAGGCCGGAGCCTGGGCTATGGCTGGAGGTAGGGTTAAGGCTGGAGCTAGGGTTAGGGTTCGGGCTGGGGCAAGTGCTGGAGCCCGGCTAAGGGTTTCAGCTTGTTGCGGGGCCGGCGCTGTGGCTTGCACAGCAGCCAGACTTCAGCTGGGAGCTAGGGTTTGGGCTGGAGATAGGGTCAAGGCAGGAGCCTGGGCTATGGCTGGAGGTAGGGTTAAGGCTGGAGCTAGGGTTAGGGTTCGGGCTGGGGCAAGTGCTGGAGCCCGGCTAAGGGTTTCAGCTTGTTGCGGGGCCGGCGCTATGGCTTGCACAGCAGCCAGACTTCAGCTGGGAGCTAGGGTTTGGGCTGGAGATAGGGTCAAGGCCGGAGCCTGGGCTATGGCTGGAGGTAGGGTTAAGGCTGGAGCTAGGGTTAGGGTTCGGGCTGGGGCAAGTGCTGGAGCCCGGCTAAGGGTTTCAGCTTGTTGCGGGGCCGGCGCTATGGCTTGCACAGCAGCCAGACTTCAGCTGGGAGCTAGGGTTTGGGCTGGAGATAGGGTCAAGGCAGGAGCCTGGGCTATGGCTGGAGGTAGGGTTAAGGCTGGAGCTAGGGTTAGGGTTCGGGCTAGGGCAAGTGCTGGAGCCCGGCCAAGGGTTTCAGCGTGTTGCGGGGCCGGCGCTGTGGCTTGCACAGCAGCCAGAGTTCAGCTGGGAGCTAGGGTCGGGCTGGAGATAGGGTCAAGGCCGGAGCCTGGGCTATGGCTGGAGGTAGGGTTAAGGCTGGAGCTAGGGTTAGGGTTCGGGCTAGGGCAAGTGCTGGAGCCCGCCTAAGGGTTTCAGCTTGTTGCGGGGCCGGCGCTGTGGCTTGCACAGCAGCCAGAGTTCAGCTGGGAGCTAGGGTTCGGGCTGGAGATAGGGTCAAGGCCGGAGCCTGGGCTATGGCTGGAGGTAGGGTTAAGGCTGGAGCTAGGGTTAGGGTTCGGGCTAGGGCAAGTGCTGGAGCCCGCCTAAGGGTTTCAGCTTGTTGCGGGGCCGGCGCTGTGGCTTGCAGCAGCAGCCAGACTTCCGCTGGGAGCTAGGGTCTGGGCTGGAGATAGGGTCAAGGCCGGAGCCTGGGCTATGGCTGGAGGTAGGGTTAAGGCTGGAGCTAGGGTTAGGGTTCGGGCTGGGGCAAGTGCTGGAGCCCGGCTAAGGGTTTCAGCTTGTTGCGGGGCCGGCGCTGTGGCTTGCACAGCAGCCAGACTTCAGCTGGGAGCTAGGGTTTGGGCTGGAGATAGGGTCAAGGCCGGAGCCTGGGCTATGGCTGGAGGTAGGGTTAAGGCTGGAGCTAGGGTTAGGGTTCGGGCTGGGCAAGTGCTGGAGCCCGCCTAAGGGTTTCAGCTTGTTGCGGGGCCGGCGCTGTGGCTTGCACAGCAGCCAGACTTCAGCTGGGAGCTAGGGTTTGGGCTGGAGATAGGGTCAAGGCCGGAGCCTGGGCTATGGCTGGAGGTAGGGTTAAGGCTGGAGCTAGGGTTAGGGTTCGGGCTGGGGCAAGTGCTGGAGCCCGCTAAGGGTTTCAGCTTGTTGCGGGGCCGGCGCTGTGGCTTGCACAGCAGCCAGAGTTCAGCTGGGAGCTAGGGTTTGGGCTGGAGATAGGGTCAAGGCCGGAGCCTGGGCTATGGCTGGAGGTAGGGTTAAGGCTGGAGCTAGGGTTAGGGTTCGGGCTAGGGCAAGTGCTGGAGCCCGGCTAAGGGTTTCAGCTTGTTGCGGGGCCGGCGCTGTGGCTTGCACAGCAGCCAGAGTTCAGCTGGGAGCTAGGGTTCGGGCTGGAGATAGGGTCAAGGCCGGAGCCTGGGCTATGGCTGGAGGTAGGGTTAAGGCTGGAGCTAGGGTTAGGGTTCGGGCTAGGGCAAGTGCTGGAGCCCGGCTAAGGGTTTCAGCTTGTTGCGGGGCCGGCGCTGTGGCTTGCACAGCAGCCAGACTTCAGCTGGGAGCTAGGGTTCGGGCTGGAGATAGGGTCAAGGCCGGAGCCTGGGCTATGGCTGGAGGTAGGGTTAAGGCTGGAGCTAGGGTTAGGGTTCGGGCTGGGGCAAGTGCTGGAGCCCGCTAAGGGTTTCAGCTTGTTGCGGGGCCGGCGCTGTGGCTTGCACAGCAGCCAGACTTCAGCTGGGAGCTAGGGTTTGGGCTGGAGATAGGGTCAAGGCCGGAGCCTGGGCTATGGCTGGAGGTAGGGTTAAGGCTGGAGCTAGGGTTAGGGTTCGGGCTGGGGCAAGTGCTGGAGTCCGGCTAAGGGTTTCAGCTTGTTGCGGGGCCGGCGCTGTGGCTTGCACAGCAGCCAGACTTCAGCTGGGAGCTAGGGTTTGGGCTGGAGATAGGGTCAAGGCCTGAGCCTGGGCTATGGCTGGAGGTAGGGTTAAGGCTGGAGCTAGGGTTAGGGTTCGGGCTGGGGCAAGTGCTGGAGCCCGCTAAGGGTTTCAGCTTGTTGCGGGGCCGGCGCTGTGGCTTGGGCAGCAGCCAGAGTTCAGCTGGGAGCTACGGTTTGGGCTGGAGATAGGGTCAAGGCCGGAGCCTGGGCTATGGCTGGAGGTAGGGTTAAGGCTGGAGCTAGGGTTAGGGTTCGGGCTAGGGCAAGTGCTGGAGCCCGCTAAGGGTTTCAGCTTGTTGCGGGGCCGGCGCTGTGGCTTGCACAGCAGCCAGACTTCAGCTGGGAGCTAGGGTTTGGGCTGGAGATAGGGTCAAGGCCGGAGCCTGGGCTATGGCTGGAGGTAGGGTTAAGGCTGGAGCTAGGGTTAGGGTTCGGGCTAGGGGCAAGTGGTGGAGCCCGCCTAAGGGTTTCAGCTTGTTGCGGGGCCGGCGCTGTGGCTTGCACAGCAGCCAGAGTTCAGCTGGGAGCTAGGGTTTGGGCTGGAGATAGGGTCAAGGCCGGAGCCTGGGCTATGGCTGGAGGTAGGGTTAAGGCTGGAGCTAGGGTTAGGGTTCGGGCTAGGGCAAGTGCTGGAGCCCGCTAAGGGTTTCAGCTTGTTGCGGGGCCGGCGCTGTGGCTTGCACAGCAGCCAGAGTTCAGCTGGGAGCTACGGTTTGGGCTGGAGATAGGGTCAAGGCCGGAGCCTGGGCTATGGCTGGAGGTAGGGTTAAGGCTGGAGCTAGGGTTAGGGTTCGGGCTAGGGCAAGTGCTGGAGCCCGCCTAAGGGTTTCAGCTTGTTGCGGGGCCGGCGCTGTGGCTTGCACAGCAGCCAGACTTCAGCTGGGAGCTAGGGTTTGGGCTGGAGATAGGGTCAAGGCCGGAGCCTGGGCTATGGCTGGAGGTAGGGTTAAGGCTGGAGCTAGGGTTAGGGTTCGGGCAAGGGCAAGTGCTGGAGCCCGGCCTAAGGGTTTCAGCTTGTTGCGGGGCCGGCGCTGTGGCTTGCACAGCAGCCAGACTTCAGCTGGGAGCTAGGGTTTGGGCTGGAGATAGGGTCAAGGCCGGAGCCTGGGCTATGGCTGGAGGTAGGGTTAAGGCTGGAGCTAGGGTTAGGGTTCGGGCTGGGGCAAGTGCTGGAGCCCGGCTAAGGGTTTCAGCTTGTTGCGGGGCCGGCGCTGTGGCTTGCACAGCAGCCAGACTTCAGCTGGGAGCTAGGGTTTGGGCTGGAGATAGGGTCAAGGCCGGAGCCTGGGCTATGGCTGGAGGTAGGGTTAAGGCTGGAGCTAGGGTTAGGGTTCGGGCTGGGGCAAGTGCTGGAGCCCGCCTAAGGGTTTCAGCTTGTTGCGGGGCCGGCGCTGTGGCTTGCACAGCAGCCAGACTTCAGCTGGGAGCTAGGGTTTGGGCTGGAGATAGGGTCAAGGCCGGAGCCTGGGCTATGGCTGGAGGTAGGGTTAAGGCTGGAGCTAGGGTTAGGGTTCGGGCAGGGGCAAGTGCTGGAGCCCGGCTAAGGGTTTCAGCTTTTTGCGGGGCCGGCGCTGTGGCTTGCACAGCAGCCAGACTTCAGCTGGGAGCTAGGGTTTGGGCTGGAGATAGGGTCAAGGCCGGAGCCTGGGCTATGGCTGGAGGTAGGGTTAAGGCTGGAGCTAGGGTTAGGGTTCGGGCTAGGGGCAAGTGCTGGAGCCCGGCTAAGGGTTTCAGCTTGTTGCGGGGCCGGCGCTATGGCTTGCACAGCAGCCAGACTTCAGCTGGGAGCTAGGGTTTGGGCTGGAGATAGGGTCAAGGCCGGAGCCTGGGCTATGGCTGGAGGTAGGGTTAAGGCTGGAGCTAGGGTTAGGGTTCGGGCTGGGGCAAGTGCTGGAGCCCGGCTAAGGGTTTCAGCTTGTTGCGGGGCCGGCGCTAGTGGCTTGCACAGCAGCCAGACTTCAGCTGGGAGCTAGGGTTTGGGCTGGAGATAGGGTCAAGGCCGGAGCCTGGGCTATGGCTGGAGGTAGGGTTAAGGCTGGAGCTAGGGTTAGGGTTCGGGCTGGGGCAAGTGCTGGAGCCCGGCTAAGGGTTTCAGCTTGTTGCGGGGCCGGCGCTGTGGCTTGCACAGCAGCCAGACTTCAGCTGGGAGCTAGGGTTTGGGCTGGAGATAGGGTCAAGGCCGGAGCCTGGGCTATGGCTGGAGGTAGGGTTAAGGCTGGAGCTAGGGTTAGGGTTCGGGCTGGGGCAAGTGCTGGAGCCCGGCTAAGGGTTTTCAGCTTGTTGCGGGGCCGGCGCTTGGCTTGCACAGCAGCCAGACTTCAGCTGGGAGCTAGGGTTTGGGCTGGAGATAGGTCAAGTCAGGAGCCTGGGCTATGGCTGGAGGTAGGGTTAAGGCTGGAGCTAGGGTTAGGGTTCGGGCTGGGGCAAGTGCTGGAGCCCGGCTAAGGGTTTTCAGCTTGTTTGCGGGGCCGGCGCTGTGGCTTGCACAGCAGCCCAGACTTCAGCTGGGAGCTAGGGTTTGGGCTGGAGATAGGGTCAAGGCGGAGCCTGGGCTATGGCTGGAGGTAGGGTTAAGGCTGGAGCTAGGGTTAGGGCCGGCGCTGTGGCTTGCGCAGCAGCCAGAGTTCAGCTGGGAGCTAGGGTTCGGGCTGGAGATAGGGTCAAGGCCGGAGCCTGGGCTATGGCTGGAGGTAGGGTTAAGGCTGGAGCTAGGGTTAGGGTTCGGGCTAGGGCAGGTGCTGGAGCCCGCCTAAGGGTTTCAGCTTGTTGCGGGGCCGGCGCTGTGGCTTGCGCAGCAGCCAGACTTCAGCTGGGAGCTAGGGTTCGGGCTGGAGATAGGGTCAAGGCCGGAGCCTGGGCTATGGCTGGAGGTAGGGTTAAGGCTGGAGCTAGGGTTAGGGTTCGGGCTAGGGCAGTGCTGGAGCCCGCCTAAGGGTTTCAGCTTGTTGCGGGGCCGGCGCTGTGGCTTGCACAGCAGCCAGACTTCAGCTGGGAGCTAGGGTTTGGGCTGGAGATAGGGTCAAGGCCGGAGCCTGGGCTATGGCTGGAGGTAGGGTTAAGGCTGGAGCTAGGGTTAGGGTTCGGGCTGGGGCAAGTGCTGGAGCCCGCTAAGGGTTTCAGCTTGTTGCGGGGCCGGCGCTGTGGCTTGCACAGCAGCCAGACTTCAGCTGGGAGCTAGGGTTTGGGCTGGAGATAGGGTCAAGGCCGGAGCCTGGGCTATGGCTGGAGGTAGGGTTAAGGCTGGAGCTAGGGTTAGGGTTCGGGCTGGGGCAAGTGCTGGAGCCCGGCTAAGGGTTTCAGCTTGTTGCGGGGCCGGCGCTGTGGCTTGCACAGCAGCCAGACTTCTGCTGGGAGCTAGGGTTTGGGCTGGAGATAGGGTCAAGGCCGGAGCCTGGGCTATGGCTGGAGGTAGGGTTAAGGCTGGAGCTAGGGTTAGGGTTCGGGCTGGGGCAAGTGCTGGAGCCCGGCTAAGGGTTTCAGCTTGTTGCGGGGCCGGCGCTAGTGGCTTGCACAGCAGCCAGACTTCAGCTGGGAGCTAGGGTTTGGGCTGGAGATAGGGTCAAGGCCGGAGCCTGGGCTATGGCTGGAGGTAGGGTTAAGGCTGGAGCTAGGGTTAGGGTTCGGGCTGGGGCAAGTGCTGGAGTCCGGCTAAGGGTTTCAGCTTGTTGCGGGGCCGGCGCTGTGGCTTGCACAGCAGCCAGACTTCAGCTGGGAGCTAGGGTTTGGGCTGGAGATAGGGTCAAGGCCGGAGCCTGGGCTATGGCTGGAGGTAGGGTTAAGGCTGGAGCTAGGGTTAGGGTTCGGGCTGGGGCAAGTGCTGGAGCCCGCTAAGGGTTTCAGCTTGTTGCGGGGCCGGCGCTATGGCTTGCACAGCAGCCAGACTTCAGCTGGGAGCTAGGGTTTGGGCTGGAGATAGGGTCAAGGCAGGAGCCTGGGCTATGGCTGGAGGTAGGGTTAAGGCTGGAGCTAGGGTTAGGGTTCGGGCTGGGGCAAGTGCTGGAGCCCGGCTAAGGGTTTCAGCTTGTTGCGGGGCCGGCGCTATGGCTTGCACAGCAGCCAGACTTCAGCTGGGAGCTAGGGTTTGGGCTGGAGATAGGGTCAAGGCCGGAGCCTGGGCTATGGCTGGAGGTAGGGTTAAGGCTGGAGCTAGGGTTAGGGTTCGGGCTGGGGCAAGTGCTGGAGCCCGGCTAAGGGTTTCAGCTTGTTGCGGGGCCGGCGCTATGGCTTGCACAGCAGCCAGACTTCAGCTGGGAGCTAGGGTTTGGGCTGGAGATAGGGTCAAGGCCGGAGCCTGGGCTATGGCTGGAGGTAGGGTTAAGGCTGGAGCTAGGGTTAGGGTTCGGGCTGGGGCAAGTGCTGGAGCCCGGCTAAGGGTTTCAGCTTGTTGCGGGGCCGGCGCTGTGGCTTGCACAGCAGCCAGACTTCAGCTGGGAGCTAGGGTTTGGGCTGGAGATAGGGTCAAGGCCGGAGCCTGGGCTATGGCTGGAGGTAGGGTTAAGGCTGGAGCTAGGGTTAGGGTTCGGGCTAGGGCAAGTGCTGGAGCCCGGCTAAGGGTTTCAGCTTTTTGCGGGGCCGGCGCTGTGGCTTGCACAGCAGCCAGAGTTCAGCTGGGAGCTAGGGTTCGGGCTGGAGATAGGGTCAAGGCTGGAGCCTGGGCTATGGCTGGAGGTAGGGTTAAGGCTGGAGCTAGGGTTAGGGTTCGGGCTAGGGGCAAGTGCTGGAGCCCGCCTAAGGGTTTCAGCTTGTTGCGGGGCCGGCGCTGTGGCTTGCACAGCAGCCAGACTTCAGCTGGGAGCTAGGGTTTGGGCTGGAGATAGGGTCAAGGCCGGAGCCTGGGCTATGGCTGGAGGTAGGGTTAAGGCTGGAGCTAGGGTTAGGGTTCGGGCTAGGGCAAGTGCTGGAGCCCGCCTAAGGGTTTCAGCTTGTTGCGGGGCCGGCGCTGTGGCTTGCACAGCAGCCAGACTTCAGCTGGGAGCTAGGGTTTGGGCTGGAGATAGGGTCAAGGCCGGAGCCTGGGCTATGGCTGGAGGTAGGGTTAAGGCTGGAGCTAGGGTTAGGGTTCGGGCTAGGGGCAAGTGCTGGAGCCCGGCTAAGGGTTTCAGCTTGTTGCGGGGCCGGCGCTGTGGCTTGCACAGCAGCCAGACTTCAGCTGGGAGCTAGGGTTAGGGCTGGAGATAGGGTCAAGGCCGGAGCCTGGGCTATGGCTGGAGGTAGGGTTAAGGCTGGAGCTAGGGTTAGGGTTCGGGCTAGGGCAAGTGCTGGAGCCCGGCTAAGGGTTTCAGCTTTTTGCGGGGCCGGCGCTGTGGCTTGCACAGCAGCCAGAGTTCAGCTGGGAGCTAGGGTTTGGGCTGGAGATAGGGTCAAGGCCGGAGCCTGGGCTATGGCTGGAGGTAGGGTTAAGGCTGGAGCTAGGGTTAGGGTTCGGGCTAGGGCAAGTGCTGGAGCCCGGCTAAGGGTTTCAGCTTGTTGCGGGGCCGGCGCTGTGGCTTGCACAGCAGCCGGAGTTCAGCTGGGAGCTAGGGTTCGGGCTGGAGATAGGGTCAAGGCTGGAGCCTGGGCTATGGCTGGAGGTAGGGTTAAGGCTGGAGCTAGGGTTAGGGTTCGGGCTAGGGCAAGTGCTGGAGCCCGGCTAAGGGTTTCAGCTTGTTGCGGGGCCGGCGCTGTGGCTTGCACAGCAGCCAGAGTTCAGCTGGGAGCTAGGGTTTGGGCTGGAGATAGGGTCAAGGCCGGAGCCTGGGCTATGGCTGGAGGTAGGGTTAAGGCTGGAGCTAGGGTTAGGGTTCGGGCTAGGGGCAAGTGCTGGAGCCCGCTAAGGGTTTCAGCTTGTTGCGGGGCCGGCGCTGTGGCTTGCACAGCAGCCAGACTTCAGCTGGGAGCTAGGGTTTGGGCTGGAGATAGGGTCAAGGCCGGAGCCTGGGCTATGGCTGGAGGTAGGGTTAAGGCTGGAGCTAGGGTTAGGGTTCGGGCTAGGGGCAAGTGCTGGAGCCCGCTAAGGGTTTCAGCTTGTTGCGGGGCCGGCGCTGTGGCTTGCACAGCAGCCAGACTTCAGCTGGGAGCTAGGGTTCGGGCTGGAGATAGGGTCAAGGCCGGAGCCTGGGCTATGGCTGGAGGTAGGGTTAAGGCTGGAGCTAGGGTTAGGGTTCGGGCTAGGGCAAGTGCTGGAGCCCGCCTAAGGGTTTCAGCTTGTTGCGGGGCCGGCGCTGTGGCTTGCACAGCAGCCAGAGTTCAGCTGGGAGCTAGGGTTCGGGCTGGAGATAGGGTCAAGGCCGGAGCCTGGGCTATGGCTGGAGGTAGGGTTAAGGCTGGAGCTAGGGTTAGGGTTCGGGCTAGGGCAAGTGCTGGAGCCCGCCTAAGGGTTTCAGCTTGTTGCGGGGCCGGCGCTGTGGCTTGCACAGCAGCCAGAGTTCAGCTGGGAGCTAGGGTTTGGGCTGGAGATAGGGTCAAGGCCGGAGCCTGGGCTATGGCTGGAGGTAGGGTTAAGGCTGGAGCTAGGGTTAGGGTTCGGGCTGGGGCAAGTGCTGGAGCCCGGCTAAGGGTTTCAGCTTGTTGCGGGGCCGGCGCTGTGGCTTGCACAGCAGCCAGACTTCAGCTGGGAGCTAGGGTTTGGGCTGGAGATAGGGTCAAGGCTGGAGCCTGGGCTATGGCTGGAGGTAGGGTTAAGGCTGGAGCTAGGGTTAGGGTTCGGGCTAGGGCAAGTGCTGGAGCCCGGCTAAGGGTTTCAGCTAATTGCGGGGCCGGCGCTGTGGCTTGCACAGCAGCCAGAGTTCAGCTGGGAGCTAGGGTTTGGGCTGGAGATAGGGTCAAGGCTGGAGCCTGGGCTATGGCTGGAGGTAGGGTTAAGGCTGGAGCTAGGGTTAGGGTTCGGGCTAGGGCAAGTGCTGGAGCCCGGCTAAGGGTTTCAGCTTGTTGCGGGGCCGGCGCTGTGGCTTGCACAGCAGCCAGACTTCAGCTGGGAGCTAGGGTTTGGGCTGGAGATAGGGTCAAGGCCTGAGCCTGGGCTATGGCTGGAGGTAGGGTTAAGGCTGGAGCTAGGGTTAGGGTTCGGGCTGGGGCAAGTGCTGGAGCCCGGCTAAGGGTTTCAGCTTGTTGCGGGGCCGGCGCTATGGCTTGCACAGCAGCCAGACTTCAGCTGGGAGCTAGGGTTTGGGCTGGAGATAGGGTCAAGGCAGGAGCCTGGGCTATGGCTGGAGGTAGGGTTAAGGCTGGAGCTAGGGTTAGGGTTCGGGCTGGGGCAAGTGCTGGAGCCCGGCTAAGGGTTTCAGCTTGTTGCGGGGCCGGCGCTATGGCTTGCACAGCAGCCAGACTTCAGCTGGGAGCTAGGGTTTGGGCTGGAGATAGGGTCAAGGCCGGAGCCTGGGCTATGGCTGGAGGTAGGGTTAAGGCTGGAGCTAGGGTTAGGGTTCGGGCTGGGGCAAGTGCTGGAGCCCGCCTAAGGGTTTCAGCTTGTTGCGGGGCCGGCGCTATGGCTTGCACAGCAGCCAGACTTCAGCTGGGAGCTAGGGTTTGGGCTGGAGATAGGTCAAGTCAGAGCCTGGGCTATGGCTGGAGGTAGGGTTAAGGCTGGAGCTAGGGTTAGGGTTCGGGCTGGGGCAAGTGCTGGAGCCCGGCTAAGGGTTTCAGCTTGTTGCGGGGCCGGCGCTATGGCTTGCACAGCAGCCAGACTTCAGCTGGGAGCTAGGGTTTGGGCTGGAGATAGGGTCAAGGCCGGAGCCTGGGCTATGGCTGGAGGTAGGGTTAAGGCTGGAGCTAGGGTTAGGGTTCGGGCTGGGGCAAGTGCTGGAGCCCGGCTAAGGGTTTCAGCTTGTTGCGGGGCCGGCGCTATGGCTTGCACAGCAGCCAGACTTCAGCTGGGAGCTAGGGTTTGGGCTGGAGATAGGGTCAAGGCCGGAGCCTGGGCTATGGCTGGAGGTAGGGTTAAGGCTGGAGCTAGGGTTAGGGTTCGGGCTGGGGCAAGTGCTGGAGTCCGGCTAAGGGTTTCAGCTTGTTGCGGGGCCGGCGCTGTGGCTTGCACAGCAGCCAGACTTCAGCTGGGAGCTAGGGTTTGGGCTGGAGATAGGGTCAAGGCCTGAGCCTGGGCTATGGCTGGAGGTAGGGTTAAGGCTGGAGCTAGGGTTAGGGTTCGGGCTGGGGCAAGTGCTGGAGCCCGGCTAAGGGTTTCAGCTTGTTGCGGGGCCGGCGCTGTGGCTTGCACAGCAGCCAGACTTCAGCTGGGAGCTAGGGTTTGGGCTGGAGATAGGGTCAAGGCAGGAGCCTGGGCTATGGCTGGAGGTAGGGTTAAGGCTGGAGCTAGGGTTAGGGTTCGGGCTGGGGCAAGTGCTGGAGCCCGCTAAGGGTTTCAGCTTGTTGCGGGGCCGGCGCTGTGGCTTGCACAGCAGCCAGACTTCAGCTGGGAGCTAGGGTTTGGGCTGGAGATAGGGTCAAGGCAGGAGCCTGGGCTATGGCTGGAGGTAGGGTTAAGGCTGGAGCTAGGGTTAGGGTTCGGGCTGGGGCAAGTGCTGGAGCCCGGCTAAGGGTTTCAGCTTGTTGCGGGGCCGGCGCTGTGGCTTGCACAGCAGCCAGACTTCAGCTGGGAGCTAGGGTTTGGGCTGGAGATAGGGTCAAGGCCGGAGCCTGGGCTATGGCTGGAGGTAGGGTTAAGGCTGGAGCTAGGGTTAGGGTTCGGGCTGGGGCAAGTGCTGGAGCCCGGCTAAGGGTTTCAGCTTGTTGCGGGGCCGGCGCTATGGCTTGCACAGCAGCCAGACTTCAGCTGGGAGCTAGGGTTTGGGCTGGAGATAGGGTCAAGGCCGGAGCCTGGGCTATGGCTGGAGGTAGGGTTAAGGCTGGAGCTAGGGTTAGGGTTCGGGCTAGGGGCAAGTGCTGGAGCCCACCTAAGGGTTTCAGCTTGTTGCGGGGCCGGCGCTGTGGCTTGCACAGCAGCCAGACTTCAGCTGGGAGCTAGGGTTTGGGCTGGAGATAGGGTCAAGGCCGGAGCCTGGGCTATGGCTGGAGGTAGGGTTAAGGCTGGAGCTAGGGTTAGGGTTCGGGCTGGGGCAAGTGCTGGAGCCCGGCTAAGGGTTTCAGCTTGTTGCGGGGCCGGCGCTGTGGCTTGCACAGCAGCCAGACTTCAGCTGGGAGCTAGGGTTTGGGCTGGAGATAGGGTCAAGGCCGGAGCCTGGGCTATGGCTGGAGGTAGGGTTAAGGCTGGAGCTAGGGTTAGGGTTCGGGCTGGGGCAAGTGCTGGAGCCCGGCTAAGGGTTTCAGCTTGTTGCGGGGCCGGCGCTATGGCTTGCACAGCAGCCAGACTTCAGCTGGGAGCTAGGGTTTGGGCTGGAGATAGGGTCAAGGCCGGAGCCTGGGCTATGGCTGGAGGTAGGGTTAAGGCTGGAGCTAGGGTTAGGGTTCGGGCTGGGGCAAGTGCTGGAGCCCGCCTAAGGGTTTCAGCTTGTTGCGGGGCCGGCGCTATGGCTTGCACAGCAGCCAGACTTCAGCTGGGAGCTAGGGTTTGGGCTGGAGATAGGGTCAAGGCCGGAGCCTGGGCTATGGCTGGAGGTAGGGTTAAGGCTGGAGCTAGGGTTAGGGTTCGGGCTGGGGCAAGTGCTGGAGCCCGGCTAAGGGTTTCAGCTTGTTGCGGGGCCGGCGCTGTGGCTTGCACAGCAGCCAGAGTTCAGCTGGGAGCTAGGGTTTGGGCTGGAGATAGGGTCAAGGCCGGAGCCTGGGCTATGGCTGGAGGTAGGGTTAAGGCTGGAGCTAGGGTTAGGGTTCGGGCTAGGGGCAAGTGCTGGAGCCCGGCTAAGGGTTTCAGCTTGTTGCGGGGCCGGCGCTGTGGCTTGCACAGCAGCCAGACTTCAGCTGGGAGCTAGGGTTTGGGCTGGAGATAGGGTCAAGGCCGGAGCCTGGGCTATGGCTGGAGGTAGGGTTAAGGCTGGAGCTAGGGTTAGGGTTCGGGCTAGGGGCAAGTGCTGGAGCCCGGCCTAAGGGTTTCAGCTTTTTGCGGGGCCGGCGCTATGGCTTGCACAGCAGCCAGACTTCAGCTGGGAGCTAGGGTTTGGGCTGGAGATAGGTCAAGGCCGAGCCTGGGCTATGGCTGGAGGTAGGGTTAAGGCTGGAGCTAGGGTTAGGGTTCGGGCTGGGGCAAGTGCTGGAGCCCGGCTAAGGGTTTCAGCTTGTTGCGGGGCCGGCGCTATGGCTTGCACAGCAGCCAGACTTCAGCTGGGAGCTAGGGTTTGGGCTGGAGATAGGGTCAAGGCCTGAGCCTGGGCTATGGCTGGAGGTAGGGTTAAGGCTGGAGCTAGGGTTAGGGTTCGGGCTGGGGCAAGTGCTGGAGCCCGCCTAAGGGTTTCAGCTTGTTGCGGGGCCGGCGCTGTGGCTTGCACAGCAGCCAGACTTCAGCTGGGAGCTAGGGTTTGGGCTGGAGATCAGGTCAAAGTCAGAGCCTGGGCTATGGCTGGAGGTAGGGTTAAGGCTGGAGCTAGGGTTAGGGTTCGGGCTGGGGCAAGTGCTGGAGCCCGGCTAAGGGTTTCAGCTTGTTGCGGGGCCGGCGCTGTGGCTTGCACAGCAGCCAGACTTCAGCTGGGAGCTAGGGTTTGGGCTGGAGATAGGGTCAAGGCCGGAGCCTGGGCTATGGCTGGAGGTAGGGTTAAGGCTGGAGCTAGGGTTAGGGTTCGGGCTGGGGCAAGTGCTGGAGCCCGGCTAAGGGTTTCAGCTTGTTGCGGGGCCGGCGCTGTGGCTTGCACAGCAGCCAGACTTCAGCTGGGAGCTAGGGTTTGGGCTGGAGATAGGGTCAAGGCCTGAGCCTGGGCTATGGCTGGAGGTAGGGTTAAGGCTGGAGCTAGGGTTAGGGTTCGGGCTAGGGGCAAGTGCTGGAGCCCGCCTAAGGGTTTCAGCTTGTTGCGGGGCCGGCGCTGTGGCTTGCACAGCAGCCAGACTTCAGCTGGGAGCTAGGGTTTGGGCTGGAGATAGGGTCAAGGCCGGAGCCTGGGCTATGGCTGGAGGTAGGGTTAAGGCTGGAGCTAGGGTTAGGGTTCGGGCTGGGGCAAGTGCTGGAGCCCGGCTAAGGGTTTCAGCTTGTTGCGGGGCCGGCGCTATGGCTTGCACAGCAGCCAGACTTCAGCTGGGAGCTAGGGTTTGGGCTGGAGATAGGGTCAAGGCCGGAGCCTGGGCTATGGCTGGAGGTAGGGTTAAGGCTGGAGCTAGGGTTAGGGTTCGGGCTGGGGCAAGTGCTGGAGCCCGGCTAAGGGTTTCAGCTTGTTGCGGGGCCGGCGCTGTGGCTTGCACAGCAGCCAGACTTCAGCTGGGAGCTAGGGTTTGGGCTGGAGATAGGGTCAAGGCAGGAGCCTGGGCTATGGCTGGAGGTAGGGTTAAGGCTGGAGCTAGGGTTAGGGTTCGGGCTGGGGCAAGTGCTGGAGCCCGGCTAAGGGTTTCAGCTTGTTGCGGGGCCGGCGCTGTGGCTTGCACAGCAGCCAGACTTCAGCTGGGAGCTAGGGTTTGGGCTGGAGATCAGGTCAAAGGCAGGAGCCTGGGCTATGGCTGGAGGTAGGGTTAAGGCTGGAGCTAGGGTTAGGGTTCGGGCTGGGGCAAGTGCTGGAGCCCGGCTAAGGGTTTCAGCTTGTTGCGGGGCCGGCGCTATGGCTTGCACAGCAGCCAGACTTCAGCTGGGAGCTAGGGTTTGGGCTGGAGATAGGGTCAAGGCCGGAGCCTGGGCTATGGCTGGAGGTAGGGTTAAGGCTGGAGCTAGGGTTAGGGTTCGGGCTGGGGCAAGTGCTGGAGCCCGGCTAAGGGTTTCAGCTTGTTGCGGGGCCGGCGCTGTGGCTTGCACAGCAGCCAGACTTCAGCTGGGAGCTAGGGTTTGGGCTGGAGATAGGGTCAAGGCCGGAGCCTGGGCTATGGCTGGAGGTAGGGTTAAGGCTGGAGCTAGGGTTAGGGTTCGGGCTGGGGCAAGTGCTGGAGCCCGCTAAGGGTTTCAGCTTGTTGCGGGGCCGGCGCTGTGGCTTGCACAGCAGCCAGACTTCTGCTGGGAGCTAGGGTTTGGGCTGGAGATAGGGTCAAGGCAGGAGCCTGGGCTATGGCTGGAGGTAGGGTTAAGGCTGGAGCTAGGGTTAGGGTTCGGGCTGGGGCAAGTGCTGGAGCCCGGCTAAGGGTTTCAGCTTGTTGCGGGGCCGGCGCTATGGCTTGCACAGCAGCCAGACTTCAGCTGGGAGCTAGGGTTTGGGCTGGAGATAGGGTCAAGGCCGGAGCCTGGGCTATGGCTGGAGGTAGGGTTAAGGCTGGAGCTAGGGTTAGGGTTCGGGCTGGGGCAAGTGCTGGAGCCCGGCTAAGGGTTTCAGCTTGTTGCGGGGCCGGCGCTATGGCTTGCACAGCAGCCAGACTTCAGCTGGGAGCTAGGGTTTGGGCTGGAGATAGGGTCAAGGCCTGAGCCTGGGCTATGGCTGGAGGTAGGGTTAAGGCTGGAGCTAGGGTTAGGGTTCGGGCTGGGGCAAGTGCTGGAGCCCGGCTAAGGGTTTCAGCTTGTTGCGGGGCCGGCGCTATGGCTTGCACAGCAGCCAGACTTCAGCTGGGAGCTAGGGTTTGGGCTGGAGATAGGGTCAAGGCCGGAGCCTGGGCTATGGCTGGAGGTAGGGTTAAGGCTGGAGCTAGGGTTAGGGTTCGGGCTAGGGCAAGTGCTGGAGCCCGGCTAAGGGTTTCAGCTTGTTGCGGGGCCGGCGCTGTGGCTTGCACAGCAGCCAGACTTCAGCTGGGAGCTAGGGTTTGGGCTGGAGATAGGGTCAAGGCCGGAGCCTGGGCTATGGCTGGAGGTAGGGTTAAGGCTGGAGCTAGGGTTAGGGTTCGGGCTGGGGCAAGTGCTGGAGCCCACCTAAGGGTTTCAGCTTGTTGCGGGGCCGGCGCTGTGGCTTGCACAGCAGCCAGACTTCAGCTGGGAGCTAGGGTTTGGGCTGGAGATAGGGTCAAGGCCGGAGCCTGGGCTATGGCTGGAGGTAGGGTTTTGGCCGGAGCTAGGGTTAGGGTTCGGGCTAGGGCAAGTGCTGGAGCCCGGCAAAGGGTTTCAGCTTGTTGCGGGGCCGGCGCTGTGGCTTGCACAGCAGCCAGACTTCAGCTGGGAGCTAGGGTTTGGGCTGGAGATAGGGTCAAGGCCTGAGCCTGGGCTATGGCTGGAGGTAGGGTTAAGGCTGGAGCTAGGGTTAGGGTTCGGGCTGGGGCAAGTGCTGGAGCCCGGCTAAGGGTTTCAGCTTGTTGCGGGGCCGGCGCTGTGGCTTGCACAGCAGCCAGACTTCAGCTGGGAGCTAGGGTTTGGGCTGGAGATAGGGTCAAGGCCGGAGCCTGGGCTATGGCTGGAGGTAGGGTTAAGGCTGGAGCTAGGGTTAGGGTTCGGGCTGGGGCAAGTGCTGGAGCCCGGCTAAGGGTTTCAGCTTGTTGCGGGGCCGGCGCTGTGGCTTGCACAGCAGCCAGAGTTCAGCTGGGAGCTAGGGTTAGGGCTGGAGATAGGGTCAAGGCCGGAGCCTGGGCTATGGATGGAGATAGGGTTAAGGCTGGAGCTAGGGTTAGGGTTCGGGCTAGGGGCAAGTGCTGGAGCCCGGCTAAGGGTTTCAGCTTTTTGCGGGGCCGGCGCTGTGGCTTGCACAGCAGCCAGACTTCAGCTGGGAGCTAGGGTTTGGGCTGGAGATAGGGTCAAGGCCGGAGCCTGGGCTATGGCTGGAGGTAGGGTTAAGGCTGGAGCTAGGGTTAGGGTTCGGGCTGGGGCAAGTGCTGGAGCCCGGCTAAGGGTTTCAGCTTGTTGCGGGGCCGGCGCTGTGGCTTGCACAGCAGCCAGACTTCAGCTGGGAGCTAGGGTTTGGGCTGGAGATAAGGTCAAGGCCGGAGCCTGGGCTATGGCTGGAGGTAGGGTTAAGGCTGGAGCTAGGGTTAGGGTTCGGGCTGGGGCAAGTGCTGGAGCCCGCTAAGGGTTTCAGCTTGTTGCGGGGCCGGCGCTGTGGCTTGCACAGCAGCCAGACTTCAGCTGGGAGCTAGGGTTTGGGCTGGAGATAGGGTCAAGGCAGGAGCCTGGGCTATGGCTGGAGGTAGGGTTAAGGCTGGAGCTAGGGTTAGGGTTCGGGCTGGGGCAAGTGCTGGAGCCCGGCTAAGGGTTTCAGCTTGTTGCGGGGCCGGCGCTGTGGCTTGCACAGCAGCCAGACTTCAGCTGGGAGCTAGGGTTTGGGCTGGAGATAGGGTCAAGGCCGGAGCCTGGGCTATGGCTGGAGGTAGGGTTAAGGCTGGAGCTAGGGTTAGGGTTCGGGCTGGGGCAAGTGCTGGAGCCCGGCTAAGGGTTTCAGCTTGTTGCGGGGCCGGCGCTATGGCTTGCACAGCAGCCAGACTTCAGCTGGGAGCTAGGGTTTGGGCTGGAGATAGGGTCAAGGCCGGAGCCTGGGCTATGGCTGGAGGTAGGGTTAAGGCTGGAGCTAGGGTTAGGGTTCGGGCTGGGGCAAGTGCTGGAGCCCGCCTAAGGGTTTCAGCTTGTTGCGGGGCCGGCGCTGTGGCTTGCACAGCAGCCAGACTTCAGCTGGGAGCTAGGGTTTGGGCTGGAGATAGGGTCAAGTCAGAGCCTGGGCTATGGCTGGAGGTAGGGTTAAGGCTGGAGCTAGGGTTAGGGTTCGGGCTGGGGCAAGTGCTGGAGCCCGGCTAAGGGTTTCAGCTTGTTGCGGGGCCGGCGCTGTGGCTTGCACAGCAGCCAGACTTCAGCTGGGAGCTAGGGTTTGGGCTGGAGATAGGGTCAAGGCCGGAGCCTGGGCTATGGCTGGAGGTAGGGTTAAGGCTGGAGCTAGGGTTAGGGTTCGGGCTGGGGCAAGTGCTGGAGCCCGGCTAAGGGTTTCAGCTTGTTGCGGGGCCGGCGCTGTGGCTTGCACAGCAGCCAGACTTCAGCTGGGAGCTAGGGTTTGGGCTGGAGATAGGGTCAAGGCCGGAGCCTGGGCTATGGCTGGAGGTAGGGTTAAGGCTGGAGCTAGGGTTAGGGTTCGGGCTGGGGCAAGTGCTGGAGCCCGCTAAGGGTTTCAGCTTGTTGCGGGGCCGGCGCTGTGGCTTGCACAGCAGCCAGACTTCTGCTGGGAGCTAGGGTTTGGGCTGGAGATAGGGTCAAAGTCAGAGCCTGGGCTATGGCTGGAGGTAGGGTTAAGGCTGGAGCTAGGGTTAGGGTTCGGGCTGGGGCAAGTGCTGGAGCCCGGCTAAGGGTTTCAGCTTGTTGCGGGGCCGGCGCTATGGCTTGCACAGCAGCCAGACTTCAGCTGGGAGCTAGGGTTTGGGCTGGAGATAGGGTCAAGGCCGGAGCCTGGGCTATGGCTGGAGGTAGGGTTAAGGCTGGAGCTAGGGTTAGGGTTCGGGCTGGGCCAAGTGCTGGAGCCCGCTAAGGGTTTCAGCTTGTTGTGGGGCCGGCGCTATGGCTTGCACAGCAGCCAGACTTCAGCTGGGAGCTAGGGTTTGGGCTGGAGATAGGGTCAAGGCCGGAGCCTGGGCTATGGCTGGAGGTAGGGTTAAGGCTGGAGCTAGGGTTAGGGTTCGGGCTGGGGCAAGTGCTGGAGCCCGGCTAAGGGTTTCAGCTTGTTGCGGGGCCGGCGCTGTGGCTTGCACAGCAGCCAGAGTTCAGCTGGGAGCTAGGGTTCGGGCTGGAGATAGGGTCAAGGCCGGAGCCTGGGCTATGGCTGGAGGTAGGGTTAAGGCTGGAGCTAGGGTTAGGGTTCGGGCTAGGGCAAGTGCTGGAGCCCGGCTAAGGGTTTCAGCTTGTTGCGGGGCCGGCGCTGTGGCTTGCACAGCAGCCAGAGTTCAGCTGGGAGCTAGGGTTCGGGCTGGAGATAGGGTCAAGGCCGGAGCCTGGGCTATGGCTGGAGGTAGGGTTAAGGCTGGAGCTAGGGTTAGGGTTCGGGCTAGGGCAAGTGCTGGAGCCCGGCTAAGGGTTTCAGCTTGTTGCGGGGCCGGCGCTGTGGCTTGCACAGCAGCCAGAGTTCAGCTGGGAGCTAGGGTTCGGGCTGGAGATAGGGTCAAGGCCGGAGCCTGGGCTATGGCTGGAGGTAGGGTTAAGGCTGGAGCTAGGGTTAGGGTTCGGGCTGGGGCAAGTGCTGGAGCCCGCCTAAGGGTTTCAGCTTGTTGCGGGGCCGGCGCTGTGGCTTGCACAGCAGCCAGACTTCAGCTGGGAGCTAGGGTTTGGGCTGGAGATAGGGTCAAGGCCGGAGCCTGGGCTATGGCTGGAGGTAGGGTTAAGGCTGGAGCTAGGGTTAGGGTTCGGGCTGGGGCAAGTGCTGGAGCCCAGCTAAGGGTTTCAGCTTGTTGCGGGGCCGGCGCTATGGCTTGCACAGCAGCCAGACTTCAGCTGGGAGCTAGGGTTTGGGCTGGAGATAGGGTCAAGGCCGGAGCCTGGGCTGCGGCTCGAGGTAGGGTTAAGACCAGAGCTAGGGTTCGGCTTCGGGCTGGGGCAATTGCCGGAGCCCGGCTAAGCTTTTCAGCTTTTTGTGGGGCCGGCAACGTCTGCTGCCAAGCAGCGTCCTTGGTACCAGTCACCCCCTCACCCTCATATCAAAACTCTCTGCTTCCAGTGGACACACCAGCATCCACGAACAAGACTTGGCTGATAGCAAGAACAAAAAAGTGAGTGACCGCCTGTTTGTGCCTGAATGTGTCGAAGGCATGTGTTTAGAAGGTGTCATTTCCCACCTCTCAGCTCATACTTGGATGTATTTCAATCCCCGTGTGACCGACCCCTGCCCGTCGCTCATCTTGCGATCGGTCGTTTTTGCTCCCACCATGTCTGCCATCAGTCCCACCCCCTTCCCCTTCCCCTCTCTCACTCCCCTAATACACACCATCCCAAAATGCTCTATCTGCAGGTCGGGAGATCCAGGAGGGATGGGGCATGTTTGGGGTGAGAAAGGGCATAGGCATGCAGTTTTCATGACCTTCGATTGTGACTTTTTCATTTCTTTCGATGAGGTGAGACGCACTTAATACTAACCGGGGACGTGAGAACAGATATAACAGAAACTCACAGGCCTTTTTTTCTTAATGAGGGAATGGCTGAGGAAGGGCCGGTTAGTGCTCGGATCATTTTGCACGTTGATGCTGGAACCAAACACGGTACATGGTTTGGCTTCAGCTGTAACGAACAGCTCGAACACGTGAATGCTTGTCGGCTACATTTGAAAGACTGCTCACTGTTGACTGGAAAAGTAGTTTTATGTTTGTTCAGGTAATGAGAGAGGTAGGCTGTTTATGGCTTCCTAGTAGTGAACACCAAGGAAGGCCCATCATATATAATACTCCACTGAAGTTTTGCTTTAAACCCATGACTGGCTTTGAGTTGCTCTCTCAGTCAAGTTTCGGATGGCAGTTTTGGGACATTTTTGGGAAGGCAGCTGCTCTAATCACTACACTACGAGCAGCTGGTAGTGTAGTGATGAGAGCTGCTGCCTTTAAACCCAAAGACCACAGGTTTAAATCCCACCTCCAGCTGTAGTACTCTTAAGTAAGATACACACACACACACTGTCTGAAACCACTTGTCCCAAGTGGGTTTGTGGCAAACTGGAGCTTAACCCAGCAACACAGGGCATAAGGCTGGAGGGAGAGGAGACACACCCCGGATGGGACGCCAGTCCATCACAAGGCACCCCAAGCAGGACTTGAACCCCAGACCCACCAGAGAGCAGGCACAGGCCAAACCCACTGTGCCACCACACCCCCTCTTAAGTAAGATACTTAGTCTGAATTTCTCCAGTAAAATTACCCAGCTGCATAAACTGGTAAATAACTGTGAGCAGCTTAACACTGCAAGTTGCTTTGGAGAGAAGCGTCAGTTAAATTAATAGATGTAAGCGGATGTTTTCCTGGTAGGAGACACCCTGCGATGAAGCCTCGTCCAGGGTGAACCATTTTCTTGATTGCGGCTGCTCCTCTGCCAAGTAAGGATCACAAACTTTGCTGATTCCGCTTCTAACTAAGAAACTTAAGAGTGGAGTCCTTCCAAAGCAGCATGGCTGAAGCTGGCTGATCTTCACCTTCATATTGTTCCTGTTGCTGGCAGAGGAGGCTGAAGGCCGCTGCTTGAGAAGTCCATCAATAATTTTAACTGCACAACACAACAGTCCCTGAGTAAGAGTGCAAACTAGCAGCTCTGTTGCTTCAACAAACAGCTGTCGGTGGTGCTGAATATGGGTTGTAACCCTTGCTCAGTGAGGTGCAGAAGGTGAAGTGGTGCACTTTAACGCACTTGAAGTGAAATGTTTAGGTTCCTGAGCCATGAGGATATGTTGGTTTGGCTGCATTCTGGATGCTGTGTGACTCAAGTGTTCCTCCATCCCCACCCCCATTCCCACCCCCACCCACCACCAACCCTGGGTTTTGCTGCTCCATGCTGAGGAAGGGGACAGAAAAAAGGCGCCCCATTCAGCAGTGTTATCCTGTCAGCGAGGGCTTCCTGTCTCTCTTCCAGCAGCTCCAGTCGCGAGTCGGGTTGCTGCCTCCCCTGGGGGTCGGGACCCAAGCAGACAGCCCACGGACCCCACCCCCCGCCTCCCGCCATCCCCAGTCCCATTTGTTTTTCCATGTTCCTTCCTCTGTTGTTTTTCTTCTTCATCTTATTCTTCTTTTTTCGCTAGCCAGGGAGATCGAACTTTGTTCTCCGGTCTCCTTCGGCATCAAGCTGACCCCTCCTAGTCGTCAATATGTTGGAATTGCTCCCTTCCCCACCCGAAGTCCAGCTCCACACCATACACACGTACACGCACATGTGAGGCCCCTGCACAAAACCCAAAGCCGCAGGACGCCCCAGAATGGAAGGCTGTTTACTTTCCTCGCTGCTGAACCAGACAGGCCGGGTTCACGAACTGACCAGCTGTAGCAACTGACTTTAGAGAGACCAATTATTTCAGCCTAGATTGAGTCTGAATTTGGTCCAATAAGCCATGAGACAGAACCATTTCTGGTGTAGCAGGGTTCTCCAGCTGGCCTGTGAGTCATACATCCCAGATGGAGAGCGATCCGAGCAAAAACAGCCAGGGAAAATGGTCATATCTCAGGGTGAAGCTGCGTGTTTCTGCTCCCCGCGGAGGTCTGCTGCGGAGCATCATCTCCCACATCTGACCACGTGTCCCTCGTCTCCTCTGCAGCTCGAATGGACACAGGTCATAGTAAAGTGTAATGGCTGTCGCTGCCAAAGGCACCCATGTGGCCGAAACCCATTTTCTGAAATTGGTCTTCAAATATCAGACTAAGTATATCGGAACTTCAGAACATTTGAACACTTTCTATTACTGTATTTTTACATAATGAAGATGAGCTTCTTACCACAAAATATTAATGGGAAAAAGTATTTTTCATTGTGTACCATCACTGCAATTATTATTCTTATCATTTTTGTTTAATGCTCACAGTTAGTAAGACCTTGTAATGAAAAGAACAGTGTTTGTGTTTGTGCATGAGTGTGTTAGTGGTGGAAAGCTGGGGGTGTGAGTGGTGGGAATCTTCGCCCACCAGAGCCTCGTGGGTGAGAGAAGACTCTGAGACTTCCGCTCCCCGAAACCGCTTCTTTGGTACAAGCTGTGAGAGGAATCCACCGGTCTAGTGAAAAACCCAGAGAGTGACAGAGTAAATACTGAATCTGAAACAGAACAGCAAGACATTAAAATCTGTTGGAGTCTGTGTCTGCTGGTGTGTGACATTTGGATGTACTCACTGGGGACCAGCAGTTACATTCTTCCGTTGCTTAGGAGGTTAGAAAGTTTTTTTAAAAAAACAATTGCATATCTTCCAGTTTTACTCATTTACTCAGAGGGCAGCAGGGTGGCGCAGCGGGGAGAGCTGATGCATCTCTGTCCTGGCCTGTGGGTTCGGATGTGGGTTGGAATCCAGTTCAGCCTGTGTGGAGTTTGCATGTCCTCCTTGTGTCTATGTGGGTTTCTTCTGGATGCTCCTGTTTCTTCCCACAGTCCAAAGATATGTTTCAGGTTAACTGGTGACTCTAAACTGCCCTTAGTGTGTTTGTGTGTGTGTGTTGCTCTGTGGGTGGTAGATAGCTGTAAGTATATTATTGTAGTGTATCCAGCATTGCAAGTTTCCTTGGACAAAGTTGTTGGCTAAATACAAGTTGAAAAAAGTTTTAAGAAATAATTTTACTCATTTATGCAGCCAGAAATCTTTTACTAAAGCCATTTAACTTGTCTTCAATGGTCGTACACCTGCACAACTGCGTATACCTGCCTTTCTGGAATCAACCCCTTCCTTTGTTACCGACTCTCAGTGAAGTTCACGTCCTTTCCCCAGGATTCTAACCTGCTCTCCTGTAAATGTAGTTATGGAGGAGCATTTTGTGCAGTAGTCCCTGCTGCTGTCCACCCACTGGGTTGGTAAATTACGTTCAGCCTGCGGGGGATGTGAACCAAGTCCAAACTGATGAGGGTGCAGAATGGACAGCACCGTAACACATGGGAAAAGTGTATTATATATACGGGGACAGCTGGTAGTGTCATGGTTAGAGCCGCTGCCTTTGGACCCACAAATCTGAATCGTCAAGTCAAGTCAAGTGGGTTTTTATTGTCATTCCTCTATATAGCTTGTATAGAGTGGACGGAAATGTCGTTTCTCCGGGACCATGGCGCGACACAGAGCAGTACGCAGGACCACGTAAAGTGCAAATACACAACGTTGCAGGACGAGTGCAGGACAATAAATATACAGAACAGAAGAGTAGATACACAGGACAATAAATTCACAGGACATCTAACCTCTGGCTGTAGAAAAAAAACACATGCCCAGCTGTACAACTGGGTATATAACTGTAGGTACCTTAACATTGTGGGTTGCTTTGGAGAAAAGTGTCAACTAAACGTATATTATTTTTAAATTCAGCACTTTTGAACGTTCTCTCAAATATAAAGTATGAGACGAATGTGCATCTGGGTGACCCGGACAACACCTGCATGGGAGGCGCTGAACAGGAGAGTGACAGCAAAGTGACACACAAGTGTCCCGCATCTCTGGGAACTGCTGCAGAAGAGGTGGGGAGACATGGCGTCTTTTACTTTAGCATTTACTGATCAGATGTGTTAACTGACTAGTAGTGTATTCCTGCAGTGAACTGGTCATGTGTGGAGTGTGTCTGTGGTGCGACTCTGGTGCAGATGGAGGTGAGAACATCGGAGGCTCAAGGAAGGGCACCGAGTGGCACACTTCTGCAGGCTGGCAGCCCAGCTCAGGGGTCCTGCACACTGGATTCACCCCACTGTACCACACCTCACACACACACACACACACACACACACACACACACACACAAACACACACACACACACACACAGAGAAAACAGCCTCTTTTCGTGATGACCTGATTCTGGGAGAAAAAGTGCTGGAATTTGATTTGAAATCATCGTAGGTAACAAGCTCTGTGTCAGTAAGGAAACAGGAGGACCGGTTATTTATAGTCCGTCACAAGCTTGTCACAGAAAAATGTCCTCGTCCTGCGATTGGGCTCCTCTCCCAGCGGACGCCGTGCCAGCTGTCTGGGCGGCTGTTAAGGCCCACTTTCCCAAGCTCGGCCTTGTGGGAAAATGTGCGCTGGCCAGTAATTGATTCCGCTCTGCCAGCTCCATCACTCTCCCAGCGCAGGCGAAGTGCTCGTGCTCTCCGTGCGGCTCGCCAGCTCTCCTGCTCCGCGCTCGCTCGCCCCCTTCCCTCATTGCACTCTCTCTCGCGCGTCCTTCCCTTTTGCTCTCTTTAATTAACCCACCTCGGGGAAACAAAAAAAAAGAATGTCAAAAGTTGATTCATTTCCTCCTCTGCTCTGCGAATGCAGCATTTTCCGAGGCCTCCTGACACAGAGTGTGCAAAACACACATATACTGTATCATGGACTGCTGGGGAACACACACACACACACACACACACACACCATGAGGATTGCTGAGACACCCTCATGCATCATACCTTCTCTCGGATGGACTGAAAATACCCTTTTCCCCACTATGTCTGTAAATGTGAATTGTCAGTCTTTTAATCTCAATATTTACACCTACATTATTTTTTTAAAGCAAAGGTGTCCCTGTTTGTGCTCGGTATGTTATTAGATTCAGTCTGCCACTAATGGAGGGGGGACGGCGCCGTGGCGCCATGGGTTGGACCAGGTCCTGCCCTCCGGTGGGTCTGGGGTTCAAGTCACACTTGGGGTGCCTTGTGATGGACTGGCGTCCCATCCTGGGTGTGTCCCCTCCCCCTCCAGCTCCACACCCTGTGCTGCTGAGCTAGGCTCCAGCTCCTGGTGGCCCAGTATGGGACAAGTGGTTTCAGACAGTGTTACTCTGTGTGTGCTGCCAATGGGACGTGTTCAGGCACTGCAGCCATGCATTTTCCATGTCAGATTTCACAATTAATCCACAGTTGGAGGTTACGGCCGTTGCATCTACATCTCTGTGTCTTGCTTACTTTGTGTGTCAGCGCACCCCCACAGACGGAGGGGGCGTATCACTGACAGACACATTGTGGTCTCTCATGCAGGCTCGTGTTTCAAAGAGTTGAGAATAACGCTTCTCAGGTCAACAAAGTCAGTTCCTCCTTTTTAACCCTTGTGCGGTGCAGTGTTGGGAGCTGCAGGCATAGATTTCGGTGGAGTAATTTGCTTTAATGCGCCACCTCGGTCTCGGCGCAGTCCAAATTAAATTTGTGCATGAAATGAAATCGTGAACCCCCCAGTTAGCACAAAACACGGACATTTTCAAGTGTTTGGAGCATTCGGCGTTATGTGCATTATGATTTTTCTGATGAGAGCTGGCAAACAATCAAGAAGGTCACATTATCCATCCATACAGTTTCAAAAACTGCTTTGTCAGGGTCGCCATGAACCAGAGCCTATCCCGAACGCATTGGTACGAGGGAGGGTGGGCTTGACACCCAGTCCATCACAGGGTAGACATCCTATCATCGTCATTCAGTTCTATGATGCTCTTAAGCACAGCTTTTTTTTTCTAAGCAGCATTTTTTTATCTAAACTGTCATTTTTCACAGCACAACTGACATCTGGCTCGCTGCCAAAACTACCAGCAAGAGAATAATCATGGTTTATTAATATTAATAACCTGATTAAAATAATTCCCAGAGTGCCTGGAAAGAGGTCACGCACCAAAGACACGGGATCAGATATCAAACTAAGAATCATAAGCAAGCAATTATATATCGTTTGTAACTATGGGACCTGGAAAAATGCAAAGAAGCGATGTAAGTTCAACAACACAGGGAAGGTGTAGGTTTAGAGAGGACGAGCAAGAGTTTACAGAAATGCGTTTTGGTTAAAAAGTCTATAAGAATCAAGGCTCTGTGCGAAAACCATCAGGATGGGAGCCAAGTGGAGGCGTGAGAGGCTGTGGGTAGTTGGTTCGACCGCAGCTGTTTTCAATGACTAACAGCTGAGAAGCGCTCGTTCCCATGTTGTCCCAGGTCAGAGGGGTTAGAACTTGCAACATTTGCTTCTCTGCACATGAGATCTGTTCCGCCGCTACGTGGCTGCTGGAGGGAAGTGTGGAAGAAGCAAGAAGGGGTTGGGGCGGGAGGATCCCAGTGTCCCGTCTCCTGATCTCCCCCACAGGGGCCCCAGTGTTGCACAGAGGGTCCCGCTCCCACAGTTCATTGCAGCTGGGGCTCATCTCAGTACGAGGACTGAGTAGGTCAGGACCTGGTGATATACAGTGTCTACAACCACTTGCCCTGAGCAGGGTTGCATTGAACCAGAGCCTAAGCCAGCTACGTAGGCGCAAGGGACACGCCTCGCATGGGACACCAGTCCGCCACAAGGCACCCCAAGCAGGACTCGAACCCCAGACCCTCCACACAGCAGGCTCCTGCCAAACCTGCCACACTCCTCTCTGTACTGGGGCATTGGTTCTTATTTATTAAGCTAACTCTTTTTCCCAAAATATTGATGTACTGAACAACGTATGATGATTTACCTGTTTTTACGACTCTGTAATTTTTACTGCAGCAATTCTGGATCAAAGAGGTGTAGGCGGGATTTGAATATAGAATGGAATATGGAATATTTGAATACTGATTCACCTGCAAGGCAGGTGGTCTAACCAATATGCCACCTGCTGCCCGTCGGAAACATTCGCACATTTCCCAAAATAGTTAATTCTACAGGCGCAAATTATGGAAAGTTGCTTTGTCAAAGGCACAACATAAAAGTCCCTCCTGTGACCCAAGAGTCTTCAGGTTTTAAGAGTTGCTGTGTAAGCACCACAGAAGGTGTGTTTGCTGCGAGGAAATGTTGCTCTGTTGGATACGTTGAGTGTTCTGCTATCTGTGCGCGCCTTGAATCCACAAAGGACGTAAGATCATTATTTATTCATGTATAGCTGAGGCTTTTCTCCCAAGCGACTTACAGCGATGTACCCGTTTGTACAGTGGGGTCATTTTAGTGGAGAAATTTACAGTAAGTACCTTGCAAAAGTGCACTGCAGCACAAGTTGGAATTTGAATATGGATTCTTCGTGTACGAGAAGTAGCTCTACCCAGTATACTTAGTACCTGCTGCATATGTAATAATTTAGTACTAGTCCAGCGATGCTGTATGGACTTCAGCTTTCCAGAATTAATTTACCATGAGTTCATAAACAAACTCACTTGAACTCTAAGGGTTATTTTCGCTCTCTATTATTGGGAAAACATCTTTTTACAGAAGCTTGCATGATTTCGTGTCATGTGATAACTAGGACACCAGCTAGTTTAATAATTAAACACATATCATGGGGCAGCTGGTAGTGTAGTGATTAGAGCTACCGCCTTTGGACCTGAAGGTTGCAGGTGTGATTCCCGTCTCTGGCTGTAGTACTGTTGAGCTTAGGGTCCTTACCTTCTGTTTATCCATTAAAAATGACCCAGCTGTAGAAATGGGTAAATAATTCCAAATACCTAAACAGCGGTGGTGGTGGTTTTGCTGGGTCCCATCGGGGGTGTGTCCCCTCCCACTCCAGCCTTGCACCCTCTGTTGTTGGGTTAGGCTCTGGTTTGCCACAACCCCACTCAGGACAAGTGGTTTCAGATTGTGTGTGTGTACCTGAACACTGTAAGTTGCTTTAGAAACAAGTGTCAGCAGTTTAATGGAGCTACATAAGAAGGTCTGTCAAATGATGTCTCCCTCAAGTGATGGATCATTCATGGTTGCTAGAAAGCAAGGTGAAACAAACATCTTCACTGCCCTGTGATCATCAAGGAGCATCTGAACCCTGCACAGCAATGCCTGGATCACAGGGCTGGGAGTGAAATGTGGAGTCGCAGTCACCGCTCTGATGGGGAGGTCCATCTCCTGTCACAGTGTCCAATATGATAGTTAATGTCATTATTCCCCACACAGCCAATCCTTTGTGTCAAACAAGTGAAACGACTCTTGGGAGCTCAGCAGTCGGAACAAATTCACAGCAGTACCACGAAACTGCTGCAGGGAACATCTGCGTGATCTCATTGCTTAAATGACAATGTTTTGATGCATTTTTAAATTGGCGTTACGAACAGCGTAGAGTCACAGCAACATCGACACCGAGATACGGCCACAGGAGTGCCGAGAATTATTTCAAGAGTTTCATTTAATACCCCTACTTCAACTCATGAGGCAATTCTTCTCATTTATGAGGACTGATTTTGGATTTTGCACACCTCCCGAAGGCCGAGCAGTACCGGAAGTTTAATTTTGTGCACACAAACTGTCTGAACTGCTTGTCCCATATGGGGTCGTGGGGAGCCAGAGCATAACCCGGCAACACAGGGCGAAAGGCTGGAGGGGGAGGGGACACACCCAGGATGGGACGCCAGTCCATTGCAAGGCAGCCCAAGCAGGACTCAAACCCCAGACCCACCAGGGAGCAGGACTCGGTCCAACCCACTGCGCCACTGCGCCATCGCGCCACCACACCCCCCTGTTACTTCTATGCTTCTTTTCCAAAGATGTGAACAATGATTATGAGCTAGTACCTTTATCTGGGGTCACTTGGAGTGTTAGATACACACCAATAAACTCCGTACCACCATTCACACATTGAAGCAGCAGGGCGATGTAAAGCACATAGTACATGTATGTACAATAGGGGCAATAGAACTTCAAGGCTGAAAAACAGCTTTTACCCACAGGCCATCAGGCTTGTGAACGACACCCATCCGCTGCCTCTCCACCCATCATGGCAGACACAGATGACCCTCTGAGCCCAAGAGGTGTCAACTACCCCATCTGTCTTACACACACACATCCGCAATGCCAATAACATGAGAGACCACAGACTGCCTCCGCATACCTTGTGCACATAAATACACAACCCCTTTCGACTGCGAATTGACCCAATCTACCTCTGCAGGACTTTGCACTTGTCCGTCTTCCACGTTTACATTGCGCACTGCACACTTTATATACGTATATAAGTTAGTTTCTTGGATTTTTGCACTAATAGTAATTTTTGTAATTTGTGATTTATGCCTTGTGTTTTTATTCCCTCTTGTCCTTACAATTTATGTCATAGGCTGCTGAGAGGATTCACAGAGTAAGAATCTCATTGTATGCTGTAACAAACTGTTTACTGTACACGTGACAATAAACTCTTGAATCTTGAACATGCAAACCCCACGCAGACCGAGTGGGGATCGAACCCACGTCCTCTCACACCACCCAGGCGCTGTGAGACAGCAGCGCTACTCGCCATGCCGCCCCGGTGACGCCCCCGTGCCGTACCTACGACTGCGCATTTCACATTTGTCTTCCAAGCCAAAGGAACTGACATATAACCGAAACCGATGACACTCTTCCTCTCTCGCGCTCCATTCATGTGCTACAGTTGCTGACAAAAAAAGGGTCTCGTCAAACTGAATGTCAGAAAACTGCAAGAACAGAGAAGACTGGGAAGGGGGCAACACTTCAGCACAGCACCGCATACTTTGCACTGTGCCTTTGAGGGAACGTAGCAGGATTATTGAGGATTGAGGGCTGCTCCGTGGGGGGGGGATGGGGCTATCCAGCTGTGTCGGTAGGGGAGCTGCGATCGGGGACAGCGGTGTGAGCAGATGTGCGGCTAATTACTGTCAGGCACCTGGTTCCTGCTCGCTCTCCGCGGGGGACAAGGGACATTCCCATCGCTCGCAGCGCCGCGGCACACAGGAAGGGCTCCTCTTCCGCTGCAGGAAGCGCTCAAGTGCCCGAAGACACCGGCCACTTAATTGCTGCATTATGCCACAGCAGCTTGTTCCGAGCCGCTCCGGTAGGACTTCTTTTTTTTGCAGACCTCCACCATTCCGCAGTCGTATTACGGAAGGACGGACAGAACTCCTGCAGCTCCGAAGGGGAGCCCCAGCAGCACAGCGGCACTTTAATAACACTGCACTGATTTTGTCCTCAGCCTGTTGTTCCGATGGCAGCACCCGAGTGCGAGACGTCACCTCCCGCGTCACGCTCGCGCAACGCAGACACTCCTTAAGGCCCTTGTGGACTGTACTTTCCTTCTCTCCCTGCACACTTCACCACGTACCATTTTGGAACTTGTGGAAAATGTATCTGCTCATTCTGACAGGCTGTTTTGACTCCATGCGGAGCAGACAGGGAGCCAAAGTGTCGGGGGGGGGGGGGGGGGGGGGGGTTAAGAAATTGGGTCCTGTCTTTCCTCCTGCCTGCTCAAGATCAGATGACTGACACACACTGTCACTCACTCACTCTGTGTTCAGTTACACTGAAGCCAGGTCTATACACACACACTTTCTCAGCCAGTTCAGGCACAGGCTACAGGCCACTTTCTTGTAAAGACCTGCGATTCCTCCACTCTGTGGTGTAAATAAATTATGAACCGTGTCTGATTTTATGTGAAAGTGTGTTCTCTTTCTGCCCTGTGCTGCATTGCTCAGTTTTTTTTTTTTACTTTAATTCATATTTTTTCGACCCTACGCTTATGCATGATGCATACATAGCTTTACATTCGCTTTATAGGGATTCATGTGACAGACTGTAACAGAACGACATCGTTTTATTATTAAAATATCAAGGGTGGAAAAGTAGGAATCAAAGGTACCTCACTTCTCTGGGGCTGCGGGTTCGGAAGTGGGTTTGAATCTGGCCCGGTCCATATGGAGTTTGCATGTCCTCCCCCTGTTTTGATGGGTATCCTCCAGGTGCTCTTGTTTCCTCCCACCATCCAACGACATGTGTTTCAGGTTAATTGGTGTGAGTGAATGAGTGTGTGTTACTGTCCTGTGGTGGACTTGCTATACCCTACCTCACACGTTCTGCTTCTGGGGTAGGGTCGAGACCACCACAACCCTGTATTAGACTAGCAGTTATCGATGATGGATGGATGGATGGATGGATGGATGGAGTAAAAAAATCACTTACTACACTCTACACACGAGGATCACCCATTACTAGTCTTGGCACATTGGCTCAGCAGCAACACATTGTCTGTAGCTGTGGACTCAGCATTGTCCACATGGAAGTGACGACCCTGATTTTACAAGGGGAGTTTCTGTTTAGAAATCTCAGCACAGGCAGTTTCAGAGCAAGCCCCTGGCCCACAGGTTGCACCCTGGGAACAAGCAGAGCGGGGAGCCTGTGTCAACAGCAAACAGCAGGCACAATGGCCGTGTCCCCCGACGAGCGCCGCTGACGGACACAGACACAAAGGGCCCGCGGAGAGAGCGCCCTCGTTCTCACACACGCAGGAGAATGGCTCAGTGTACTCCCGGCCCAGCTCTGTTTACACTGGATGTGTGGCTTTTGTCCCCCACCGCTGCTCTCTGATCAATGGAGGCTGGAGTGCGGGATGGAGCTGGTGATAAAGAGGTCTGCCGTCTCTACGGCAACCTGGGAGAGCCTGCTCAGTCAGACAAGCGCGTTCAGGAGCGGTCAAAGCTATACCTGAACCAGGTCTCAGAATGTGTTCTGACCGGTGATTCTGATTACAGAATACAGGGCAGTTTCCAGATGTAATAATAATAATAATAATAATAATAAGAAGAAGAAGAAGAAGAAGAAGAAGAAGAAGAAGAAGAATACAGGACAGCCAATAGCCTAGTGATTAGAACTACTGCTTATGGACCCAAAGGTTTTTATTCCCACCTCTGGCTGTAGTACCCTTGAGCAAGGTACTTACCCTAAATTGCTCCAGTAAAACCAGCCAGCTGTATAAACGGACAAATAATTGTAACCTTAAAACTGTAAGTCACTTTGGAGAAAAGTGTCAGCTAAATGAATAAATGTAGTGTAGTAATAATAATAACAACCATAGTAGTAAGTATTAGAGGGAACAGTACTGCACTAGGAATGCTATTTTTTTTCTACTTAAGCACTAAACAATGATATTTGTAGTTCCTAATTCTTAAGAAGGAAAAAACCTGCTCATACATGAGCTCTAGAGCAGCAGAAGTAGATGACGGATTTTTTGTGGTTATCAAAGATATTTATGAGAAGAGGCCCGAAGGAGCAAAAAAGTCAGGAAGTACTGTAGCGGTTAAGAGCTGCAATCTTCAGATCTGAAGGTTGCAGGTTTGAATTCCTCCCACTGCTGCAGTGCCCTTGTGCAGGGTACTTACCCTCAATTACTATAGTAAAACAAAACAAAACTACCACACTGTAAGTAATAAGGATCAAATAATAGGAAGTAGGTTAACATGCCAAAGTCACCTTGGGGAAAAGTGTCAGCTACATGAATTAATGCAGTGTAAGTAAGGTAAAGTAAGGTAAAGACACACTGAAAGGGCCACAAAGCTCCACCCAACTCGCCACCAGAGGGCAGTGTTCTCTCTCTTTTGCTCGTGCGTTTCGGATATTGACTTGTTTCCCTGCCTTTAATAAAATCACACTACATGTAAATGAAACTTTATATACCTTTTGTTCATATTGTAATCATATTTTAAATTTGAACGTTAAAAAAAATCTTCCACAATAAGAGCAAATGACACCCATATTTTTCCCCTCAGTTTGTACGGCGTTTTCGTGTTCTTCCCATGCTGGTTTTCTCCGGGTGCTCCGGTTTCCTGCCACAGCCCGACGACGTGCGTTTCAGGTGAATTGGGGAATTCAGGTGAATTTTCCCACTGTGTGTGTGTGCGTGTGTTCGAAGGCTAACACTGCCATCTAGTGTAAAACTGTGGAACAACAACTTACCGATTTCCCACACGTTGTACAAAAAAAAAAAATTAAAAATGAGAAAAAAAAAAATCATTTTCTGCTATTTTCCTCAGTTATCACTTTGATTTTTTTTTTTTTTTTTGTATATAAGACTTCACAAGTTATTTGCCAATGATGGAAATGACATATCTGAAGAAACCGACATGTCAGTTTTTTCTCTTGGCCTTTATTTCTTCAAACTACTGCATTTAGCCGCCACCCCCTCCTCCTTACAGAAGTTTCAACTTAAATCCATATGTATAAAGAGAAAGTTTAAACAAGGAAATCTGCATTTATAATTTTGCAGCAGGATCCTTTTCGCACGTACAGTAAAATGTGAGTTAAGCCCTGGAAATATGGCGAGAAACATCAAACTGCTCCAAGGATTAATGTTATGAAGGGCAGCAAATACACGAATTCTTGCCCAATAACCAGCGTGTATCTAGATCTTCACAAGGAAAAGAAGAGGGGAGGGTCATGTTAGATCGAGCACAGATGTTGGACCCAAAGCTGATTTCCACAGGCTGGACTCCGGAAATGTGTGTTTTGCAGCAGCTTTCGGTCCGGAAACTAAAGACGACGCAGACTCAGCGTGGTAAACAGCTGCCGGTACTTTTATTTGATTATCAGAAGCTCTTGATAACACAGACAACACTGAAGTGAGGTTTCTTTTTTTAAAACACCAAAGTAAACTGCCACAGTTACGCTTAGGAGAACCCGGGACGCCACTACCATCACACAACATCAGGGCCACGGTGTGTGTGCAGTGCTGACGGGTGGAACAGCTAGCAGTCAAAGAGTTAACAGTCGGTAGTTTGGTTTCAGTACATCAGGCCTTTAAAGAGTATTTCATACCATAAAATGACAACAGCGATTTAAAAAAAAAAAAAAAAAATACATGGTGCAGCAGGGTACGAGAATTACAGTCGTCGTGCATCAAGGCAGAGCGCGTGCGCGTTTCGACCGACCTGCTGTCTAACAGTGTAGCCCAACTCCTCATATTGTCCTGGGGTGGTGGTGGTGTGTGTGTGTGTGTTTTATACTTGATGTGTGTATGTATCTATAATGTGATGCTAAGTTCAATGGAGTCCAGTCTCTGTGGACCAACAGCGCCCTGGTGGAAGGGGGGTGACAGGAAAAGAAGTGCCATCCCTCACACACACACACACACACACACACACACACACACACACACACACACACACACACAGCGGCCCCAGCGAAGCTGCCAAGAAAACTTTGCAATAAAACTGCGTGTGAAGTCGCCCAGTCAGTTTCTCGGCAAACACTTGCGAGCAGATGACACGTGAAAACTGCCGCAAGAAGGTCCGAGGACCGAAAACACCAGCAGAGAGGCAGAGTGGCATTTCGCTCGTGTGAACACAGAAGAAAAGAAAAGCGTTTGAGAAAAACATGTAACGACGAGGACTGTTCCACGCACGGCGCCCCAACAGCCGGGAAACATTGCACAGGCTTTGTTTTTACCCTAACGAGTCCTGTTGCATAAGCTGTTGAACCCATTTTACATATGAGCAAGAGAGTCTCGAACCCACCCTCACTTACCACTAACCACGTTTTAAGTGCTGGAAATCAGTGAAAGGAAGGGAGACCGCAATTACCCTGTCATCACTGATGTAATCATAGCCTGTTTTGCAGACTAAAAAACCTCACACACACACACACACACACACACACACACAGTCCCAACCAGGGTCACGGCGAACCAGAGCCTAACCCTGCAACACAGGGCGCAAGGCCGGAGGGGGAGGGGACACACCCGGGACGGGACGCCAGTCCATTGCATGGCACCCCAAGCAGGATTCGAACTCCAGACCCACCAGAGAGCAGGACCTGGCCAAAACCACCAAACCCCCCTTGAGAAGCCTCAGCAAGGCAAAATATGTGACTCATTTTGGGTTAAGTAGCACTAATCTTGAGCGTTATACCGACTCTCTACGCGGAGATTGCGGAAAAGAGGGGGGATTCAGAAAGCTGCGCTCTTGGGGTCAAAGGCTGGACCTGTTGCACAATAACACATCATGGAACAAATAGAAATTCACCAAATGCGAGGAAAATGTGGTATAAATCGAACGAGCCTGGCTACACTGCTTGCCTGCTTTGACACCATTTATATTTTCTACTCATCCTCCCTTTTCATGAAAATTCCACCGATACCACTTGGCACCAAACTTAACCTTCCAATGCGATTCCAGGGTTTGCATTATGCATCCCGCAGAAGAGTTATGAGTCATTTATACTGGTAACAGACATCCAGAAATGAGATGAGGGAGATATGATCGGTGTGAAGTACGAACACAAACGTGCAACATTCTCGTCGTATTTACGCTCCCAGACAAGAATAAAACAAACACAGTCAGTGTCTGAAAGGGACACTCTTCCTCCTTGGACATCCTGAGTTCCCCGTAATACCATCCTTTACAAAAAAAGCAAAGTGTAGCTTGCTCTAAAGGAATGATTTCTTTTAGGCATCACATCGTACAATGTTTATATATTTATATATACTGTATATTCATGTATACACATTTCATGCACATGCAATATAAAAATACACTTACATAGGGTATCTGTAGTATCGTAAAAATCTAGCCTGGCTGTTGCTGAGTTCTTGAGGTTAACATGGTCGTTTCTGTGAGCAGTGAGGTAATCCATTAGCGAGACCCCATAGCAACGTTGCGCTTCTCTTGTTCGTCCAGCGCCGCGTAAAAATTTCGATAATTTCGAAGGCACACACAGGACGTCTGGAGGGTCGTGGCCACCTGTCGACCCCTGTCACCGAGGGTCTCGGCCAAGGAAGGCCTTGATGAAAGCACTTGATTTTCCACTGGATTACTACAGCGATTACCACGTACATATTTTACATGGTTTTCTATGTTCCTTAGTACCCAGTCATAACTGTGACTTTAATTTTCATTAACTTCCAGTATGTTCTCAATAAATATTACATAGCAATAATTTGCATATTTGCTCTGCATATTTAGTTACCATATAGAGTACACCTGCAGTGCTGCTGGATGGAACAGTACCTTGTTGTTACTTGAATAAAACAAGTCTATAAAAAAAAAAAAAAAAAAAAAAAAGCACAGGGAAAAATCAAGGTAGACATCCAGCGCAGTTCATTTAAATGCAGTTACAAAGTTTTTTTTTTTTCTTTTCAAATAAAAAGTTTAATACAGTTGATGCCAACCAACGTCAAAAGACGGAGATTTAAAAAAAATCTGAACAGTCACTGTCCATGGTGCTGAAGAGTGATTTACACAATTCTTAACCTTTGTGGAATAATAAGGAAGCGGAAATTTGTCACCTGCAGCTGCTTTTTTGCATTTTTCCCCTTAATGTGTAATATGTTGCTGTCTTTGATGGACAGAGCTGCTGTGCTGCAAAACAAATAAAGTGTATACAGTATATACATACGGTATCGTACATAGTTCTGTTTGGAAACAGTGTTGCAATTACAGGCGATTTTTGCCCCAAAATGATCAAAGTAGGTGCATTAAAAATCCTGCACGCTTTTACAGATGTTGCGATTAATCGATATCGAACACTGATCCTTTACATTGTAGTTGTCAGTTTTTCCCCTCCAGACAACATATAGAGGAGCAGTAAAGTGTGAAATCAAGTGCTTGTGTACCAGTTTATGCAGTTTTGTTATCAAGTCTTAAAATGTGTCCAATTCTAAAACAGAAGAAGAAATCAGGATGGTGGTCTCTCTCTAAAATGAATTATCTCACTGATGGGTTTATCCCCACTTTATTAGCTTTCAAAAAAAAAAAAAAAAAAGCTTCTGTTTAGTTATCAAACACAATGGATTGTTCAGAGAAAAGTCCCGTGACAAAACTGAACCTCAGGCACAGACAAAACTGTCGTATTCAAGGGAGAAGGGAAATGGATAAAACAAAGTCCCAGATTTACACGGTTACAAAAAGCCCATAGTAAAATTGAAGAGAAGGTTATGGAAGCACACAGAGGGGGGAGGAGAAAAAAAAAAAAAAAAAAACGCAAGGGGCGCCAGACTCCACGTGTTCATCGGGAGACACTCTGTGGACTCTTGCCCTGAAACAGGGTATAAAATAAGGACGCGGCCCTCATACGTTCCCCAAGGAGGCACAAATACTGCAGGAGCCCAAAGCAGAGCTGGTGGGAGAGGATTGCGCACACAACCCCAAGTGGAGCAAACACCACCGGCGGGAAAAAGCCTCCACCTTCGCACCGCTAACGGATCTACTGCTTCCGTGAGTTAATCATTGCCTGGAAAATTCATTTCAGGCGTTTGACAAGTAGAAAATTGAGTGCCGCACCCGTGCGCGCGAACTAGTCGGCGCTTTCCGGAACAGGCGAGTCGACCGCAAACACTGCAAATGGACTGCATTCTGAACTTCTCTAACTTTCATGACGGTGTTATGTTTACATTTAATTGACATGTTCCATCAGAGCAACTTATATTCATTTAGCTGATGCTTTTCTCTAAAGCGACGTACAATGTCAAGTGACTAGAGGTTTTGTTCTTCTGGATTAAAGAAGAACAAAACCTCCAGTGAGTTGACCCTAACCGTGGAAGCCTACGGTTTTTGATATGTCACCTCTATGAGAGGATATCTTCAAACTAACGAGGAGATTCGGGTACCTACGGAACAAGATTATGCACCATATCGCTAGTCCGGCGTTTCTTAAACGATGCCGTGACCACGACATCATACCGGTCTGTTGCAAGCTTCGTCACCACAACTGCTCAACGCGCCAAAAAGATTCTCCATCTAGCCAGCATCAGACTTTTACGGAACGAGATTCAAGTTCACCGGCGTCTCCTGGACCAACTAACCCGAGAGACTTACAATTTACACCTCCACCTGTCTCACACGTTATCTGCAGAAAACTGGGAAAAGGTAGACAGAACAACCGCAAAAGAAGAGACCCACATATGGCAGAAGACCACATACAAAACACACACGGAAATTCGAATGGCTGCATAAGAACAAACTCCAGGACGCTTTGGAACCCAATAAGGTGATCATCATCAACCTAACACAGAAGACACTGGACAAACCTACAGAGGACGTACTCAAGAAGGGCTTCCAACTACGCAGTTGCCCCAAGGAAGATCCCCATAGAGAAGCTCATTTGCGGTATAGAATCAGCGATTGCTGGTCTCTCGTCTGAGACTGCAGAAGAAATAAGACAGGACGTCTCGGTCTTAGTACGGCAAGCAAAACCACCTACCAGCAACATCAGCAAAGAGAAGTTAAAAGCACTAAAACAACTACGAGAAGACCCAGACATCGTTGTTCTCCCAGCAGACAAAGGTGACGCAACGGTTACCTTGGAGACGACAACGTATAAGAATAAAATGCGGGATCCATTGGAAGACAGCTCCTACTGTAAAATATGTAACCCAACCAGCAGCACTAAAACGAAACTGCATGGATTGATTAAGAAGTCATCCATTGATGAGACCACAAAAAAGAAATTCCTTTCAACTGACCCTCATCCGCCGCTCCTCTATGGGTTACCTAGGAACCAATGTCCCATACGCGGTTTAACCCAGAACAACAAAACCTCCAGTCAGTTGACCCTAACCGCGGAAGCCTACGGTTTTTGATACAATGTTAAGGTTACAACTATTGACCAATTTATACAGCTGGGTAATTTTACTGGAGAAATTGAGGGCAAGTACCTCATTCAAGGGTACTACAGCTGGAGATCGAACCTGCAACCTTGGGATCCAACGGCCGCAACTCTAACCACCACACTACCAGCTGCCCCTACTTATACCGACTCAAGCAAGGAATACAGTCATTGGCGGGATTTGAACCCGGGTCCTTTCAGTCCATGACGGCAACTCTAATGACTGCGCCACCTGCTGCCCCGCGTTTCTCATCCTGTTACGTCTTTTGTGTTTATTAGCGCAGCCCTGACTGCCTGCTGCTATCTGTGGTCACACGGTCCTGGGCGGTCAAAGGAAGGGCTCACAGCAGGCCCGGACACAGGCCAGCTGTACAAGCGCAAGCGAGAGGGAGAAACTGAGTGTGAGCAGGAGCAAATTAAAGGGAACAAGTGACCAGAGCACGATAATAATGAGAAACTGCTGCCGGAGACCATTCCGGGGGCCGCGGCTGGTGGGGGCCTCCTGCTGAACTTCCTCAGTGGAACTTCTGATGGGAACCACACACATGTTCTGTAATTTAGAGAGGGCTTTGGGATAAATACGGACCGCCACTGAATTAAACAACATATTTTGACAATATCGTTCAGCGATTACATAGTCAGATGTGCCTCTGCTGCGGATTGGGTTCATTTGACCTTTTTCGTGTTCGGATTTTCCCCTTGTTTTGTTGGTATGGCAACCGTTGTTTGGGGACACATTAAAAAATGTTTTTTTAATCCATTAGAAAAAATTACTGAAGAAAATCATCAGATCTCTGTTTTTTGCACATCTCTCAAAATAACAAACTTATTGCGATTATACTAATTTGACACTTCCGCAGCCAGCAAATTTAATATTTCACCTATTTGTTATTTAGATTGTTTAGTATTAACGGAGTTCCGCTTAATAAATCCATGGACAGTCATTCTGAATTTGCCAGTGGTTTTGTAACAGTTTAAGCCAGTTAATGTACTGTTCTGAAATTAATTTGGATGGAAGCACAAATAAAATCATTGTCCAACATTGTCACCACTTCCTCCGAGTCCCTGGAAATTATTATTTACATTTAAACGTATTCATTTTAGGAGACACTTTTATCCAAAGTGACTTACGATGTAATTACTATGTAATATTTAGCTGACATCTCTGTCCAAGGCAACTTAAAATACTAGATATATTGTACCGTATTCCTTACAACTACCTACCCATCCACATGACCCAGAAATTTAATCCACACGTCCAGACAAACAATTTAGTCACCGATTTATCTGAAACACATTTCTGGACTACGAGGGGAAACCAGAGCACCAGAGGAAACCCACAAGAACGGAGGAGAACATGCGAACGCTATACAGACTAAGCAAGATTCAAACCCACAGCCCAAGAGCTGTGAGGCACTAGTGCTACCTGCTGTGCCACAGTCATATTTATATTACATTTATTCACTTAGATACTTTTCTCCAAAGTGACTTACAATGGTTATTATGTAGCATTACTAGTCCACACACCTTATTCACCGCAGTGACTTATACTGCTAGATACACTACTTACACTGGGTCATTCATCCATACATCACTGGATGACACTCTCTGTGTCACTCACACACTATGGAGGAACCTGAACAGCATGTCTTTGGACTGTGGGAGGAAACCAGAGCACCCAGATGCAATCCATGTAACATGCAAACTCCACACAAACTGAGCGGAGATCAAACCCACGTACTCTCGCACCCCCCAGGGCCTGAGACAACAGCGCTACTCGCTGTGCCACCGTGCCGCCCATAGTAAGCAGTCACTAGTGATTCTAATGACAAAGGATATAAAAAGAAAAAAAACATTTCTGTTTTGTTTCTTGTGAACTGGAGCACAGCTCATTTGAAGTATTTTAAGGACTTTGTTGCATGGATAAAAAACATCAGGTATCATTTTTAAAGTTGCAAATGCTGGGACCGGGTCCTCTAAAGGCCCCTTAATGTAATACTGTACCTACAATCTGTTTTTACACACACACACACACACACACAAAAAATCAAGGCTTGCTATGAAGATATGAAATGTAAAAGCTAACTTTTTTTTTTTTAAAAAAACTCCTTTGGAAATAAGTGTAAGAACTTGTGCGTTTTATTTCACCACTAGCAAAGGAAAATGTGTCACTAAGATGACAACCTAAGATGATGCTGAAAGTGTCATTTAGATGCCAGCGAAGGTGCTAAACAAATGTTTCGACCCAAGTAACACGCAAACATACACTGGGGTTGGGGCAGAACCATGGTCACAGCGGCCATGGTCCAAGGGCAACGTCATCTGCAGATTCCCTACAAAACGTAGTGCAAACATGGCTGATAAAACACACGAAACGTTGAAAAGTCTTACAAAACAGAGTTTGAGAGACAGTTACAACTGCCCATTTCTACATGTAACACACACACACACACACACACACACACACACACACACACACACACGCGCCGAAGGAAAAGAGGATTCCCGAAACACATTAAAGCGCCGTTTAAAGTGCTAAAGACACAGGTGGTCCTAAAAAGGTCACTAAGAAGGCAGCCCATTTCCCACCACCTCTGCTTCTCGGAACACTGAAAATAGCCATTACTGTCGCATCCTGCCTGAGAGAAGCACAGACAGCACTTCCTTTGCATGTTTTCAGCTGCACGACATATTCACGAGAGAACGGCGAGAGTTGTGTCCATTTTTCCTTTAGGTAAATCCCGCGATTACTTTGTCCAGCCTCATATTCCGGCAGCTTGAATAGAACACGCAGTCGGACACGTCCCACCTAAGGTACCGACTGCATCCTTTCGACCGACCGTCGTGGATTTGCCGAGCAACCTCGGGTCGCTTCCTCCAAGCTCAGGTTCGGCCGAATTAAAAACACCACGCGAGAGTTGCTCGCTCAACACCCTCGGTGTACATTCTGCAGTATTTGTGCTTCTGTGCATCCGACCCTGTGGGCCTCAGATATGCCCATCAGGCCCTGCCCCCCTCGAACCCCTGCGAACTTTGGAAAAGGTGTGCAGAAGCGTGCTCCCGGAGGACAGTGCAATACTGAACAAACGCGATACGGCGGTACCCCGGCGGAGATCTGGAGGCTGTTATACAAATATGCTCTCCCTTTGGGTTCAAAGAGCTCTGCAACGAAGAAAAACATTAACATCGCCACACAAGCAGTAAAAAAAAAAAAAAAAAAGTTACGACATTTCATTTCTATTTTTAAATGTTATTCCACATGGCCTACCGCGCACAACAAACCCTATCGCACATGTGTCAACTGAGAAATACCGACCCGTACAGAAGAAAATGTGAGCACGGCCTGCAAATGCGTGTTCAACTGGCCAGGATCTTTTTTTTTTTCCCCCCCCGGGAATGAAAGTATTAGAAATAGACACGAAAATTCCTGTACAAACTCAGGTTTGTGGGGGAAACCTGCATATTACAAACGTGGCCTCGTCGCGGTCCGCTCTGCCGTCGCACGTAAAACTGCGGAAATTTCAACGCTGTCATCGTGTAACAAAGTCTATACACATCAATAAGAAAGAAATGAAAATAAAATTTGTTTTGGCTGCCACAAATCAAAATTCCCATGACGAGGAGCAGCGACTACAGTGTTGAGCTGTATAGAAACGTAGCTGCTGGTTTAAGAAAGTTCCACTGTGTCCCGGACAACGGTTTTTATTAGCAAACGAACATAGAAAACAATGTATAAAAGCGTCTTCTCTCTTCTCACTTCGTAAGGGAGCCGAAAAGGAAAATGCACCCGAAATCGTTCCTTTCCACATATTCTCGTTATATACAGATGCCTCCCCATTTTTTGTTCCTTCCGCACCAGCTCGAGCCCCCGGCACCTCCGGACGCTGCTCTCCATGCACGCGGGCCCCTTTGCTGCCAAAAGAAGCACGTTACGAAGGACATCCTGGAAGATTTTCATGTCCCCCCCCTCCCCCGAAAGGTCAAAAAAAAGACACACTGTTCTCCACGGGGGAAAAAAAACGGAATTATACTTAAGACACCAAAAGCTGAAATCTTTCCGGTGCAGCAAGCTGGAATCAGTCACTGCTGGTCAAAGGTGAAGACGACGGCGATCAGAAGTGTATAAATAAGCAAAGTGGAGCTGCCTGGAGCTGTGAGGAAAAGTGGCAGTGGGCGGGACCCTTGCTACGCAAGCGCTTCACGAGAGGGGGGTTCCGCCCCACCCTGCGGGTCGATGGACAGCCTGCGTGTCCTTCGGAGACAAAGCGAAGCTCCTCCCATTGAGACGGTGGCCCCGCCCCCTCAGTCCACAAACCTCTGGCAGGCTTTCTTCCAGCGACAGGCCGTGCACCACATGTCCCGGTTCTCCATGCCGTACACCTTGCGGCACTTCTTCCCCTCGCCTCGCGACTTCCTGCTGGGCACAAGACACGTGAGCCACCACGCATTCCGAATTTATTTAACAGGGCGTCACAGATTAGGAGCATCACCCCGGCAGGAGGTACCTGAGCAGACCGGCCGCCCTCGGCGGCGAGGAGAGCACCGTGGGGGGTAGCGGTCGCTGCTCCGGGCAGCCCTTCGTCTGGCTGTGGGGGGGGGATGGCTGCGGCGGCCAGAGAAAGCACCGGTCACAACACACACACACGCACATATTCACACGCAGAGGGAAAGACACACACGCACACACACAGAAACATGGTGGCGATGGGTTCAAGTCAGTGCGGCTTGGTTCGGGTTCTCACAGGCTACACACAAAGTGTGCGAGGTCCCCTGTCTACCCTACCCCACCCCCCCGTTACCAGGACCGGTTGCCAGCGACTCACGAGCGCCCACACCACCGAGTGATCTTCCCGCCGTGTGTGACGGACGGAGCCTGCCAGGACACACCGAAGCTGGTGGAGTTGGGAATGGCCGGCCTGTCAGGGTAGAGCGAGCGGCACAAAGGAAGGGGGGGGGGGTTACACGGAGCAGGTCGTCGCGCCGCACGCCGTCGCTGTGGGTTCACCCAGAGTTCAGTGTGGGATTGGGCCTCATTTACATATTATCACACTCGCGCATTCCGCCAGTCCTTCGTTAAACAGGAAGACGGAACGACGCGCTCGTTCGCGCACACGGATGCCGCGCAGAGCCCGGTCCTCCTGCATTAAATCCTGGATTAAGAGATCTAAGCAAGAGCCGTAATAAATCGCAGCGTATCAGATGAGGAAGGCTTAGTGGGGTTCGTGCAAACGTTCGTCGGCCCTCGAAGGCAGCGGCGGCGGCGAGCTCTCCTGCACACGGGGAGGTCTAAGCGAACAACGTCCCCAAAGAATGACGACGACGACAGCATTAACACTGGAATCATCACTCCATCCGCAACTCCGTGTCCGTACAGTAACTACCAGCATCTGGCAACATGAAAGTGACAGCATTTAAATGTTACTATAGTCTTAACTGCGGCTAGAACTTCTGCACGAAACCATTTCATGCAGAAATTCTAGCCGCAGTTAAGACATACTGCCAATGACAAACTGAATCGAGATTTCGGCGACATCTACGAAAAACGGAGGTATAAATTAATTTATTTCTCACTCATCCTTATTTATAAGGATGTCACCCACAAAGCCTTGATCATTACCTGCCTATCTATCTATTTTTACAAACCTGCATATATTAGGTGTCAATCAACTTAATTATAATGAAAAATCTGAGCAGTGTGCGCGGTGTCATTTTAAACCGTGAATACCGTATGGTTCCACAGGCAGATTTATCGTCCCCACTCCAGTGCATCCTAACCATGATGAAATTAGCAGGATCTTGCACCTGGTTTTCCTGACAGCTTACGAAGGTGGTTTATTCGTAATCGCTGTGGAATTTAGGGGCCGCTGAACAAATGCTGGGATGGACAGCGAGCGAGGAGGCTGAACACGGAGGACGGTACCTGATAAGCGTGGTCTGTGTGAATGAGGTAGAGCGCGCTGGGGGCGGAGCGACTTAGGGGCGTCATCAGCTTGCCACCCCCATCGGGGCGTCCTGGGTCAGGGGGTGGGGGAGGGGGCGGTGAGAGCACAGGTCGAGGCAGCGGCGGAGGGCCCACCAGACCCTCGGCCACAGACTCAGTGTTGAGCTTGATCTCCGTATAGTAAAAGTCCTCCTCCCCGTCACTGCACTCTGAGTCACAGGTTCGCCTGATCGGGAAAACAGACGTTGGGGCCAGGAGAGACAGAGATAGGGATTGATGGATCAGAAGGGGCGCGCAGAAAAGAAGAGAAAAGCAAGCTGTATTAATAAAATCATCATTCATTATGAATTAAATGTGATTAAATGGCGTCAAGGCTCCTGCGAATTGGTTGCTCTGCCGTAACGCTGCCCCGCATTGATTTTTCGCCACAACGCGGCCCAGCACTGCATATGAATGGGGTTGTGTCAAGTCCCATCAAAATCCCGACAAGAGGCTCGTGTGGTCTTCTCACAGTGCCATTTAGAACAGGTTAACTACTGATGCTCGATGGTTTTTTTTTTTTTTTTTTTTTTTAAGGAGAAAGATGAGACAATCGCTCTCACTCTACAGACGGAGAAGTGGAAGGAAAAAAATTAGATGAGTGGAATATAATAGGATTTTCCTTAAAAAATTTAGATACTTTTGACACTTCATTTTTTTCCAGCTTGGTTTTCTGCAGCTGTGGTACAGACGTGTGCGCGCGCGCGTTAGGCTCTCTTTCTTACCCCAGGTGCATGGTGCGGATGTGCTTCTGGATCCCCGCCGCTGTCCCGAGGACCTTCCCGCAGTTCTTCCACAGACACTTGAACATCACTTTCATGGAGTTCTGCGGAACACATCGGAGGAAGAGCGAACAGACGCGGGCTTGAGCACTCGACGCCGTGAGGAAACGTTCGCTTAACTCTACGAGCATTTGCGATGTTTAGTCTTTTCAGGAGACATTGCTGGCACCAGAAGTGCTGCCAAGCTGAAGGATACTGTACAGCAGCACAGCGGGTAGTGCTGGAGCCTCAGAGCTCCTGAACTGTGATTTAGAACTTGAGGCTCAAACCTGCCTGTGTCTGTTGGGAGACTCCGTGGACACTGCATACCCTTGACACGCGTGAGCGGGATTCCTCCCTCAGGCTAAAGACACGCACAGAAGAAGTCGAAGGTAAACCGCTTCTTTACCCTCCGTCGCCATGGAAACAATACAAACGGTCGCCACGAGTGAACTTTGACTCGACGGCGCTTAGCCCTATCTTAAAAGGGAACATGAAATTTCCCTTTTGAAATTTGGATTTTTGAAAATAATTGCTGGCTCCCACCGCCTACGTCTTCGGTATAATTTCGAGAGCCCGACTGCATGCGCCAAGGCAGCCGCTCAGCGTGGGTTAAGGCAGCGCAAAGGACGGAATGGACCTCCTTGAGGCCGCCGACTTGTGCGATCCTCACGCGTGTCACACAGCCTTGGATTTCCAGTCTTCATTTCGTTAATTCAATTTCCATACAAAGTAATTAAGTTACTCGAGCGAACAAGGGGCGCCTCTCACGGCGACAGCGGTTTTGTCCTCCGGATTAACGTGCGCACCGCGGCGTAACAATGAAATATGCGTCTCCATTGTTGCTTAACAAAGGGAAGAAAGAGAGGGATGGGCGCGCTGTTTCTCGGGCAATATTGATGGATTGGGGGTCATTTTCATATCAATTGCGAAGTTGTTTTTCGCTCTCCGTGGCCCAAGCCTGGTAAACAACCCCCCCAGCCCCACACTTATCCAGGATGTCCAGCTTTTCTTTAATAATAATAATAAAAAAAATAAAAAAAAAAAACCCACCGTGCATCTTTCTCAAGAGTGTGGGGGGGGAAAAATGTTCTTATTATGGCCGTATTGATATTCTTTGCTCTTGTTCGTCCTCTCAGTAGGAGCGGCGATCAATTAACGTGACAGTGGCAACACTTGCGTCCGCTGCATCCACAGCGTTATCGATCTAAGGCGGCACGCTGGATCTCCACGGCTGTCAGTGAAGACATTAAACTCCTGAAATTAATGCCTGGTGCGCCCCTGCTTGTTTGTAAAGTGCTACAACAGGAAGAACGGCAGCGAGGTGGTGCTCGGATGGAGACGAAGAGCATCTTCAGAATTTGGCCTCGATGCCTCAAAAATTCCATCATACAGATGACAGCTTGAAGACAATAGCAGGCTAATGCCTAGATCTTCCCTTGCAGAGATTGGGGGGGGGGGGGGTCGGCGAGGATGGCGATACGGACGCCGTCGGGCTGGCGGATCAGCTGTAAACTGGTTAACTGAACACGCTCTGGGAAGGGGAACGGTGTAACAAAGACGGGATCCCAGGCGTCGGGCGGAACCGGGCACCCGCACGCCACTGAGACAATACCTGCGCCTTGCATCTGGTGTCATCATCCCGTTTGAAAACCGCCATTTCGGGATCATGAGGAGAAAGTGTCCCATCAAAGGAAAAAAAAAAAAAAAAAACACAACACACACACACAAAGCTCCGGCTGGCTTCCAAGCCCACCCCCGAGATCCCCCTCCTGTTGTTTACCCTGTCTAACGCACTACGTCACGGCAGCCGCCGGTGCCGCCGCTGTTGATCTTCCCAGTCACGTGTCCGCTCTCCCCGTGGGAGACGGCACATTAGGTCACAGCCGGCGGGCTCGCCGGCGCTGCAGCCCTGCCAGTTAAAGATCCTTTGTCTCTGTGGCCGCACACCGAGCCGCCGAGCCCGTGAGCTTAAACGGAAGGGGAAGCCCAGGTGCAAATAACAAAACAGCCTGTGAATGGACACACAGCCTGCCTTAGTACTCTACAAATCATTTGCCCTTAATCAATCAATGATTGATTGATTGACTGGGTGTCAATTAAGGGAAGGCTGGTAGCATAGTGGTTATAGCTCCTACCTTTGGACCCAAAGGTTGCAGGTTCGATCCCCAGCTGTAGTACCCTTGAGCAACATACTTACTCTAAATTGGTCCAGTAAAATTACCCTGTTGTATAAATGGGTAAATAATTGTGACCTTATCATTGTAAGACTCTTTGGAGAAAAGCATCAGCTAAATGAATACATGTAAACGATCAATCATTTGCATTACTTGAGAGTCAAATGTCTCGTAATGCAAAAATGGTACTTTTGCTGAGATGTACGTCGCTTTGGACAAAAGCGTCAGCTAAATGAATACATGTGAATGATCAATCGTTTGCATTGACTTGTATCCCATTGGAAAACTGGAGGTTTACAAAAGCGAGCAGCTGTATCAACACCAAGCAAGATCACAATGGGGAAAAATAAAGCTTAGCACCCAGAGCCAGTCTAGTTCAGCTGGTTTTCACCACCAGTGGGGTGGATCCAACTCACTTTGCGCTTACGAGGGATCGGCTCATCGAAGAGGAGGTTGCTCCCGTCGGGCTCGTCGATGGCGTCATCAGGCTGAGCAGGGGCGGCCGGCATTCGGAAGGGCTTGACGCTGTCGGCGGACAGCGGTGGGGAGGGCGTGGATGGATTGGACTGGTCGCTCGGGATGCTGCAACTCCAGTAGCCGCTGCTGTAGCTGGAGGGCGTAAAGCCGCCGTCCTTCCAGGAGCCACTCAGCGCCTCGGCTGGATAAAGGAGACATCGGCGTTCGCAGCCAGTTCTCCGAAAGACGACTAGGTCTCAGAGCACACATATGAGAAACGACGACCACCGGAGCAAAAGATGTCAATGATGTAAAGCTAAGTAGAACTACATGGCTAAGTAATACAAAACACGCAGAGTCCGTCTTTATCGTCTCAGTTATTAATATATAATAATAATAATAATAATAATAATAATAATAATAATAATAATAATAATAAGTTGATTACCTGACTCTTTTACCCAAAATAAGTTACAGTGTTTGACTCATCCCTTCAACTGGGTATTCTTACTGAAGCAATTCAGGGTAAAGACCAAAGATGCTACAGCAATAGCAGAGAGTGGGACTTGAACCAATAACCTTTGGGTTACAAGTCTCAGCATTACTAGCTGCTGCCACAGCAAATGAGAAATCAATAGTGCGAAAGTGCCTCATGTTGACCCTGGACCCCGGAGCTCACCACTACTCACCGCTGACTCGGACAGGTGGGCTGCGCACCAGGGGGCTGGTGGACAGGCTGGTGAGCACCATGGCCGCCGTCACCTTGTCCATATCGGCCTCCTCCTCGGATTTCCTGCGGGGTCCCGAATCGGAAACAGTTAATTCCCGTCTCGACGTCGAATCTCTACTCTCCCAACGCAAACTTCGTCTCTCCGACCACGAGATCCGCATTTGCGCTGTCGTGCACAGGTGTTGTGCGCCATTAATCACCTCCATATTTTCACCCAAGGGGGAGAAAAGGGGACAAATATGCAAACACACGCATCAAATTCATCATTAGTGCTCTCATTAGGACAAAACAGTGCAAGGCCCCTGTCTAATGAGAAATTAATAGGTAGGGAACATTAAACTCAAAAAACACACATCTACCTATGCAAGTAATAGTGTTAGTGTGAGAAACGTGGTTTTTACCATGCACAATTAACATATTTCTGATTTCTTCAGTTCAGTTTTTATAGAGTGCCCTTTGCACAGGGCAGCACAGAACTTCTTATCGCTCTAGACTTTTTTCTAGGGTAGCTGTGACCAGGACAGGGGGTTCGAGAGTTCAAAAAGTGTCACGCTTGACCTGAAACCGTGGGCCGTGGATATGAGCGGCTTTATATGTCGTTTCCTCTCTGCGGTTCACGGCGCTGCGCTACAATCCTCTCCATTAGCAGCTTTCTGACCCCGGCAGTGAATCGGCCGCGCGAATCCTTTTCCCCGCAGCGCCGCCTCAAATAACCCAGACTAATATTATCATAAAACATTATGTAGACTTTCGGGGGGGGGGGGACAAAGGCTTTAAGTGTTTCAGTCGGACCCACTACTCTTACGGTCACTGGGAGGAGGCACATTTTCAAGTTTACGCCGTGAAAAACGGAACACCCTCAGGGTGGCATTATGCAAAAATATGTAGTTTAACTCAATTTTAAAAGTTACGCGATCGGTTGGATAAATTTGTTTCCACACTTTTCTAATCTGCTTAATTAGTTGAGAGTAATATTTTCATTTTTTACCATTACCGCATTGCCCTGGGCGTTCCAGCGTTCTTCGCCTCGTATGATTAATGGTCATTGACTTATGTGTCAAAAATCTACCTTACCACCCATTTAGAATTGTGACACTGGATATTTGATGCAGCATATTTAGGGATCTAGGGTTGAGCACTGAGAGGAAAATTCAGGCTAAAAGCAGACAGGAGCAGCCAGGTGAGTCGCACGGTCACAGGCACAACTCCACTCCGACTCCAAAACCATTGTGCTGAATAAACTTAGAAACGCGAAGCGACGTGTTCGAGTCCAAAACCAAGCCTGCAAATTTAAAGGGCGTTAAAAGCCTTCTGCAACCATAGAATAATTCAAGTCTTCTGGGACTTGTTGAAAAAGGAGGGAAAGGAGGGATTCAACTCCAGTAACATCTACCGACAGTCATCAGTAGGTGGCGTAGTGGTTATGGCTGCCATCTGCAGATCGGAAGGTTGTCCGTTCGAATCCCGCCTACTGCTACGGTACTCCTGAGCAACGTACTTACCGTAAAACTGCTCCAGCTGCATTAATGAAGAAAATCATTGTAAACTCCTTTGGAGAAGAGCATTAGCTTAATGATCGGCACACAGAAGCTTCTGATTCACTTGTAAGGCTACAACATTTATTTTTGATTTCCAAATTAAATCTAAAAACCTCAGAAACTCATAAACAGAGCACAGTGAACCCAACCCATGACTTTTTAAACATTTGTTCCCAGCCGTAGGAGCTGCTAAGGGGATATAAAACGTTACAGCCTATGCCGTCACCTGCATTTTTATCAGAAAAAGGCTCTACAGTGTCACTGAAATGAAACACACAATGCCTGTAATGACAGCGAGCCTGGACCACACACACATTATGAGCTAAAAATCTCTGTTTTTCACATAGCTGCTACATATTATTCCATTGCTCCACTCGAGATCCATCCCGTGGCCCGCTGGCTCTCCGTTGTTGATGCCAGTCGTGTCCGCGGTGCCACTTTGCCAGCTGCAGCCTGTCCGAGGCGGGGCCGCCGTGTGTGTCGGCGAGGCCGCCGGCAGGGCTGCCGAACGGTCCGCTGAGCGGTCTGCTCGGGCCCCCCTCCAGCAGGTTGCCCCCCGAAGCGATGCGGCCGTGCGCCGAGATGAAGCCACAGGGAGGCCAAGTCTCTGAAGCCATCCCTCATCCCTCATCCCCCTGGCTCTCTGGTTTCCAGCCTTCAGACCAAACACAAGGCTGGGCCGCGCCTGTACGGGCAGCCGCGGATCTATTTATAGAGCATGACGGAGCACGGCCCCAGCCCCGTTCTGCTCCCTCGCTCCGTTTATACAAGCTCGCAGACAAACAGCACTAATTGCACAATGAATTACTCAGTTCGGGAAATTAACAATATAAAAAAAATAAAAAAAAAAACTCTTCTTCATTTACCCTCTGCAGCTGTGATCGGCGACCGCAAATATAACGGAGGAGAATAACCCGTTTCATTTCCGTTATGAAAGAACATTATTATGGTGTTGATCAGTTGCACGCAAGCTCGAGCGCAGAGGACGCAGCCCAGCAACACCCCCTCCGAGATCCAGAGCCTCAACCCCACGGCTCCAAGAGCTACCCTTTGCCCTTTGATTATAACGACCTGGTCACAGGTCAGCGTCCACATTACGTTCACATTTATTCACTTAGCTGATGTTTTTCTCCAATGTGGCTTACAGTGATTTACCCATTCATACAGCTCGGTACTTTGTATTGGAGCGATTCAGAGCGGTTGCTGTGCTCAAAGGCACGCCAGCAGGGGTCGGGATTAGAATGTGTGACCTCTCAGTCCAAAGGCAGGAGCTCTAACCGCTACGCCACCTGCTGCTCCTACAGCGAATTGCTCGCACTCATGCTGCTGCGTCCACTCCGAAGTGGTGGAGAAACGAAAGCAATGAAGGAGCCGAAGGAAGAAAGAAATCACCTCCTTCTGCACAGACAGAGAAAAAGAGAAAAAAAAAACGGACGAGGAAGGATGGAGAAGAAGGATAAAAGATACGGATACGAGTAGGAGTTGCAGCTACTCGGCGCTGCCTCCCTCGTGACTATTTTTATCCAAATGCTGGTGACAACAAAATTCGAGATTCGTCTGCTCCACTCCAATATCCGTGTGTGTGCGCATACATGCGAGATCACGTGTGCGTGTGTTCCGAGCCCGGAGTTTGGCGAGGGGTACCCAGACGCACCAGGCTCTCCGCTGACACGACAGCGATGCGCAGCCCACCCTCACAGACGGTGAAGGACAAATGGGAGATGGGAGACAAAGAACTAGAACGCGGCTGCCGTGCCGTCGATGAGGTCATCTTTCCAAGCAAACACAGCACTGCTGAGGACAACAAATCGAACCGGATCCTCCTCCGCAGCCTCACCTCCTTAGTGTCCACTCTTATGTATATTTCATATTAAAAATTACAGTCATAACAACTAAGATTCAGATCACAAGTCATTTATTTATTTAGCTGACTCTTTTTACAATGATTTACCCATTTATGCAGATGAGTTTTTTTTTTTTTTTACTGGAGCAATTCAGCAAAAGTATCTTGATAAAGACAACTAGAGGTAGGATGTGGAATTTGAACCTGGGTCCTTGGGGTGTAAGGCAGTGGCTCTACCTACGACGCTACCTGCGTTACAGTACAGTATTGTGTCACTTCTTTTAGAGAAAACTACTGTCAAAATGTGGTAACTGTACAATTAACCCAATTATGTTAATTTAGCTGAAGCTTTCCCCCAAAGCAACTTACTATTATTTACCTGTTTATACAGCTGGGTAATTTTTACTGGAGCAATTCAGGGTAAGTACCAAAGCAAGGGTACTAGAGCTGGAGGTGGGATTCAAACCTGCAACCTTTGGGCCTCCATGCAGCAGCTCCAGCCACTACACTACCAGGTGCCCATCCTCAGATTTAACACTTTAATTTCACATATTACCTAAAATGGATCAAAAAAATCTTTTGCAAAATCTAACTTTAAAGTAGGCTGTGCTTGAGACAGAGAGCGGGGCTATCCAATATCTATAGTGATTTCCACATTAATGGCGGGAAACATTATGTGCAGCACCAGTGGATGCTGCTTTTACTCACTGATTTTGTCAGCCTGTTCAGATTTGCAGTTAACGGGGACACGGCCGATTGAGGGTACCTGATCATCCGCTCCACGGAGGACAGGCGCAGCGGAAGGGCTGGACACCCACCCTCTTCTGGAGGGATATATACGAGCACAGCGGGTGCAGTTTGAAAAGACGGACGCGTTTTACACGATGACACGCCGCAAGAGAATCGCCCGTCGGCTGTCAGGTGCCTTCAGAAGGGGGAAAGGCTTTCGGACGGCAGGCGTTCACAGCTGCGATAAATGTTTACAAAACGCTTCACGGTAAATTATTTGTGACATGACATCCGTGCTCCGAGAGATTTTGCTCGATCCGCGTGGAATAAAGGGGAGGGAGACAAACACGCGGGACGCGACCCAGGCTTTTCTCAACAGGCAGTGACGGCGGAGGAACCCTGACCGGTGTCGTTCTTGCTCGGAGCCGCGAACCATCTGAGGAGAACCTGTTAGAATAGGCCTGCTTTGTTTGCAGACAAAGCCTTTGCTGGGTCGGCCTTCTCCCCTCAGCCTTTTCTCTTCCGCCAGCATAACAGCAGCTTTTGTTCTTTATCAGAGCAAAACATTTATTTCCAAACGGGAGAAAACACCGCTGACTGTGACACCGTACTTTGCCGGAATCGCTCGGTTTCTCTGAAGAACCTTGGACTACAAGTGAGAGGTGTACAGTAAATTCCTTCTCTTACTGCATGTTCCCTCCCCTCTGTCCTCATCTGCAGCACAAGCAGTACAAATACTCCGGAGAATGATGTGCTCTATTTTTAAGTTTTTAATATCTTTATTCACATATAAGTAGGGGGCGCGGTGGCGCGGTGGCGCAGTGGGTTGGACCGGGTCCTGCTCTTCAGTGGGTCTGTGGTTCGGGTCCCGCTTGGGGTGCCTTGCGACGGACTGGCGTCCCGTCCTGGGTGTGTCCCCTCCCCCTCCGGCCTTACGCCCTGTGTTGCCGGGTAGGCTCCGGTTCCCCGTGACGCCGTATGGGACAAGCGGTTCTGAAACTGTGTGTGTGTGTGTGTATTCACATATAAAATATCCCTGGTAAGGGTGTCAAAGCAACTGGATGGATTAAAGATAGAGACATGTTTATAATTGGATGCTTCCGATTATTTACCGTATCGTTAGAAAACACTAAATATGAATACTGCAAAAATCACTGTTTTGAATAAAGTCAAATGTTGGAGAGCCGGTATAAAAAACAGACTCACTCACATGACATGCAGTGACAAAGGATGGCAGAGTTACAAGGGTTTTCCCCGAACCCAAAACTGTAGGGACTTGTTCTTTAACTGCAGGAACAGTAAAAAAAATAAAAAAAGAAAAAAAAGAAAAAGAAGCACCACACATCTGCCTCACTGGCACAGCAGCAGCAGCAGCAGATCCGCTCCTGTCTGGCTTCTTCGACCCTCAACCCAAAGCCATGTTTCAGGTGATACGCTACCAGCTGCTCCTTTTCGAGCAGCAACACTTTCAAAAGGCAGCTGGAGGTGACCAAGCTAGAACTGCCAACTGCCTGATACTTTTATGGTTGTATCAAGGACTTGCTGTACTTACGGCACCCAGAACCTGCTCTTTACAGGGAGCGGCCCGGACAGTGTTGGGGCCCCATGGCGGCACAATAAATTAGAGAGCCTCTCCTCGGGCAAACAGCACTAAATCGATTGCAGGAGACCATTGGTCAAATATTATTTCACACGGTCTTCAGTATTAAAATTCCTAGACACCTTCTAAATGAAAGCACCACTAGAAATTAGCATCCTATTGTTATTTAAAACTGGGGTAACAAAAGTTCTGGTAACTGCAGCCATTTTCGCCCTCAGATTTTGACGGATTCTGGCATTTAAAATAATTAAAAACACAAAAATACTTGATCTGCATATGTCATTGCACTGCAGGGAAGACATTTGCTGACAGAAAGATTTCCTGTTGGTTTAATACAGATGTTGCGAACGGAATATTGGCAGAAGCATCTAAAGACAGCAAGGCTCCAGAAGAACGCTTGGTCCTGCCTCAAACGCTGCTCCGGAACTGGTCCGGTTCTGCCGTACGGTTTATCGTGCAAAGTCCAAACTATCACACGAGAAAATGGGCAAAAAAGAAGCATCTGCAACGCGGTTGACTATATTTTACATGTTAAATTATTCACGAACAAGGAGACGTGGTGGATGTATACACGGGATATTGCATTCATTATTTAATAAAAACAAGGAGAGGTTCTGGAAATGAACGTAACGCGGCAATTTTCACTCGAGTGCTTTGAGTAATGATGCAGGGCGAGCACATTCTATGAGGCGCTCCTTTCTCTGCGTCGCAGGAGGGGTGCCTCCCACGTGGATGTGCATTCTCACACCCGGTGCATTTTCCAGCGGGGGCTGAGCGAGGACAAAACCGCTGGCGGCGCTCAGGGCTGCTCCACCCACAGACGCAGCGGCCCCGTAAAGACAAAAAAGACGAGCCCGGGTCCGAGCGGAAGGTCCACCTCGCCGTTGACGCTCGTAGCGTAGCAACGAGCACCCCGCAGCCACAACCAACTGTGCCAGCGGCAGCCCCGGCCCATTTACATCAGCCCCTGCGTTTGCCGTGGCGCCCGCCACATGCTCCGCAGCAGCCCTGGGAACGCTCGTCCGCTTCCGCGGCCGGCTGCTTCCCGACAGGCCTCCTGCTGCCAGCAGGCAATCTGCTGTGCTCCCCCCCCCCAAAGGAGCAATCCGGGAAAAGTCAAAGCATTCTCCAAACGTTTCTTTTGATGCGGGTTCGAGGACGCTGGCTTGAGACCACGTCCGATCTGATAAGGGCCATGTGACTATGAGACTGGTGCGCTCTAATAAAAGTTATTGCGGGTGAACTGGAAGGCATCCAGGCCAGCAGATCTCGGAGCTCTGCGGAGGAGAGCGCTTTTCAGATGGTAATCACATGTTTTCAAATTAGCAGCCTCAAGCCCAAGGCCAAAGAACAATGTTTTCCTTGGCAAATGTCGAGCGGCTCCGGAGCATCACCATTTCGTTCGGCATCCCCCGGACTAGACGAGAGCGCTGCTCAGAGGCTCTTTTGCGTAGGAAAGTAAACGAAGGTAGATCTTCGACAAAACTCTTTCCTAAAAGGTGTCATGCAAGGATGGCGTCTTTGGTCTCGTCTCCCTCGGCTCCAGGGTCGCCCGCAGACAATTGCGCCGAGCGGCGGGTTCCAGGTGCACAGGTGCATCTTGGGAGTGAGCCGCCTGGTGAGGTGTTACCGTCGCTCCCTTTTCCACAGCAAGGAAAGAAAAGTTCTTCATTCTCGAGAGCAACAACGATTAAATCACGTCTCCTCTGTTTTCTACCATATTTTCTTTACACCTATATGCTAGTTGCAAACAAAAACTGTTTCTTTTGACACTTCTCCGCCGCTCTGTTTCACACTTGTGGCTGAATTCTTAATGTCTTCAAAGTTAATTCGGCTAAAAGAGCAACAACACAAAACTTGTAATGCAATCTGATGATTGCACTGGACAAAAATTCAATAACAAACAAATTAAATATTGTTGTTTTTCTTCTCCCCCCCATCTGAACACGCATCGACTTTCTCTGTTTGCAATCAGTCTTATGAAAGCAATTTGGCAAATATCAGGGGATCCGCAGAAGTCTCCGAGCTGCAGCCAGCTCTCGCTACGACTGGTCATTTCCTGCGTTCCAAGGCAGACCCCCCCCCCACAAAAAAAAGAGCACGATTCCTCTGGAGGTTCACAATAAATTGCACTGATGAACTGCCAGCATATTAAATTTAACAGATATCCAACCTGCCTCATCAGCTTCTCTTCGTAAGCTGAACGTGGGGGAGGAACCGCAATGAGCCAGGATACTTTGGAGAACAACTGCATAGGCCATGAGGTGTATGCAGAGACAAACGCGACTAGTCAAAGCCACTTTTTCACAGTAACCCGAGGGCTTTCGGGTTGTCAAACACTGTGTACTTAATTCTGCAGATCCTTTCCTGTCCTTGTATGGCCCTATTCTCCTCGTTCTAGGGCTGGTGTGTCTTCACACTATAAGTGTTTCTGTATTTTACATACATATCCATCCATGATCTTGTTCAAGGCTCCAGAGTGTATCCTGGAAGTATAGGTTGTGAGGCAGGGTAGACCCTGGACAGGACGTCAGGCCACTGTGGAGCAATCTTTCTCACACACACACACACACACACACACACACACACACACACACACACACACACACACACACACACACACACACACACACCAGGCAATTCAGAGTCACAGGTTCACTTGAAACATATCTTCGGACTGTGGAAGGCAACCCAATATTAATTAATACGTAATACACACACACACACATTTTCAGAACCGCTTGTCCCATACGGGGTCACGGGGAACCGGAGCCTACCCGGCAACACAGGGCGTAAGGCCGGAGGGGGAGGGGACACACCCAGGACGGGACGCCAGTCCGTCACAGGGCACCCCAAGCGGGACTTGAACCCCAGACCCACCAGAGAGCAGGACTGTGGTCCAACCCACTGCGCCACCGCACCCCTCTGCTAATACGTAATATCACGTTAATATTTAAAGAAAATGTGAAAAAGCGAGTATTTTAATTGATGGCAGCTCAAAGCCCCACAGCTCTTCCCTTTTATACATTTTACTTGTACCATTATAAAATAGTTATATACAGTATGTTGTAGTGTCAGTGTAATTCTGTCAAGAGTAAAATATTACTTATACATCCAAATTCTTATCACAGTCCATCACTGAGGTTCAGCAAAGAGGAACAATTAGGTGTACAATCTGGAATAAGATACATGTAGAACAACTATAACTTTTTGAAACTTAAAAAAGCAGAAGCACAAACTTCCCTCCTGATCAATAGTAGGGAACTGTTTATAGAGCAGTTATTTAAAACCTGCAAGTGTATAAGCAGAAATGCAGATTCACACATTTTTGCACTGGAAATTTTAAAAGTGTAGATGGAGACGGACCCTGCACAGTCAGGAGTGCAACCTGAAAGGGAGCGCCACCGACACGTGTCGCCCTCTTGGGTTTCTAGAGTCACACGTGCTGGTTAGTGTCAATGCACTGAACAGCAGCGTATGTTGTAAAACAGTATTATAACATTAATTTTAAAATGCTCTCACACACACACACACACACACACACACAGTCTACAACCACTTGTCCCACGCGGGCTCATGGAAAGCCGGAGCCTAACCCAGCAACACAGGGCGCAAGGGGGGGGCACACCTGGGACGGGACGCCAGTCTGCCACAAAATGCTCTCAATATTATATAATTGTTCAATAAATGGACAGGAGCAGAAGCAAACCGTTTCCAGTAAAACATACAGGTGACCTGATTTTAAAGCACATGCATAACATCTGAACCGCTTGTCCCATACAGGGTCGCGGGGAGCCGGAGCCTAACCCGGCAACACAGGGCGCAAGGCTGGAGGGGGAGGGGACACACCCAGGACAAGATGCCAGTCTGTCACAAGGAACCCCAAGCGGGACTCAAACCCCAGACCTCCCGGACAGCAGGACTCGGTCCAACCCGCTGCGCCACCGCGCCACCGCGCCCCCCCCCCAGATTTTAAGGAAAATCAGTAATTTAGACAGACACACTCACGCATATATTTCTGATACAGTAAAGAAGCGCAGAAAAAAGGCAGAAGGCAAGAGAGGAGGAATCAAAACTCCTTTGGGTGGAAGAGGGGAGCAAAATCTTTGCGGGAGGGGTCAAAGTGAAATTTGTCACCTGCTCCAAAAAGACAGGTATGAAGACAACTTAGACACCGCCTTACCTGGCATGAGGGACGTCAATGCTGGAGGACACTACTTTGCGTTTCTGCTCCAGCAGGGAGACGGAGCGCGTGTGGTCCTTCTCCGGGTCTGGGATTCGACTCATCGGGCTGCAGTCAGCTCCCTCCAACACAGCGTTACCGGGCTGCGTGTCCTTGGAGTTCCTGAGCGTCTCAAGCACTGGGTGGTCGTTGCTCTTGCAGGAGCTCTGATGCAGGGAGACAGAAACAACAGGCACGCTGTCACCCACACCAGAGAGGCTTACATTGCTAATATGCAACACTGTACGCTGTACCGACACGTAAAACGTACCAGAGCGACCAGCCAGATAAAAGGATGGGCTAAAGAAAACCACAAGAGCATAGTGCTACACCCCAAATTTAAACAAATTGAAGGATGTAGCACAATGCCTAATGCGTCTCTCGTTAAAAATATCCCCAGAAATCATGGCCAAGAACCAGACAAACACTGATTATGTCGCACATACACCCATTAAGGAAGTACAGAAATGGGGAAAAAAAACCCAGAAGACTCCAACATATTAGCACAACTTTAGAACCATATTGAACACCTGTATTTAAATAATACTTAAAATGGAAATGTGAAAAAAAATGAAAAATACTTAAAATTGTCCATTTTCATTATTGTGGCTGACATTCGGCTAAAAGCACAAAGATACGGTGAGACTATAAATTCAACAGTGACGGTAAATGGAAATTGAAGGGAACGCTGAGAAAGACAAAAGGATAGAAAGTCAACATCAGCCTTATGAGTAAAAAAAACATGGTAACTGCGTCAGTGTGAAAGTGAGGCTATGCAGGAGGGAGCAGACGGGCAAACCGCAGCACCCTGGTCCAAACGTAATGACACCGTACCTGGTCCTCAAGTATGTTCCACCCATAATACCTGTCACGGGTGCGAGTCCCGTGGCGCACAGCAGGCAGCGAGTAGCCGAGCGGAAAAGAATCGAAAACATCATCATTCATCTCTCACCTCGGTCATCCTCTGCAGGTGTGCCTACAGCCTGGAAAGCTCCACGGCCCCCCTGAGCGCCAAGCGAGCCCTGCGGTACAGGTGTCAGCCAGGACAGGTATCTTAACCGGGACTTAACCACAAGGATTCTGTCAGAGAAGGTCATGCACATCATCCAGCCAGGGCTGTTTTGTTTTGGGGAGCGAGGACAAAAGACACAGCACCTTCGCCGTGCCACAAATGCTGTCTGGGATTGAGGTTCAGCTCAGGCTGGCTTGTGCGGCACGTGCGAGACTGTCTGGGGATTAAGGAATGTGCAGAAAGCAAATCCAACGTGTCCCACAGAAACAGGTCCAACTTGCAAAGAAGCGCACGTCTTTTCTGGGGCTTTTGCTCGTTCTCCGTGCTGTGTTAGTGCCGTTACTTTTCACCTGAAGTTGACCTTATGCGTTCATAGCTTCCTGTCCTAAACCATTATGTCATAGAGACATCCCCCCCCCCCCCCCGCCGCCGCCGCCCCCCCTCCACCCCAGACTGGACATAATGACAATAAATCCGTTACACCTTGTGAGCGCAATAACGCATGTTGTCAAACTGCATCTGCGCTTATGAAGAAATTAACCTCGAAAGTCACTGTTTAGCTCTTCTCTCTTATTCTTATTGTCGATGCTCGACGCACAATAACGCGGACGGAGAGGAGAGGTTGTCATCATCATGTGTCTTTATTTATACTAGAGAAATTACATCATCGCTTCGGCGGTGCCGACATGTCGGTGTGCGAGACACACACACAAACACACACACAAACACACACACACACACACACACGCGCGCGCGCACGCACGCATCTGCGGAGAAAACCAATCAATCGTCTCTCGGCCGACTCAGTGGGATGAGACGTGCATAATGGGGAATCAAAAATGCACGATGTTGACGGTGCGGCACGCGGCGGGTGGCTGCGGAGGAGGAGCGCGCGCGGGACAAGGCGCGCGCGGGCGCGAACGCTCAACACACAACCACCCGTCACCGATCGGATGCGTTTTTTTTTTTTAATCAGTTAAATTTCACGGTTTGTGTTTTGAGGGACGGCCGTTTCCACACCGCCGGTCCTTCCATTAGCGGTGGAGGAGATCCGCCGCCGACGCCGCAGCGCAGCCCATTGCACGCGCACTGCGGTGGTCCCGCACGGCGCGAGCGAGGCGGTGACTCATTTGGTGAAGGATGGGGAAAACACAGACACAGATGCCGCGTAAACACACGGACACACACACACACACACACCCACCCACCCACGCACCAACCTTGAGGGTGCATGTGAGCGGTGCTGTCGCGCGCAGCCGGTCGCCGCACGCGCCGTTTCCCTCGTCGGTGCACGACTCGCCGTCCCGCTTCAGCGGCATGATCGCGCAGGCGTCGTGTTGGAGTCCCACTGGAGCGTCGCCGTTTTCCTGCTTGACCGCGTGGAGCCCCCACGGCAGCAATGCTCCTTCACCGGCACCGGCACCGGCACCGGCGCACACCCGGCTCCCGAGCAGAGAGCGCTTCACCTGGCGCCGGGAGTGCATGTTCGCGTCCCTGCCCTGGGTCCAAAAGCTACAGGGTTCGTTCACACACTAGAGCCATATAATCTACGATAGATTCTGCAGATACAGATCAATCAATGGCTTACTGTCGGTTATTAATAATGCCGCAATTTTTTGGAGCCGAAAACACGTTCCACTGTGCCTGCTATTCACTTATCGATTCGATTGTACCTTATGTTATGGCAGCAGGCGAGGGCAAGTGACAGCATGTTTAAAAACAACAAAGCACATCTTGCATGTTTGAGTTCGAGTTCGCGTTCGTGTTCACGTTCATTCCTTTCCTCCGACCGGCTGCCGTGTCTTTCCTCCTTCGACCTGTTTGTTTTTCTGTCCGTTCCCGTGGGCTCGTGGAGAAACGGAAAACCCGACACGGATCGTGTCCATACGGGCCCGGAAACGCCATGTCAGTGTGTACAGTCCGCGCTCGAGCTGATTATTCTCCTCATTGAATCTGACCGGGACAAAGAATGACAGAAACCAATCGCATTCGTTCCGGTCGATATCAAGCGAAACCAACATTCACGACAAAACCCAGACATACTTTTCAAGCAGTGCCAGTCCAGCGATGAAATCCACTTCACATTTTGGCTCTCCGCAGCACAAGTCCAGACCGGCGGAATGCCGCCCGCGAACATGTGCGGCTTCTCTGCTGTTCGGGCTTCCCATTGGACGGTAAGGCACACGCCTCCACGACGTCACTGGACGTACGGCGGCTGTGCCCTTATCGCCTAGCAACTGACCCCCAGTAAGCGTGACATGTCACCGAGTTTTTTGTATATGTCATATATATTGATTCACACACACACACACACACACACACACACACATATATAATTTACTCACTGATATTAATGTGCATCTATACACGGTCCAATAATTATGCATATGTGCATATCCATGTGTACGACATATACACAAAGTCATACACAATAAGTTAACTACTCATGAACAATCAATGCAGTTCACGTTAGTAATTTTAGTATCTCAGTATATACTGTTATTACTCTTTCCATATATAATAAATTCTGTTTGACAATAATAGAAATTGAAAATTTTTGTCATGTTAGTAAATCCATGTAAATTTCAGAATCAGAATCAGAACGAGCTTTATTGCAAAGTATGTTCACACATACAAGGAATTTGTCTTGGTGAGAGAAACTTCCACAGCACAGACAGAATGACAGTGACAAGACAGATGAGAAGATAGAGTATGTGGATGAAGGATAAAAAATATATAAAAATATAAAGTACCCACTATATAAAAATAGTCACTAGACATTGTATGTATGTACAGGTATGTTCTATAAAAATGCAAGGGAGTGTGAGTAAGAGATATGATGTAATAAATAGTTATAAATATAAATAGCCTTGTGTATTGCACTGGTTTACTCTCTAGGGGGGATTTAGCTGTTCATGAGGTAGATGGCCTGAGGAAAGAAAGTTTTCTTGTGCCTGGCTGTCCTGGTGCTCAGTGCTCTGTAGCGCCAGCCAGATGGCAAGGGTTCGAAGAGGAAGTGGCCTGGATGTGAGGGGTCTAGAATGATTTTGCTAGCCCTTTTACTGACTCTGTATTTCAATGTAATAAAGAAAGACTTGTGGGAATACAAACTTATCTTAAATCAGTCCTCGTGATATAAAGACATATATGATATAAAATATTACTATGGAAAATATACAAACTATAATCTGTTTTTTTTCCTTACTAGCAGAATCCACCTTGCAGATTTCTTATTAAAAATATAAAATTCCAGATGATTGTTGTTTAAGCCTTCTGCTAAGGAAGGCACTTACAGTGAGCATATATCAATGTGTAGTGATGAGTAAACGCAAGAAACCATGAGGTTCTCAGAAAACTGAGTTAAATTTTCAACACACGTCCAGCATGCTTCTTGAGTCACAATTCACAAGTCTTAAAAAAAAAAACACCAGTATGGCATTATCAGTTTAACACATATTTGTTTGACATGTTCACTCTAGCTGAGTTTCTGTTTGTCTGCAATAACTGAAATTTAGGTAATGGTAACACCAAGAGGGGGTGCGGTGGCGCAGTGGGTTGGACCACAGTCCTGCTGTCCAGTGGGTCTGGGGTTCGAGTCCCGCTTGGGGTGCCTTGCGACGGACTGGCGTCCCGTCCTGGGTGTGTTCCCTCCCCCTCTGGCCTTACGCCCCTGTGTTCCCGGGTAGGCTCCGGTTCCCCGTGACCCCGTATGGGACAAGCGGTTCTGAAAATGTGTGTGTGTGTAACACCAAGACTTACACAACAATTAATTTTATTTTGTATTTTGTGAGACAAACAGATCAACATATTTTGGCACACAATAAATACGATAGAAAAACAAGGTTCAATACACATGATTAAGAACATCAGTTAATTAAACACAGAGGGATTAACTTTGATTCAATTGTTATTTCCACAATAAACCCATACCCACATCTCTTAGGACCTGTCAATATCTTTTCAATGTGCACCATTTCCCAACCACCCACTAATCCCTTACAGTTAATCCTACGTTAACAACCTGCACCTCTAAGGAATTAAAACATTCCTGAGATGGATCCTCAGCACTGAACACCTCCCTCCACGTTGCTGATGAGCTGTCAACAGAAACAGAACATATTTACTTCCAAGGCAAAGAATTTATATTTCTGATCATTTTATTACATGCGTAAAATTCACTTTATAATGCCAAAGAGCGTGATACTTGCTTGTTTGTGCCGAATGACATAACAAATGCGTTAGGTAATTTTACTTTGAACAATATCACATTGAGATGTTCTGTTTTTAAATGCTTTAGTGATGATATGTGGGTTGACATAACACAGTGAAATGGCATAAAACCACAGGTTTATGCCATATGGTAATATCTGTGTTTAAGTATATCTGTGCAGCAATTTTTTTACATTTTTAACAGCACACAGCAGTACTTTCAATTCATCACCATCCAGCAGCAGCACATTAGAAATGTATACTGCTCACTGTGTTTTTTTTACAATGCCAGATAATGTGTGTTGCATAAGTAGGATATCACACATCATCCTATTTGCAAAATTTATGATCACAAATTGATTAATTGAAATGGATGTTTCCATTATCTGTAACTGCTTTTCTAATGCAGGGTCACGCTGCGTATGCGAGAAGCATGGTGTGTGAGGCGTGGTACTCTTAGAACAAAAACCAGTCCGTTGCAAGGAAATACCACACACAGACAACAAGGGCAACTTGGAGTCTCCAGTTCATCTGAAATGCAAGTTTTTGGACTGTGGGAGGAAGCTGGAGCACCCAGAGGAAACCCATGTGAACACTAGGAGAACACGGACTCCCCACACGCACCCCACATGGATCAACCTCATTTCTGAATCCACAGCCCAGGAGCTGTGAGGCATCACCACTGTGCTCCAGCAATTATTTTTTTCCTTCTGGAAAAGAGTAAATAAAGCAAGTCATTAGTAATTCAATACACACACACTTTCTGAACCGCTTGTCCCATATGGGGTCGCGGGGAACCGGAGCCTACCCGGCAACACAGGGCGTAAGGCCGGAGGGGGAGGGGACACACCCAGGACGGGACGCCAGTCCGTCGCAAGGCACCCCAAGCAGGACTCGAACCCCAGACCCACCGGAGAGCAGGACCCGGTCCAACCCACTGCGCCACCACGCCCCCCTCTTAATTCAATACACACACACACACACATCTTCAGAACCGCTTGTCCCATACGGGGTCACGGGGAACCGGAGCCTACCCAGTAACACAGGGCGTAAGGCCGGAGGGGGAGGGGACACACCCAAGACGGGACGCCAGTCCGTCGCAAGGCACCCCAAGCGGGACTCGAACCCCAGACCCACCGGAAAGCAGGACTGCGGTCCAACCCACTGCACCACCGCACCCCCTTAATTCAATACAATCTCTTTAAAAATTCATTGATAATGACTAAATTTATCCAACCAGTGATAGAAACACTGTTGTCAAAATAAAAAAAAAAAATACACAGGAGGCTGAGAAATTCAATATTTTTCCTCTAACACTCCATGAATAGGTAAGTCTGTTGAAGAGCCAGATTCAAGGATAAATTCAAAGTAATGTTGCATCTTCATGGCCCCTCCTGTCACCCATTTTTTTTATCACTGGCTGTTCTCAATTCGGCCACTTTCAGCGAATCCATACCGGTTTGAGGTCCAAAATATTACAGCAGCAACATATCTTTTTAATTATATTTTGTTTATTTGAACTACACAGAATGACTACACAGTATCGAGGATTAAAAATCCCTTCCTCAAATCTGAATCTGTAGCTCTGTGGTCATAAGTACGTTTCTTGCCATCAGCCTTAGTTCAATGCACCGGGATCCTCTGTTTTATAGCCATGACATTCATGCCTATATTTCCAAAACAAAGGATTCCCCACAGTGTAGCCCACCATGAGCACCGCACAGCTTCATATCATGCAGTGCCACGTCTGCGTCTTTAAAATAATCGCACAGATGTCATAGAGTTGTCCAAAAAAATGCGTAACAGCACAGCCCTGGGCCAGGACAATCTGGCATGCACAATGTTTATTTCAAATTCATTAGTCAGAAATATTGAGTCCTATGGCTTTAAGGCATTTCATTTCTTTGCATGATGTCAGGGTGCTCCTTACCCAAAGTGCTCTTTATTAGACCCACTGTAAGCATTACGTCATTCCCAGTGCTCTCAATTGACTGCACAAAACACCCTTTTCAACGCTTTGACATGAAAACCCTTTTCTAGGATTGATGAAAAGGCTAAAATGATGTTCATCCATAGTTTTCAAGTACTCAACAGTTACAGCATGGCAGGAGAAGTTTTCTGGTCTCATGGTCTTTGTGTCTGTTCTGAACCGGTGAGAAAAGAGTAAATAAAAGGTACTCATGGTAAAGCTCTCTGCTGCCATCTTCAGGCCAAATTCTGGTCCTGGAACCCTACTGAGTGCTGTGTTTTTGCAAAATTGTTCAGGAATTGGACTTGTAACCACAAGGTTCTGGGTTCACATCCTTGATTTAACATTTCTAGAGCACACTCTAACAAATCTCTTCCTGACTGATGTGTATATATGTATGTACACACATGCAATTTAATAGGATTTGCTGTGGAAGATGGTTATTATACAATGATTAGGACATTAAAAACTCATTTAGGTTTGACATTTATTAACCATTAACTGTTAACAGGGCTTTTAAGTGTTACAGGTGCACTCTGCTGATTGTGGGATGAAACAAAATCTGTCAGCTTGTACCATCAGTCTTTTTGGCAGAGGGCAGAGCCGCTTCCCATAGTACAGAATACGAACCACTTGCACATGTGAACCTATCGAGCGCTTGGAAATTCATCCAGTCTCAAAGATAGTCTTTAATTCACACTTCAGTTTAGTAAATATTTTTTTTAGCCTCCACTGCCAAAACAGAATTCCTGTCCCGCTAATAAATCAAGACCCAACAAACACTTGTTGAGAGGTGTAAAATAATGAGTACTGCCAGTAGGTCTCGAGCTCCCAGGCCTTCGGGAGACAGAGCCCATAGGGTGCAGCACCGCATCCCTACGGCTGAGCTGAATGTAAAGATGAGGGCGGATACGAGATCTTCGTTGTCACCGCATACCTTCCCCCATTTAAGTGTGGAAAATTCCTCACAACGCGCAAATTTTTATCAGCTTTCCTGAACATATGCCGAGACTAAACTATTTATTCTAGGAAATAACGATGCAAACTGTCGTGGAAATACACAGGGCCTCCTCGTGTGTATTTCCAGAGTATTCAGACTTTACACATCATGTTTCCTTGTAATAAAAGGGGGGTGCGGTGGTGCAGCGGGTTGGACCGGGTCCTGCTCTCCGATAGGTCTGGGGTTCGAGTTCCGCTTGGTGTGCCTTGCGACGGACTGGCGTCCCGTCCTGGGTGTGTCCCCTCCCCCTCCGGCCTTACGCCCTGTGTTGCCGGGTCAGGCTCCGGTTCCCCGCGACCCCGTATGGGACAAGCGGTTCTGAAAATGTGTGTGTGTGTGTGTTTCCTTGTAATGAAACAGGAAACTTTAGCAACAGGAAATTTCGACACATTTTTCATCCTCCCAGCACTGATGAAGGTGAATTAACATCTATTACCACAACCAAGCAAATAAACTGCACTTTTTTAAAGACATAGCTCATCCGTTTTGTCGTGTTATAACATTGTTAATATGAAAAATACACACACACACACGCACAAATACAAAAAAAAAAAAAAAAAAAAAAAAACATCGCCGGGGACAGCAACCCGCAACCTGTCAGAACTTCTCCATGATTCTGACCTCGCAGAATCCCTCGAACCCCTGCGCCTGAGGTCCGAGCTCCCGATTGGGCAGATCGCAAGTCACGTGCCGGCCACGCGCATTTAAATACAAAAAATGACCGCCCTTAGGTGCTTGTTTTCCTTGGCTTGCATCTGCTCTTGTGGCTGGGCGTCCACTGGCGCGGTTCGGTTCCCTTCGCTGGTCAACATGGTTGAGAGGTTCGTGGGAAAATGGAAGATGATCTCCAGCGATAATTTCGACGAGTACATGAAGGCTCTAGGTGAGAATTGTGCACATTTTTCTCATCTAGGAGCTGGTAGAGTTGGGACTGTTTTTGTTTACTCGCTGACTGTAGAACTGCTGATGTTGGGGAAACTTTATTTTCCACTTGCGCAAAAAAAAGCATGTTTACGTAAAACGCTTAAACTTTAAGTCAGTGCTAACGTTTAGTCACTAAGTAAATGTTGGATTATTTTTTTAAGCAGAAATACAACCATTTCTCCAGTAATCAGGTTTTGTAGGGTTTCTCACCTTAATTGAGCTAAAGGGAAATGCTAGAGTTAAGAGTTCGAGAAGGCCGAGTCTCAAGGTCCTCGGGCTGCGAACGAACCCGCTCTGTGGTGGTAACTGGCCGGCTGCGTCCGGTAGGTGTGGGGTTCGCTACTCGGCAGATGGGCAACATGGCGAAGCCGAACCTGCTGATTAGCGTGGACGAGCAGGGCTTCATCACCATGAAGTCGCAGAGCACCTTCAAGTCCACCGAGATCAAGTTCAAACTCAACGAGGAGTTCGACGAGACCACGGCCGACGATCGCAAGACGAAGGTGGGTTCGAATCCCCCATGTCCAACGCGGGGGCTTCACATAGTGTCTGGAAGGGCCGGGGGAGGGGGTTACATCTCAATAACTCGGTCGCTCGCGTTTGCGCTTCTTCCCCGTGCTGACCACGTGGCGCTCCTGCTTCAGACGGTGGTGACGCTGGAGGACTGCAAGCTGGTGCAGAAGCAGCGCTGGGACGACAAAATCACCACGATAGAGAGGGACGTGCAGGACGACAAGCTCGTGGCGGTGAGCAGCTCCTCGCGCAGCCTCCACTGAGGCTGCGAAAGTTGGCCTTTGATCGCATCCTGCCTGTGTCTTTGATGTTCGGACGTTAGTGATCAAACCACACTGGGTCTCGATCCTTCTCCCAGCTGTGAGATGGGAGTATACCCAGTACTGCTGGGTACATTCCTCAGCTGTTCTGCTCCCAACCCTTTAAGTTGGACTCATTGTATAGATCCCTCTAATGAGGGTTCTGCACTCTGAAGATCTGTTTGCATCCCATTTCTGCTTTATTCTCCTAGAGTAGGGTACTTGCCCTCAACTGCTCCAATAGGAACACCCTGCTGTGTTCATGTAGTCAATGCTCTTCAAAGTAGCTTGTAGAACTTCTGCTAGGTAAATTACTAGGGTAATTTTAAGGTACATTCCTTGATCAAGTCTTCTAATAGTGTAGTGGCTCATGCTGATTTTGCCACTGCAAAAGGCAATGGCTGTAACAACTATCCATTGCTGTATTAATGGGTGAATCACTAAATTATTTGGCAAGGCACCTTTTGAATTTACTAAAATGAAGTAAATGGTTTTTGTACTTTTCTGTTCCAGAAATGCATAATGGGTGATGTTGTGGCTGTGAGGACATATGTGAAGGAAGCATGATTCAGGTTTGAGGACTCCTCTTCTGGTCAACTGGTGTTTACTGCTTGTTACAACAAAGCCTTCTCTACTGAACAAAAAAAAATAAAGTCAAATTGAAAATGGATCTTGGGTGCCTCTTTTTTTGAGGGTTATTTGCACAGCAAATACACCTATAGCTACCCAACAAGCTTTGGTCTATGTGCACATGTGACTACTGGATGTTGGTTCTAATCTAGAACTATACAATGTGCCTCTATTTGGAACAGTTAAACTCTCAAACTTGGCAGGATTCCAGTGTTGAAAAATGCTAATGAAATGGTGCAGGTGAAATTGAGTCCATTCACAAGTCAACTTTCAATGGTTTTTTTTTTAAAAAAAAAAAAATCCCTTTGCCTGAATGCTTAGGATGTCTGCAAGCCCCATGCAAGAGAGCCTTTGAGTTTGAACAAGGAGAATCCAGGTAGTGTTCTGGAACTTGAATGGATGGACATGCGACATACAAATCAGCCGACCAGAGAAGGTGCCCAATCAGCAGACTGGCTTTGTCGCGGCAAAAATATAGAGCCATACAATTTCACTCAGATAATGCCTCAACTGGCTTATTGCCCACAGAGCTCCAAGAGTAGCTTGAAAGGAGAAGGGTGTACTTGCTCCCAGCAAATAGAGGAGCTATACATGAGAGAGAGGGGGGGAAAGGCATACAATAAGACTTCTAGAACTTAAGCAGTACAGGAAGTCTACATCTGTTAGACTCATGTAATTATGAGGCATAATACAAAAATCTGCTAGTGTAGTAGTTAAAGCTGTTGCCTTTGGCCCCAAAGTTTGTAGGTTTGACAAACTACCTCTGGCTCAAGTACCCTTGAGGCAGGTACTTACCCTAAACTGCTCTAGTAAAATTACCCAAATCTATAAAAGGGTAGATGGCTATATTTTTAACACTAAATGGCTTTTGAGAAAAGCATCAGCTAAATGAATAAATGTAAAATAAGTAACCAGTATAACAGGCCAACACCTCCAACAAGAAAGGGGAAAGCAAAATGCTTCCATTCAGTTTCTGAGAACTGGCGTGTTTGGGAAAACAGGGTCAAGTTTAAGGAAATGAGGTTCCAAGTGCTTCATAAATACTAGTTTATAGCAGGTGTACTCAAACTTTTGACTGTTACTGTACATAGTGCAAATTTTGTCTTTTAATTTAGCAGAATGCAGCCTGTAGCACCTGAGTAATTTTGAAACTTTTTTTTTTTTTTTTTTTGCTTTTAGTTCTTAGTCACACACCCAGTAGGATATAAGCATATCGTGTGTGTTTATCTTGGGAACGCAGTGTAGCTGTTTTGCCGAAGAGGTCATTTCACATCAGTGAGCTCACATCCTGTGTGTGACTTGGTAACATCTGGAAATCTGCACTTAGAAGTAATTATATTGCTCCCATCCTTCCATTGTCTGACTGTGGCGTGATATTCCGAATGTTCTTGCAGAGTTGTGAAGGCAACTCTACTAGGTATTAAACAGAAAACTAGTTGAGCCTGATAATGTAATTGTTAGATACTCACATGACCCGTCAAAGGTAATTCGACTGACTGCGGAATTTTTCTTTTGCAATCCTACGAGTCATACAAATAAGCATTAAATATGATACTGTGTTCAGCAAACCTCCCCTTTCATTGCTCCCACGTGCTGCCTGTTCCAAGCCAGGATTGCAGGGAGTTCTGCTCTGTCAGCACCTCTGCCGCTCTGGGTACGGCGTTCTAGTAACATGCTTTCGATGAGCTCCAAATCCAGCCAACATGGGGAATAATATCAGTCCACCATTTCAACAGCAACGCTCTCTTGATTAAACTCTTCCAGAAATAGCCACAGTAGTGGCCTTTCGTGATAATGGTATTGAGACAAAAAAAACCTTTTAAATTATGTCTTCATAGTGGGGGAAAAAGTCAATTGACAAGATCCTCGGAACTGCTGAATCCTGTTCGACATCCATGAAGCAAAGCAAAACGTCTTTTCAGACCCAGTTATCTCCAGATCTCCTTACAGCTGCATAAATATGTATCATACTGTCATGAGCAGCTTCGTATTTTCATTCTGACTCAAACAGGCAGCTCTATAAGTAACAAGGCAGAAGTATCGGACGAACAAACTTCATTTTTATAAATCGTGTATTTAAGCCTCTTCATTGACACAGACTCAAGTAGAGTGGTTTATTTAAAGCAAAAGCAAGTGACTGTTGAAAGTATAACTGAAATGATTTAATTAGGCATGCCTGAGCTTTACTGTAGGTATTAATTGTTGACCATTTCCCCCCAAGGATGGAGTGCCAACACTTTTATACACCCTGAGCTGTCAATTACTTTCTAGAATGACCAGGAGGGGTGGGCAAACACTGGCCCGTGGACCCCCAGAGGTTTTTTTCTCCCTCAACCTTCAGTTGGGAGTTTTTGTTCCTTTCCCCGGTGGCCAGTAGGTATACTTGTAGCTCTGTAATAGGTTCTTCATTATGGCAGCCATTAGTTGACTGTCTTCTTTGTTTGTATCAGTTTTTCTTGCTGTATGCCTGTGCTAAAGCGCTCTGCGTCACTGCGTGAGAAGAGCGCTCTATAAAAAATAAAAATAAATCACTGTTCAGAAACAATATCTGCTAATGACTGCACACACACACACACACTCTCTGAAACCGCTTGTCCCATAGGGGGTCACGGCGAACCGGAGCCCAACCTGGCAATGCAGGGTGCAGGGCTGGAGGGGGAGGGAACACATCCAGGATGGGACAGGAGTCCGTCACAGGGCACCCCAAGCAGGACTCGAACCCCAGACCCACCAGAGAGCAGGACCTGCCCCCCCCCCCCAATGACTGTATGTAAATGTATTTTTTTTTTTGTTTTTTGAAGCTGAGATCCACAGTAAATGACAGTGATTTAATCCATTGTGCCCAACTTTGGCTTTGAGTTTAGTGTTCAAGTGACCTGAGCTTCAACTTTATGCACATTACACCTACATCCCCTCATGGGAGAGGGCCAGAGCTGGAGGATCCATTTGCTCTCTGATGAAAAGTGATAAACAATGTTTAGTGTACAAGCGATGAGAACAATTGCTTCATAATGACAATTCCATGACGCTGGACCCGAACTGCATACAGTTCACGTCCTCATGACACATAGCATTTCCTGCTCTTAAAAACACTTCTTCACTGCCTTGTTTTACTCTTGGACACTTGAACCTTTCTGTTTTTTCCCAGCTTCGTGGGTTAATGCTAAATATAACCAGATTCAAGACAACAATTATGAAGGTTCTGCATTTCCCCCTATTTTATTTCTACCAAAATATTGAATGTACATAAGTGTACCCTCTTTATATGATAAAAAATATTTTTATGTCATTGGTAATTACACATTTTCATTTGAACATATTTGCATTTTTCAGCATCTTTTAAAATCTGCGTAATTTGTATTTATAGCAGTTGTGTTAAAACTGTGTCACATGGCAGGCTGTAACTATATTGTTCTCATGGAAATGTTATCATAGAAAGGAAAACTCTCCATAGCATATCTGAAATATACAAATAATTGTATGATCATGGCACGAAATATTAAGTAACAATTGAGCATGTAAAATTTTGAGCATTTTTGATCATTTAAAAAAAATCTCTAAAAGCCCTCCGCAGCCTTCCGTCTTCCCCCCCCTACATGTTTTTTTAGAAGCCCTTGAAAACATGTGATGTTTAATCCCTGCGGTAGACTAATTCACTGTGGATCTGTGAATAGAAAATTCTCAGGGCCACTGGATTAGCGTGTTCACTGGCCAACAAGCTCTCTTTGTGAGAAGCTGCCCTTTGCTGAGAAGTCGCTTAATCAAAAAAATCCAAACACATTCCATCATGGCCTTAATCTTTAAAGCAGAAGTCAAATCAAGGTTTATGTGAAAACTGAGTTAAAAAGTTCTTACAACGTTCATATAGTCATACTTACCTGTAAAATACTTCTTTGTTTTAAATGTACAAGTTTATTTTTACAATTTAAGACAACCTCATCCACATATTCTATGATTCATGTTTCTATGCTGTACAGTACAGTGCACAAATTCTACTGCTCATGTATTTTTTGAATTTGGCATTCTGGCTCGTGTTTAAGGATAGCTGGCCAGATGTGTACACTGAGCAAAATAAGTCTGCGTATTTAATATTATTCAGCATTTCTTTTATTTTTCTATGGCAGAATGGTAATATGGGTAAAAAGGTGGTATAGATGATACACAGAGTTATGAAAGGGAAAAAAAATAAGATCATGTTTAAGCATACAGATATGAAAATACCATTATAAAATCTTCTCCATTATATCCTACTGTTTCCAAATATTTGTATAGAAATAACCATAATGGAAACAATATTATGCTTTAGTTATATGACAGTAACACAAGTCCATTCCTCTCAAAGAGTGCAGAGAAACAATTTGGAGCCAAAGTGGAGTAGATTTAGACTGGACTCATCATGGGGTGATGCTGAATTACTTTTTTATTACAAATTGTTGTTTGGAAATATTGAAATAGACTATAGATTTGAAACTCCTGGATGACGTGTGTTATTCTCACGAAGCCCGTTCTTCTGCGCTGCAATGCAATGATTTTTCATCTCCGTTCTCGACACCGTGATGTAATCAGCGCTTCGTATTTGTCTGCCCGGATTTATTAAGTTCATAAGAAGTCCCTTAGAATAAAGGACTCGCATCCTTGCTATTGCATGGACTCGATGGAGACGGAGCCCGGTACCAGTATGAGTGGGGCTCGATGCTGGGGTGTCAGTATCATCATTTACAGCCTTGCATGGCACACACAAACAGCCCACTGTGGGACGGAAGAAGGAGCTGCATGCCTTGGATTCCCACTCCTCCATTGTCGTCATTATGCATAAAACACAAAGCCTTATTCTCCTCTGTCACTCTACTGCTATACAGTGTATTCTGGTTCTGTGCAGCACAGACGGATGTTTTGCTTTAACGAAAGAGTCCGTTTAATTAAATCAATAAAGTTTCAAGTCATAATGCCGTCAAAGTTCAGTGGCCCAGAAGAGTCGAAGCACTGTGTTTTTGTTGGAAAGGATTGGAGTTTACTTAAACCGTCATTGTTAACAGATAAAATAAGTGCCGGTAACGGAGTTTTGGGGTGTTTTCTCCGTATTTTCTCACCAGGGTGTGTGTGTGTGTGTGTAGCTGTGTTCACGCGATGTCCGAGGTTAAGGCATTTGAAAAGTTTACTTCTTGATAATATACTTGTAATGAACTTCTCACCTGACCTTTTATATAACTTAGTGCTTAACATTTTCCCTATGAAGTGTGAATGCAAATGGAATTGCTCTGGGGGGAAATGGGTAAATAACTGTAACCTTAACATTGTAAGTGGCTTTGGAGAAAAGCCACACTAAGTGGCTAAATATAGGTTGTACAGCTGGTAGCATAATGGTTATGGTTACTGCCTTTAGTCCCAAAGGTTGTAGGTTTGAGCCCTACCTCTGGCTGTAACATCCTGGCTTGAGCAAAGTACTTATGCTATAAAAAAAATAATTGCTCTGGGGGGGAAATAGGTAAGTAATTGTAACTTTAACATTGTAAGTGACTTTGGAGAAAAGCTACCCTAAGGGAATAAATGTAAGTGGCAGCAGCGTTGTGTCACTGAGCCCCTTTCAGCCAATGTCAGGTCCCTCTGTCTCCCTAGGATGTACGAGGGGAAGATCGGCCACCTGGGCTCCTCTCTCAAGCTTCTGGACCTCTCCTACAATGCTCTCTTCCATTGTAAGTAGTGTATCTAGCAGTGTAAGTCACTGCGGTCAATGAGGTGTGTGGGCTCATAACACTACACAGAGTTCATTGGAAGTTGCTTTGGAGAAAAGTGTCTGCTAAATAAATAAATGTGAATGCTGACACAGCATGATTTAACACCATGCAATAATTTTGCCAGAGTACAAGGTGCTTGTGCTACTAAAGAGTTGTAATTTTGATGTGAACATTTTCTTCATAGCAACGCAAATACAATTAAATTAAGAATACCATAACTAGTACTCCATAGACATCATTACTTACCCAATGGTTTTAAATTGATTGATTTTGCTGAGGTCCTTATTAACTTTTTCATAGCAGACAGTATTAAACTTCAAAAAGCCGGAAGGCAGTTTCTTACAAACAATAAGTGCGGTAATTAAAGATACAATAAAAGTACCTGACTAATTAATTACTGCAATGTTTATATGACACTATGTGCTTGTTAAATGCCTCAGCATTGCATATCTGAACATAACTATATTTAATTGGAAACTTGCCTAACTGAGTACAAGAGTCTAGAATTCACATTTTTAAACATGTCATTGGGCTGAATGTATGATTACTATATAGTATGGCATGTGTTTAATAATAAGAAATTAAAGGTTTTGCATAGACTGCAGAGAATAAAACAACCGCAGCCAAAAACGTTTCTCTGGAAAACAATTAACAGGATATTGAACAAATACCTTTCAAACCTTAAGGGACTAAACTACACATAGGAGACACTGGTGCTTGGATTAAAATGTACACATCATATTTTATTATACAGTTATAGGCTCTTTATGTCTAAACTCAAAGTTGCATAAGGAACTAAACAGGAGAAGATGAAGCAAATCTGAAGTATTGTATGTTGTTTGTCTTGTGAATAATTTTGATTTGGCTCTCTAAGAGACTTATCAAGTGGGGTAGAGACATTCTTACACACAAATGGAATTTACTCTCACTTTTCTGTCTAATCGGCCCTCGGTTCGCCACCGCTAAGCTTTCGGCGATTGGGTGCGATTGTCCTTGTCACGTGGTTTGTATGCGTGGGGTATTTCGGCACCGTTTCTTCTGTGGCATCAAAGAATTCATTGTGAACTTTTTTTTGTCATAAGTGACACCCTTATGAATTCCCAGCTGTATCTGAACTAAGAGCCAGGAACAGGACCGATTGGAAGTATGGAAGCAATGGATATTGTGTTAGGCAGTAAATTACCAACGCGAAAATAATAACGCTTCTGGGTCAGTTGATTTCTGAGGAACCTGCTATTAGAATAAAAGCAATATGAAGTATGTAGAAACATAAATCAGAAAGATATGTAAATCTAGTGATCTAAAGATAGATTTTCACTTAGCATATTGGACCGCCATGCGCAGCCAGGGTGAAAGATGGATACAAAACAACACGGACTCAATTAGGACCTCGACCTGTTTATCAGGATTTTCTTCCATTATTTGAAAAGAGCACCTTCCTATTTATGATACTTGTCATTACAGCAATGGAGAGTGAAAATCCCAGGAAAATGTACTTCCATCTTATAAATACCAAAATAAAGTATTTACCTTAGACACTTTCTTGGACGATGTCATTCTTATTTATCTTGAAGCGCAAAGACTGCACCCTTTTCCCTTTCTTCAGAAACATTTCCTGAGATGCTTATTTTAACTGGAAGAAGTTTCAAGAGGGAACCTTAAGGAAGGTACCAAATCTGAGCAGCTCAAATAAAAGACCCAGCTCTAAAAAGGATAAATGTGTGACAAAATATCACTTCTGATAAAAGCATCAGCTAAATAATTAACACAAACACACACAGGATAAAGCCACTTGTCCCAAACAGGGTCGTGGCAAGCTCAAGCCTAGCCTGACAACGCAGGGCGCAAGGCTGGAGGGGGAAGGGACACACCCAGGATGGGACGCCAGTCCGTCACAAGGTACCCCAAGCAGGACTCGAACCCCCGACCTGCCAGGGAACAGGACCCAGCCAAACCCGCTGCACCACCACACCACCCTGTTAGAGAACAGCATCTGCTAAATAAATTTAAATGTAACACAGGATGGGGGGCGTGGTGGTGCAATGGGTTGGACTGGGTTCTGCTCTCCAGTGGGTCTGGAGTTCGAGTCCTGGTTGGGGTGCCTTGCGACAGACTGGTGTCCCGTCCTTGGTGTGTCCCCTCCCCTTATGCCCTGTGTTGCCGGGTTAGGCTCTGGCTCCCTGCGATCCCTGAATGGGCCAAGTGGTTCAGAAAGAGTGTGTGTGTGTGTGTGTAACACAGAATGGACAACTGAGCAACTTTTAAAAACATGCCAACTCATCGCTATCGATCTGGTGTGTTAGAGGATTCACAGACTCAGACATTGCTGATGCTTTTTGGCTTTATTGATTTTGGCCTGTCCCTTTGCAGCCTGTCAGAAGCGATCGGTCACACCGGGGTGGATTGTGTTCCATCTGGAATGCTCCATCCAGCAGGCAGCACAGTCATCTGACCACTTGAACTTCACTCTTAACGCTGATGGACTCTCATCAGCAATAGGACCCAAGAGCAAGTGAGAGAGAAAAAGAGAAAGAGATACATGACAGGTTTTCAGCTGCTGAAAACCTTCTGAAAAAAATTTACCCAAAAATTCTTTAATTGTTCTTCGCAATTCGATTTTATTTTCATCATAGTGAAGTCATAACATTAATGTTATATAAAACTAACAGTGGTGCAGCCGGTTTGGCCTGTGCCTGCGCTCGGGTGGGTCTGCGGTTTGAGTCCTGCTTGGGGTGCCTTGTGACGGACTGGCATCCCATCCTGGGTGTGTCCCCTCCTGTGTGTGTCCCCTCCCCCTCCAGCCCTATGCCCTGTGTTGCTGGGTTAGGCTCCGGTTTACCGCAACCCTGATCGGGACAAGCAGTTTCAGACAGTGTGAGTGTAAAACCAATTGGTAGCGTACCCCTCTTTGGGCCTAAAGGTTGCAGGTTCAATCCCCCCAAGCTGTAGTACCATTGAGTTGTGTACTTACTGTAAATTGCACCAGTAAAATTACTCAGCAGAATAAATGGGTAAGAGGACAAGCGGCTTCAATGTGTGTGTGTATAAATGGGTAAGTGACTAAGTTGCTTTGGAGAAAAGTATGGGGATTTATTTTGGCACAGTCTCACAGCCTTGGGTGGTGCAAGAGGAGGTGGGATTGATCCCCGCTCAGTCTGTGTGGAGTTTGTATGTTCTCCCTGTGGGTTTCCTCTGGGTGCTCTGGTTTCCTCCCACAATCCAAAGACATGCTGTTCAGGTTCCCCCATAGTGTGTGAGTGACACAGGGAGAGTGTTCCACTGATGTATGGATGAGTGACCCTAGTAGTGTATCTAGCAGTGTAAGTTAACCTTGGTGAATACGGTGTGTGGGCTGTTAACACTACATAGCGTTCATTTGAATTTGCTTTGGAGAAAAGCATCTGCTATGTAATGTATGAGCTAAATGAATAAATGTAACCATACACTTGCAATTATGGGAGAATAGTTTAACGTGAACATGTTCTATTATTGAAGGGAAGTGGCGAATGTGATCTGGTGCTGAACGCAGGTACTGTATTATTGGGCAGTGCAGTGCCGCCCCCTAGTGGCCCGTCTCTGTTATTACGCTATTAGACTGTACGCTCGAACTGCTTATGCGAATCAGCCCCCGTTTCAGTAACTCGCTAGTCCCCCACTTCTGGTTTAAGTATTTAATATATTATCAGATTTGAATGTTTAATGTGTGTACTCGTTCGTTTTTTTCACCTTATTTTTTTCCTCTGGATGCAGTGAGTGAAACGATTGAAGAGAAAAAAAATAAAGGTTTGAACGGCACAAAAAAAACCGTACTGTGCCAAATTTTGAGCAAAAATTTTGGCAAAATTTCTCCACTGTTGGTGTTTCTGCAAGTGTTTCTAATGCCATAATTAGGTTTTTTTTTCCCGAATATACTTCTTTCTCCTGCATTTTTGATCACAGCTCTTTTCGCAGAAAACTCGTGCGCGTTCTTTTGCAGACAAATAAAGACACGCACATCTAATTTTTTTTTTCCAACTGAAGCACAAAACCAGCAATGCAGTTTTACAGCCAAGTCCAAAACCCCAGTGTGTCCTGAAAATCAAGTCTAAAACAACGCTGGATTTGTCATTTGAACCTCTCTGTGTACTACACGCTGTTCTGCAGTAATTACAAACAGAAAAGAATTTTGTTTTATAAACTTTAAGTGACCAAACAGTGAGCATCAGTAACTTCAACTTCTGCTAGCTTCACACATTAGAGTTTAAGACTGTGTGTATAGAAACGTATCTCGTAAGGCTGTTATTAACTCGCGGTACTATGATGTAACCAACGTAGCAGCGCAATGACGTAGCGGAATTGCGTCACGACCTCGTAGCGTATACCACTGTCAAATTAGGTGGGCATTTTAAATAACGAGTTTAAATAGAGGTTATTGTTGCTCGTATCATATTTCAAAATAAAATTACAATGTTATTAATATTTATTAGAGGATGTTTTCCACAGGAAGTTTTGTTTTACTGGTGTTTCTTTCACCCCATTGGTACGGCCGCCCCGGGTTTTCCTGCTTTACGACGGAAAAAGGCATCGATTAAAGATGGCGGACGCGGGAGGAGGGGAGAGGCAGAACGAAAAGTCGTTTGACAGTAATGATGCGAGAAACGCGTCCGGTGTGAAAGTGATATCGGGAGATTGCGAAGGGGACAAGCGGGGCTCAGGGTGTAAGCAAGGTGCTGTGGAGAACATGTCGACGACGGAGTACTGCAGGAGGCTGCAGGGCTGGATGTGGCAGTACTACAGCGGCTACGTGGGCTGGCTGAGCTGGGCGTCCGCGCCGCCCTTCTTCGCCTTCCCTCCCTTCGTCCCGCCACCGCAGCTGTCGGTGAGCAGCGAGGACCCCGGGGTGCCGGATCCCCGTCTCTTCCCTTTCTTTATGCCGAGCTCCTTCGCGGCCTCGCCCGGCAGCGGCACTGCCAGTGGCAGCAGTGCTGCGGCGGCGGATGCCGGGGCCGCCGGGACTCCGGGAAGCAGCGACACGAGGCCCGGGCAGCAGCAGCATCAACAACAACAGCAGCAACAACAACAACAACAGCAATTAAATCGGAACGCCCAGCAAGCAGCAGCAGGTATTTTGTTTTGTTTGCTGAAGTGACGCAGTGCTTACTAGGTTAGGGACACGGACTAGACTACTAGTACTACACTCTGTCTACAGGTACACAGCCTCAGTGCAGGTAGGTATGATGATTATGTGATGTATGAATGATGTATGAAACGAGGAGTGAGGGCTGGCACCCACTCCTCGTTTCATACATTATCATTCATTATCACTATGATGATCACGTGACTGTACTTACCTGAACTGCTGCACTGAAAAATGGGTCAGGTACTATACTAATAAATGGCTCAACTACTGCTTCTTACTGCTCATTCATTTAGCTGATGCTTGAGCAACAGATTTTAAACCCATCTTGTGTGAGTGGAAGGAAGCGTGTAGAGGCTTAAACGCCAAGCAACAGGTGGCATAGTGGTTAGAACTGCCACCTTTGGACTCGATGGACACAGCTCTGAATCCCACCACCTGCTGTGGTACCCTAGAGCGTACCCCCCTTTTTACTGTATATGTACAGTAAGAATTACCCACCTGTTTAAGTGGGTAAGTCACTGTACCATGATGCTATAAATTACTTTAGAGAACAGTGTCATCTAAAGTGTAACCATTTTTTCTGCATTTAAAGCAAAAGCAAGACAAGGCAGAGCTGACCTGCACTTGCCGTGTTTTCCTGTGTCTAGGCCGGGAGTTCTCCATCCCCTCTCCTCTGCAGAGATTTGTCGCTGAGATGGTGGATTTTTTCATTCTCTTTTTTATCAAGGCTACCATCATCCTCAGTATCATGCACCTGAGTGGGATGAAGTGAGTCAGCCTGTTCTTCTGCACTCTAACGTGGTGTTTTGAATTTACTGGTTGTCTTGGGGACGCTCCAGAACATGCCGTTAAATTTAGCTGACCGGCTGCATGGTGAAGTATGTATGATCCTCTAGAAATTAAAATAGTGACGCTGTGGAGATCAGTGAGTTGTAAATTATTTCTACCAAAACAGTGTTAGTTTCTCAGTTCAGTATTATTTTTTTTTAATTTTAGGGACATTTCCAAGTTTGCAATGCATTTCATTGTGGAGGAGATAGATGAGGACACTTCCATGGAGGAGCTACAGAAGATGATGCTGGTTGCACTCATTTACAGAATACTGGTGTGCTGTTATGAGGTGACATTTGCCTTTCATTACTCCCAGGTGTAAATAAAACATTTATTTGAAGTCAGTGTAATAGTTACTGTTCAGGCAATTATAGTATTAAATAAAATGTATATTTTATTGGTTTATGTATTGGCCATCATGTAAACCAGCGGTTCATAAGCTTTTTCAGGCCACAGACCTTATTTAGGAATCTGAAGCTGTCGGAGAAAATATTGCGATCAGTTTATTGCATTGAAAATGAACTTCACATTGAATTATGTCATAGGTAACAGTAGCACTAATTATCACAATTCATTAATATAATATTGCAAAAAGAATGGTCTTTATGAAACAATTAAGTCACACTATTATATGCCCATTCTCAATATTAGCAGTTCCAATAATTTTTTTCCCCACTTTTCATTACTTTGTGTTATTTTTACAACAAGCTTTTACTTCAAAGCTTTTGTAGTCCATCTACAGAACACCAAGGCGTCCATGGATCTGTGGATAACAACACTTAATATTAATGGAAAAAAAAATTGCGTTGTACTTGTAGAGTTTTAAACTGAGAACAAAGAAAAGGAATTCTTGAAAAGTTTTTTTTATTTTTATTTTTAAAACTAACTGCTGGACTAGATCTATTTTGTGCACTTTGGAACTAGTGTGGTGTTTTACCCTGTTTTCAGATAATTTGTATCTGGGGGGCTGGTGGAGCTACCCCAGGAAAGTTTCTTCTTGGCCTCAGGGTTGTCACGTGTGACACTGCAGTCCTGGTACGACCCAATCGGGTTCTGGTGGTGCCTGCTTCTAATGTCAAATTTTCTGCGTAAGTAGCAAACCCATAAAGTTCGTGCTTTGTGCTTGTGTGATAGTTCAGAGCCACAGAAACAACAAATTTAAAGAACCCGTGCTTCTGTCATTCTGCAGATATTTGAAATAACCTCAACTACTCAAAAAACCTTTGTTTTTTGTTGCCATCTATGTTCCTGTTAGAAACAACCTTTGGATTGCAATTTGATTATGGAACATAGGTTGATTATGCCTACACATTTGGCAAGGAAATGTATTTTAGTGCTATGGCCCACACCATAAGCTCCTTCTCCAAACATGTGACTTGCTGAACTAACTTTCAGTACAAAATGGTTTGATCTGCATGATTGTTCAAATGAATTCTGAAAGATCTGATCTTCCTTTTCTAATGTCTTATTGCTAGATAACCACCCCCAGCAAACGTAAGGCTTTTGCCTTTGTATTGTGTATGTGCATGTCTTTGCAGTTTCTTAGTATGCTGTTTCTGTCTCTTGGCTGCTCTGACCTCAGTGTGTCTGTTCAATAAAACTTGTCCTGGAAAATATTGAAAATGATCTAGCTTTTTGATGGGTTGGACTGGAACATTGGAGGTATCCATACTTGTGATCTTGATTGCTTGTCTCTCCTTTGCTCTCTGAATACAGATACTGCATAACAATATTTTTCTCTCTATGCAGATCCACGGTGCGAGCCTTAAACAAGAACTTCTCCATTGCCCTCTTCTTCCCAGCTTTCATCACATTGCTCTTCTTTCAGCACAACAGAACTGTGTATGACATCGTTGCTGGTACAATTGTGGTCAAGCGCAATGGGGCCAGGTGACCGGGAAAAGTATTCTAACAGGGTCTTTTTTGGAACCACTCTTTAGCCATGTATTTAAGCAGATATGGAAGCGCTATGGATTTTCCAGTTCCTGGAGATGCTGGATTAATGGATTGGGCTGAAGTGAGAAATGGAAGAAGCTGCAGAAGATCCATCTCGTGTGCTGCTGGAAGATGAAGTGAATAAGTTGCCAAAGGGTGCTAGGGATTGATTCATGTGGTCCCTGGTCACCTGCAGGTGGTTTTTTCTGCTGCAGCATTTCATATTTACCTGTATTGCAAAGCTGATTGACACTTTCTGCTATGAAAAATGCTTGCAAGATCTCTAAAAATTCATCAGGTGTTTAAAAATGTGGAATGAGCTTTTTGTTTGGTATCAACTTTGAGATTAAAAGAATTGTCTTACCATTGGTTGCTAACAAGGTTTTATATAAAAATTCTTGACATTTGTATGAAATGTTTAATCTCTATGTACAGGACTGATGTTAACATAGTTGATGCATGATATGAACGTCTATCAACTTAAAGTATTTGTGACTTAATTTTTTTTTTTTTTAGTGTGAAAAGAACCAGTGACAGGATTAAAAATGTAATTTTAAACTATTCCCGTTTTTGCATGGTAATACTTCTGACCAAAAGACTGCAACAAAACAGTAATACCCTGGAAAGTGCTGCTTTGCTATAGCTCTTTTGTGTTGGAGCCCTGTAAACATAAACTGTAAAAATTCATAAACGTATTCGAAATTCACAAGGTGCAACAGTTTGCTTAAAGTGGTTGTGTATGTTCTCGCAGTCACTCGGACAACGTCGTGTGCGCTCGCATCCAGCCTGCGGTAGATGTTGTGTTCTTACATCAGCTAGTTAGCTGTAGCTGTGACAGCAGGACACCTGACAAGAGTGCAGTCTTCCACACTCATGGAAGAAAAACATTTCCTTGTTGTTCGATCTTCCACACCCATTGTAATCTGAATTTTTTTGCTTTTTCAGTGCATGTAAAGATCCTTTATGTATTCAGTGACCGAGCGAGGCAGGTTCGTCAGAATAGACGTACAGTACTATGCCTATTTACTTTAACACTCACCTTCTGCCTCATTGACAGCTAAGGCTTTGTTAGTCATCATTTTTCACATTTGTTTCATTATACAGTTCAAAACATACTGCATCAAATTACCATATTACACCAGTTCCTCCTGTAATGAGGTTAATCTGTTCTGTGAAATCACCACATTAAATCAATTTCCCATGTGAAGGGGTTGAATTTCTTACAGAAAAAAAAAATTGATTAATGGGTCAAACTGTCACCTAAAATTTTCTTAAGTATTTTTATGCATGATGATGGAAGTACCAATATATTTAATAAATTATTTCTATCTTGTGTTAATGTTATATTTTCAGTCATTTGTGAGTAACCACTTGTCCAGTTCATGGTTGTGGAGGTCCAGAGCACCGCATACACATGAGACAGTGTGCACCCTGAATGGAGACATGATCACTATAGGCTCACTGGTTCAGGGTCGTTGTGGTCCAAAGCCTCTCTTGTAAACATAAGGCACGAAGCACAGAATACTGTGTATGACTGCTCCTGTCCATCCAAGTTATCTTTTATTAACTTAATGTACTACATTCATCAGCATCTGCCCACTTTGTTTTATTATCTGTACACTAACATATTGTTTTTAGGAACATCTTGTCTTATTTGCTGGATCGGTTCTGTAAATGTCATTGATGCAGCTATAATAAGCTATTTGAAAAATACTGAAAAAGGCTAAAATAAAATGACTTATTTATTAATCTGGTTTCACATCCCTACTCTAGATGCATTTTACAGCCACATAACATCTATAGATGGGCAATTTTTTGAAAGTTGAGAAGTAAAGAAAATAGAATTAAAAATTAACCTAACTTTAAAAACATGTAAGTTAAACTCAAGGACCCTGTGTGCTGCATTTGCTATTTCACTTGTCATTTACCTTAATTGAGGGTTGTGATTGATTGAGACAGTCAATGTGATGGAAGATTTATGACTGTATATGGACATACAGAATGCAGTTGGTTTTGTTCTGGAAGAAACAGTGTCTGAGCTTTTTAGTGAAATGCTATATTTTTGTAAAGCGTTTTAGTGGTTTTTTTGTTGCATGGGATTCTGTTTTATGAGCATTAACTGTTCACTGACTTATTCCTCATGCTCTTCATGTTCTGTATAATATACAGTATTGTATATGCCTCAGGTTAAAAAAGTTTTTTTTTTTCTTTTTTTTTTCCAATTTATACTGTTATATTGACCCCATAGACTTCTGTTTTAACACTCAGTTTTCTAGGAACATGTACAGCACTACTCAAGTTATTACTGTATTTCAGAGCAGTTCCACTTGGATCCAGCTAAAAACAATTGTAAAACAATTGCAATCTCACTTGTTGCCCCTCACAGCTTCTGAAAATGAAAACTGCTATTGTTTTATTAATTGTCTGTCTCTCATTGCACTTCGTTCTTGTGGAGCAGGGGATTCATTCAAACCACACTTAACTCTGCTGAAATTTGCACTTATGACAGTGTTTATTCACTTGGGTTGTTTGTGAAATAGCACTGTGCACGTAAACCCATTTTATGAGCAAAACTTTCATGTGTCTTCTAAACGTGCCTGCAGAAAAGCATTATATGAAGCCACACTGTTACATTTTTTTGTCGAAGTATTAATCTAAATATTGTAGAGTTCAGCTGCACGAGGTCTTTAAGATACATACGATCTGTAACGGGGGTGCAGTGGTGCAGTGGGTTGGACCAGGTCCTGCTCTCCGGTGGGTCTGGGGTTCGAGTCCCGCTTGGGGTGCCTTGCGATGGACTGGCGTCCCGTCCTGGGTGTGTCTCCTCCCCCTCCGGCCTTACGCCCTGTGTTGCGAGGTAGGCTCCGGTTCCCCGTGACCCCGTATGGGACAAGCGGTTCTGAAAATGTGTGTGTGTGTGTGTGTGTGTGATCTGTAACAGTTTCCATTGTAACGAATGGGAACAATTATGAGTAACCATTTAAATAAAATTGGGTGTCTAGTGCTTTAATATTTAAATATTATTACAATATAAGTATTGTAAAATTATAAAAAGAAATTGGGAACTTATAATACATTTCCTTATAGGCTTATAAAATTTTCACCTTGCAGTAAGCTGGTTATAATAATAATAATAATAATAATAGCAATTATAGCAATAATACTAATAATAATGACAACAGCAACAATAATAGTAATAATAATAACATTTTTACCGTGAATTGATACCTTTGCTAAAGGTGTAAAGGTTGGTGCAAACCAAAGCTGCTCAAAAGCCCCTGAGATAACAGTGCTGACTTGTTGATGTTAAAGGACAACCTGCACTACAGCAAAGAGTAGTTTAATAAAATTCTTCTCTTAATATTTCAGTTAGGCCTTCATGTATGCAGTTATTATGGTGACAAAATATCCTAATATCTTAAAACCGCAAAACATCATAGAGATCAACAGGCTGTTTTAATTTTATTCACTTTATACAATATTGTAATGACTACACTTGTTAAGTGTTTAACTGACAGATGTTTACAAAATGCTCAGTCCTAGTACCAGATTACGGTATTAATACACTGAAATGGTTAAACTTTGTAGAATCATGGCAAATCACCATCTTATAGTTTTCTATATATTGTTTTAAATGAGAGGGGGGGTGCGGTGGCACAGTGGGTTGGACCACAGTCCTACTCTCCAGTGGGTCTGGGGTTCGAATCCCGCTTGGGGTGCCTTGCGGCAGACTGGCGTCCCGTCCTGGGTGTGTCCCCTCCCCCTCCGGCCTTACACCCTGTGTTGCCGGGTTAGGCTCCGTGACCCCGTAAGGGACAAGCAGTTCTGAAAATGTGTGTGTGTGTTTTAAATGAAAGATTCAATGACAGTCAAATGCTGCTGCAGATCATGAGATATTTTTCTAAATGTTTGCAGTATGACTAAAGATTAAAAGACTGAGTCGCTCTTGTAATCTGTATAAGATGTATATAATGTCTGTGTTGCACTGAATTTATATCAGAAAGATTTCATTTTAGGAATTAACAAGCTATCATTCGAACCAACATGAAAAAGGTGTATGTTACATTAAAGCAGATTTATACATTGTTAATGTACAAGAATTTATTCTATTGTAACTTTAGCAAAGAGTGTTGACCTACTTTTTTGGGTACATTACATCTCAAAGCCATTTTGAAGCCTTCCGTGTGGTTTCAAAAACCCATATACGATTTAAGTGGGTGTTGAATAAAGTACTGAGAAGCTCATTTCTTGTTGGTTGACACTAAGCAATGCATGATGAGAAATGATCTTGAATATGTAAGCAGTTGAGTGTTGGTAGTGGGGGGGTGCGGTAGCATAGCAGGCTTGGCTGGGGCCTGGTCTGGGGTTCGAGTCCCGCTTGGAGTGCCTTGCGTTGGACTGGCGTCCCGTCCTGGGTGTGTCCCCTCCCCCTCCAGCCCTACACCCTGTATTGCCGCAACCCCCGGTGGGACAAGTAGTTGTAGTTTTCTTCAGTTTTGAATTTGGATCTTTGTGGATTTTGCATGTTTTCCCCATGTTTGTGTGGGCTTCCTTACACAGTCCAAAGACTTGTGTTTCAGGTGAACTAGTAACTCTAAATTGCCCGTAGTGTGTATGAGTGTGTGTGATTGCCTTGTGTTGGACTGGTGACCCTGTATCATGCCCTGTGCTTCCAGGATAGGGACCAGAACAGCATGATATGGATGGATGGATGGATGGATGGATGGATGAATACAGAATATGTATTGTATAACTCTCAAGGATGTTCCAGCAGCTCGCAAAAGCCTTGTTGTCCTTGTGATGCAGAAGATGGGCTGAAAGTAGCGTTTCAGCTCGGTGGAGCTCCACGCTCGAGACGTTCCCAGTCTATTTTCAGTGCAGCTGTGAAACCGCTCTCACGCTTCGCAGCTCATCCCGCTGATCCACGTTAGCAGGTCGAACTCTTCACAGGATCTCACGTACACTTGGATGATTTGCGAGGAAAGAATCCCCCACCGCGCACCTCTAATGGAGGGAAGGCTGTCAAAAAATATTTTATGTATTTTAAGACATAAAATCTGAGAGTTCTAGAACACTCCAAAATGAACAGATCTGAAATGGTGTGTTTTCCTAAACTTTATTTAATAGATGAGTATTTAAAGCCTGGCAGAAAAATGTAACAATGTGTGAAGTTTATGTGTTTATTTATAGAAAATTGCCTTTGTAAGGTTCTTGCTCAGTCAGACACAGAGTAAATGTAACATGTTCCAGATCGATGAGTGAACTGGTTTATAATAATAATAATAATAATAATAATAATAATAATAATAGTACATCATTACTAAAAGCAGAAAATCAATGGGTAAATGACTGCTTTCTTTTAAACCCTGCAATGGGGTGATTATGCTGGTTTTCTTGTCTTGTGAAATAGGTACTTTTAAAAAACTGGTGGAATTTATCTCATACATGTATTACACACAACTGGTGTCTCATCCGGGGGTGCGGTGGCGCAGTGGGTTGGACCACAGTCCTGCTGTCCGGTGGGTCTGGGGTTCGAGTCCCGCTTGGGGTACCTTGCGACGGACTGGCGTCCCGTCCTGGGTGTGTCCCCTCCCCTTCTGGCCTTACGCCCTGTGTTGCCGGGTAGGCTCCGGTTCCCCGTGACCCCGTATGGGACAAGCGGTTCTGAAAATGTGTGTGTGTGTGTGTGGTGTCTCATCCAGGGTGTACACCCCTTTGCACTTTTTACTCTAAGAAAGACTGTAAAGCAAAGAAAACAGATGAAACATTTCAAGGTTTCTCTTGGAACAGTGTGAAATAAGAGGCTCCTTCCAGTATTTTAGATGCTATTAATCCAAGCCAGAACTTGGTATTCCTCTATGGAAAGCCTATACAACTGTAGCAATCTACAAGAACATGGTAATATGTACATGGGAGCAGTACCAAGAACTGTGCTGAGTGTGATACTGCAGTCACTGCTGGCCTACCTCCCTAACCCCGTGAGTACCTGCCTGACTCCCCCAGGGTGTGAACCAAACTGTGGCCACATGTCTCATTGAGCTCAAGAGCTGGCAGAAGACAAGTGTGGATTTCGATGGACATCTGATTAATTTCACAGGATTACAGGAGACTGGGCTGATGCAGCTGGCAGTCGGCCACACAAAGAATCCCTACCTAGTGAGAAAATCATAAAGCAGCAGCAGCAGCAGCAGCAGCAGCAACAGCGTAGAGTCTGGACACCGATGCAAAAATTTTCTCCACTGGTATTACTGGCTGTAACATCTAGTCATTAGAGTGACCTTTCCCTATCATTAATCAGCTAAGTCATATACTAAATGGCATGTATCTGTAAAGATGATATTCGCCGTGCCATCGCGCTAAATACTGAATACATGAGGTATAACTCAAGGTGGGATGTGACCAAAGCCTTCGAAACTGCATACTTCAGTGAGTAAACTTCATGTGAATAATTAATTTGGGATTTCTCACCCATTCATTCAGTTAGATCTTATTCCATTAAAGCATTTTCAGACTGCACAGGAGCTCACAGCTTGGTGAATGATACAGTCATTCATATTTCTGATCATTCCCATCAAGGTTTTGAATATTAACCATAATAACCTTTATAAAAATGATGACCTGTACACACTGATCCGGTGGTTTGTCAGCTTTTGTTTGTATTGTACAAAAATAGCTTGCTGCTAATTAATATCCTGAGAAATTCCCGAGTCAGTTTTGTATTCAAGGATGCTGTACTCATTTAAACTAGTTTTAGGTCTTACATAACTTTTAAAAAATTACTTTCAGGCATATCACCAGCCGACAAAATTAAAATCTGAAACATTTATGCATTTATAACACATTTTTCACAGATTATGTCCGTTATGTAATATAACTACACCATACACATAACTATAGTGAAAATGTATGTGTGCAAAAAAATTGTGCACATAGTGAATATTAAAGCTACGTAAATAAAGTCACATCTAATAGATAGTTATTGGATCAACTTGAACTTGCGGTGGCCTGTTGTCAATTTTGCATCCTGCAATCTCACACAAATGACAGGTGCAACTGCAGCTGAAAAACTGTGTGTTGAGAGACACTTCGTCGGTGTGACAGCTGAGTACAATTCGCTAAATCGGTCGTGTTACTTCAAAGTATTTTCTTGGAGCTGTGTGGAGATTTTCAGTGTATTTTTCATTTACACCCATTAATGAGATGTGTACTTCCCAAAGATGTCATTAGGATCACAGCTAATCTCCCTGTGCCAAAGACCTTAATTAAATCCTGGCTTCATAATAGAGGGATTAGAACCTAAAGCTGCTATTTGAGAATGCAGCCTTACCCACAACCAAATCATACAAAATAAAAAAAAAAAAAATCATTTCAGTTTACATAACTCATCGACGTGGCTTTTAGTGTCAGGAAAAATAACTATGCACCTTGTGTCACCAGTTTTATCTAGGATCCATTGTTCACTATGTCTTCAAGGGACAAATTTAAATGTTACAGAATCCTGGACTCCAACGGTCTCTTGCAGGACCACCTTTGTGAACAGATACATTATAGTGCGAGTATTGTTTTCTGAACAAGCATTTTTCCCTCAGTGATAAATGATTAAATTAGCATATGTTTATTTGCTCATTTATAGTTTTGTTACATTTCACTTTAATGTTTTGGGCTTAAGCAGAATTGCTTTCACTTTTAAAAATGAATATTTCTGAAATTCTTACTAATGAATGTTTACTGAAGCTTTAAAGTAAGGTTAACCTTCTGAATTTGCATCAAGAACATCCACAAATTCTCATTATTTCTTTTTATATTAATGCAGATTATACAGAAGTTGGCACAGATAGATCGCTTCAACATTTACTCAAGGGAGAAGATCATTCCTTTATTCCATGCATGCTTTAGTAAAAAAATATTGCACCTCATCATATATTAAATGCTAGGAGGAAGTTGGATATTTCTTTGACTCTACTGTACTTTATACAGTAAAAAAAGGTTGTTTGAAAGTGAGAGAATTCATCCCAAGGATGGAAAAAACTCATCTTAGCCACTTCAAGAGACGGAGATATTCCTTGGAGCAGATGTATCCAGAGGTAAGAGGATGCATATTTGCACAGTACTTTACTGAAGTGGACACCTGTCCTGCATTATGCATGCCCACTTACCAAAAAGACATTATGATTAGAGATTGCTCACTCACTTCTCACTAAATTTTGACAGATTTTTTTCAAACATATCTGGTTCTTGTCCTTGGGGATCAAGAGCAGGATAGCTTTGAGTTCTGAGAAATATTCCAGTTACAGTGGAGAATGAGGAGCAGCTTCTATTTTATTTTGTGACACAAGCTGAAGGTAACTGGTTCAAAACCCAAAATAGTCCTGTTTTATTATAACTGAAGGAGGTATTTAAGTTTCCCCAGGAGAATAATGAACGATGTAAAAGGGTGGAAATGTGACATTGCTAGTTGTGTTGTGTGACTGTGACTTGATGAGAAGGTGATTGTCATCTGTGTCCCTCACTCAGTGCACTGGCCCCCAGGAGCCCACCAAGAAGTCCATCACGGAGTCCATGAAGGCTGCCCTTCCACACAGAGACTGATAAAAACAGTTTCTCTGTTCTTTATGTCAGTCACCAAGAACAGGAGCACAGTGCATCCAACACTTTGAATAATCTAGATGAGTCATCATCATTTAGATCGGGGCCTTGGCGTGGCAGAAGGGATTGCATGATCTAGGGATCTCCAGAGCTATGTCGTCGGGAACAGTATGCTCCTGGTAGGGTCTCCCAAGGTGAACAGGTCTGGAGTGAAGATCCAGACAAACACGATCCGAAAAACCCCTGTGGAAAATGAGAACAAAAGATTGTTTACCCTGCCGGAATAGGGTCACCGAGACTTACCCCTGGAGCCAGGCTTGGATGTAGTGTTCCTAGGTGAGCACCTGGTGGCCGGGCAACCCACGTAGCCCGGCTCAGCTCAGCCTGAAAAGGCATTGTAAGGGGGCCATACCCACCACCTGCAAGGTCCAACATGGGGATCAGGTGCAATGTGTACCAGGTAGCGGGAGGGGGCAGGGTGGAGCATGGCGTTGCGACCCCTCGCAACAGAAACTGGACTTGGTACGTGGAATGTGGAATGGATGGATGGATGGCGCCATCATCATTTAGAAACAATGATGCTACAGAGAAATAAAGAGAATGACTGGTACCCTGAAGGGGCTGATGGGATGAAAGGGGGTAATGGGGAAGCTGAGTGTAGGAAACCACTCTGACGTCCAAGATCGCTTCTTCGGCTAAAGTAAGTCTTTTTCAAGGGATAACACATGTAATGTTTTGTTTAAGGAAGCAGAAAAAGTATGTCTTGCCTTTGTCTATATATTCATTGTTTTGAATCATGAGCTGCTCGCAGTCTTTAGTTACTTTCTAATGAACTAGTAGTGAAACAAAAGGACACTGTGCACAGACCGTGCCTGGAGTGAGCAGATTGTCAGAGGTTATTAAATCCATACAGACAGGATGTGCTGTGACTGACCTGCAGGACTAATTCAGCCTTCCCCATAGCAACCTTGACTGGGCTTCACAGACAGGCACCCTGGGACTTGCGAGGGTTCGAGGATGCGGTGTCAGGGCTCTGGCACTAGGATTTCTGGCACCCCAAGTGGGAATCAATTGGGCATCCCTCAAACTTCTATCTCTAAACTAATGCAATTACGCATGCTTACTTATGACAGAAATTAGTATCATTATTTTATTATAAAGATAGACACAGATCATGAAGAAGGAGGAAAAATTGAATTCATAAATTAGTTTTTTATTTGTAGTTGTTGGTAACATGCACTGGAAAAAATGGAAAGTCGCTCTACTGAAAACACTAAAACAATACATTTACAATCAACTTAATACATGTATGTTTGAGATGAGAACATAATTATATTGCATAAAGTCCAAGTGAAATTCGACAGTCATCAAAAAAAGTGATGACGATGCAATAAAATGTTCCAATCTATTTAGACTTCTAACAGACGGTGTTCACTCAACACGAATTTTACTGCTTGTTCAATGTACTTAATTAAAATTAATTAATGCAACACAATTCTTTTGCATTTTGTCTCAATTTCATTGTGTACAATGACAAATGAATGACATGTAATTAAATAAATTAATAATTTTATGCAGATGACATGGGGATACATGTTTTTCTGTCTTCTTGTTTTCTCGAAAAAAGGAGAAAACCTCAAGCTTCTTTTCGAGATTATGAAAACAAGACAGAAATGTTGGATTCAGTATCATGTTCCGAGTCTCAACTGCGTGTTTCCAGGTTTATCACAGCTTCATTTCGATGGGAAAAAAACATTAGATGGACGTCTTCTGTTGAAACGCTGCCCATGTATTTAGCTTGTATTCAAGAAATATCAAGTTTATTCCTCACATATATATATTTCTGTCTCTGCCTTCTGCGAGCTCTTTTTCCGTTTGCGCGGGAGCAACTTCAAAGCGAGCGAGCGCGCGTGCGTCGGACTATCGCGATCAACTGTCGTGACTATCAGTGCCCGCGATCGCGATAGTTGCGACAGTGGACTATACAGAAATTCTACCCTGTCGAGCATTTTCTTAGAAGATTCAAGGATGGGATTGATGTAAATTGTTATTTTTGTAACCTGCACCCAGAAACGGTGCTCATCTCTTTGGGCACTGCCATGATATACCAAGATGGAGAGATGTCTCAAAATTTATTATTGATAAACTGTGAAGGATTTTGCTTTGTACTATGAATTGAATATGTCCTGTTTGGTTCTTTCGTTTTAGAGACGTACAGAGAAACAAGCATATATCATTGATTTATTAATCATTTTGGCTAAATATCATATACAGGTCAAAATTTGCTAGTAAAAAACCAAAATTTTCTGTTTTTCTTAAAGAAGTTAAGCAGTACATAAACACTATGGAGGAGTGTGATAACAAGGCCATGAAGGTTGTTTATTATTGTAATATTTTTAAGGTCTTGATGTAATGTCCCATTATTGGAGTGTGGTTTTTTTTTTTATTATTATTATTCACCCTGGCTAGGCTAACTGTTCTATTGTGTGTGATTTGTTCAATAAAAACAAAAGTTGTAATAAGTCACGACACTAGTGCCTGCGATCACAATTGTTGCGAAAGTCGATCGTGATAGTCGCGGGAGTGTCCTCTTGCTGTGTGCCGGTGGTCTAATGACTGTGAGCACCGTTTATGTACAGAACAAAAATGAATACCTTGACTGACGTTTGTAACAAGAAGAAGGTGCTATGTACTATTTCCTCTGCAGACTGACACTCATTTAATAGAAAATCTGTTACCCACTCAGCTGTAACATTTCAAAGACAAGGTGGTGATGCAAAGCGACTCATTTGCACCTTAATCTCACTACGAACATTTCCTTAAAAAGTCCATCCTAACAAAAAGTCTAATTATTTCTACCATACTGGAGTAATCCTTACTTCATTTTTAATTTTGTATATGGCAGGCGGGTAAACAAGGTAAAAACTAGCTGGCATCAGAAACTGCCCAAATCGCTTGAGTAAAAAAATTGCCCAGTTGTGCAAATGAGTAAATAGCTGCATGTATCTTAACACCGTAAATCACGATGAAGAACAGCATCCTCTAAATAAATAAATAAATAAATAAATAAATAAATAAATAAATACACACAGACACACACACACACACACACATTTTCAGAACCGCTTGTCCCTTACGGGGTCACGGGGAACCGGAGCCTACCCGGCAACACAGGGCGTAAGGCCGGAGGGGAAGGGGACACACCCAGGACGGGACGCCAGTCCGTCGCAAGGCACCCCAAGCGGGACTCGAACCCCAGACCCACCGGAGAGCAGGACTGCGGTCCAACCCACTGCGCCACCGCACCCCCATAATAAATAAATAAAATAAATAAATAGTCACAAGGCTTGCAAGCAGAGCAGAGGCCAACTTCAGCACTACTACCAGCTTGGCATGAGTACCGCTGTTACACCTGTTTATTCTGGATGAAAAACATCTGAACATGTACATTACCCTGGAAACTGTTATAAGCAATAAATATACCACGTACAGTGCTCCCCCAGATTTCCGCCCAGCAGGCCAAGTTGGGGAGAGAGCCATGCTGCAGTGAGACCCTTCACTTTATGTGCATCTCCCTATAGGAATGGATGGAGACTCAAGGGAATGACCATCACAAACCCCTTTGGCTGTACCCTGGGGAACCGCTTGAGGTCCTTCTCTCACAAGTCCCCACCGCCTCTCTGTACTCCTGCCCACATCCTCTAGTCAGGGTGGCCTTGAGAAGCAAGTTAGCAGTTTCAGCCCTTTTGCAGAGTCTTGTTTGTTCATCAGTGCCAATAAAGTGCTAAAGATCTGTCCCGGTGGGGTTGTCTTAGAGTCTCCGTACAACCCTCACTGGCCGGTGTGTGTTTGAGAAGAGTGAGAGCAAGAGCCCATGTGAGTTTTTGGGCGAGAGAGCGACGGAATGCGTCAGAGGGGAGAGTCTTTGTGCGTGTGACAGAAATAGAGTGGCGAAGAGAGCGTGAGCATGCATGTGCATCGATTTCTCCTCAAATGTGCGAACGGGAGGCATGTGCCGGCAGCCTGTCCCTGCTATGCGTGCAGATGGATTAGGGAGAGCCCCGGGGATGGAAGTATTCCATCTGCAGGCCTTGCCCGCTTCCTCCAACAGCCTGTCACCTCGGGCCTCTCCAGCAGCTCTTTCTGCTGCCCACCCCATGGGTGACACCGCTATGCGTCCCAGCTGCACCGAGGGGTCCGACCAGCACCACGAATCTCAACTCACCTCACAAACTAGACAGGTGTGTGTGTGTGTGTGTGTGTGTGTGTGTGTGTGTGTGTGCGTGCGCGCGCGCGCATACCTGAAACGGCACACAGCATCTCCCTGCCCTTTCCTTTCCCCCACTAGATTTTCTCCAGTGGACAGCAGGTGTAAGACCAAAGTGAGCGACACGTAAAGCAGAGCGGATCGGTGCCCCAGAGCTGCCAGGCAATGACGAGACCGCAGCAGGCGTTGAAGTGGATGCACACATCTCTGTGACAGCCTCCTGTTGAGAGGACGCTGTCTCGCTGGGGAAATGGTCTAAAACCACTCACTTTGTCCTCGCAAATGAAAGATGACAAAACAGCTCTGGGATTCCAGGTTGCAAGCTCCTGGCCTGGAGGAGGATGGCTGCTGCACCTTCAGTGAAATACACTGACATTATTTTTGAGCTGTAACACGAAGAAACCGGAGAAAGGAATTGAAGGAGTTAAAGGAGCAAAAATACACTAGATATAGATGTTTTTGAGCAAGAGAATAATAAAGTGTTCAAATCAGGCCATATATAGCAGAAAGAAACGTAGCCACACTATCTGACTCGACTCTGACTGCCAATGGCATCTAGTAGTATAAAATACAGGTCCTTCTGGGAATATCCTATACTGGAAATCTGGGAATAATTACCGTTTTAATTGTGCTGAATAACTCTGAGCTCACATCTGCAAAGATTTGTTACTTTGCATTTTATATTTATGGCTTAAGAATGCCTTTCATCTTCTTTCAGAATATGAATGATTGTTTACCTTTCCTTCCTAATTCAGCTCTCATCTAATTGTTTTCGTCTGTTGAACATCACACGAGCGCTATTTCCTTTCAGCTCCAAATTAAGTTTTGTGTATTGCGTGTGCTTCGGATTAGGTTTAAGGAAAAACCTTTAGTAAAAGTGTCAGCACAGTTTATGGCTCTTGTTATGTTTTCAGCTACAGTGTATGCATTAAACAGCATCTCCCTCTGGCATTGCTTGCACTGATCAGTCCCAGATACCGGCACACGCGCACACGAATACGCGCACAAAGACTGGCCGAGAGCCTCGGGCCTACCCTTAAAACAGAGGAAGCTCCATCAGGTCAAAAGCCATGTGTTTCTGCAGTGTGGGTGTCAGCCGTTGGTCGATGGTCTGTGTTCACATGGCAGAACTGTCACCCACTGGCTGTTTGAGTAGTTTTGAACGGACATGAGAAACTGAAGAGGGGGTGTGGTGGTGCATCAGGTTTGACGGGATCCTGCTCTCCGTGGGCTCTGGGGTTCAAGCCCTGCTTGGGGTGCCTTGCGATAGCCTGATGTCCTATCCTGGATGTGTCACCCTCCAGCCTTGTGCCCTGCCTTACTGGGTTAGATTCCAGTTTGCTGCAACCCTGCTGGGGTGGGGGTGGGTGTCTGTATAAAAGGGTTTATGAGACACTGGTATCAGCTGTTAGTTGTATCAGTAGATTTGTGTGACATAGCTGTCAGCTATTGGTTGTTTGAGTAGGATTGTTTTAAATGGACATCAGTGATTGGGCGTTTGAATAGGCGTATGAGACAATAGTGTCAGCCATTGGCTGTTTCTCTTTGAGTAGGTCTCATTTAAATGCACACCAGCCTCTGGCTATTTGACCAGGTTTGTGTTAATTAGACAAGTGGTGCGGTGGGTTGGACTGGGTCCTGCTTTCCAGTGGGTCTGGGGTTCAAGTCCCACTTGGGGTGCCTTACGACGGGCTGGTGTCCCATCCTGGGTGTGTTCCTTCCCCCTCCCCCTCCCCCTCCAGCCTTATACCCTGTGTTGCTGGGTTAGGCTCTGGCTCCCCTTGACCCTGTATGGGACAAGCAGTTCAGACAATGTGATGTGATGATGTTTTAATTGGTATTTGACATGGGTGTCAGCCATTGATCATTTTAGTAGGTTCGTGAGACATTTGTTGTCTGAGTAGGATGGCAAGACAAGCTGCTTGATCACTTTGCATGTGTGTGTCTAATTGAATTATACTCCTTCCTGCTGTCTTGCATCAGTTGGGGTTTGCGCCTCCAGACAGAGTGTCACTTTGCAGTAATGAGGACTCCTGTGATCCTAGTCCGCCAGTCCGGCACCATGCAGTGCCATTAAGGTGTAACTGCAGGGTCAGGCTTCACCAGGTAAGGGCCCGTTCTTATTCTCCGCTACACATTTCTTCAGCATTGCTACTTGGAGAACTGCTTCACACCTGCAATGTCTCTGACGCAGATGTGTCATTCAAAAATCCAAGAAGTGTTTTATGAAATCATCATTTGTCAAGTTTTTATCTCACCTCGCAAACATAATCGCGTTTAACATACGCACTGGACGTTGATATGCAAACTAGCCATCTGCTTCACTGATAAAATTCCTCTGTGGCAACAGTGTTGGAATATAGTTGCTTTTCATCAAGTCAGCTGTACTTCTGTCCCTCTTTATCTGTAACGCACAAAAATCCTTCATATTATGCATTTATGGACAAAAGTGTTTCTGTGCGTTATTTTTCACCCATTTTTCCACAGACTGGAAATTAGTCCTGTATGCACATTGTTTTATGTTGGACCTCACGTGTTATGGTATTTATTGTCAGCATAGAATATGATGGCAAGTCTACTGTTTTTAAATCACATTTTCAGGCAAGTAACTGCGAAACCACAAACACACACACACACACCGGCTGAAACCGCTTGTCCCAAGTGGGGTTGCAGCGAGCAGGAGCCTAACCCGGCAACACAGGGCAAGAGGCTGGAGGGGGAGGGGATGCACCCAGGATGGGACGCCACTCCATTGCAGGCCACCCCAAGCAGGTATCGAAGCCCAGACCCACCACAGAGCTGGCCAAGCCCGCCATGCCACCACACCCCCCAAGACTGAGATACCAAATTTAATTTAAACCTACTGTCAGGACATTAAAAACTGTGATCTGCTGATTGAAATGTTGCTTAGAACTCGTGTAACAAGATACATTTTTACGTATTAAGCCCTGGCCTGGAAGACTGGTGTTGTTAGTGTTTCCATTTTAGGCTGTGTGTGTGAGCTCTCTGTGTGTGGTGCCCTGTACTGCGAACGCTGACACGGGGGCAGCACGCGGTGTCTTTCGATGCCCTTGCAGAGAAGATCTAGAGCGCTCCATCTGAAGGATAACTCTAGCCATTTAGAACGCGGTGGTGTTGCAATGAAGTCAAACCATTTTGATTTCTTTATTCTTTTGTGAGATGCGACTGCAGGCTCCCTCCCACGTGGTGTTGAGGGTGACGCTGTGACCCCCGTGAGCCGCTGGACTGGAAGAGCTGTTTCATGAAGCTACCTCTTCCTAATAAAGACATGGACTGCTATGCTTATTTATTGATTATTAGTATGAATCAAGACAACAGCAAATCCTCAAACCTGGTCAGAAATTAAACAAAAGTGTGCAGTTTCAGACTGCAATTATTGGTGAATATGTTTAATGAGCTGGAGGGTATAACTGCAGTTCTTATTATTAACTGCTGTTTTACCTGGAACACTTTCTAACAAAACTGTGTGAAATGATGGTATAAAAGTGAACACCGATGCATAACAATCATTGTTCTTCTACGCTTTTCTCCATGTGGACCTGGGCTTCCAAGACCTCCTCTGCGAATACCATCATCTCGCCCTTATTGTTGGGATGAGTACCACTGCCGCACCTGTTTCTTTATTCTATTTATTATTGGTCAGCAAGCATTTGGCAGTGTAGCAGTTAGAGCTACTGCTTTTGGACCCAGTGGTTGCAGGTTCAAGCCTTACCTCCAGCTGTAGTACCCATGAGCAAGATCCTTTACTGCTCCAGTAAAAAAAAAAAAAAAAAAGTACCCAGCTGTATAAATGAGTATATAATTGTAGGTATCCTAGTGTTGCTTTGCAGAAAAGTGTCAGATAAATGTTAAGTGCTACTTAATTACTATGCACAGTCATGTGTCAAAAGTTCAGGATCTGACCTGAGAATTTAGGCCAAACTGGCTGACATGCCATCTGGAGTTTAAACATGATAAGGATTAGCATTCTCGGTTTCCCACAATGCACCGCTCCCGAGGCAGCCCCTCCTGTCCTTCCCAGGGCCGAGAGCAGTTCTTGGCCCTGCTATTCTTGGCTGTACAGCACATGGGAAACAGGCTGTTGGTCTGGAGAGCGGAGCGCTCCATCATACACCCTCCCCTTCAGGGCCGGGTCCTCTGTTTCCGCTGGATCATTACTCTCTCTCTCTCTCTCACACACACACACACACACACACACACAGCTTTAACACTGAGGTATGCACACTCCAGTGCACGGTCACATGTACACACACACTCTCCTGCAGCCTGATCACGGCACCCACCAAAATATGGAATCATAAACACCTGTTAGCTGGTAAGAGTAGAAAAAGATTTCGATGACCTGTCATAACTTTAGTTGCATTGCTCATTCGGTGATTATCGTTAAAAATGTGTTACCCTGGCCATGAATAGGTGTGTGCGCTGCAGTGACACAAATGCAGCGCTGCCTGTATTACACATAGTGTATGACAGATGCCTTTTGTGTTAGACCTCACTTCTAATCCGCTGTTTCCCTTTTTACTGAGCGCCTGGTCATTAATATAAGACACACACACACACACATTTTCAGAACCGCTTGTCCCATACGGGGTCACGGGGAACCGGAGCCTACCCGGGAACACAGGGGCGTAAGGCCAGAGGGGGAGGGAACACACCCAGGACGGGACGCCAGTCCGTCGCAAGGCACCCCAAGCGGGACTTGAACCCCAGACCCACCGGACAGCAGGACTGTGGTCCAACCCACTGCGCCACCGCACCCCCTAATATAAGACATTGCTGAAATAATGTGCTATTCTGGTTATTTAATGTACCCCTTTGTGTTTTCAGTACATCCATATATCAGGATCAGTTTCTTGTAACCTCTGAAATATGTGCTGATGTATAGAGCATCAGAGAGTATTATTTATTCATTTAGTTGACACTTTTTTCAAAGTGACTTACAGTGTGAGCTACCTGCAGTGATTTACCTGTTTATATAGCTGGGTCATTTCTACTGCGTCAGTTCAGGGTTCACCTTGCTCAAAGGTACTACAGCAGAAGTGGGGATTTAAACCCAAGTCCTTCAACTACAAGGTTACGGTTCTAACCGCTATGCCACCTACTGGCCCCAGGTTTAGTTACAGAGCTTACATGAAAAAGTCCTGCTTTTGTTCCACAGTTTTTTAGCTGGTGCATGTTGAAGGCAGTTTTGGGCTTGTTTGCTGTCCATCCCCACGAATGCCAAGCTTCCCGTCTGCTGCCTCATCAGCGGTGGCGCTGACTTGCCCCCGTCCGCCATAATCCCGTCGTGCACGGGTGGGCACACCTCAGAAGCAACGGTCTCACACCGGCGACTCGGGTGTTTGTGTTTACCGGAACCTGAAGGCCCGAAGCCTCGGCGCCAACAATAGACACACGCTGAGGCGTACAGGAGAGCCGGGCGCTGTCACTTGGCTTGGCTCCATGTGCCTTGGAAACGGGTCGTAACTGTGCCCATAAGTGTTTCTCCCCACGTTACTGGGACACCAGCAATATGCAATATGCTCCATCCGCTGGCTGCCAAGCAGGAATGGCCTGAAATCTGCCTACATCCTCAAGTCAAGGTCATCACAAGTAGTTCAATTCTCATTGAAAAAAAAAGAAAAAAAAAAACTATTATACCCATAACAACAAAATTTGTGCGATTAGAAAATATTCTGCACAAATTTATTCTGTAATTTAACTCTGTGTCTCATATTTTCCTTAGGGGGTTTTTGAAAAGGAGGTACTGTCCTGAATAGTTTTTTAATAAATTGTGCATCTTCCAGTAGCATCACTGTGTTGAACGATTATGCAGTAATACTGTGGCATGTGATATACTACATAAACTAAACCTAACCTGACCTGAACAACATAGTATTTAAAAAGGGTATCCAGCCCAGGCGTGTAGTGTAAACTGTAAGGCCGAGGGATACGTATCTTTACTTAGCAGCTCCCTGAGTGTTTATCCCTTTAACTCACGGTTGAGAGGTCCTTTCTGATCTGAATCCGTGGTTCCTGAGGCCTTATGAATTATTTAAATGGGCAAGCACACTTATCTGGACTTACATGAGAAACATCCAAAGACACATGTGCATCGTGGGGAAACGATGCAAATGTATGTGGCCTTTTCCAGCAGAGGCACGGCATTCAGGGGAAAGTAACAGGCGGCAAAAAAAGCACGCACATCTCTCTTAATGAGGAGTGCACGGAGTGCCCCCGTTGCCATGGCGACAGGCGCTTTTGGTATTCTCCCCACACCCCTGGAGGGCGAACTCTCTCTTTAGAATGGGCCCTGGTTTGTCGATGAGGAGCCAGCAGATATTTATTTATTTTTTAAAGGGTCAAGAGCCCCTCCCGGGGCGCCATTCAGCTGCTTTCTCAGCAGCCCCATCTGCAAGTGTTTCGTAGGCCCAAGATATGTGGACCCACACCTCCCGGTAGAAACAGGCAGCCAGCGGCCGGCGTGGGCTTGTGCCGACTGCGATGAGACATATAAATAGAGGAGTATAAAAAAATCTGAGCTGTGACTTTGGACAGAGGCCCTGCACGGGGTCATTACTACTGTATTTACCAGTGTGTTAGGGCTCTGCGTGACATTACACATTTTTTTGTATACTTCCCTGCTTGTGTAATAGCATAGTTACCTTCAAACTTGTTCTGTAAGTACCTTAGACTCCAGGAGTTATAGTGCATGGATTCAGTCTTACAGCTTTGGTTCTGATTGTACCTTGTTTCATTCAAGCGACCAAGTATTCATCATTTCATTCATTGCCAATAAGCACTTGTCCTAAAGCAAGGTCAGGATGGAGCAGAGCCTATCTTAAAGGCATAGGGTCCGAGGCAGGATACACACCGAATGGAGTAGCAGTGCTTTGCACGACAGTCACACACATTCACAGTTCAGAGTCACAGGATCACCCCCGAAGCACGTCTTTGGAGCGTGGGAGCCGAATTTGAACCCGTGCCGGAACACACAACTCAGGCACTGGGAAGCACCACTGCGCTGCCCAGCAGACCAAATCATCGTTGATAAACTGAAAACTTTTGGATAGTAGACTTGTGGAACAAAGGTATCTCATCACATGTCGGAAACATCAACGTTTGCTTTATGTACAGTATATGGTTGTAGTCATCATCTCTTTTGTCTTGCTTTTCCTGTTTCTATGTTTCTACGACACTGTTGCTGCTGTTGCTCGTCATTTAAAAAAAAAAAAAGAAACTTTTAAAGGTAAACCACAAAACCAGATTAGCATCGCGGAGCTGCACACTAGTTGCGAAGCTGCTCGGCAAGTCGGAGAGAAAGCCCTGCGTAATAGGGATATGTGTGCGGAAATAATGAGACACACACACATACGCGCGCGCCAGTAATATATCCTAATGCTAGTTAGATTGGAATCCAGTTACGATAACAATCTAGTGGTGTGCTTTTACAGCACATCTGTCAAGAGCTACACCCACGCTGTGCGGCCCCAGACCGAGGATTCATATGCAAACGCAAGGCTGCCTGTAACAGCGGCGTGCATCCCACTTCTCTGAAGTGCGGGAATAGGAGAAGGCCAGGCAGGGTCCACCCGGGAACACCTTTGCCTCCGAGTACTCAGACTGGCAGAGCAGGTGGGCGGCAGCTAGGGGGCACTGTCTGCTCCATCTCGCCGCCTTAACGTGCGTCGCACCCCCAGCGCAGCTCTTATCGCTCGCTTATGTAATGCCCCCTGCGTGACATGAGCATCTGGGGGGAGGGTGAAGCTTCTCCTGTGGACCCTGGTTACAGATACGGGACCGCTTCGGAGTCCCCTTGTGGATGGAAGAAGAAATGCGCTGTCCTCCTGCACTGGTGTGGACTGGGCTCACGCTGAGATGCCCCAGTGACCAGAAGACGAGCTCATTTCAGCGCCTGCGAGCAGCCTCCAAAGGCCCGGCCTCTCTCTTCTCCACCTCCACGCGCAGTCATCTGCTCCCTTTGGCCCGCACATGTCTGGGCAAGTCGAACCCGCTGTCGATGGACTAGTGGAGTCGTTCAGATCACTCCAGACAGAGCACAGGGCAGCAACAAAAGCTCGCGGCTGCAGGACAGGACACGCTTGACAGGTAAGGCTTGCGGACAACTTGAGCACAAAGGTATCATTGTGATGGTTGGGGAACTTGGACCTGGTCTCCCATCGCTTCGTACGCTGCATTTTTACCGACTTTGTTCTGCAAGGATTCGCTGTTATTTTGGACATAGCAACAGCAGCAAGACTCAGTTTACATTTCCATTTAGCTGACACTTTTCTCCAAAGCGACTTACATTGTTAAGGTTACAATTATTTACCCATTTATACAGCTGGCTGATTTTACTGGAGCAATTAGGGTAAGTAACTTGCTCAGGGGTACTACAGCCAGAAGTGGGGATGAAACCTGCAACCTTTGCATCCAAAGGCACTAATTCTAACCACTATGCTACCAGTTGGTTCATTTCCTAAGTTCATCTTCATTATGACAATGATTTCATTGCAGTCTGAAAAATGTTTTATTGTACAGTTAACACTTTGAACTTGGCAGTGCTGATTTCTAGACAGGGTGGGTCTGTCTCTGTGTATATTGTGTTTGCAGAACTAGACCTGAGTGGGTTAAAAAAAAAAGTAGAGATTTTTACATTTATTCACTTAGACTGCTAGATACACTACTTACACTGGGCTGACTTATCCACACTCTCTCTGTCACTCACACACTATGGGTGAACCTAAACAGCATGCCTTTGGACTGTGGGAGGAAACCAGAGCACCCCAAAGGAAATCCATACAGACACAAGGAGAACATGCGAACTACACACAGACTGAGCAGGGATCGAACCCACATTCTCCCACACCACCCAGGCACTGTGAGACAGCAGCACTACTCATTGTACCACCCATTTTTCTTTTGCGCAAGTGACCAGGATCCAGACTTATTGGTTTATAGTAGAGTAGCTTCTGGCATATACAGCTGTGGCTTTCGATAGGGGAGATACACGGCTACAAGGGGACATCGGTGTGTTTTCCTCACTCCACTGACACCGTGACAAATGGTCCTGGTGACACCACACTCAACGGCAGCACGAGTACACAAAGCAAGGATCCTCTTGTTTTCGTTTAAGCGCTCGGCGCTTGTTCGGTGCTTTTCACATCTTCTGCTAGTGCAGTCTTAATCCGGAGCCATAACAATGGGGCTGAGTCAAGTGCGTGGAATTCTTTGTTGTACAAAACACACGACACTCTGGGATGAATCACTCCTCCAACTACTGCACTTACAAACTTGTCAAATAACCAGCCCTTCCTTGACTATATACTGAATATAAATTGCATGACATCATTTTTTTTTACCAACATCATAACATCTTTTCGACCAGTCGACGATATACTTTAGGTCTGACTTAGTTATCTAGTGCCTGCATACCGACCAGGGTGTGGTAAGCATGGTTAAAAGTTACCTAGAGAATGTGTTGGCTCAGTAGGCATCAGTGAGTGGGCAGCAGGTGGCGCAGTGGTTAGAACCATTGCTTTGCAGGTTTGAATCCCGCCTCCAGCTGTAATACCCCTGAGCATAGTGCTTACCCTGAATTGACAGAATTAAAAAATCACCCAGCTGTATAAATGGGTAAACCATTGTAGGATGCTTACTACAAACCTGGCATTTTAAGTCACCCTGAAGACAATAGTCTGCTGAAAGAGTAAATAATAGTGCGTAGCAATGGTGATTACTAAGCATATACGTAACTGAGAAACCACAAACCCAAATAGCTGTGCAAGACTGCAGAGATTCAGTCTCGTCCGTGTTTGACTTTGCAGTGTGATCCAGTGTTGCAGTGTGAGCCCACGAGGAATTCTGTCCCCACGTGAGCTTGTCGGGTGTCTTGCTCTAAGTGCGGAGCGCAAAGCCGGTCATGGGGACCTAACATGAAAGCCTTTGTGCAGTTTGAACTCCTCCTGGTGGCCTTGCTCTCTTGCCATTGCATTTTCTGAGAAAGGGCTGGGATTCCTGCTTTTACCTCTGACTCTGTGTGTGTGTGTGTGTGTGTGTGTGTGTGTGTGTGTGTGTGTGTGTGTGTGTGTGTGTGTGTGTGTGTGGGCAGCACTCCCTGCCCTCGCTAAAACACCAGCAATCTCAGTATGGAGAGCAGAATGCTGAACTGGTTCAGCTGATGATACACTTAATCGACTGGTCAAGTGCTGGCTTGGAATGAAAGGCTGCTCTCATGGCAGCTCCTGTTCACCAGAAAGTATACTAAATTTTTGACTTGTCCTGTACATCGGCGGTCTTTAGGCATGAACTATGTTTACTTTTTTTTTTTTTTTTTGGAAAAAGTGACTTCCAGTGAACACTATCAGCCCACACACCTTATTCACCACGGTGACTTACACTGCTAGATACACTATTTACACTGGGTCACTCATCCATACATCAGTGAAACACACTCTCTCTGTCACTCTGTCACAGCGTGTCTTTGGACTGTGGGAGGAAACCAGAGCACCCACACAGGAGGAAACCCACACAGACATGGGGACAACATGCAAACTCCACGCAGACTGAGCGGGGATCGAACCCACGTCCTCTCGCACCACCCAGGCGCTGTGAGACTAACCTGTAGATGGACCCTCGCAGATTTACAGTACGTTACCCATATATTACACTTTACAGATACGCTTCCCTGTTCATTTGTGTGTCATTAGCTGTGGATGCCATGGTGCGATGGTCAGAGTTTCTCATTTTTAATAGAGTCCTTCCCACGTATGGTCAAAGCGAGGCTCAGCACTCTTTCAAGGCCTGCTGAATATATGCCATCGACGCCGTGCACTTGCTCGAGGGTCGCTGGGATGCGAACACGGGAAAGCGATCGATAGAAATGTTTTCTGACACGCTAAAAACATCAGCAGCATCTCGGAGCTTCAACCCCGGCCTCTCGTCCCCGAAGGGCCGCTGGGTGACGCAAAGCTCCACCGCTGACGTGTAGCCGTTCCCGCAGCTCCCAGAACGCAGCGAACAATAACAGGAAGTGGGTCTCGGGGGCAGCCGGCACACACTGAAGGAGGAACGCAGGTTGTTTATTATTCCAGGAACGCAGCCCCCGTTGGACACGAAGCGTTTATCGCTGAGGAATGTGGCCGGGAGCGCGGAATGTGAGAATATATTAACAACCGAGTCGAACACAGAAACTGGGTCAGACAAATAAACACTTTAGTTTATGCTATTATGGGTGTCTAGTTTTCCTATGTCGCAGTTCGCACTGACTGCCAGCGCGTATTTACAGCACGTGGGACGGGGTATAGAAAATCGCCACCGCGCTCTTCGTCCGCTCCAGTGGAGTCTCGCCTGAGCGCAGACTGCCTTCTGGATGTGCTGTCCATCCATCTGTCCACCTATCCTTATCGATCCATCGGTTCATTGATTGATCGCATGCATCCAAGGTGAACCAGTTGGTTCGTGGTGGACAGTAGGAAGAGGCAGGATTCTGGAGGCAACCTGAAAACGTCCGACCTTCTGGGTCTTGCTGGGCTCCTTTGGTCCAACATTCACGTGTTCTGGGGTCTGTAAGTTCTGCTCTTCACGTGTGGGGAAACTACAGGGGTTTACGGCATCACGTTCTCAGTGACCATATGAATAGATGTCCACCAAGATCAGAGCCCTCCTTGGAAATGGAGCTGCAGACCACCACGCTTACCTGGCTGGATGGCGACGGGCAATTCTAATCCTACGGATCTTCTCCTCATCTATTTGTCTGCTCTTTTCTTAGTTTTTTTTTTTTCTGAGGTGGCGGTCAGGACGGAGTTGGACGGCGAGCTGTATCTGCTCGTCCGACAGCCCTCAAAGCGAGCTTGTTCAAAGCTTAACAGAGTGCGGAACTCATCTGGTGGTGGAACGAAGGCCTCGTCTTGGCGGAGATGCTGAAGAAGACCCTCTGCGGGCAGCCGAGTCGCCTTGTTCATCTCGCACAGAAAGCCTTTTCAAAGGCGACGGTTCGTTGCGGTGAGGTGGATTTAAACACATATTAAAGGCCAGACACTGCTGGCGGTTTTGCTGGAGTAAGGGATTACACGTGTATAGACATTCATACGCCTTTGCTGCCAAAAGGACAAGGATGGAATGCAGGAACTACAGTGTTTCTTTTCTTCCAGCAATGGAGGGTAGTGGCTGTGTACGAGAGGAAGGGTTTCGCAGCCGCGATCACGGGGATCCGGCTTTTATCCTGCTCCTTTACCCTCTCGCTTTCAGCCGAGCCATTATTCATCTGTTGTCGACACTTCGATTCACTCGCCCCGTCACGTCGGAATCTCCTGCGAGTTTGGCTCCAGTTCAAGTAATGCTTGGTGACACCTTTCTCTAAGGAGCCACAGCCTACAGACACTAACCCTTGGGAGGTGACGTATTGGGACCGCTGTGTTTTTTAAAGGCCCAGTAAAGGAACCCAAGCCAGGACACCCCACAGGTCCCCCCTGGTCCTGCCCCGGTTTCCAGTACGAGTATGTTGGGCGTGTTTCGGCCGTTCAGGGATACTCAGCGCTTCGCAGACAAACATTCCTTTGATTTTCCCCTTTTGTTTCTCAGTGTGCGCTCATCTGCACAAGCGTTTGTCCTCGCACCAAGGTACGGTGTGTGTGTGTCCGGGTGTGGATGTGCTCCCAGCCTCAGCGTGTCTCCGAATGTCTCGGCATGCACGTGCGCGCGTGTGTGTTTGTGCGTGTGGGCGGTTGCTTTCTCGTACGCCTTTGTGCTCCTTCTCAGCACGCATTCTTTGTTCCCGCACACACGCCACTCCCTAGGTGAGGGCACCGTAGATCTGCCTGCTCTGACAGGGAGGAGGCGCAATGCGAGACCGAGGGGCATCCACACACCCTCCCCGGTCTCGCTCCACACCGATAAGAAGAAGGGCTCACGCAGGCAGAGGCGGGGCGCGGCCGCCCAGGCGTTTATCTGTATCCGGTCCACCTGCTGGAGGGGCTAATAGTCCCCCCTGGCTTGGTGGATGGAGGGGGAGCTGGGGTATTTTGGGACAGGCTTTGAGGGGGGAGCCCAGCTCTATGTGCAATGTGCTAATGCTCACACGAGGTAGCGGAAAAACAGATGGGGGGAGTTCTCGCCTCTCCCCCGCACAGAAAAACAAACCCGCTGCATATATATAGCGAGGCGGGGGCGGAGGGGGCGAGATATCGCGGGGGGGGGGATGGGGTAGCGGATTGACTCCTGGGAGGATTAATTCAGTATGTCTGCTCGTGTGTATGTGTGTGTGCGTCCGTGCACGGTACTCCCAATGGCCTTCTGTCTCCTGAACACCCCCCCCCCCACCCACACACACACACACACACACACACACACACACACACACACACTTTTCTCGCGCTCTCTCTCGCTCGCTCTCTCACTCACTCACTCACTCGCTCTCGCGCTCTCTCTCTCTCTCTCTCCTTTCACTCGACTCGTCCCCTCGCTCTCCGTGCACCAGCGTAGTCCGGGCCCGCTGCCAGGCGGAGTGTGTGTTTTTTGAATGAATACCTGATGAAGCGGACGAGGCGAACTGTGGGCGGAGCCGCGGCGCTCGAGTACTGTGGGAAGCGCTGGCAGCCCGGCGGCCTTGCATAACAGGCGCGCGCACACACATATACACACACACACACGGCGCTACGGCAGCGGCACCGCGAGAGCCCGAGCCGAGACGAGCCTCGCTTCGCCTCGCCTTCATTCTTTCCCTTCTTTTTCAGGGGGAGGGCAGGACGGAGACAGTAGAGGACGCGCTGTTGGGACTTGGAGAGGGGCAGAAGAGGACGCTCTTTTCTCAGGGATACGGACGGCTCTTTAAAAAAAAAAATGCTCTGCAAGAAGCAGCAGGGGCCGCGGAGAGACTGGTGGTGGTGAGCTCATTCCTCCTGCAAGTGTTTCGCAGCTTGTTGCCATGCCGCGTTCCTAGTTTTCTGCGTTGTTGTCCTCCCCCTACATCCGTGACACACACACACACACACACACACACACACACACACCTACACCTCCATTTTCTCTGTCCCCGGTACTAGGGATACACCATCTGTCACGTTTCGCCTCAGCTGTTGGACTCGTCTCCTGGAGAAAATAAAAATGCAAGTCATGCGGCTTTGCAGATTGACTTGTTCATGCTGTGTGCTTATGTGTGTCTGTGGCTCCGTGCAGTGTGTGTGTGTGTGTGCGCGCCTTTCCCTGAAGAGCGATGCCAGAGTGTGCAGTCATTGTGAGGGCAGGCGACGGCCGCGTTCGTGCCCGCTGTCTGCTTCTCACGCGCTGCCCGCCTCTTAAAGGGGCCGCTCCGCTCCGGGGACCAGGGGAGTTACTCGGGACCCAGGCGAGGACACCCCCCCCCCCCCCCCAGGCGTTAACTACCCGGGCTAAAATTAGAGCCCTTCCCGTGAGGCATCGATGGCTTTAAAATCTCAATGAGCTGAGGCCCCCCAACCCCCTGCCCGTGGGCTCTCGGCACTCTTGTCTTGCTTGGGCAGTTTCGTTGTGGGACATAATCATATTGTCATGATGTCTTTGTCTCGGGTGCAGTGCTAAAGGTGCGTGAAAACATCCCCGTATGATGACTAAGTGTCCATGTCTTCAACGTCAGTCTCCTTGCGTTAGTTTGTGAGCTGCAGTGCGTTTTCTCTCCTAGTAGCTTCACATTCGTTAATTTCCCGGTCGCGGTGTAAAAAGTTCCGGAACACGGTACAGTACCCGGGAAAAGTGTGGGTCCGCTTGCTGAAAACCAGTCCCGTTTCCCACGAGACACTTGGGCGAGTTTGATGAGGCGATGAGGTTCCACAGTCTTCCCAGAGACCTGGGACACTTGTGTTACTTTGCTGTCACTCTCCTGTCCACTTTGTCCCATACAGGTGCTGTCCAGGTGGACCCACACTTTTCACTGCGGATGTATATTTGGATGTCAAACAATCTTACTCTGTTTTATTAAACAGATCTATGGTAACCAAACTGCATGGTAAAAAACCTGAGCGTGACAAATTTGGTGACTGGTGCAGAAGTTGGGGAAAAAGGGATGGGACCCGACCGGCGAAATGTACTGTACACTTTGGCAATGGGATCAGGATACCTGTATCGTCCGCTCCTCAGCTGAGCAGCAGTGCCATGTAACGTGGGAGCTGCTCTTGTACAGGAGAGCGTTAATCCTCGACTTGCTGTCCTGATACGAGACCCGATTCATCTTTGTAAGATGGAAAAGATGCTGCAGAGTTTCAAATGCTGACCGACTGTCAGGCATGTTCTTTTCGTTAAGTGTTTGCTTTTGTTCTTTAGTGCAACATCATAGATGTACCAAGTTAGCAATAAGCTCCTAAAGGGAATTTTTGAAAAGTCTTCCAGAGTGGATGTTGATGTGTTTATTATATGTGTTGGAAGTTGCGTGTGTGTGTATGCGCATCACGTTGAGCCTTTAAGCGTATTCCGTTATGCAAAAAAGAAAAAGGCTTGACAACCAGTGAGTGCAGTCCTAAACACACAGGATTTTTCCACATTACCCAAGCAGCTGTCATGTGGGAAGCAGGCTAAAGGGGCAGAAAAAAATATTAAATACAACAAATAATATATTTATTTTTTTGGCCTGATTCTGTGCTAGTAGTGAGAGTGTGAGTAGGACAGTCTCTGGGAGTTGTGTGTGTGTGTGTGTGTGTGTGTGTGTGTGTGTGACTTCTGCATTCACCCGGGGCTGGAGTGGGGGGGGGGGGGGGGTAACATGCACTTGAGCCAAGAGGCAGGCTGAGGAGCAGGAGGCCCCATGGGCAGAAGTGTAGCACCGTCCTTGCGGAGGATCACAGGGCGTGTGTTTACTTGTTTGGCTGCTGTCAGTGGAGGCTCCAGGTGCTTTCCACACATTCCCTGCCAAAGACACAGTAAGTGGAAAGAACGTGCTGTTTGCCATTTGGAGCTCACCCCAGAGCGGCTTGGGTTCCTGGGCTTCAGAGAGGCCTGAAGCTCTTTGGGGTGTGAAGCAGGGCTGCTGGAGGGAGTCAGTTCCTGAACTGAGAACTTCATGTGTTGTGCAGTGTGAGTCTAGGGAAGTTTGGCTTTGTCCCGTGAACCACCCGTGTGGCTTGGCCAAGTGATCCATTTTGCTTCCCTCAGCCTAATCCACAAGGATCAACGTTTTAAAAAATTATGCGGAAGCTTAATGCCTGATATTTTTCTTTTTTTCTCCCCCTGCTCGCAAATTCGGATGCTGTATCTGGATCCAAAAAGGCACATGACATTTCCACAGCGTTGCAGCAATGCTACGATTGGGCAACACAAAGAAAGGATACCAGAAAGTGTAGCTAGCAACATCACGGAAGTGGCCTACGTGACACGCTTGAGAACGTTGCATAGAAGTTCCAAATGTTTTGAAATGCTGCCTTGTTGTAAAATGGTTTCGTCCCTTTTTTTTCTTTAATTTTCATAACCTTAAACTTTTCTGGAAGTTTCGTTTGGCTATGTAGGAGTCTCAGGGTATTTGTCATCACAATCTCGTACCCAGGTCACGTCACCGTATCAACTCGGAGCAATCCGGCGAAGATGGGCGCGTACGCCTTCAAGCAGTATGTGGCTGAAATTCAACACTAGAGCACTCAGGTTTCTTGCTGCAAGCCAAACATTCTCCCGGTTGCCAAATACTCACTCACAGCCAGTGCTCCTAGAGGATATTAAAGTTTTCGGCTCTCCAAGTTTTTTCTATTTATTTATGGATTTTTTTTTTTTTTTGTATGGCCTAGGGCACAGATGCTAGCGAGCAGTTCTAAACTAACTTCATAAATACTTCCGTACCGGATTCCTCCACTTGTTCTCATTACTCTAACCAGACTTACACCACTTTCCCTCGTGTGTGGAGTAACAGAATTCCAAGAATTTTCAACAGATGTTATTACTTATTAGGATGTGGAGTGGTAATTGGTATCAGTGCTGATAGAATGTCAGATATGTGATGCTTATTTTTTTAGAGATTGAATGATGGTGCATTATGATGATTATGCTCATGTTTGTATTCTTAGTTTCTTTAGTAATGCTTCATTTGCAACAGTATGGCATGGATCTAAAAAATGTTGGCATTTTCTCTCGCTGACCTTTCAAATCGTAGTGATCTTTGCGTGCATTTAAATACTGATCCTTGTGGTCATGAGATGAATACTTTTTGTGGGGTAAAAATTGTTCAAATGGGATTCAATTAACTCATAATCAATTATTTTAAAATTGAAGAAAGGCTGAATTAGAGTGTAGGTATAAAGTTTAATGCCCACTGCATGTTTGCTTAACTTGTTTATTTAAAGAAAAAAGTCTTCCCTAACTGAATATGAAATATATATGGGAAAAAAAAAAAATATTATATATATATATATATATATATATATATATAGAGTAAGAGGATATCTTTTAATTTTTTTAATGCATTTCCATGATTGACAGTGGCAATAATGAAGATGTCAGCTTCAGATGACTTGTGTACTCAGTTGCCTCTGCTCGCTGGTGTACAGATGATGCTGAAAAAAGACAAGTGACAGCTGGTGCCCATTGAAGCGCTCCTTGAGGCCGCAGTTGCATTGGACGCCCCACTCCTAACATAGGGGTGAGATCCACAGGACTAGACCTTTGTCATAGAGTGACGTGAACATCTTACATGGTTGAAATGCTCTTGAATCACCGTTTCTGTTTTTTTTTTTTTCCCCCCCCCCCTTGTTGTAATACTGTAATCACTGGTAGACTCATTGTATTTTGTACATTTTTGAAACTGTTTCAAAATGTAGAAATAGTATATGAGAGTCTACAGTTACATTTATTTAGCAGATGCTTTTTTCCAAAGCAACTTCCAGTGGATGCTATATAGTGTTATCAGCCCACACACCTTATTCACCACAGTGACTTACAGTGGGTCACTCATCCATACATCAGTGGAACACTCTCTCTCTCTCTCTCTCTCACACACTAGGGATGAACCTAAACAGCATGTCTTTGGAGTGTGGAAGGAAACCAGAGCACCCAGAGGAAACCCACACAGACATGGGGAGAACATGCAAACTCCACATAGGCTGAGCGGGGATCGAACCCATGTCCTCTCGTACCACTCAGGCCCTGTGAGACAGCAGAACTACTCGCTGTGCCGCTGAGTCTACCTCTGATCGCAGTATTACAAATCCAATGTGCCAACATCTTCGCTCTATGGCTCCTGTCACTGTAGCCTAGATGACTGAGGTGGTTTATTGTTTCCAATCACTCTTGGCTAATAACAGCTGCTCAGCACTTAAACGTTTTTTGTTTACGGTGTCTGGTTCTGATAGAGTGGTTTTTTTATTTAAATCTATATTGTTTTTCCTAACACTCAGCTAAAAGCTTCAAGTTCTGCAGGGTCATGTCGGACGTCCATGCTTCACCGTGTGAACAGGTATTCGCTGTGCTTTATCGAACGAGAACAATGGCCCAACATTTCTGTGCTCCAACAAGCTCGGTGGTCAGCGCTCGGGAGAGCGGCGGACGTGTGGGACCCAGAGCGCTTCCAGTGGCTCAGTCAGCACCTAAACTCAGGACAAAAGCGCTTCTTGTGAACTCGAGTGCTTGCTGGTTCTTGCTCACAGTTTTTGTTTTTACATTTATGGGGGGAGTTACCATGGAAACCCCAACTTCTCTGTCTCGGGCTCCCTTGAGTGCTCAAAGGAAAGGAGGAGACAGTTTCCATCCGTGATTCACTTACAGGGATGCGGTTGCTTTTTTTGCTCTTTGTTAAGATTACCAGAAAGTGCTATAGGGTCCTGTCAAAGCTATTTACCAGTGTGTGTTTTGTGTCTCAAATCTGATGGGCTGTTTGTGCGTAAAACGGAAGCTACGTCAGTTTAGTATGAAATTCACTGGAATATACAGAAGGTCGGCTTTGTTTTTTTTCAAGCTCGAAAATACCGTATACAGCTGAAGAAACTGGCACAAGGACCTGAAGTTGTTAGACGTGTTTTGACTTTTCTAAGAGACCAAATTATGAGTTTTGGTCTTTGGGAAGAAATCCAATTGGCCTCATGACTTTAAATGAAAATGCTCAAAATATTTTTAATGTAAATCACTGTCCTTAGTCATGCTGGACTGGCGAACTGTCACATCTACGTTTGACTCAGTCTGCCTCATGATGCTGCAAGTTTATGCAGGGCTCTGACACACCGGTGTTCAGGATTACAACTTAACCCAATGCTTAGATTACAGGAGTTGTCCAGCGCAGAAATGTGCATTACTGGGAGTTCCAGGAAACACGTGATCTTCAGTTTCAGCTCCTTTGAGCGTAATACTTTCCCCCGAGTCGCCACATGAGGGCATGCGATCCGCTCGGTACAGGAGTAACAAACAGAAAATATCTGTTGAACTCATTGAAAACATACATAGAATCACAGGACAAAGTCTGCAGTGGTACTTTTGTTTAAAGGGGTTATCAACCATATCTCCTTAAAATGAGCTTGCTTATTTTTTTGTGTTATTAATCAATTGATCAATTAGTTTGTGAATGATGGGTCACATCACAAAGAAATTAACTGTTTGTAGATGACGAAATTAAGAACTAGTGACCAAAACACTTAACATTGTCAGCCATTCGTCCCGCAAGTCCTAGAGAAGGTCTTGGTGCCTGAACATTGTGCTTCCCGCAGGAGAATGGTCTCAGAAAACTGTCAGCTGTGTTGTATCTATTTCCAATTTGTAATCTCCAGATACTGTAAAATAAGAGAAATTTAAAGCTCACAAAGTATTAATTTGTAATATTTTTGGACCACTTATAAGGATCACTGAAGGATTCTTTTTTAGGAATTTTATCTACGTTAAATTATTGTCATATTCTGGGACATAAACAATTAATATTCTTCATCTAAGAATGTACTTTTAATCTTTTAAGCTATCAGTTTTGATCGTTCTCACCCTTTTTTACCTTAGAAAACATTGGCCAGTGTCTGGGTAGCAGAGAACTTTTAACCTGGTGGTAACTGTATGCTGCTAGACCATTCATCTCGATGCAAAGTTGTAAATGGAGTCAAGTGCAGTGCTGTTGATGGATTATTCATGAAGTAAATGCCGAGAGACCACAATGTGCTCCTTAGGACACAAAAGGGGGTCATACCACACTCTAAATGCTGTGCTTACAGGCATCAGTAATGTATACTAGCTGCAAGTATGAGAGAAAGATGCAACTTATTACCATCCTTACGCCAGGGCTCTCCAGCAGGTCCACCAACTCTCTTTACACTGTTCAAAGCTCAGAAATAACAATGAAATGCATTTAATCAAGACAGTGGAGGAAATCAGGTAGTTCGCCGTTTACTGAACGAAAACCTCCCCCCCAGTTCAGATGTCACTCTAGTTCTAGAGGCTGAGTGTCCCTCTCAGTTCAGACCACCCTAATGAATGTGTGTTCTCCACCTTGCAGATTTTTTTACTACAGACCTGGGCTCTTGTGGTCAGAGGGAGATGATTCCTCATGAAGTCTGTGGACCACTCACCAACAGCAGGCGCTGCCTTCCGTTCTTCAGGCTGAGACCTGCGCCCATTCGACGCTGAAAGGCGGTCACGCAGGCCACGAGCAAGTGGCCGCCCAGGATCTCCTGAAGGCCTGGAGAGACCAAGAGACAGTGTGAGAGAGAGAGAGGGCGTGTGAGGAAGCGAGAACCAAAGAGAGAAAGAGGTGGGGAGAAAGGAGAGGAGAGTCGACTACAAGGAGCGAGACATGAAGTCAAACCAGGAGCGCAGCAACGAATGCCTGCCTCCCAAGAAGCGGGAGATCCTGGCCAGCAACCTGGTGTCGGAGGAGAAGCCGGTAGTGGTGGTACCAGCCAATGAGAGCCAGCGAGGGGAGCACCTGGGCTGGCTCGCCAATGTGGCCGCTGGGCAGGGTGGCGGCGTGCATACCAGCATCCCTGCTGATTCCGACAGCCCCTCGTATAAGCCCCTCCCCATGACCGCGGAACACTTTCCTTCTTCTTCGTCGTCCTCATCATCCCTGTCCAGGCTGCCTGCTTCTGGGACGGTGGTGACTCCCCTCCCAGCTGTCTACTCCTCGCCTTTCTCCCAGCAGGATGGGACAATCCAATATGCCCAGCTGCCCCCCAGCCTGCAGCTCGTAGGCCCTGCCTACACGGGACCCTACACCGGGTACATTTCCTCACAGGTTGTCTCCCCCGTGGCTACGTTGGCCTCCACCACCTCAGCGCAGCACGCCCACCTGGAGGGTTACGCTGCAACCGTGATCTCACAGACTTCTAGAACAGAGCAGCCCCAACAGCTGAGTGGCTCACTGGGAGTCCTGGGGTCTGGGGCTGCTTCTCCGCTTCCCCACTCTGTACACCCGACAAGCCAGTACATCCAGGTTGCCACTTCCCCTCTAAACGTTACAGCCAGAGCAGTCTCCGCACCAACCACCCATGTGCCCCTGCACCTCCAGCACAGCCCTGCTGTCATCCCCCATGCCCTCACCCTGGCCCCCTCACAGGTGGTGGTCCAGTACACAGAGGGGCCCACCACCAAGAAAGAGGAGGGACAGGCAGAGCTATTGAACGGGGAGACAGAGAAGGGCCGGCACTGTGATCTTCTGCCGGAGGCGAACCAGGCCAAGCAGAGCTTTGCAGTGAAAGGAGCTGCCAGCCAGCAGCACCACTATGAGACCCAACAGGTCTTGCTCCCTGCAGACTACGCCAAGGACACAGCAGGGCTACGTGCTTCTCTGATGCTGCTGCCCAACAGCCGCAGCAGCAGGTCCGATGCAGAGACGGGGCCGAATAAATTGGCCTCCTCCATAAGACACAGTGAAAAGAGTGGCCACATCCTTGGGAAACCCATTTCCCGTGCTTCCCCATTTAGTTTCACCTCCCCGGAGGGTCCAAAGGTTCCAGTCGCTGCTCTCTCCCCTCGTACTGTCATCCAGACCACCCAGAGTGCCACTGAGCAGGTCCCAGTGGGTCTCCCTGCCACCAGTTTCTACCCCGCCACCCAGCCGCCCATCATTGGCTACATTGCAGGTGGCGGCCCCCCGACGCCACAGCCGCTCAGCTACCACCCTGGCCTTCCCCAACAGCTGCTCATACCAGCAAGCCAACACCTGCTCATCCCGGTCAGCAGCAGCGGGGCAGCCGAGCTGGAGCCAACCCCCTCAGCTGCCTCTACCCACCAGCCATTAGCTGCCGCAGCTGTGCCTCAGGCTTATGTCACTGCCACGCTCCCCAGATGCGACCCTTTTGGTTCCAGCGAGCACCCGCCACCGGCCCCCTACCATCACACGGGTGCCATGGTGCAGACGGAGCTCCACCTGCCCGTCATCTCCTCTGCTACCGCTGCCAGCGTGTTCACGTCACCGCTGCCCCCGCCTGCCTCACCTTTGTCTGCCACCTGTCCTTCGTTGCCCCCCTACTTCATGAAAGGCTCCATCATACAGCTGGCAGACGGCAAGCTGAAGCGTGTCGAGGACCTCAAGACTGAGGACTTCATCCAGAGTGCCGAGATCAGCAGCGAGCTGAAGATCGACTCCAGCACGGTGGAGAGAATTGAGGGAAGCCAGACTCCCAACTCTGCCATTATTCAGTTTGCAGTTGGAGAGCACAAGGCACAGGTGAGTCTGTGTGCTGGGTTTCAAAAGAAAATAAATGGTTCTGGATGGTGTACTCACTTCTCATGAATGTATCAAGTGTAAAAGGTATTTATGAAAAGCTTCCTTGTTCAGTGTTTTGGTTCCAGTGTCCAGTATCTTTTACTCAGTGGTCTCATGAAATGGCTCAGTCTTTGTTTCAGTTCATATATATTTCCATTCCTGAAAAGTTTTTAAATTCCCTCCTTTATTTTTGATATAAATTATGGAGATTTTGTGATGTTTAAAATCCTTGTCCATGATTTATTCAGGAAAAGCATAAGGAAATAACACATTGATTGCTCTGTCTCTGTAACATGAAGCATGTACAGTATAAGCACATGGCATTTGATTTAGTGTTCACAGAGAAACAGTCAAGAAGAGGAACAAGGCATTTATCCTGTCCCCTCTGTGGTGGTGGTGGTGGTGGGGGGGAAGCAATGGTTAATTGTTGTATTTGCATCGACACAAAAACGAGAATGTAAATGTTTGCACCAAGTATTGTCCCTCTGGAATTCTGGGGTCTGTGTTACTTTCGCATTAGGTACATCTCATATCCTGTTATCCTCTACTTTTGTAGTATCTGTGATTCACAGCCGTAACTTCTCGAGCCCGATAGAAACACTCACTTTCTGCTGCCAGAATTCTTTCTTAATATATCTATTTTGATGTGACATTAATTCTCTATCATTCATGTTAGAAAAGTTCTAATTTTCCTGGAATCAGTTTTGAAGGGCAAAGAGTCATGTCACATATGAAATCCACACTTTGATTCATTCTGCCAAAAGCATCCAGTCTCTTAACCATCCCTATGCTTTTAATGTGATACTTGGAAAAATGTCTTAGGAAACATCTGCTGAGGCATTGAGTGAATAGGGTCATTGTACCGCATGTACATTCTTATAATTCTGAGGAGTACATGGTAAGGTTTGTCTGTGAACATGACTTTTGCTCTGATGATCTCATCCAATCTCTGTGTGCCAGGTCAGCGTGGAGGTCCTCGTAGAGTACCCTTTCTTTGTGTTCGGCCAGGGCTGGTCTTCCTGCTCCCCGGATAGGACCACCCAGCTGTTGGAGCTCTCATGCGCCAAGCTGTCTGTGGGGGACGTCTGCATCTCTCTCACCCTCAAGAACTCGAAGAACGGCTCCCTGAAGAGCTGCCAGACTCTGGAAGCTGCAGGAAACGGCAGCAACGGCCCTCTGCTGAAATCCCCCAAGACGGACAGGCAGTGCCGGAGTGGGGGCAGCCACCCTGGGGGGCGGGAGAACGGAAAGGACCAGTGGGTGGGGAGAGCCGGTGGGCCTTCAGAAGCCACTAGCACACAGGCCAATGGGGAGTTCACATGCAAGGAGAAGAACATCTTGTTGCCAGAATCACCCTCAGCAGAGCCAGGTGGGAATCACAAAGTGGCAGGCAGGAAGAGGAGGTGGTCTGCGCCAGAGGGGCGCAAAGTGGAGAGAATCGCCAAGGAACCCACGTTGACTTTACCCAAACCCTCTTTTGTCTCTCAGGAGGTTAAAAATTGTATTGAAGGCAGATCAATTATAGGTAAATGAATGCTAAAAGCACTATTTTACAATAGGGGAAGAGAAAAATATCCTTAAACCTTCTTTTCTTTATAGGTTGGTTTCCAGCAATCCAGATTACTGTACTGTAGGCTAAATGTCTGTTAGGATTTACATTTTATTAATTTTCCTTTATTTTAATTTAAAACTTTGGGGTAGTTGCATTTGGAAGCACATGGCTACATTGATCCAGATATTTGTTAGACAAAGAAGCAAATAGGACTTGGGTGTACCATATGAAGTACATAATCCCCAAACAAAATAACACATATTTAGCATTTTGACGTGTTCTAAAGAGTAAAAGGAAAAAACTAATTAGGCAAAGGTCTTAATCAGACTGTCCTTAAAAGGTACCGACAAAGCTGGTCAAATTAGGTCCGGTGAGTTAAGAATTGCTAGTGGGAACTTTTCTATGAGACAGATGCAGAGCAGGCTGTTCTGCTTGAGGTGTCTATGATTCAGAGCTGTACTCTATAATCTCAGCAATTCACTGCTTTGTGTGGATTGGCAGAATGAAATTTCTTTTGTACCGTTTGTTTTCCTGACAACCAGGCTGTGGGTGGGAGTTCGCAAGACATCGGTCGTTCCGTTGTAAAGCCTAGCCCTTTTACATGAGTTATGTACGCTTCAGTCCAGTGCAGCTCTCACTGTCTGCGCTTCTTTGCGTCACCCCAACTGTAAGGAGAGACAGTCGAGACCTAATGTTCTGCTCCAGTACAGGAAGTGCTATGACCGACCGAACCTGAGGACACTTTACTCGAGCCTTGGAGGCTACAAAACAGACATAGCCTTCATAATGGTCCCATAAGCCATGATGCTTTCATACCCTTTGTGGATTACCCAAAGATACAGAGTTAGCTGTTGAGTTAGAATTCCGTTTAAGATACATTATAAAGATGTGCAAGCAGTGGACAAAAATGGAAGCACCTTTAGATCATAAGGATATACAGTATGGTGGCCTTCATCTGGAGATGTCGCACGAGAATGATGTTCTTGACTGTAGGGGAAAGCCGCGATGAGCACCTTGTCTCCAGTGGTCTGCAGGTCCTGTGGTCTTCTGGGGTTTGTTGTCTGGTGCTTTGAATGCTTTGTCTGTGGGCCAGAGAGTTATGATGTCCTAGAGGCTTGTACTGTTGGAACAGGCAGTGGAACCTCTAAGGCTTGCAGATATGTGTGTTTGTGTATATGTGTGTCTGACCGTAGAAAAACAGTGAAAGATGACCTTTTGGACCATATTGCATTCTTCCAGTACAGGGCAGTGACCTCCTTATGCTTCTCCCACCATCAGGCCTGTGAGCTGCCAGGGGTTAGAAGTGACTTGTACTCAGAACATTGAGCTGTAGCAAAACTGTAAAGTTTTGCTGCAGGCAGAATAGTCACAGCCCACGTTCCATCATCTGCTGTCACCGCAACATGCAGGTGTAACATCTCTTAATGCAGGACTTGCTATCTATTTATATGGTAAGAGGAATGTAAGGGCTGATTAAGCTGTTTCGTGTGTTCAAACTGCCCACACAGTCAAATATTTCTGCTTTTGTCCACTTTCCATCCGTGGCCTTAACATACTGTGTGTGTTTTTGGCTGACACATCTATGTGTTATAAAAAGTTTAATATTTTGGCAAAATTTAAAAAAAAAAAAAAAAAAAAAAACAGTGATTTAAACTCAAAATGTAGTTTTTAAAGTTAGTGGAATGGCAATAAATACCCCTCCTCCCCCACTCAAAGCATTGCTTAATAGCAGCTCCATATCTGCTCTTTATAGACTGAGATTATTAATGCAGAATTAGTTGGCATCTTTAAAGGCTCATCTGTTTAAATAGTGTTTTTCTGTTAATAGCCAGCATTTGCCCAAAAATGTAATGCACATTTTGGATGCTGGAGAGAAGGAATAGACAGGGTTTTGATTACAGGCAAAGTTTCCATGATGTATTCACATACAGCAGATGCAAGCTCAGGTAGAACATTTCCATGCCATTCATCTTCATTCAACAACTTCTCTGTGCTCACATGAACACTGACTCTTTTTTCAAAATACACAACACACACGCATAAGAGCTATGGAAACCATAATCTACCCTGTGTCGCTCCTGCACTGAACTGGTTGTCTCATGTTTGTGTAGCAGACCGTCTTTGTCAGACTCTGGTCATTTCTTAGATTTACTTTACTTGTTCAGCAGCGAATTCTTGGGACGGGTAGCCTCTCGTGGCACTCCGACTCTTCGAGTTCGCAGACCTCCTACTGGAGGTCGTGTCCAGGATTATTACTGGTAGTACCATGGGCTTCATCTTGATATGACTGGACTGAGGAAGGATGTCATTACATACAAACCTTTTTTTAACGGCAACTCTTGAAGAAAGAACAAAGTTGCATCACAGAATTAGAAAATGGGAGTAAGTCAGTACTATCTGGCAAGTAATATTATGATCATGTCTCAATACTCAGCAATACTGTACTGATTTTATTCTTTGATGGACCAGTATACTCTTTTTATTGGCCATCCTGTAAGCGTTCTCTAAACTGAATTCACATGAAGGTTTGGGAACAACACAGAGCAAGAGCACGATCCCAAAGAGAAAGTACTCTTCGCCTGTCACTTTTCTCACACTGAAGCACTTGTAGGAGCAGTAGGACCTAAGACAGAGGAGATGAGAAAAATGACAGGTTACAGAGCTGTAGTCATCTTTTTTTTTTTTTTTGATGGGACTCTCAAGATGCCCCGTGGATATCATGCCTTAGGGTTCGTTTTGGAGAAAATAGGTGTAAGATATAAGGGAAAGGAGATTTTTCTGGGTGTCATCAGAAGTTCTGACCACGTAGGTGCCTGTCATCCTCAAAAATGTGTGTATGTACATGTGTATGGATTTCTACATATTAACACGTGCTTTTGTGCATGTTTTATGCGTAATGTATTTTGAATGTGTGTGGATGCATTTAACACACACACACACGCGCACACACAAGCATATCAGTTCGACACAACACTGAAACGACTCACTTTTGTGACGTGAACCAGAGCTGGTGTGATTTCAGTGTTCTGTAGCATGTATTCCGCGTATACGTGTGTATTATTTATGTGTGCTTGTGTATGTGTGTAAGTGCACAAATACTCACAGGCTCATACGTTGTGTACATAATGAAAATGTCTAGTGTGTTCTGTTTTAAGAATTATACTTAAAACAATTTTGCGATTTGCACATACAGAGAGTTAACGACTTGAGCATTGTTTTTTTTTTTTTTTTTTTTTCATATTGGGAATTTACGGGAAGCCAGAATCCCTTCAATGAGATGTAGCAGTTTCCAGTGTTTAATAACGCCCCCCCCCCCCAATTACACGGACCACTCTCCACTTACTTTAACACCAGACTTTTCTGTTGCTCGGAGTGTTTTAATTTTTTTATGACTACGAAGAAGGTAGTGGAAAAAACGTGGGCTGCGTGTGCAAGAATGTTAGGCTCTCTGGTTGGTTGAGAGGCAATACCTGACTTCAGGTGTGCTCATTGATTGACGGTGGATCGTGTGTGAGCGTTCTCTAAACTGATTTCATGTGAAGGTTTGGGAACAACACAGAGCAGGAGCACGATCCCAAATGGGCATGTAGGCTGGGGGACTGTGTGCATCCATACAGATTTGGTATGATTTTACTTTTTTTAATAAAATTGTTTTTTCGGGTGCCAGTGATTTTAATTTTTTTTTTTTTTTTTTTTAAAATCTTCAGTGTTGCCCTAACGAGATTGGTTGAGTGTGGCCAGGCTTAATGAAAATGAAGTTTATTAGTGCTCATTTCTAGTGTCCTTGATTTGGACAGTGCATGCAAGTTTAGTGCCAGGGTCATTTTAGGTAATGACCTTAATGTATATAATAGTTATAGCTATTCTGCTATTCTGTTTAATCCGATGAACCTTTGCTCCAAGAACCTGAGTTTCATACCTTAACTATCAGTAATGAAAGTCTAGGCTGCACTTTTCAGGTGCCATTCCTCGTCTGTGTACTGTACTGTTTACGGTAACAGGCGGACTGTAAATGTCTGTGTGTTTATAGTGTTAAGTGGTGTAAACTGTTGCTATAAAACCTACATAAACAGTAGTTTTCTATGACAAGAATCAAGCACATATTTGGCTCCAGATCTGGGTCTGATTGAGAAAAACATAGTTAACGTGAGCTTGTATATGAGGTCGTATCATATGAGGTGATATCATATGAGCTTTGCTTTATTCTGTCAACTCTGCCACATAATGACACATTGTCGTTGGTATTGTATCTTGTTTTTGTGTGGGTTTATTTTTCCACTGAGAACGATACTTTAGACCTCTATCTTCCTGCTGGAAACGAAATAATTCAATCAAGAGAACCAACCCTTATTACTCCAACGGAGCAATCAGATATTTTCACTTGCTTTCTTACGTGGGGTTTAGTTATATTTGCAGTTGCAGTATACCATTGCTAACTTCAGGGAAGACATTCACAAACAAATATGCAGGAACAGCCTAACGAGGATCTTTTAGTGGAGACGAGTTGCCCAGCACCCTCTTTGCATAGCCTCTGGTCTCATCTTTGATAATCCAAGGTAATCCTCGGCTCACATGGTACTATCATTCTCAAGACCTTCTTTATCATCGCTGTCCACCCAACCCGGCCTTTCTGTGCCACTTATGTTCTGTCGTGCTTCCACATCTAGTCTATAGTGTGGAAGTCTGGTCCTGGCTTACTGTAGCATAGTTCTACCTCTAGGTTGGCTGACCCAGTGCATATTAACCCTCTGGTTTCGAACACACTCAAACTCGGTCTCTGCCGGTGCGCATGGTCAGCACTATGGGTCAGTCACTCCGAGGTAAACCGGTAAACGTCTCAGTAGTTAGTATCTCGCACGCATAACCATCAAGGCAAGTGGGCTCGTGTGGCGAGCATCTCGAGTCGCCGAATTCTGCCCTTTGCTGTCCTGTGCTGTGCGTTAGAATTGACACACGAGTACGCTGGGACAAGTTCACCAACTGGACACTGCATGCTCTCGGTGCTTCTTCATCTTCTCAGGGCACTGGTGTGTCAGTGGTTCTTTTGTCAGTTTTGTGAGGATCCGGAGAAAGCGGAAGTGTTGGGAGAACTGGGTACGTGAGGAAAGTACGGGTGGCTGCGGCCGGGAAGGCGACATGTTCCTCACGAGGCCATGAACGGTGACGGCAGAAACGACGAGCCATACTGCTGGCACGCAGTCTGTAAGCTCTGTGTTTGATCCTCACCTTCTCACTATTGGAGGAGGATATCTTGGGTTTAAAGAAAGATGCTCCCTTAAGACATTAGTCCATAATTTTGTGAGATGTTCATCTTTGCTGTCTTGCCTTTGGTTTTTCCTCTTTATACACGCTGGCTGGTGTGGCATTATTTCCCCATAACCCTAACCCTCCTTTTTCTGACCGTGGGCAGACTTGTCACCTTTTCCATATTACTGGGTATTTCTTTTTTGTGCTACGATACTCTGATACACAAGCTCTTGCCTCAAAATGGAGAATATGCAGTGAGAGTGAACCTTACCTGAATAACCACGTGCCTCTTTACCACGTCTGTCTTGCAATACTATCAGTGCAGTTGAACCTTCACAAGAAGCCCAACCGGTTGCCGTTCCCGGAAACAGTCATGTTATTACAATTTTGTTGAATCTGCCACCTTTCTGTTGAACCGCGATCATCGTAATGCTACAATGCCTTTGGGAAATGGACCGCAGGCCACTATCTGTCAGCCAAGTTGAAGATAATGTAGTTTGACGTTAAAACATATGAATTCTTCTCAGTGTGAGAACCTATTTTTTTTAAGATTGTAAGGAAGTGAAAAGGACTGACTGTTCCTGGCAAGAACTGTACTTGTAAATTGCTTTTAATGTTTCGGCCGTGTCATATGGAGCTGTCACATGATGTCATTTGCCTTGGTATTTAGAATCAACAGGAGGTTATATGGGGGGTATTATGAAGTATAGGGGTTTCCACAGATACTCACTGGCCCTTGTGCTTGTAGAAATACCCAGACTCCATCTACTGCAAATATGACGTATGCCGTGTCCGCTGCCACTTCTCAATCCGATTTCTCATCACAGAGAAGGTTGCGTGGCATGTGACATCATCTGCTGCTCTCCGTCGAAGGCCAAAAATAGTTCATAGTTCCTTCTCAGGGATGGGGTTGATGACATTGTGTTTGTGTGTGTGTGTGGTACACCGATGTAACCAGAAGCAGCACTTTCAAAGCCCGTGAGCAGAGGTGTTCGATCAAGACACGCAAACATCAGACAGACGTGAAAGTTCAGTAGATGGCAAACGAGCGCTGCTCTGCAGCAGTCAGCCTTGGACTGATCGCTGAAACGGACGGATTTCTCCCTGATGTTGAGGTGTTTTAAAGAGACCTTTGGCGGACGCTGCTCTCACTCAGACTCCTGGGGCTGTACTTCATGGCTCTGATTTCTTGTCCTTTCAGTGTCCACTATCTGCCATCGGACTGATGAAAAGATAGTGGGGAAAAATCATCACCAAAAAAAAAAACCTCATGAAATGGGGACCACTTTAAAAATGCACACTAAATCCTTTTTAGGGGAGGTTTAATAATCTCTTTTATGCACTTTGGAAAAGCCAGGAGAGTCTCTGTCCACTCATCCCAAGGCTGGACCTTTTGAAGGTCTCGTGTTAGCGTTGAAGAGACAAGGCGCTGTGAAGCCGGCTGTGGGGAGAGCAGCGTGCCGTGGGAGGGCCGAGCCGTAGGGTCGCAGTGTGACCAGGTCACCCATTCCTGACCGATTGGACACCTTTTCTCTCGGGCAACACTTTGTGTTATTGTTCATTTGTTTTCTAATAGACTTTTGATTCAAATGTTTTACTTTAATGTTCTAATTTTCTTAAACAAAAAATATTTGTAGCACTATAACCTTTTAGTAGGGTCGTACAATCTTGTTTTATATTTCTTTTAAACTAACTTGATTGAGCTATTTAAAAGCGCTCTCCTTTCAGAGAAGGTGATGTTTTTTAATTGTTTGCTTTGTTCTCATTTCAGTTGCACAAATGAAATCTGAATGTTGTGAGAGCTTCGGTATGTGGGGGGGAGGATTCCCCCCCCCCCCCAATTTGCAATGACTTATGGCACCTTTTAAACTGAATATAAATCAAAGCATTGCTCTATTCCTCTTGACTGTTTTTGACATCTTGTCATGCTTCTTTTGTCAGACTGCCCGAATTCTCTCTGGCTGAGGAATGGACAGGCCCACAACATAATGTACTTTGAACAAACTTGAGTTTTTGGGTTTTTTTTTTTTTTTTTTTGTTGTTGTTTTTAATTTCACAATGATTTTAATGTAACTATTATTACTGTTATAATCATGATAGCTATACATGCTAATAAAAAAACAGATGGGGCAATAATAATAATAACAACACAATGTGTCTGACCGTTATGTTGCAGCCGTGTTCTTTCCATTAAATGATTGCGACAGAGTGCTCTAGTCCTAAACCCCTTATAAAAGTGTGCCACACTTCTGACTTCTAACTTTAAGTAGCTATCGAGGAGTTCAGGTGATATCATTTGCTAGGCCACATAAAACTGTGAAATGTGAGCTGTCGTTGTCCAGGCCGCACCAGACTTAGTCCAGACACTTAGTCCAGACCTTGGCATTGAGTTGTATCGGAGAGCTTCTGACACACCTTGGCCTCTGATGGACGTTGATGATTAGCCGAATGGCTGCATTTCACCAATCGGCATGCAAGAAGGAGGGCAAGCAATCCAGTACCTCAAAAGATAAAAATATAACAATAACTGATATGTATGGAGTGGTGCAGCCCTCACAGTCTTCACCCAGAGTGTGTCTTTATACATCCATATCACGAAAAAATTCTTAATTTTCTGATCATGTTACAAATGAAGTTTTGTCCATTCATGCCTTAGCAAATGATATGAGTTTCCTTTTGTGTCCAAAATGCTTCAACTCTGAGCGTAGGTTTTAAATTTTATGTGTTATGTTAATGCCCAGTGTTTCAGAAGCACCCTCTTTTGATAGGCTGGCCAGAAACACTAGTCCCCACCCCTCTTCTCTGATTGGTCAGAGTTTTGCGCACTTTTCCTCCTCAATTTTCTGCTAGTTTCATCTGCTCTTCTAGTCTGTTCTTATTCTTTCAGTTGTCCTTCTTTCCTTTCGTTCTTAAAAGTGTTTTGACAGAAAAAATGCGATGATTGTATTGAAAGCGGAGGCCACGATCACTTTATATGGAGCGGAGAGACTGCAGTACATTGCGGGTGGAGAAGTAGCTAATGACGAGATTAAGTCTTCCATTTGGAGAGGTACCAAGACTCAGGCCGACAGCAAAGCGATTTGGAAGAGGGGGAAACATTTTGCACCTTACTGTTATAAAAGGAGAAACAAAGTACATACAGAGGTAGTTAACTTTTATTGTTAAAACGGAAACGTACTTTTCCGCCCTTGTTTCCATGTGCGTGCAAGCTCTCTGTAACTTTAGTGTAAAATAGTGTACTTGCACTAGCTTTTTCCAAAAAAAAAAAAAGTTTGATTCTATTTTCTAATTGTGGTGTGTCTATTTGTAGGATACACTAAAATCTCTTTATTGAATTTTATGGTCCTTTCCTTTGATGGTGCTTGCAGGTTTTCTAGTTAGAAACTCATTATTATGAATAATAAAACAATATTTGATTCAGGATTTGAACAAATTTGTTTTAACGAAAAGGAAAATGTCTGTATACCAGTCCGTTTGTTTCAGTATGCTCATACTAATAAAATAACAGTGCCAATTTCGACTGCCTTTCTCATTTAATAGAATTTTTCTTGAGGACTTCAAATGTTTAATAGCTATAGAAAATGACAAATTTTGTTGTACAGAATGCACTTTTTACCTTCTTTGCCATAGAAAGTATATTTGCTAATGACTTCGGAATTCAGCTTAATTGCTTTATTAAGTGATTAGATCATTTCCATTTTTCATGTGTATTTTTGTTTTTTTAACATTTGAATCTCAAAGCACTCTTAGTGGTGAAACACCATGGTCCAGGCTGTTTTTTTCTTACAGCTCATGCCAAATGGCTTCAGTAGGCAGCAAGTTACCTGAGGACCTCATACAAGAGCACATGCCTACTCTAGTAATATGCACACACGCATTCCCATGGGAGAGCTGCCATATTACAAGTATACGACTGTCACAAAGAGGGGCAGAGCAGTGATGCCAGAGCACATAGGTCACTTAGTGGTACAGACTCCAAATAAGCAGGAAAGCCATCAGAGTGTGAATGTCACCATCTGGGCAAATCGTCAGATCGGCTATCGCATGCAGAGGTATCATACAGGGAGACTTAAATATATACAGTATAGCAACCTGAATTATATGCAGCATACAGTAAACTATATCAATTCTTTGGGCTGGATCAGCAAATGGCATGAGTGTAAGCATTTGACATATTGACAAAAAGCCATGTACGCATTCATTATCTCAAGTTGTCTACACATATGCACGTGCTCAGATAAGCCTTGCTGTTCTTTTTCTGTCCAAAATGTCAACATTCACAAATATTGAGTTTTAGTTAAAGGTTTTGTCTGTTCTTCTGTGTCCTGAGGGAAAGACAAATGTTACACAGATATGGCTTTGTTGCACAGGACTGCCTCCTGGAGAAAAACAGATCCATTTCAGCAGCCGAGGTTCGGGGTGTGTACTCTGTAAAGGGCAGGTTGGAAATGTGAGACATTAATGTGCTGTAATGAGAATTATCTGCTCTTTCTGTCTTTATCCAGACCTGAGGAATGGATAGTAAGAAGGCTGTGGTGTGTGTGTGTGTGTGTATGTGCGTGTAAGTGAGTGAGCACGCACGACTAGGCAAACATCTCGCTGCACTGCTGTGTGACCCTGACAAAGGTGGTTCGGTGGCTCAGCTCCTTCAGCTTGGCAGCCCCCACATAAGTGCAGGTGGAGCGCAGCCCACCCAGGATATCCAACACGGTGCTCTCCACATCCCCCCGGTAAGGCACCTCCACTGTTCTGCCCTCGGATGCCCTGGAAGAAGAAGAAGAGAGGATCTGTGGCTACAGTTCACACCACTGAACTTAACACTCGGTGGGCTCCTTCCTTCCTATTTTACATCACAGTAAGTACAGTTAACAACTGATATCTTCAATATGATACAATAGTCATGTAAAATGTACTAATATACATATTCACCTGATTTGACCAGAGATCAATTCATAAAATTGGCTTCATTTACCTGACACTTTTCTCCAAAGCAACTTAGTATGTTAAGGTATTTACAACTATTTACCTATTTAGACAGATGGGTAATTTTACTGGAGCAATTTAGGGTTAGTACCTTGCTCAAGGGTACTATAGCCAGAGGTAGGGATTGATCCTGCAACCTTTGGGTCCCAAGGCAGTAGCTCTAACCACTACACTACCAGCTGTCCAGCTAGTGTCTATATACCCAGAATTATATCTCCTACCCAAAAGGAAGCACTATGATAACACACACACACACACACACACACACACACACACACACACACACACACACACACACACACACACACACACCGGGGGACAGGGAACCGGAGCCTACCCAGCAACACAGGGCATAAGGCCAGAGGGGGAGGGGACACACCCAGGACAGGACACCAGTCCATCACAAGGCACCCCAAGCAGGACTCGAACCCCAGACCCACCGGAGAGCAGGACTGCAGTCCAACCCACTGCGCCACCGCACCCCCCTGATATCAAACATTGCAACACAAATGGCAAGGTGAGCATGTGATGGTATTTGAGAACATATGGGCAGTGACACTCAGCAGGCTTAAAAAGTTGGTGATGTATCCCATTGAACAAAGGAATTCTTCAAATAAATGTGACCTGATCAAATCAACAAGCCACGCTGGCCTGCGTATGCATGTCGGGATTTCTGCACGGAGATGTTTTCAGTTTTCTCCACACATCACGTGGAAGGAAATGCACCAGAGCATCATTTGAAATGGTCTAAGGGTTCAGAGTTACAAGCTGTCCGTGACTGCTGTCCCTGTACAGAACTTTCTGCACCCTTTTCATCGGGATTGGGGTTGTCAGAGGTACCTGTACTCCGCCACTCCACCTGCGTATTTCTTCATGGCTGTGTCCGAGCTCATCCCGTAGAACAGTTTCACCTTTTTGCCACTCTTCTCGATGATGTCACCCGCACACTGGTCATGTCCTGCCAACATCCCACCCAGCATCACAAAGTCCGCACCGGCCCCTGTGGACAGAGTCCAAGAGACACAAAGCCAGATGCAGCTCATAGCTTGTGAGCAAAGGACCAGCCTCCAAATACTCAGATTCACTTCCAGCTTCTGCTGTGGTTCATCCTGCCAAGCTCATTCTCTTAATTTTTTGCTTCTTCGTGTGCAATAAGCCAAGCCAAACATACAACAGTAGCAATTGCAACCAGTCAGCACTTGCCTCCCCACCTCCTGTCGTAGTAACACCAAGCAGGTCTTCACATGGGGGTGCACAGCTGTTACACACAGCACATCCCAGAGTGTGCACAGCCACAGTCCACCTCATTCCCCAGCCAGAGTGAATGTCCAGCAGATGCTTTTCCTTATTTATTCATCTAGCAGATGCTTTTCCTTATTGCAACTTACAATGTTATTCTACTTACAATTATTTACCCATTTATACAGCTGGGTAATTTTACTGGAACAATTGAGGGTTAGTACCTTGCTCAAGGGTACTACAGCCAGAGGTAAGACTCAAATCTGCAACCTTTGGGTCCAAAGACAGTGGCTTGAGCCACTATGCTACCAGCTGTCCCCAGATGACTTTCTGAGGTCTCTCGAACCGAGCATTTGCTCAACTGATCTTCCATCCTGGTTGCGATGCTAATGAGCATGTGTGTTTAAGACCAGCTCAAAGACAAAAAAAGAACTTCTGATTTGACATCTTTAGTTCTCGTGGTTTTAACCAACCAGGGCTGCGTTTTCAGAAATCAGTTGAATGGTATGGGCTACTAAAATTAATGTTGCTGAGTGATAGTGTGTGTTTTCACACACAAACACACACACACATTTTCAAAACCGCTTGTCCCATACGGTGTTTTGTTACATAAAATAACATTGCATAGCAGAACAAACAACAATTACATTGGTGGAAGTTTGTGCATCTTTTGGCCCTTTGTGTTTTGAGAACATTTATCCTGTACCGCCTCGCTGGTTGATTTACACCCACCAAATGCCTTGGCCACGTCTCCCGGACAGCTGCACCCTCCGTCCTAGTGAACGAAACACACCATCGATCCCATCCGTCCTTCACACAGCATTCAGTTACAATAATTTCTTCACCAAACAGCGTTGCCTAATAGCAGAAATTACACATTTCTAATAAAAGTGAAGAGTTTGGGTCAAAATGACTTCATGGCTGTGAAGAGCTATGTTTTTGTAAGTTTGGCCTCATAATATGATGAATTCAATGTAAAATACATATTTAGAGGAGAATTCCTCTCTTGACCCCCGATGCAGCGTAAACGTGTTGGCGATCCACGGGTCTCAATTTTAAAAAGCATAGGCCTACTGTTGACTAATATCTGCATTTAAAATTGGTTCCTATACAACAAATAAAGGCTTTTGAGATTGTTTTAATAAGGAGGTTAGTAGGCTGGAGACCCTCCCAGGAGACAGACCGAGATTATGTGTCCTTTGAGGCCATGAGCGGAGTCCGCACACTCCATGATGGCGCTCAGCTGGGGGTATCCCACTCCTGTCTTGATGCGGGTCGTGCACACAGATCCTGTGGATTGGTTTTTGTAACGACTCAGTCAAATGAGAATTAGGACAAGCAGACATGTACCTGACGCTTTCTTCCGAAGTGACTTACAATTATTTATCAATTTATACAGATGGGTAACTTTACCAGAGCAATGCAGAGTAAGTACCCTGCTCAAGGGTACTATAGCCAAAAGTGGGATTCAGATTGTTTAACCACTACACTACTGGCTACCCCAGGTAACGTACCCTGTATGGAAAAACATATCTCTCAAGAGCCATGACAGCACTAAAGCGGTCATGTAAACATTCTTCACAACTTTAACATTATTATTTGTTTGGACTTTTTCAACCAAAGCAACATATAATTTTACCTATTTATACCCCTAAAGCAATTTGTATTGTGTGTTTTTCCTAAGGGAGGGACTGTCCTGGGACTTGAACCTGTACCCTGCACTTTACAAAGTCACATGTTCAGTCACTACAGTACCTGCTGTACATGGTACAAAAAAGGGGGGGACACCTACCTGGCCCGATGCCCACTTTGATAATGTCAGCACCAGAGAGAATCAGCTCTTCCACCATCTCCCCAGTTACCACATTTCCAGCCTGGAAACATCCGCATTTCCCACAGAGAGCAATATGAGTGCGTAGAACAGGAAAGACGAGTGTCTTCTTTTTACACAGCAATGTAGATACACAGATTCCACTGTTTGCACACAGCAAGGATCAACTGTCATCTGACCCCCTTGTAGGCGCATTGATTAGTTAGAATGTGGATGGATTGATGGATGGATGGATGGATGTGAACCTTTCTTAATCCTAGAGGTAACTGATAGAACAGATGTAAAGTCACACGACTAGCCATAAGCAAATAAGACGAAGACCTGTGAGCTCACCATGATGGTGTGGCCAGGGAACATTCCCCGGACGGTCTTGACGAACTCGACAAAGTGCTCGGAGTAGCCGTTGGCCACGTCCAGGCATATGTACCTGAGAGCGGGAACCTCTTTGAGGATCTTACACAGTTTGTCGAGGTCTGCTGGGCCGCTGCCTGAGCTGACAGCCACGCGCTGGGAGAAAGGGAGCATTGAGCCACGAAGCAGTTCCATCCAGGCCTGATGTGCATTTATAAAACCCTCAGTGAACTAATATTCATATACATATATCAGTTATGACAGTCCGTTATGTAAAATGAGAACACACTGTAGTGGCTGTAGGGAAAGCAGAAGGCCTCGAAGAGCATTCTGGGTTCTATCCCTCTTTTCATTTCTTGCCTGTCCCAGCAGGTCCACTTACCTCCAAACACTCTGGATTCATGGTCGCAAAGCTCTTCCAATCCTCCACAGAGTAGTGCTTGTGGACGGCCGTGAAGAGCGTGTGCTGCCAGCGGAGACAGGACAGAAGGCCCTGATCCTTGTTGGCATGTTGGCATGACCTGCACGCAGCAGGCAAAGACAGAACGAGCTGACGGTTGCAGGAAGGACTTACTTTGCTCAGTGCCTGCGCCATCTCAAAGGTCCCCGTCGTGTCCATATTGGCTGCGATGATGGGGATGCCATGGTAGTTCTGCTTGGAGTTCCGGAACGTGAACGTCCTCTGCAGGTCCACCTGCGGGAAGCGGAGGAGAGGTGACCTCCAGGGCGCTGTCACTGCTCAGAGCACAGCCCCTCACTGGCAGAGAAAACACACTTGAACACTCTGAGGGAGATCCTGTGCGAACAGAGATGTTTTTTTTGGATGATTTTTTTATTATGTAGTTATTAAATAATGTTATACTAATAACAACACACACACGCATATCATCTGAAACCGCTTGTCCAATACGGGGTCGCGGGGAGCCGGAGCCTAACTTGGCAACACAGGGCGAAGGGCTGGATGTGGAGGGGACACACCCAGGGCGAGACGCCAGTCCGTCACAAGGCACCCCAAGCGGGACTCGAACGCCAGACCCACCGGAGAGCAGGACCCTGTCCAACCCACTGCACCACCGCACCCCCCCCCCACTAATAACAGTATTAAACATATTTAATATTAATATTATATTATTATTGTTCACTTAAATGGTGCTTTTCTCCAAAGCAACTTTCAGTGTTAAACTACTACTAACAATTTTGTAAATACTGGTACAGCTGGATCATTTTTACTGGAGTAATTCAGGGTAAGTACCTTAAGCGTGTATCTAACTTCTGCACTAGCCTCTAACCGCTACACCATCACCTGCTGTATTGTTTTTTTCTTTATCCTGGCCACCTGACTAGCTGTGTTTGTGCCCTGGCATGAAGGTCACTGGTTCGAATGTCTCCTACTGCTCTAGTATCCTTGAGCAATGTACTTACCCTAAATTGGGTAAGTAATGAGGGGCTGGTCATGCAGCAGTTACAACTGCTGCCTTCAAATCCCACCTCTGGCTGTAGAACCCAAGGTACTGACCCTGAATTGCTGCAGTAAAATGACCAAACTGTAAAAATAGGGAAATAGTGCTAAATAGCTTAACAGTGTAAGTCGGTTTGGATAAAAGTGTCAGCTAAATTAATCAATATGGCAGGAGCAGCTGAAACCCTCACCCTGGATTTAATGCATGCATAGAATGCAGCAGATAACTGGACAGATTTGAATTAGAGAGATGAGTGAGTAATAACGATGACTAGCAGCAGATGTTATGATATAATATTATAATACAACACTGTTGACCCCTCCTTTCACAATGGTTTGTGAGCACTGACACCACATCTGCTCTACATCCATGGTTTCCTTGTGTTCTAAAGTAAATAAAATAAATAAAAACAAGATTTATTTTATTAGGGCCTCAAAGTATTTTTATTGCACTCCTCCTAAAAAGTGACAACCCCCACAATTTTGTCTACATTCTGCAGTTTGAGTCCTGGTGTTTTTAGACAAGAGCACATGGTGCTTCGGTGAGAAATTACTTCATTCACTGAACGGACAGGTGCGCTTCCGTCATAAAAGATTCAAGATCCAAACCCTTCCGGCAACGAGGCAGTGAATAATTCAGAAACGTTGGGGCAACGGATCCTGAAATCGGACACACACGAGAGGACCGAGGCAATCGGAGCTGGTACGTCTTCCCCCGATGCCCCTCTTAAAAGCGCCTTGACATTTCAATCAATACTTTATTGTACAGCTTGCACAGGCTGAACAAACCCAAGTGCACAAGTACAGAATGGAGAGGTGAGCGCGAAGAATTAAGAGCAAAAGGCACACAGCGCACACATATAAGTCATAAAAAGGAACCTTGTGATGGAAACCCAGTATCTTATGATCCACATTCTATGTTAAATTAAGAATAAATACAGACAAACTGGGACGTGATGAAGTCTGAAATAAATATAAATAGCCTACTTCCTGTTAAAAATCATGTTTCTTGCCAAAAGACCACTTTTGCTCTTAATGGCACAGTTAAGGCTTTTTTGGATGAATGATACATACTGTATGATTTTATTACATTTAGCTGACACTTTTCTTCCAAAGCACCTTATAATGTTAAGCTATTTACAATTTTTACTCATGTATACAGCTGTGTAATTTTACTGCAGCAGTTCAGGGTAAGTACCTTGTTCAAGGGTATGACAGCTAGAGGTGGGATTTGAACCTATCACCTTTGGCTCCAAAGGCAACAGGTCTAGCCACCACTCTACCAGCTTTCCCCATGACACATAGAAAATTTTTCACAAAATGCAGCCCGTTTGTTGTTATTGCATCATAAAATGGCTTAAAAGCAAGGAATGTGGGGAGCTGGTCTATACAAACTGCATGTCTCCCTTTCTTCAACGTAGATTTGCTACATTGAAAGAGGGTTTAGTGAAACTTTAGGAAATAAAATGCCAGCGCACTGCTTTAGGTGCCACTTTGTCTTATAAGGTGCCACTAGTGCGGTATATCAGACATCATAAACAAACAGCCTCAAGTGAATTTCCATATCCCCTACATCACAGCCTGGTCTGCAGCCGTCCCCACGAGGCTGGACCTGCAGAGCCACTGAAGCGACGTGACCGGACCGGGTGAGGCTCCTCTATGAGATCATCCTGCAGCACGGGAGGAATAGGGAGTGGCTCTTTCCTTTGCCTCTAGTGTGCTGCTGTCACACTGTTGACCCAAATGTCCTGCAGAATCCTGGAGTCCTTCAGGTTTGTTGACCTAAGGGACAAATTATTAGGAGTGACCCATCCTGGGTGTGTCCCCTCCCCCCCCAGCCTTGTGCCCTGCGTTGCTGGGTTAGGCCCCGGCTTGCCGCAACCCTGCTTGGGACAAGTGGTTTCAGACAGAGTGTGTGTGTGTGTGTGTGTGTGTGTGTGTGTGTGTGTGTGTGTATTAGGATGACATGGTCCTTAAGGGGCGCTGAACATCACTGGTATCGATCTGCTGGGGAGGGGTTCTTCCATCAATAAGTCATGTCGGAGCAGGTGTGCAAGCCACCTTTTCCAGATTAGACAATTAAAATAGCGCAGCTACACCATTTCTGTCATTTTAATGCAGACTTATTTATTCACCTGCTCTCTCTGCTGACAGAGGGAGTCCAGGTTTAGGATTCAGGAGGAGAATACGGATTGTGGTCCAGCGCAGGACCAGCAGCTCACAGGGCCCGATCTGCGGCCCGTTCTCCTCCGAAGGTCAATCGTGCTCTCGTGCAGCCTGCCCCGGTGACACACGAGCCTCCAAACCAGACCACCATCACCTCTAACTCATAAAAGACCTCAGGAGTGCATGGAGATCTCAGAAGTGACAGCAAGCACACAAGAAGAATCAGGTGCATCTATGTCCGATGGTGATGGCAGCAAGCATCCTTACCTCTGACCTGCTCTTCAAACTGCTCCGCTTCGGTCTGAAAAGGACATCTTTGAAGTCCAGCTTGAGGTCGGCGTCCACCCGAGGCATGATGATGGACCTGAGCCTCCGTGCCGTCCCGCGGAGCCCAGAGCCCCAGCTGCCTGGCCCCAGCCTCCTGATGCACACTGGGGTTATAGTGTGTAGGAGGCAGGGATGGAGGCAGGGACAGATCCAGCTCCAGATCTAGCTCCAGCCGCAGCCCTGGCCCCCATAGTGTTGCTTTGTGAGCTGCGTCCCTCCTGTGCGTATTTGTGTGTGTGCGCACTCCCCGTCAGAGCAGCCTGGCTCACACACTGCAGAGGATCGGTAGCACCGCAGTGGCGTACAGGGCACAGCCACAGCTGCAGTCCAGGAGAGGGGTGGGGGAAGTGCCTCGGGGGGGCAGGGACTCAGTGAAATCAATACCCACTGTGCGCGCGTGCGCACGCACGCACGCACGCACGCAGGGGAGGGAGAATGAGGAACAGGAGGGATCTGGAGCAAACAAGTGAAGGAGAACGAGAGGGTGACAGACGTATATGCAAACACTCACTCAGAAAGAGCACATGTATAGATGAGGGACACCAGGGGACAGGCAGGCAGGCAGGCAGGCAGGCAGGCAGGCAGACAGACAGACAGACAGACAGACACACTCCGAAGTGGCACATTCCAGTTCACAGCTGCTCTCAGACCCTCAACATCATTTCAGCAATTCAGAGAACATTTTAACCTGAAAAAAACTGAATGACATTTATACATCATAGGAAACATTATCAAATGATTTCTGGTTAAAATATAACCCCTTAATACTCTGCAACACTTGTCCCAAAAGAAAATGTATAAATCAAAGACTATAAATAAAGAGAACTGCATGTTTGAAAGTGAATGTCCTTTGAAATCACCTGAGTTAGTTACAGAATTTTACCACTAGATGGCGAAAAATAATGCAATAATAATAATAAAGATAATAATAATTCAAACCAACCTTCACCACACAAGAAAAGCAGTACAAATTGCACACTGGGTTTGCATCAATCAATCATTATCACAGACACAGAAACTGAAATTTAATGCAATTTCCTCTGTAATGGTATTTATAATTAGATCACAGGCAGAAAAGGGAGTGAATTATAGTACTCAAAATCATAAATGAAACATGAAAAAAAATTCTGCAGTATATCTCATACACATGATATTTCTCTGTCCTATGTCCTGTCTTCATGGACCCAGTTTCTTTTCTCGGAACCTACGAGCCGGGGAAAGGGGTGAACACTCACCATCTGCGCCCAGTGGCCGAGGAGAGACTGCTGAAAGGTTAAAATACTAATCTGGTGTCAAAGAGAAGCGCCCCCCGAGCCTCGCCCCGACCTTCCTGGACATGCTAATCTCACCCGTACGGTATGGACTGCAGCATCATTTTTTCACCATCTTGTGTACAGTAAGTGCTTCACATCTCTGAATTCAGACTTCTTGTACTGAATATCAGAAATAAACACAGAAATATGGTTATGGGTCTATAGCTGCTGCTCTTTATACCGTGTGCTCCGATACAGCAAGGACACATTGTGTGTCAGTCGTGTGGTAACGTTGTGCTCTGTTACTTTGTCTTGCCTCCTCTCAGATATTTCAAAACTTGCTACAACTCCTGTTTTAAAAAATAGAGCAATGGGATCAACTGTTAGTCTATTGGAACCTCTTCGGTTTTCCACTGGGGTGATGGTTGATGACGGAACAATGAGAAATGAGAGAAAATGCCAGAAAGCTACATACAATTTTAAACATAAAAGCATTATTGTTACTAATAAACTGTTATTGCATTCACTGCAATAATTTAGTTCAAGTACTTCGCCAAAGGGTAAACTCCAGAAACCCTCCTGAGATGTTTACAAACTTCTATTATTTTACCCCCACTTAACATGCACCTTGTGCAGAAGAGCCAAAAGGGGAAATAAAGTGCTAAAACAGTGACTATTAGCCAGTGGGAAACTTGACCCATCATGGACTTCAGCATCTGTCTATAAGAATCCTAAACTTTGAAACAAACCTTAATTACATAAGTAAAACTTTTTAGAAAGAGGAAAAAGACAAGCCTCAAGTCTAATAGTAACTTAAAAACTATTTTATTAATACCTTCTTACATAAATATAAAAACTTCAGTTATTTCTACATTTATAGAGGCTATATTTTACTCCTGACTGGTCCACTAACATCCCCGTAGTGACGGCACAGTTCAGTTTCAACAACACAGAAGTAATTCTTTTCAGTTTAGCATTCAACAAAAAATGTGCAAGGAGTTCCAGTGCATAAAGAATAAATCTCTGCTACATTAAGACAACTGCAAACTGACATTCTGTGTGCTTTAAAAAAAAAAATTTCATATTGCACATGCAGGTCTACAGCTTTTGAAGCCATTAAGGACCCGTAAAAAAAATTACTTAACATTAAAGAGCAAAGGCAAAAAAAAAAAAAAAAAAAATTAATTACATAAATCATATTTGACCAAGAAATTAAATTTCCTTTTTTTAAAGATGAATACTTAATTATAAGTTTAACATTGGTTTACTGCAGAAATTGCACTGCTGTAAACAAGTGAGTTTTTAGCTCTTTAAAATAAAAAGCACTGCTTACTATGAGACAACTGAGGAAGAAGATGCAATGTAGCTGCACTAATTGCAGCCTGAAATTTCAAAAACAGTAAGAAGTATAAAAGAGCAGCTGAGAATTAACTCTTTGTAAATTTTAAATCTTTACATACATACGGAGTCAGGTGTTATGATTATGCGTAACAATGACTACATATAAAAATATCATAAAAATAAGTAGGTAAATGTATGACTATGCATGGAGTGTGATTTATAAAAACAACATACAAATAATCTCTCCTCTTACAAAATGTGTTATAAAAAGTATGTGTGGCTGTGCTAAAAAGATGAAAACAAGACAGTTTATCATAGAACAACTGATGTTTCTTTTCTGACATAGTAAAACTAGTTTTGAAAAGAAAAATAAATCCTGGTACAATGTTAATTCCATGTCAACAATTCCCTGAACGATCTGAACAAAAAAATAAAAACAAAACCACAGAAAAGAGCAGCAGGGAAGGGGGTTCCTTTACGTCTGATGGATTTGTTCAGCAGCAGTGTTGTCCCCCGAGGTGCAGACGTGTGAGGCCTCCTGACTTCTGTGGACAGAGCAGTTGGACTCCCCCAGGGTGGCCAGGCTCATCAGGCTGCTACATGCGGGCAGGTAGACTCGCTGCACCTGGTCGACTTTCGAGCGACACACTGGGCAGCACTGTGGGGTACACGGCAGGGCACCTTAACGTGGACAGACCGCTTGGACCCTCACTTAAACATCACACAGGAGCGCTTTCGCTACAGCCTGCAGGGAGATGTGTCCCAGCAATGGGGGGCACCTCAGGCACCTAGTGAACAAACAGCTAAGCCTCAGCTTGCATAGCTCCTGACAGCAGCTGGGCTCTGTGGGGACTCCGATGCAGAACCGGACTCTGCCTTGCCATATATACAACCATACAACCATCATTCCAAAATCAAAAGCACCTCTGAAATCACTGGGAGTTTACCAAGTAACACTCATTCCTCCTGAACGTGGTGGAACGTCAGCACACAGCACCACTGAAAACTGAGGCCGCTTGTTAGAAACTAGCTCTTTCTAAAAGGCATTTGGTCAACAAGTCTGGAAATGAGCTACCATGTCTTCCCAGCTCTCCTGCAGCAGTGTCCGAAGATGTGGGACACTTGTGTGTTGCTTTGCTTTCACTCTCAGTCCAGTCTGTCCCATACAGGTGTTGCCCAGATGCACTCACACTTTGCACTGGTGCTGTACCGTTTGTACCCATATGAATAAACAAGGCTAAAGGACGGTCAGGTTATAAGCAAAGCCCCCGCTGTGTATAGTGGGAGGACAGGGTATAGCGTCCACCTAGACTGCCAACGAGGTCAGTCAGGTTATAATTTTCATACACCCACCTGGAGCTGCGCAGAGCAGCTTTGGCAGCAGACCATATGACCACAGGGGCAGAAGGCCGCATCAATCTCCTCCTCACAGCACATCATGCACAGCAGTGCCTCTCGCAGTCTCTCCAGCTGCTCCTGCAGGACACGGCTCCGCTGGCAGCTGCCGCAGTCATCCTCTTCCCCTTGGCCTTGGAGAGGAGATTGGGCAGGGCTGTGTTCCACTCCTGAAGGCGCTCCGACCCCCTTGCCAGCATTGTAGAGTGTCCGGCGTGTCTGGTCGTACACCTCCTTTGATGTGCGGCGGATGTCAAAGACGTACTTTTTGCCCAGGTCGATGTTGTCATTGAGGAACAGGGAGGCTAGATGGCCCTTGAAGTCCCGGCTGTACTGCATCATCACTGCATCTGTGACAGTGTCACACCTGAACAGTAACAAAACCGCACCTTACAACCTAACACACCTGAAGCCAGGACTATGAACACTTTTTTGCTTTGTATAAACCCAACCCTGCAAGTTGACAAAGGAATCAGTTTAATATTAATAACAGCAACAATAACAATAATGCTGATGGAAGTACAATGAATGTCGAATTAACTAATTTAATTAGAACCCTACATGGAATTTGTGGCTGTTTCTGAGTCAGACCGTATGCAATAGCACTCGCTCAACCAGACCTGTAGAACGCGTGTGTCTCTGTGATCGCCCGATAGAGACCGCTGGCTGCCCTGGCGCTTATCAGCTTGAATAGCAGCACTTCAGTGTCACTGCTCTCCTTGGTGACGGTCAAATACACATTTTTTCCAGATTGGGTGGCAATCTGAATAACTGGATAAGTAATCCTGGGTAGGAAATTGGGACAAGAGAGAATGAAAACAAACATGATCAGTTATAAACAGATTTTAAAATGTCCTTTTGCAACTACCATTTGAGAAATAATGCACATTGCAATGTTCTTGTCCTTTCACCTGTTGATGAGAGTCAAGTCCTCTCTGCAGACAAAGACCCCCTCAGGACCCACCCCCACAGCCAGCTTGTGCCCCTCTGCATCGCGAGTGCAATGCCACTCCACTCCATAGTACTCCAGCGAGGACACCAACTTCAAGGCCTGCCACTCCACTGAGCCCTGGGTGAGGCCCTCCAGCGCCTTGTGCTTCGCCACGATGCTGCCAGTTGAAAGCACACAACAGTGGGTCTATTATTCAGCAGCAAAGGGAACAAACCAGTGGGTTAATCTCTCAGAGTACGAGTTTCCACAGAGCTAGTAACCAAAGGCGTGACTCAGTGCTTACGGTGTTTCATAAGAAGTCATTTGAAAAAACAAAACCATGTCATCAATATGCAAACCTACAGTGTGTGATCAGAGTTAAAACCCAACACACATCTGATCAACAAAACAAGTGTTTGATGAGATGCACTGAGGACCACAGCTACTGGAGAAGATGCTGGTGCATCACAGGGTAATCACAGACAGCCATTCTGTCTCTGTCATACAAACACGCACACGCAGTGGGGAATTTGGAAGCACCAGTTCATATGAAACATCCCTTTGGACTGTGGGTAAAAACCAGAGCATCAGAGGAAACCTACATGAACATTGGGACAACGTGCAATCTCCAAATCGAGTATGCATACCAACGTTTGAAATATTTTATGATTACACAAGTAGTAAAATGTAAGAACACGTTACAATAAGTTGCCATAAAAATAAAAGTACATATATGCATCTGCTTGAAATGAGAGAAATGTGCATTAAAGCACAAAAATAACTTATTATACCTAACCTAATTAAAGATGTCCAAGTTTCCATTTTAGTTTAAGTGGGTAAAATTTAATAATGCTGTTCCCTGAAATGACAGTGACCTTGAAAATTTTCCATTAAAAAAAAAAAAAAAAAAAAAAAAAAAAAAAAAAAACTAAAGCTTCACTTCAAAGCATATCTTTGAACTCACTACAATTTTCTTCCCCCTTCTTTGAAACAAACAATAAATGTTAATATCTAAACTGAGATGCACTGCAAGTTCTTGAATCAATCATCAAAATCCAGTAAATCAGAAAAAGAACCCTAAGAGCATGCATTTACTCTGCTGCAGAAAGCAAAGCTGTGTCAACCAGTGAGTGACATATTTTTAAGCTCAGCATATGATTGTGAGGTTGGCTGTGTGGGACATTCTAGTCTTACTGAAGCTGAGCTTGCACAGGCACTCAACAGACCTCTTAACCATTGCAGCCCTGCTGTTGTACCCTTGAGCCGATTCATCATTACCTGTCAGTAACGGCTGAGCTGAGCTCCTTCCCGCACAGCTCCGTGTAGCAGTACCTCGCCGTGTTTGGATTGTAGTCCCCAAACTGGACCTGGGCCAGGAGGGCACTCAGCTCCTCGGCCTGCTCGGGGTTCGTGTGCAGGTGTCCCTTCAGGAGGTCCTCTCGCACGTGTGTAAAGAACAGGTGCCTGTTGGGAGGAGTAGAGGAGGGTAGAACGTTACAATCCTTGCTACTTTCAGAAGGAGCTGTAGTCAGTTTATAAAAATACAGATGATAAAAGGAGAGCACTGACAAAAGCAGCTCTCTTCACTGTGTGAACAGCTGCTTGGTCCAACACAAGCCTCTGCAGGCTTCAAGAGGATACTTTTCCTGGCTTGCTGAGTGGGGAAGAAGTCTGATTCCACTGTTGCTTGGCAGGTGGCTCTGGATTCCCACCATTTCACTGCCAGACAATAAAAGCTGCTGCATCACGAAGGGCTGCTGTTGGCAAATTAGCACACAAGGCTTTCTGCTGAGAACCAATCACCCCCAAATGAATTGCTGAGGACCGTTTCTCCTCTGGTTTTAACTCAACAGTGGGACTGGCTGGGTGCATCACAAAGTGCCCCTTTTCACTCTGTTTCTTAAAGTGATGCCTAGAAAGGATTACTGGTGTTTGAAGCCAGTCACATATAATTACAATACTAGGAGGGGAGGGGGGGGGGAAAAAAAAAAAAAAAAAAAAAAAAAAAACTTCTGAAACTTCTATTTATTCCCCAATTTCAAGTTTAACCTTCTGGTTAATTTTCACAATTTCCGATGGCTATGCATATAGTGAATTTTTATTTGGTCTATAGACCTGGACTGAAGGAGGTTGCTGGTCCCACCAAACTGTCCTTTTGTCACCATTTAATGTCAGTCTAAAAGACCCATGCTCATACCACATCAGCTGTGACTCAAACCATAGTCTTTTCCACCATCTGTCACTGGTCAGAGAAGATTGAGTCACTTCAGCACTAATTACACTTTCAAAAATTTCATAGGGTTAGCTTAAGGTCACTGTTAACACTTCGACCTAATGACAGCATACCTTCCAGAGTCCCTGTCTTCACTGAAGTGCTACTGCAGAGCACTTTTACAAATGATCCACCCCAATGTGTCCCTGTACACTGGACATGGTTTCTCTTCAGCCGCTCAACAAGTTATGGATTTGCTCAGCTTTGCGGCTTTAGGATGAACAGTCATGTTGTGTATCTGACTGTACGAATATTGCAAACGCCAGGTTGGGGGGGGGGGGGGCACATTACGTTCTGAGGCTACTGCTCTATATAGGTGCAAACCATACTCTAGTTTAAAAAAAAAAAAAAAGTGTACTGTATATATATTGAGGCCTTTCTTTTACTAGATCACTATGTCCCTGTGAGAAAAGAATCCTTGGGAAAATACCTTTAATTTTGTCACAAGAACTTTATGTTAGGATGGCACAATAGCACAGGGGGTAGCGCTGGAGCCACACAGCACAATGCCTGTGCTTGCACGTGGTTTTAGAATGCAGCTCAGTCTGTGTGGAGTTTGCATGTTCTTCCTGTGTTCATGTGGGTTTCTTCCTACTATGGTTCTATGTGTTTCAGGTGAACTGGTAACTTCAACTTGATTGCAGTATATATGTATATGTTACACTGTTCTGCTATATACGGAGATGGGTGAATGACTAGAGAGTTTGGTAAAGTGCATCTACCACAGCAAGTTTCCTTGGACAAAGGTGTTAGCTAAATACTAGTAATTTTATGCACCTTTGGCGAAAAAAGCCCATGTTAAATGAATAAATGTATGTAAGGTCTTTACAAGTGTTTGCAGCTGCTGAGATAGTTACACAACCAGACCAAGAAGCACCGCGTCAGCAATCTACACCACTGCTGTACATACATTTCAAAGCTCTCCCCCTTATTCTGTATGTCACGCTTTCCTGCAATGGGACATAGCATGGCAAGTCCAAAGGTTTCCTCCAGGAAATTCAGCTCCGTTCTCCAGGGAACACTGTTCTGCGCTGCTGTATCTAATCATATGGAAACAGATCATTGGAGAAGCTTGCCGTTTGTTCAAGCACAGCCTGTGGAAGCATGTTTGGCCCCACCAGGAAGAGTCACTGAATTCCTGCTCCTCTGATGAGTAAATAGAGCATAACTGGTACATAAAGGAAAGGAGGGAAAAGGTCAGGTCTCTAAAAACAATGAAGGAAATGTGTGCTAGCTGCTGACAATGCTGCACACAGCACAGAGACAGAAAAATGGGGGGCACTTTCAGTAAGCCTTGCAGGAGCTGCTTAAACCAGGTGAACCTTCCCAACTGCACCAGTATCGTCATGTTCCACCTGATCTTCCTCTCAACTGTGAAACACTCAAAGTGCTTCATTCCTTATGTGGTGAACTGCTCCGAGTTTGTTGTACAAATGATTTAAACACAGGGTCAAAGCATATCTTCTGGAGAAAACATATTTTAAAAGATGATTCTCAGCACAAACACCACCTTCATGCATTCTCTCTCTCTCTCTCTCTCTCAGAACCGCTTGTCCCTTACGGGGTCACGGGGAACCAGAGCCTACCCGGCAACACAGGGCGTAAGGCCAGAGGGGGAAGGGGACACACCCAGGACGGGACGCCAGTCCGCCGCAAGGCACCCCAAGTGGGACTTGAACCCCAGACCCACCGGAGAGCAGGACTGCGGTCCAACCCACTGCGCCACCGCACCCCCACACCTTCATGCATTCTTCAATAGGCAAATTAAATATGGACAAAAATGCAGCAGCCTCTTTTGTTTACCAATAAAACTGCAGTCTGCATAAAAATGCAGGCCTGCATTCACAAGATCGATATTTGCTGTTCGTTTTCAGGTCAATGCCAGTTGTCACACCTTATAGTAGTAAGGTAAGGGGGTAAATGCTGTGGGGCTGAATTCCAATCACTGTGTCCACTCATGTGGTTTTCATGGCGAGGAAGGCTAAGGAAGGCGTATGCTACTGATTTTTTAATTTTTGGACTGCAGGAGAAACCCATACAAACATGGAAAGAACATGGAAAGGCCACCCAGACTGAACCCACAACCAGTGCAACAGGCAGGTCTGAGACACAGCTCCAGAGCTGTGAGACACTGACACCACTCGCTGCGCCACTGTGTCACTGCTCTTGTAAAGGTGACTTCTATAAAAGATAGATAGGAACACCGTGGCGTGGTGATGAACGCAATAATCATGAGCACATCACATGAGCAGGTGGCACATCCTCTACACTCACTCTGAACACCAGAGCCTCACAGGTTGTGTGCTTAGCCCTCTCCTTTACTCCTTATTCACCCATGACTCTGTCGCCAGGCATAACTTGAACACTATCATTAAGTTTGCAGATGACACAATGGTCATTGACCTGATCACAGATGGTGACGAGACTGGATACAGAGAAGAGGCTGACACCCTGGCAGGTTGATGTCAGGCCAACAACCTCTCTCTGAACATCAGTAAGACGAAGGAGACAATTGTGGATTTTAGGGGACATCAGGGAGGAGACTACACACCTGTCCATATCAACAGGGCAGCAGTGGAGAGGGTGAGTGAGCAGTTTTAAGTACCTAGGGGTCAACATCACCGAGGACTTAAACTGGGCCCACCACACCAACACTGTGGTAAAAACAGCATGGACACGCCTGTTTTTTTCTCGGTAGGCTGAAGTAGTTTGGCGTACCATCCCATATCCAGGCCAATTTCTAAAGGTGCACAATTGAGAGCATTCTGACTGGCTGCATCACTGCCTGGTATGGGAGCTGCTCAGCCCAGCATTGTAAAGAATTGCAGAGGGTGGTGAAGTCGGCACAGCTCATCACCGGCTGTGAGCTTCCAAACATCCAGAACATCTATGCAACCAGATGCCTTAAGAAGGCCAGGGCTATCCTCAAGGACCCCAGTCATCCTGGTCAAATGCTATTTTCTCTCCTGCCATCCTGCGTACATTTCCAAAGTATCAAATCAAAAATCGAACAGACCATGGTATAGCTTCTACCTCCAGGCTGTTAGACTCCTGAACAGTCAAGCAGCATCCACGCAACAACTCATCTGGTTTTTGTTAGTTTCACTTAACATTTATTAGTTTTACCCAATTCCTATTGTGCTGTTTTTTGCACATGTTTTTAACTTATTTGTAATCTTAATGTATGTTGTCACTTTTTATCCCTCCCCACAAGCTTACAGAAGAGACATTTCATTGACAGCCAGCACTGCTGTACGCTGTATTGTTGTGCATTTGATAAATAAACCTTTGATTGATTGAGCATGATGTACTACATTAGGCTCTACATCCTCACCCACGTGTACCGGAGCGGCCCGCGCCTCCCGAGGTCACGTGACGCCCACCTGGTCTGCTCCTGCAGCAGGAGATGCGGCTTCACGAAGAACTTGACGCGCAGCCTCAGCCTGCAGGGGTCCAGGCTGTCCACCTGCTGGGAGATCCTGTTCCTCAGGTTGAGCCACAGCGTTTCACCCTTACAGCCCGTGTATTGCAGGCCCAAGTAGTCCGTCTCGATGGTGCCCAGCGTGGCACACACCTGGCGGACACGGGGACACGAATACGAGCACACGGTCCGGGGGGGTTGTCACAGTCAGAGACAGCTGACAGGGATGCAACACACACCGCTAGCGCTGATCACACACTTCTCACCATCATTATGATATCGTCATTACAGATTCTTTCCTGCTGTTACTCCACTGCAAAAAAAAAAAAAAAAAGTGTTCGCGTTCAGTTGTGGGGAAAAAAAAAAAAACAATAATTCTCAGCTGTTCTTAAAATGTCCGCCAGCGTCTCAGGCAGCATTTCAGTGCTGGCGGAAAACAATTGGCTCGAAAAAGATTTCTGTGATCGGTGCCATACGAGTTTCCACCCCCCCCCCCACACACACACGTCAGTTATATAAGCGGCAGCACGCGCCGAGGGATGCGACCGCTGAATGGAAAAGGCGCGCGAGCCCGCACCACGCGCCCCGTACGTTGGCACCACGTTCCGTCGGTCACAAAAATATCAAGCATAAACAGCCCCCCGACCTTGTAAATGTACATTTATAACTAAAATATCCGTTTTCCCCCATCATTTTCATACAGAAGAAGGCTGTCTTGCGAGGATACAGCATACAAGTAAAAGTATTTTCCCCCTGTCAAAACATGATTTCCAGTGTGAACCGACTGAGATGGAAAAGACGTGGTTAGTAGGTCACGAAATATTAATCTGTGTGTTTAATTTTAGATTAGTTCATCTTTACACATGTGACGGGAGAAGTGTTCCCAAGACCAAGTACTCCGATGTCTACAACCAACGGAGAAGAAAAATGGCAAATGCTCAAATAACTTGGATTCTCAGTACAAAACAATAATTCCCAGGCAGGATACGACTCAGGCTAGCGTGAGAATTGAAAACATGATGATTTAAGAAATAGCAACTGGCTTGCGTTGTTCCCCCAAAACACACACATGATGATGATGATGATTATGATGATTTCAGCAAGCCGCGTGTGTCCGAGGACATGATCATGATCAGTAAGGTGAAGATGTCTCTGAAGAAAATACAAATAAGTTTTTTCGGTTCGGTACCTTAGCGAGGCAGTCTTCCCCATTCGCCTTCGGGTCCACCTCCACCTCCATCACCACCGAATCCGGGCGGGTAACATGGCAAAGCATCTTGCTCTTTTAAATAATGTCTATTGCTTATTTTACGTATAACGTCAAACTGATCTGTTTGCCCCTCTTTAGAAATTCCAACACCCAACCCGCTCCAACTTCTCAACTCCCTTCGAACCCTTGTCATCGCTCTCTTGCGCTTCGAACAATTACATTGGCAGAAGCGCCGCCCATCACCCTGAAACGTCACTGCTTCAAAATGTGAAATTATGGTAAGCCCCGCCCACGCCAGTCCTCCACTGTGTTAAGATAAGCCCCGCCCACACGTCTCCAATGTCAGTCTTCGGATGTACGTATTATGTTGAAATAAGCCCCGCCCACTCCCCGCCTACGTCAGTCCTCCACTGTACGTATTATGTTAAGATAAGCTCCGCCCACTTCTATTAAACGCTGGGGTCCATCTTTCTAACCATACAAAAAAAAACAAAATCCAAAAGGAAAACGGTAACTATAGCCCTCTGCTGGTTATATGTAAAAAACGGATGGAATGTTGACGTAAATGTAAACAACATGTCAACGATGTAATAGCCAAGGATGTTTGTGTTTGACTAAAATCTTAATCATTAATGCATGCTCTTACCGCTAAACGTTTCTTTCACATCATGATTATGTCCCTTTAGTCTAGAAAAACGTTGTGAAAAAAACGCACTCGTGTTCCTAAATTTAGTACTGCAACAGCTGAGCTGGGAAAATAGACACAAGAAACTGAATAATATTATGAGAAACATTTTAATGAATTAATTCTTTATCGTTTGCTCAAACCGTATTTTTGTGGAAAAAAATGATGAAAAACCGAGACGAAGGGTCCGTCCGCGAAGAGAGCCGCTGTTCAGCGGTTTCGACATAGCGGCGCTCCGAGTCCGAGCAGCCGAGTCACATGTGGAGGAAGCAGGAAGTGGATGGAGGCTCTCGCGCACTGCAGTCACGCACGGCTCTCCACGCGCACAGTTCACACGGTGCTTGCGCTACGGTGTGGCGACACGGGCAGCGGGGGCGTGCGCGCGCGCGCGACGACGACGCGGAGCACGAGCACGAGCACGAGCACGGGAACGCGCTCGCGGGACCCTGACATGGTGGTTGCGTGAGGAGGTCCGGGACGGGAGCGGCGGGTCGAGATGTTTGAGAATTTCCGGGAGAGACTGCAGACCGTGCAGCAGGACCTCACGAGCGGGTCGGTACCGCCTCGCCTGTGCGGCTCGCGCCGCTGCCTCATCATCACACATGATGATCATGATCATGATGATCATGCTCCTGCTCAGAATGAACCGGTCGGGTTCGGTTACGGTTTCGCACGAGCTCGTTCGCGCCGTCGCGGGGCTTCACACGACACGGGACGAGTGTTTGTGCTGTGGCCCGGGGGGCCTGGATCACTTCGGTGACAGGAAGGAAACAAGTGAGTTCGGAAAACACAAGCGGAGTGAGTGACGGCAGAGTAAATAAGCTGCCAAGCAGTGCAGAGAGAGAGTGTCTAGTTCACCCTGTTTACTCTGTTCACGCCATGTGACTGTCATGTGATGTGCTGAGCCCACGAAGAATCTCAATCTGTGCTTTCGTACTCGACGCCGGGTTTGTTAACTTACACCGGCGGGGGAGGTTTAACTCTTACCCTGGTTTTGGACCTGCTGCTGTTGCTGGTATCGACACTTTAAATTCGCGAAAAGATAGAGTGCAGGACACAAACAAATACAGACTCCAGTTAGGGTTAATTTGTGTAAGTGTTCTATTACTCATAGTGTTGAGGCTGGAATAAAAACTGTGGTACGTACAGCGAGTAACTTAAGTTTGAAACTCCTCTAATAATTCCCCCTTGAGCCATTAATAATAATAATGTTCACTTAAAGCTATCTGTCCTTGTGCAGTCATTGCTTTTATTTCAGATTTAACTTTTACATTGGATAACTGGTAGCGTAGTGCTTAGATCTGCAGCTTTTACACCCAAAGGTCGCAGGTTCGAATCCCACCTACAGCTGTAGTACCCTGTACTCCCTCTATATTACACCATTAAAATTACACAGCTGTATGAATAGGTAAAATAATTCTGTGTGATTTAACACTCTAAGTCCCTTTGGAGAAAAGTGTCATCTAAATGAGAAGATGTAACTTTCATATGTACTGAGCACATGGTTGGTAATTATTGTTCTCCACTATTGCATTGTTAATGCTGCACTTAATGGTATTGTATTTTGCCCTAGTCCTTTTTATTTTTGGTGCATTGTGTCTTAAGTTTCTAATTAATAAAAATGACTGTACCTGCATTTCATTTCATCGCTACCGTGATGGACAAGACGTTCCATGCTGAGCTGGGAATTCAAGATACCTTATAGCAATAATATCGTTATTACTTGTTAACTGGCGTAAAATTGTTACTAAATCTAGAATGCCCAGGAAGGGTGGGCAACCACTGGCTCTTGGACCCCCAGAGGTTTTTTTCTCCCTCAACTTTCAATCGGGAGTTTTTGTTCCTTTCCTCCTTGGCAAGTAGGCATACTTATAGCTCTATAAAAGTACTGGATTATGGTAGTCATTAGTAAACTGTCTTTTTTGTTTCTTATATGATCTATTTGGTTTTTTTTTTTTCTTTTCTCCCCTGTGCTTCTGTTAAAGCGCTCTGTGTCACTGGGTGAGAAGAGCGCTCTATAAAAATAAATTGAATTGAATTGAAGATTTCCAGGTGTAAAAATGTCTGTTGTTTCTACTCTCTAATTTTCCATCTTTTGGAAATTTCAGAATAAAGACACTGAGTGACAAATCAAAGGATGTGAAGAAAAAGAAAAAACAAAGGCAAGTAATTCACCGAGCAGCATTGCTTGGATTAGTATTTCGGAATTGAGAAACGCGTGATTTTGATCAGTGCTTGCTTTCTAAACAGCAGTTTGTTATAATTGTACACTGTTTCTAACCAGTTTTCTCATTGCAGCAGGGAGTGCAATCTTTCACAGTTTATGGCTGGAGCGGAGCTGCTCAGATGGTATGTTCATCATGACACTTTATCGCAAAATGTGCACGTATTCATGAACTTCTATTACAGAGAACAGAAATAAGTTGAAATAAAAATGCACAATGCAGGTATGCAAGATTCCTCCTACTTGTAGAGGGCATAAATTGCTGAGACCAAAGCTTTATGTGAAATACACATAGGCAGACATTGTTGGAATATGACATAGACAATGGTACTTTGGAACTGTTGCCTTTGAGTCCAGTGGTTGCAGGTTCAAATCTCACCAACTGTTGTAGTACTCTGGAGCAAGGTACTTGTCCTATCTTGCTGTAGTAAAATTCCCCACATGGCTAAATAAGTGTAGATAACATTGATAGTTGCTTTGGAGGTGAGCATCGGCTAAATGAATCAATGTAAACGTGCAGATATATATCTGTATAAAATGTGTGTATATGTGTACAGCAACAGCCAAAGCAGAAAGTGCTTTGACAGAACTGTCTTCAATTCCGTGTTTCTATGCAGGTACGAAGACAGCTGGGTTGCCCTCCATAAACGAGCTAAGGAATGCGCTAAAGCTGCAGAGGTGTGTGTGACTCCCTCTTCCATAGTGGACCTGAACATTAAATATTTGTATTACTTTGTTTTTTTTGTTCTGGGGTTTGTGAAAAATGTTTAAATTTTACCTTCGGTTAGCCGAGTGCCCGCGTCTGCCGTCCTTTGTGGTCCCCGAGACGACCGTCTGACTGCTTAATGGGATTGAAGGCTTGTGATTTTGGGAGGCCTGGAGGAGTGGGTGGCTGACTGCATTGTCCCTTGTCCTCGTGACCAAAAGCCTCCACACAGTTTTTTTCCATAATTCAGCGAGGACTGTTACATGTCATAAGCGGACAGTTTTATTTAACATGTAGAAATGAAAATGTCACATACTTCAAGTCCAGTATCTATCTATCTATCTATCTATCTATCTATCCGTTATTATCAACAACACAGAACTGCACACGGCAACACAGAGGCAGGAACCTTATACTGAGCAGCTGTAAATACATATACATATCTACAGTAAAAGGGCTGAAGGTTACACTATTTACTACATTACCACATCTGCTAATGTCTAAGAACTTCTGAAAGGGTGACCAGATATTCCGAAATTCATTCAAAACACGATTTAAGTTGAATTTGAACTTTTGTAGTTACACAAAGTTTGACATTTGAGACAATGTCAGTAGATTTTTGCCTGATTTGTGTCATGTGAGGTAGAGGTTGAATGAACCCCCCCCCATGGACCCCACCTAGCCGGGGCAAGGCTTTAGCCACCGATGCGCTGAATACTGTGATGTTATTGTCCTTTAAAGGTCGTCTTCTACATGTGCTTTTGTTCCATGGAGGGTCTTTCACACCCGGGTAGCACTGTGAATACAGTTGATGCAGCTTAATAGATGCACTGCATGGGAGCAGTGGTGTGATTTTGCACGACCTCACTAGAGAGGTCCTTTTTTTCAACACAGCTGGGACCTTCTTACAGCATGCCCCCCCGGGAAGCCCGTTTATTAATCTGTGTATATTAAAAGTGCATGGAGCTGGGGCCAGTCAAGCTGTTCTCTGCAAACCCATCTTCAGATGGATGACGGTGTAAACCTGTGACTGCTGTCATTGATCCCTGTTTTTATTCAGTTGCTCTCCTTTATTTCATTTCTCCTGTGAGAGAGTCCCGGTGCTGTATATGGCATCAGCATCATCCACACTCGTGGGTGAAATATTATTAAATCTCACATGTTGTACAAAGTATTTTTATGTATGGGGGGTACGGTGGCACAGCGAGTTTGGCCGGGTCCTGCTCTCTGACGAGTCTGGGATTCGAGTCCTGCTTGGGGTGCCTTGTGACAGACTGGCATCCTGTCCTGGATGTGTCCCCTCCCTCTCTAGCCTTGCGCCCTGCGTTGTGGGGTAGGAACTGGTTTGCTGCAATCCCGCTCGGGACAAGCGGTTTCCAACTCTCTGTGTGTGTGTCTGTGTGTGTGTGTGTATGCACAACACATGGAGTGATGTTATCACCGCTGTCAAAAGTAGCATGTGATCCTCTGGCATCAGGGTCAGTTTGTTTATCCACCCCAAACCGTCCCCTCCCCCTCCAGCCTTGCGTCCTGTGTTGCCGGGTTGGGCTCCAGCTCACCGTGACCCCGCTTGGGACAAGCAGCTTCAGCCAGCGTGCATGCTTGTGTGTGTGATTTTTACGTACTTTCTGCACTTCTTCTGTTTGTTCCTCCATGGATGTGTTTTGTACCGGCGTGCATCTCGTTTCGCCCCCTCTTCTTCTCAATCACAATTCAGGTTACTGTTTAAAAATTACGTTACTCCATGGTGACAGTAATGAAACCAAGTACAGGGTAGATTTATAAATACACTCAATAACGTGTAGTGCTAGAAATGGCCAGATAATGTTCATTCAAGAATGACGCTGAAATTGGTTTCTTTAGTATCCACTCTGTTCTATTTTTACTATAATTACATATGTGCATGCAGAATGTGTTTATAGAATGCAGAATTATGCTTGCTGGTTACAGACAATTTTTTTTTTCCCTTTTTTTTTTTACATAATGTGACAGGTTTATGTTGGCACAGGGCAAAGAGGATTCTTAACTGCAAAATGCCCAGGAGCAGAGCAGAGCTTTGACTTATTCAGAATTGATTTGAATGTTATTGTTTATAAGGTTGCAGTCCAGGTAATTGCCCTGTTGAACAATTATCATGCTGTACAAGTTCCCGAAAACCCTCCCCTAACTGCAAGCCAAGACAGATGTATAGCGATGCCCCGCATTGTCCTGATTCAAAAAAAAAGTACATTTTCCTCCAGCATTTTTCGTGATGAAGACATAAAAATTATACCAAAAGGACTCTATTACCGTGTAAAAATGTACTGGTGATGCGCGCACCAGTGCGGAAGTGCTCTTTGCGAGTACGTCTTTCCGTACAGCGTGCGGGCTCATTAGACAGCTCTTTTACGCTGTTTTGCCCTCTCCCCACGGCAGGCGGTGGATGGGGAGGTGGTGATGCTTTCGGCTCACTGGGAGAAGAGACGCGCTGCCCTGGGGGACCTCCTGGACCAACTGCAGCAGATCCCTGCCTTCCTCGCCGATCTGCAGTCCATCACCACCCGCATCGGTAAGCCTCAGTGCCCCCATCTAGGACTCGCTGACAGGTCCTCATACAACAGGGTCCTGTACACCAGCTTAAGAAAATACGTATTCTTTTTTTCAGGCAGCATGCTTATTATTCAGTAGACTGGCGTTTTTGCTCATTATGCGGTCATTTGACTTCCACAGTGGATGGGAAAAGTTTTTAAGAAGCAGATTTTTTTTTTTTTTTTTTTTTTAAAAAAAAAGGAATAGTTGAGTCCCAGTTTTCAGGAAGAGTTTTCCTCGAATGCAGAGGAGCTCCACAACCTGGCTTTGGATGAGCATTTATTCTTAATAAATGAGTGAAAATATATCAGTAAAAGACCAGCTAGAAATATTTTTTGTTCCGAATTGAAAGTATGGAATATATCTCGCAGCAATGCCTATCTTTTATTGTGAACAAACACAAATGATTGTTGCACGAGTGTCACGTGATGGACCTCTGAACTCGCCGTGGTGATTTTTCCTGCACATTTGAGGTGGGCACCTATTTAACTTTGTGTAACAAATATTATAAAATACATTGGTGTTATTGGCATGTGTAAAAATAATTTTTTTTTTAAATATTTGGTGATGTTTTTCGACTGGGAATCGATAACTTGTTTCCATAAGGAAAAAGGCATTGCTATGTTACTGTGCTGCAAAAAATCAGTCAAATTTAAGTCTTAAAGCTTCTGTTGGGGCCGATTTTAGAGCAAAGCTCAGAGGGCTGGGATTGAAACCTTGACTGCTGACCGGTAAGGAACTGGTACAGAAATACGCAACTCTTTTTACTCCTGCTTTTTATCTGAACAGACATAACAGTGAGTGTCTTGGTGGTTCCGGACCTCATTAATAGGGTTAGTATGAGTCCTCAGTTTCTGTTGTCATTAAGGCTGCTGCCAGTCTTTCTGTGGTCCTCCCCAGTTCCGGGGGAAATTCAGCCCCTTATGGTCACCCCCTGCTGGCCCCTGCACCTCTTGCTGCGTCGGGGTTGTGTCCAGCGGTCAGCGCCATTGCCGACATGGTCAGCAGAGGGGTTTTATTAGGGATGTGAGCAAGCTGATCTAAGTCCAGATTTAAACTTATGCATCCGTATGGATACGGTTTTTAATGAAAATTAAAATGGTCTAAAAAGTATTGTCTTCACTAATCCGCATGCACGTGTCAACGGAAAAGATAAATATTTAAATATTTATTTTTCCTAACGTAATGTACAAATTGTGCTTTCTCTGAGATGTACATAGCTTTGGAGAAAAGCGTCTGCTAAATGAATACGTGTAAATGTAAAATTGGAGGGGTTTTGGATGTGCCGAAAACGTTTGAACTTGGTCACATGTCTAGTTTTAGTGTTTCGCTGGGCTCAGAACATCCCCAGACCTCCTGCCCATGATCCCCACGACTGAACCAGTTCCTCTGTGGGCTGAGAGACGCCCCCCTTCCCCATAACCCCTCACCAGGGTAACGTAACCCTCACCGCAGCGTGAAATGGGTAAACGTGCAGCGTTTCCACGCTGAGCGGCCTTTTCTAGGTCAGCAGATTGCACGTGCATTTCATTATGTTAAAAAAATGTTTAGCTACAGCTTTTGGCCACCAATGCCTGTCAGAGGGGATTATATCTAACAGACTTGGTCTGAGAACATGGTGAAAAATTGCTTGTTTAAACTTCTCCGCTGGGGTTTCCTTTGATACATTTACATGACATTTGTTCATTTAGCTGACACTTTTCTACAGATCGACTTACAATGTCAAGTTAATACAAGTACCGTTCATACAGTTTGATAATTTTACTGGAGCAACGTAGGGTAAGTACCTTGCTCAAGGGTACTGCAAGTGGAGATGAGACTCAAACCTGCGACCTTTGGATCTGAAGTCAGAAGCTCTAATCACTACACTACCAGCTTCCCTATGACCCTTTTTTATTGTTGTTATTTTGCATCAGTTTTGTTGGTTCGGTAAACGTTAGATTTAATCTTACAAAGTATTCATTTAGTCTTTTTTTTTTTTTTAACTGGCAAGCGTACTGCTGCAGTCTCGGCTAAAAATGGGAGCGCTGATCAATTTTGAGGAACAAGAGTTTGGAGTGTCGCATATGGTTTATGGAGAAAATGAAATGAGTGTTGGCTGAAGGCTCTTAGAGAGATGGGTTGATGCCATGAGCTGATTTGCTACCCAGCAAGTACTCAGAAAAGGAGGATTTTGTTTATATACAGTAGTTCAGACTGGTCATTATTGTTCATTTAGTTTTTCTGAAACCCTTAGCAAAGTTACCCCATGCCTTCCAAGATTGCCATGTGGAGGTGTGTTTTTGGACGCAGTATTTAATTTTCCTGTGCTGTTCTAACCCAATTCACACCTGGTGTCCCAACCAGCCGGTGAAATGTCTTGAAAATTAGGAAAACCATGTTTGAACTACTTAAAATTGTTTACCTCTTAACACAGAGTGTTTCTTACTGGAGCAAACCAGGGCAAATGCCTTGATTAAGAGTACTACAGCAGGAGGTGTGATTCAAACCTGGCATCTACTTAGTGCAGGCTGTCACCTCTAAGCACAACTCTTACATTTATTAATTTAGCTGATGCTTTTCCCCAAAGCAACTTACAATTATTTACCCATTTATACAGCTGGGCAATTTTACTGGAGCAATTTAGTGTAAATCCTTTGCTAGGGTAGCTCAGCTGAGGGTGGGATTCGAGCCTCTGACCTTTGGGTGCAAAGGCAACACCTCTAACCACTATGTTACCAGCTGTACCTCACCAGGAATCCATGCCAGCTTGACCAGTGAGTTCTTCTTTTGTTTTCTGTCCAGTCTACTTGTCCATATTTCCCTGCGTTATTTATTTCTTCACTAAATTAATTTGTAAGCAGCTTGTATATAGAGTGGAGAGGAATCTAATTATAATGGGATAAAATATTTGCACAGCTCACGAGCGTTTGCACCAAACGGCCACTAGATGGCGACAGGCGACTGCTGTCAAGAGTCGCACTGCTCAGAGTAAAGTGTCTTATTCCTAAATTCCATGTGGCACAGGAATCTGAACATGAAAGTGTGGCTTTTAGTCCCACCTTGACAAGTACTGAAATCAAATAAAAAGAGTGTGCTAAATGAGACTCATCCCTTCCGTCCCAAGTACTAAAGCAGGCAGGTCAGGATGATGGCGCTTTGGTTGTAATTAGACGGGTAAATACAATTCTTTTTTATTAGAACTCAGCTACTCGTAGAATTTATTTAGGTCAAATTAATATCAACGCACAGAGTCTGCTTCTGTGTCATTAATGTCACATCTGAGATTTCATTTCCTGCCTTTCATAAACTTACTGATTTTGTGTATGTTCAAGGATTATTTATTTATTTATTTTTTTTTTAAATCAAATTTTATTTTTCGCTATGTGATGTAATTATGTAGCCCACACTGTGTACACATTCAGCCAAGTCTTAACTCTCTGAAATCCAATTCTAGGCAGTGTGTGTTGCTGTATGGGTGTCCCTTCACAGCTCTGACTTGTGGCGGGACAGAGAGAAAACATGCTGCCCTGACACTTATGAAGAGGCTCTTCATGCTCCAGCCGTTGCGGGACACTGGGGTACAGATGACACCAGAGCTCAGTGAATGTCATCTCTGCGTCAGAAGACACAGGGCTGCCTGCTCTGTCAGTGCCAGCTGGAAAATCTCTGGCTCACATGTCGACAAAAACGTCTGCTGCGAAGGGACTTGCTGGATTGAGTGGGACGGAATGGAAGCGGGGTTTGTGTAACGTGAAGAAAGAATATTATAAGGGTTTTGAGGATTTCTTTATTTTGCACGCAGCAGGGAAATCGTGTAAAATGCTTTGGTTAGTGTTGGGGCAGCAGGTCCTGTTGTGTTAAGAGCTGCTTCCGCTGGTCTCGGAGGTCCCAAGTTTATGTTACTTAATTTAGCAGATGCTTTTCTCCAAAGTGACTTCCAATGAACTCTATGTAGTGTTATGAGCCCACACACCTTATTCACCACAGTGACTTAGCTGCTAAATACACTGCTTACAATGTGTCACTCATCCATACATCAGTGAAACACACTCTCTCTATCACTCACACACTATGGGTAACTTGGAGTGAGCAGTCCACCACAAATCCACCGATCCAAAGAACAGCATGACTTTGGACTGTGGGAAGAAACCAGAGCACTCAGAGGAAACCTATGCAGGTAGAGGGAGAACGTGCAGACTCCATAGAGACTGAGCGGGGATTGAACTCGCGTCCTCTTGTCGCACCACCCAGGCTCTGTGTCATACAGAGACTGTTTAAGCCTGCTCGTCACGGTGCCGTGCCGCTGTGCCCTTCGTCATTGAACGCTACGGTCGGCCCGTGACAATCCTAGCGCGCGCCTGTCGTCTGTCTCGTAGCGCACCTGGAGGCCGACTTTGAGGAGACGGAGAGTCGGCTGATGCACCTGGAGAACCTGTGTGGTCAGTGTGAGCTGCAGCGCTTCAAGGAGCACCGGAGGATGCAGCTGGAGAACTACAAGAAGAAAAAAAGGTACGATGTCAAGCTGCATCACCCGTTATAGCAGCCGTTATCAGGGACTTCATCCGTCTAAGTGGCTCTGGATTAAAGTAACCGCTAAGTGAGGAAGTATCAACGTTAACAGAGTAGCACAGCTGAATCATTGTATTGTGCAGCATACATGTCATGGGCTCGAAGGAGGGCCGCTGTTTCGTTTTTGTGACTCTGACTCTCGGGCATCGGGAGGTCAGGACGATAGTCTGGATTACGATTTTTTCTCTTCCCTCTATCATAAGGAGTGATAGTTTGCACTATTTGTTAGCTGATTGGCGCGTCGAGGCTCTGGAACCGGCTGCTGGGTGCCACATGTTTTATGCACTCGTTAAAAATTGTATTTTTCTTAAAGTAAAAACTGCACATTTTGAACAGAAGCATATGAAGATCAACCTGTTTGAAAAATTTTGTGGAGTGAATTTTTTCTTTTTTTTTCTTTTTTTAAATTGCACCCACGTATGGCATAAACGCATATAATAGAAGCGCAACACTGGGAGGTGGAAGACCAGTGCGATCGTCCCATTTCCACCTCATTATGCGCATCTAGCGAGAAAAAATGGCAGTATTAGTATTATCGCGTTCCGAGGTTATAAATTAAACGTAATTGAAATTGAAATGCTAATTGGATCGGGAAAAACATCTGTTTAGTGCAAGATTGCTTGGTAATTTTACTGTGGCTCTGCACCAGTTGAGAGTTATTCACATGTGCTGAATTGAATCCATTGTTTATGTTTTTCAGAAAATTGGGATGGCGGGGCCTTTCGTAAAAGTAGGGTTTTGTGAACGTTGAATAAATTAGCAAATTGGTACGACGTGGTGAGTGAAATGGTGCAGTGACCATCAAAAAAAAAAAAAGTGATTAGTTTTCCTTTTTATTACTTCTGCTTTGTACCGAAAGTAGTAATTTTTCACATGTTGTTTTGTAATCTCTCACATTGACAAGTTGTATGTGCACGTCTCTTTCGCTCCTTGTCGTTTACTTGGCTGTGGTCCCTCATCAGAAAATTTAGAGGCCGTTCCATAAAAATGTCACGAACAAGAAGTTTTTGGACATGACGGAAATGTCACTTGTTTTGTCTTCCCTCTGGTGCTTATGGACGGTGTGTTTTGCCCAGGGTTTGAGCACTGCCAGACGCCTTAGTTCATTTATCATCATTATTGTGCTTCTTATCGTATGTACGACCGCAGGAGGAAAAGAACAAAAAGGAAATGTATTTAAAATGTTGTAATGCCGTGCTTCAGGCGCAGGCCGCCGAACAAGGAAAAACGGCTTTAACCATTTTTTTTTTTTTTTTTTTTTACTTATTATTAAATTGAGGGCAGCTACATTCATATAGGAATATTTTATGCAGCATTTTTTTGTTTGCACATATCGGCATAATCGGTTGTGCCTCGCTAATAATTTTTGTTTCTCCACGTGTTAAAGGCTGAGCAGTTTACATTTAATACCACATATTTATTTTCCTTTTTGGGCAAAAACTGGCTTTTATTCAAGTAGTGGCAGAAAGCCCAGATTTAGAAATTTGTCTTGTTAAGGAACACTTCAGTGCATCCAAAAACTATATTTCGCATATCCGCTGATCATGAAAAGCTGATTATATTTGAATGTTTCACATTCCTCTTGAACCCATGACTTGTGTGTTGTATTGCCGTTTTACTGAGATGTGCTCACGAGTGTTAAAATAACCCTGTAAGAAATATTTCAATGTATATACCATATTGCTTTGTAGTAGATCGGAGGAGAACTTATATTTACGTCGTCGAAGCACACATTGCGCTGCTCACTTTATTCCCTTGTCGTCACTTCCAGTAAAGGTTAAGTGACTTCCCTTACTGTTCTTTCAGTGTAGAAAGAAAAAGAAAAAAAAAACAGTATTTATACTGCTCCTCAAAAATCACTGATTTAGGCCTTTGCTCAGACAATATAGTTATTAGTGACTATTGATAATTGAAAATTTTTTCTTATTGATAATTGGCACTCTGAGTGCTTTCAAAAGCCATCTGCTTGCATATACCGTGAAACATAGTAACCCTGGTGTCTGCAGTGATACCTTTCGAATGTGCAGAATACCCCTTGAGTTATTATTTTTTTTCCCTATCTTAGTCCTTATTCCTTTTTAACATCAGTTTAGCTCTTTGTTCGCATTTTGTGTCACATCTGGAAGCTTGGCACACAGTAGAGTATGATTGGAAAGAAGGTTGCACACTCAGCCATGGCTGTCTTCATGGCCACGGCCACATCAATCAGGCTGTCGTAGCCGAAGGTGTTGAGGTGTAAAAGCAAGGCTTTGAGTCCCGCTGACCAGTACAGCACTCCTCGAATCCCCAGTTCCCCACTTAGTGCTGCTCAAAGCGTCTCCTTCCTTTCTTCTTTCTCTCTCCCTTTGACCCCCGGTCTGTTTCCAAGAAGAAATATCTGGCTGATAACCGCAATAAGTTACTGAACTGTGAAGATACTTCCAGGTTCTCAGATCAGTGAGGAAGCCCATTAAAGAAAATCTCCTTTGTCTTGGTGTAGACCCAGTCAGGCCTAATGTTTTTTGTCATTATAAGGGCTGCCATGTCCATACTGCACAGACCCTGAGATTAAAAGCATGCAATTTCCATTTCATCTCAGCAAAAAAGTGTCTGCCGAAAAAATGTAGATGTCGAAAGCGCGAGGTCATCATCCTGTTCTCGCAGTCATGTCCGTTGTATGACGCGTGGGTTCCTCTGTTGCTTCCCCATCATGTTGATCTTAACAGTGTCTTCTTTTCCTTCTCAGGAAAGAACTGGAGTCTCTTAAAGGTAAGAGTGTTTTTTTTCTTCACCACCAGTATGTTCTGCTCTGCTCACGAGATTGCAGTATCGTCTCACGTCTGTGTTCTTCCCGGAAATGAATAAATCGAACTAATACCGCATTTAAAAGCAGTCAGACGTGACAGAGTCAACCAGCCAGTGAGTCGACATAATGCAGCCGCATCATCATAGGGCTTTGCAGCTTTGAAAGGATTTCTTCTTTTTCAAATGTGGTTTTTGCTGAGGTGCTGAATTTAAAAAGAAGAGCATAAAGACATACAAAGAACTGTATACAAGAAACCGTTCTGAAAGAATCAAGGGATTCCATATGTCAGCAGATGCTCAACGTGGCACAGATGCTGTTGCCCAGTGTGAGTTATGGGATGAGCCGGAGCCCGCACTCTTGAAGATGTTATTGACTCTTACAGTTTATGGCCTCAGCAATGAGTGGTGTGTTTTTTTTTTAAACTTTTATTCATTTAGCTGATGCTTTTTTCCAAAGCAACTTACAGCATTGGGGTACTTATAATTATTTACCCATTTATACAGGTTGGTAATGCTACTGGAGCAATTTTGAGGCAAGTACCTTGCTTGAAGGTAGTACACCCAGAGGGGGGGGGATCAAACCTGCAACCTTTGGGTCCAAAGGCAGCAGCGCTAACCACTACCCTACCAGCTGTCCAGGAATCTTAGATGTTAGCCCTACCCAACTACTTGTGTGCTTATGAAGGATAAAGTGAAGATTCGTTGTAGCCTTGTAGCAGTTACAGGGTTCTTTCATTCCACCATTCACATTGGATTGTGTGCAACGAGTCACTTTTTCAGATTTGCAGATTGACACTTTGATGAGTTCCCGTCGATGAGTATGCGCTCCCTAAAGGTTCAATAGCTTTGTCTTATTCCCGACGCAGTTTACGACCCACTCCTCAGTCAGATTTCCGCAAGTTAGACATCGAGGCTGTGTTTGGAAAGGATTCTCGAATATACAATTTTCTGCGAATTTATTTTCTGAAAGAAGTTAAATGGATTCCTTTTGCCGTTTGACTTTTTGAGCCACGCCAGATAATGTAGTGCAGCGCCCTGATGTCCGTATCATTCCTCTTGAGTTACTGAACCCACGGCAGATTCCTGCCAGGTAATTCTGTATTCATACGCTGCTTGTACATTAGATGGCAATGTATAAGCCTGGTACACTTTCCGGGCCTTTGCTTGATTAGCAAACGGCAGAGGGAGATGGTGCAAACGTGACATCTGTGGGCACTTTGTGAAGTTCGCCGTGCTATTAGCCCCGTATAATTACAGGCTGTGAGTGGAAAAGCTAATACGCGAGTGCCGTTTTTCTTTTTGTTTTGCTTTTGATGGATTGCGTGCATTTTCTGCTAGGCCTCATAGACCTCATTACCCGCTTAATCATCTGAAAGACTGTTTAATAAGGTTGTTTAGTAAATTGGTTGTATAGATTTCGTACAGCCCGGTAGACCTTTATTAACCTTGTAATGCATCAGCGATAGAGCGCATTGATTGCTGCTTGGGTGCAGATTGTAAAGTGGAGATAAGATCGTGTGCTATCAGACTGCCTTCCAGGAAATTGCAGAGCTCGTGTTTTAAATACTACAAGATACACTGGCTTCTCCAGTTACGAACAAAAGCGATTCATTAAATGTGCATCTTGCTGTCGATCATCAGTGCCTCGGAACAGCCCACACGAGCCGTAAACGGCGTGGAAGCGAGTTGTATTAAGCCGATCCCACATTCCCATCTGAGTGCTTTTTACTGCCAACTACTGGCTCACTGGGGAAATGCAGGTTGATTTTCGCTCCGCTACAGACAGAAATGGTAGAAAATAGTTTCAAGTTTCAAGTTTATTCTCATAGATGCAAGTACTGTCTGAAAATGAAATTTCAGACCATAAAACCATTTCTGTCATGAAAATCTTCCTGAATGCTTCTCCACAGACTATGGACAAAGACAATAGAAATACTGCACAAACAAAACAATGACCGAGTAGTGCAATAGCAATAGCAATAAATAATAGCAGTAGTAACAATAATGCCAGTTGACGGTCGGAGAACTCGGAACGAGAGAATGAGAATGCTTAAAGTGGCAGTGTAATTTACCAATGTGCTTGGGTGGAGCAGTACAACTCTAGTTACTAAAGGTTGCACGTTGGTTAGTGTTGTATACTCTTACAGCCATGGGGTAAAAGCCGTTCCTGTACCTAGCTGCGTGGGTTCGAATAGACCTAAGCCGTTTTGCAGATGGCAGGGAAGAGAAAAGTGCCCGTGCGGGGTGACTATGATCTCTCATGATGCGCATCGTCTTTCTGAGGCAGTGTGTGGTGTAGGTGTCTGGACTGCTGGTAGCTGTCTGCCTATGATTTCCTGAGGTGAGTGAAGAAAATGAAATTATAAATAAATAAACTTGAAAATGTTTGTGTCTTTGAAAATTTGTTAGATGTTTGTAACGCAGGAGACCAGTGCGCATCACTTTGTATGTTTCGTATCTTAATTTGTTCTTGAACTGCATTGAGAGCACTGCTCTGTAAAAGCCCATGCACCTTGCAGTAATATACATGCTGAAGTATTTATCGTGTTCACTTTTGTGTAGCGGGGAAATTTTTCTTTGCCTGCAATGAGCTTCTGCTCTTTATTAAAAAGCATCACTCTGGGGACTTGAAACGCTCTAAATATTCATTCCCATCACAGTAAATAAAGAAGAAACTGGCGGGTTTCTCCTCTCTCCTAAAGCAAACCAGGATGATGGATGAACTGCAAGTACACAATGACACTGATGCATCAGGAAAGTGTCCCCGGGCGCAGCGGGTAATAACAGCGTATTCGGTGACGCCTTGCAATTCCGCGTAGAATGCAAAGGGGCTTTGCCTGCGCTCTGTTCGGCTGCCGTGTCCGCCTATAAATGTTATAAAGCAACGCATAGTGGAGGAGATGCTTTGTTATTCGGTTCTTTACGAGCCCTTTAATGTGTAAAGTGACATTTATAACAAAGTCTTTACTGGGTGCAAAAAGACATCTCAGTATTAATTTTATGCATTTTGTTTTTGTTTTTTTTTTTTTTTAAAATAAAAATTATCCTTTTTGGGCTGGGTTGGAATGTCACAGTGAAGATTTTGCCCTGGAGCTAAAAGCTTTCAGTTTTTCCAGGTAATTCCATTGCGAGAAAGCTGCAATTGCTCAGAAATTGTCAGTTTTATCGTGTGGGCTATCCTTTGTGCCTTTATAACGGATGTTATTTTGTAAAGTGCGATTTGCATTACACGGTTTAGTAAAGATATTAACATAAGATGGAAGTGTACTATTCATTACCGAAGAGATTAAGTAACTGAAGTGCATAAGTGTGAAAAATCAGCAAAGCAAGAGGAAAACTTAAAAACAGGATGAAGGTTATAAACAGATCACTTCACAGGAGTGATTGATTAACAGATGAACTCTATGACTCAGAGTTTTGCCAGAGAGCTGCAGTGGCCCAATGAGTGACCCAGTGTAAGTAGTGTAATCTAGCAGTGTAAGTCACCTTGGTGAATAAGGTGTGTGGGCTAGTAACGCTACATAGTATCTGTTGTGAGTTGCTTTGGAGAAAAGCGTCTGCTAAGCGAATAAATGTAAATGTCCGGTGGGCATCGAGTCCAGGCCCGTGGGCACGGACCACCTTGCCGGGGGCATCCCGAAAGCGCTTCTGCCGACCGAACCGCAGATTATGTGCCGAGTCAGAACTTTAACTGCTTACTGATAAGTGAAACTTCTCACCAGAGTTAATTTTTGCCATGACGCAACAGTCTGAACTTGATGATACCAGCCGGAATGTCTTCCGCTTGGGGTGTTAAGGACAGGGGTGTCAGGGACTTCTGGAGCAAGTAAAGGTGCTGTTGCCTTGACCGATCTTACGTTCCCTTTCCCTACGATGGAGCCTGCCTGGTGTCCGAGGCAGCTTCTCACCACACAAAACATCCACATGGTCGCAGTGGGATTCTTCATGGGATCGAGAGGTTGGTGGAGTTTCTAATGATGAAGTGTGCATTTGGCGGTGAAGGTCAAAGCCATCCTTGTTGATGGTGAGGGTCCCCTCGTGAGGGTTTGGTCTCTCCTGCCTGGACAGGTCAGGACTTCCGGTTAGCCCAAACTGCTTCGATGCAGGAAAGTCTTTGTAAGGTTGGCTGATTGTTCCTCCGTCCGTAGAGCGATCGCCCCCAACTAGAGCGAGTGGTACGATCTGGGCGTGTCACGACCGTCAGACCGCAGGTTAGAGCGGGTGAACGCGGGGGCTGCATGTGTGCTGGTGTAGTGCCATTGCGGAGTGTGTGTGTGTGAGAGAGAGAGAGAGAGAGAGAGAGAGAGAGTGAATGAGCGAGCGAGCGCCACTGGAGCACTCTGGCTGTGCCGTGCTGCTCTCCTCCGGCAGCTCCGAAGGGATGAGCACCGCGTAGCTGCCAGCAGCTACCTTCTCCTCACGGCTCCGCGTTCAACTGCGCCGCCGCTCCACGTGGGAACGTCTTTGCCGAGATCCATGGACGGCGGCACTAGGGATTCCTGTAGGTCCTCTGCTCGTTGCCTTGCCTTCGCACGTCTCCCTGCATGAGTCCCTAATGTGGCGCTTCGGGGCATCGTTGTTTCCTCATCAGTTTATTCCTGGAGTTCAGGGGCACTAAGGCCCGTTGTGTGTGTGTGTGTGTGTGTGTGTGTGTGTGTGTGTGTGTGTGTGTATACACACCTGTGTGCGTACGGACTCTGAGAAATTTATTTAATCCTCATCACGTTTTTAGTTGCTGTCTTTGTCGTCTAGGTTGCAGAGTTTAATATTAACTCAGTAAATTGTTGACCTTTGTGTTTGCTTTTTATAATGAGCTTTCTGTATATTTTTTAAGTGTAAAGGCCTCTTACAGAATTCCTGTGTTAAAGGCACCTTAAATTTATCTTAAAGTATCTTTTTCAGTTGCTGTTTCAATACAGTTTGTTAAATGAATAAATGGCACCGAGTGCCATTTAACCTGAGTCGGCAAACATGCCTCACCGTTTGTCAAGTTCTTGCAGTCGGATTACCTCCCGTTAGACAGCGTAGCTGTGTGTGCGCGTGTGTGTGCGCGCGACTGCAGCGGAAAACGTTCCCGCTGCCGTTGCCGCCCGTGCTTCCTAGTGCACCGCCTCATCCAGCGTCGGTGTCTTAAGTCGTGTCTTAGTGTCAGAGCCCTTTCGCCGTGTGCTCTAAATGCTGTCTGCGTGGTTGTTTCCTCTCTGGCTGGAAATTACTTTTTAAAGTCCTTTAACAGACTTCAGACCTCTGCTGGATTGCTCCCGCAGCCTCGACATGAAAGCAAGGCGGCCGGAGGCGTGGGGACGGACCCCGAGCGGATGCGATCGTCGATGACTAACAGCACGGCGTGATTCACTTTGATTCTCTGCTGTGTGTAGGAGCGGTAATTAAGAGCGCCCTCCACCACTGACACTGACCGCATGCGACGGATGCGTCTCCTTGTTGCTTTTGTTGTTCCGATGCTCCCTCGGCTTCTTCGCCCCTGCTGCCGAGAACCGCAACAAGTCTCCGCCGAAGAGCGGTCCTTCTTTTCGCTGTCATTTTCCTCCGCTCAGTACCCCGACACCGGTATTTGCACGAACTCGGACTCCGTCAACATCACGGCGTAGAGAGAGCAACCTAGAGGAGCTCAAATCGAGGGTTCGTTTTTTTGTCGCTGTCCTCAAGTACTAGTGGTGCTGTGAATACCAGTGGCGTCTTTGCTAGGCTGCTCAGCGGACTCGATTGCTCGCATTCGTCCCAATGCGCTTGTCCGTGTCTCCTCCACTCCTCCGGTGACAGATGCTCGGTCTTGTACAGCTCTTCCGGCAGAATTTGCGTTCAACTCGGAGGCATAGTTCACCGAAATTGCCATCAGCTCCAGCTACACTTTATTACATGAACTTGTCTCTTGGAAGAAATGCATCGATTAGTTAGTCTAGCCTGATATAATTAGGTTCGAGTAGTTTGCGTAATCCCAGTTTACGTTCACGTCTCTATTTATGCGTTCCGCACACACTTTTCTCCAAAGCGAAATGCAAAAAGTGCAGTGAATTACGGACAAAGAGCTTCAGATGCAGACCCGTGATCGTCTGTTATCGGTCGGGTGGGAGTTGCGCGTCGATACCCCTGCCTGAGATGATCTGCTGAACGAAGAGCAGTTTTGAACTGCATCGATGACTTGCTTTCACGCTTCCTGCTCCTCTGCAGTTGTTCATGTAATAAAATCAAGAACCCGTTTGCCACAGAATTAAGTTTCGTTCTTCTGCACATTAAATATTAATGCCAAGAAACTGAGTGGCGTAGAACTGATGAGCCTTCGCGCTGCATTAATGAGATAGCCGTGTATGTGCTACAGGCGTGTTTAGTCTGTACCGTGTTTTACCCTTCCAGATTACGAGGTGGTTGTTATTCAGTGATTATTCTGGAGAGTAAGAGTATGAGTAGAGTATGAGTTGAGGTGCGTTTACCTTTGTGTACAGTATGAGTTGAACTATGCCCCATATGGTTTGCTGGTGAAGAGATGTGTTTGTTATTCTCATCAGGGCTCTCTTAGTTTGTGGTTTATCGCATCACAGCAGTGGCTTAATTAACCCTGCCTATTACAGGTATACTACCCTCATGCTGCCGTTTGTTACTCCGTTTCGGAAACACTTTGTACCGCTTTTACTGCTTCACACCGAATTACGTATTTCCCTTTGAATCCCGTAGGCTGTCGTGTGACTTTACCGCAGGACGTCTGTAAGTCTCGGCCGTTCTCGCATTACAGATGAATCCTTTCATTAATTATTCGTGCAAAGGACTCTTTGTTTGTTGGTGCTGTCTGCGGGGGTCGTCTGTTGTCGTTTCCGCTCTGGGTGCATTGAAGTGAGTTGGACGCGGGCTCGCCGCCTCGCAGAGATTCTGTCGGCTGCCGCTACACTGGCAAAGCCCTGCGGAAAGGCTGGAGAGGAGTCTCGCGTCTCCGTGAGAGCGGGGTGAAAGAAAGCACCCGAGCAGGAGAGGATGTCACTTTCGCTGTGTGATGAAATCGCAGTGCAAACATGACCTCTCTGCGGCTCCGCATATGAATCAGTTACCTGCTCTTCGCCTTTGTGTACCTCCGTACTGTAACCTCTCACCTCTGTACATGTTATAACACTCAACTTCTCATCATCTTCATCATTGTCACTCTTTTATTGCATGACTTTTACCCAAAGCATCTTAGTTTACCTGTTAACAAAGTAAGATCTTTCACCACAAAACCACTGCTGGGTTACGATATCTTTCTCAAGGCCTTTCTTGGGACTTGACCTGGTCACCACCATGTAAGTCTTTGTTTTCATCCCTCGCTCTGCTTGAATCCGGAATATGTTCAACATTTACATCGCACGTGACGAACGAGGTTCCGGTCTTCCTGGAGAACGTGGCTGAGCGAAGGAGAGAGATTGAGGTTGAAATTGTGCGCAGGAGCTGCACGTGATCCAACTTCCTCCATCTTTCTTCAAACTCCGCAGGAGCCCGCATCAGTCGTGCCAAGTTCATCGAGCGGTGAATGGGTAAACAAAGACGGCGGCGCGTCACCAAAACCTCTCGCAGCGAATAAGAGCTATAACTGCTGGAGGAATGTGTGGTGCTCAGGGCACGGTTCACAGCTGATTAGACCCAGCAGCGGTAGCCGCAGTGGAGACAAATGGAGGAATTGCCCGCGGCTGACAGAGTCGCTCTGCCCGTCAGGCTTTGTGGAGGCGTTGGGGCCTGAACCTGCCAAATATTACCCCGGCGCACTTGAGGGTATGTGCTCCTCCATAAGATAACAACATGTTGATGCGGTCACTACTGGACCCACGTTCGTTTCTCCGATACCTTTTGTTTGTGGATTAGTAGTACTGACACTCAACGTTGCCTCCATGATTATCGTGCTTTACCCACACTTGGAGCATGTAATCGGGCTCGGTAGCTTGCTGTGGATAGGTCACGTGTTGTCTGCTGTGTCATCGCCCATATTCAGCATTTGTGGCCGTGTGGGTTTTTTATTGTAATGCGTGCACGTCTTTCTCTTCGCACAAGTTAACCTCGTGCGGTGGACGCTGTTCACGCTCTGCTCCAAGTGTCGCTTTTTCGTTGTTTTTGTCATGCGTGTCTGAGTCCACTCTCATCTTGTGTTTGTTCAGGCCAACGACCTGTTGTCGCTGCTGTTGCCGTACCTGTTTTTCTGTGAAATTTCCTCCCACATCAGGGGTAAAATGGGGTGCAGTGGGTAGCGCTGTCTCCTTGCAATCAAATGACCTTGGTTCAAATCCCCATCACTGCTGTACTACCCTTTTTTCTTTTTTGCTTTTGTTACCAGAAAACTTTCGTTTAAATGAAGTGCAGTGTCCAAGTGACATCCATCCAACCAATTAAAAATAACCGCTTGTCCTGAGCAGAGTCGTGGTGAACCGGAGCCTATCCTATAAGCATTGGGCGCAAGACATGAGGGTACAGCCTGGACGGGATGCCAGTCCATCCCGGGGTACCCACACACACCGAGTCGCCCATTCACGCATACTAGACACGATCTGACGTCACCAGCCCACCTGAAGCGCATGTCTTTGGATTGTAGGAGGAAAGTCACACAGGCACAGGGTGAGCAGGTATCGAACCCATGTTTTCTCGCTACACCCAGGCACCGTGAGGCAGCAGTGCTACTCCCCGCGTGTCCAAGTAACAGCGTGCTGCAATTTAGGCTGCTTTACGGAGGTGACCAGGGAGCTTCTAACCACAAACCACCTTCTCCACGCGCTACATAATCCAGACCTTGCGAAAGCACTTGGAAATGATTATTGCTTATTTTCTGTGAAATATTTCCAATAATCCCATCCCAGGTGGGAATTCTCGGTTAAAAGTGTGAACCCGACATTGAGGAATGAATCTGCCAAGCCCCAGAGGCCGAGATCAAGTGCGTGCGGTCGTTTTGGCGCAAAGCGAGCTCTCCCCGTATCGGCGTTCACCTGTCTGACCGCCTCACGTCAAGATCGCCGTCTCGCTCGTTAAAAGCGGCGGAAATACTTTCCAGTACTTGCCCTTCCATCACGCAAACCCAAAGAGCGCCTTGTCGGCACTGCTCTACGACCCTTGAGAAAGGTGCTTACCCTGTGCCGCTCTGGTAAGAGTTACCCAGCTGCATAAATTAGTAAGTAACTGTAAGCAGCCGAGTGTATAACCCTGACGTGGTAAGTTGCATTGGAGCAAAGTGTCATCTAAAGGAATAAATAATAATAAATCAGCTGTTGTGCGAAATGCTTATGACCCACATTGATGGCAGCAATAAAACAGCAGTGAATGTAACAGTACGTTATGGAAGGTGAGTCGCTAAGTGGTCCTTTGGACAGGTTGCTTTCGGTATCGCAATTAGATACGGGATGTCGTGTCCTTAAGTTTTCAGAACCGTCCTTGTGTTCAGCTCTGTTAATGATTAATTTCCAGCTCTGGCTCGTCTGTTGTGGTGCGTTTTCCAGCACGATAAAGAGAGAAACGATGAGGGACTTCGAAGCGCACCTCTAGAGCGCCTCTCGGATTTGGCGAAGGGTTCGCGGGTCACGTTGTGAGAAAGACTTTGCTCGGTTCTCCTCGTGCAAATGATCATTTTGAGGAGACGACAGCCAGTGGTTCGTAGTTATTGTGCTGCGCTCGCGAGTCCAGCAAGGTGTTAAGTTTAGCCTTTGATGCTCACTTTTCCTTTGAGCACAGTTGGCAAGAGCGCTTTTTATTTGACCGGAAGCAGCGTTCTTTGGCAGCGCAGGAAGCGTTACGTGGCCATATTTTTGAGCACAATAAATATGTCTCATCGGAAAAGGGCTGACAAGAGGCTGCGGTGGATGTATGGGAAATATCACGGTAAAGCACTGTGCTTAGAGACCTGGTTTCGCCGTCGTACCCGTTGTGTCCGAGTCACCGCGCTCACGCAGCTTGTGAGCGGCAGCCCCCATTTCCTTCTTTTGTCCTCTCGGGTGGACCGTCCTCTCGGCTACCGTCTGGGTGGTGGGACAGGAAACTGTGCGTTGGTGGGAGCTTGAGATGCCTTTCCCGGTGCTCCGAACCCCGAGGCTTTCTTTGGTCTACGCCGTGATGAAGTTCATCTCGAAGGGGTCTGCGTTCAGTTCGTACAAGTAACCAAATTACCCTGGTTTGGTCGCTGTTCACCTTGGGTTCTCCTCTTCTTGTGTTTTCTGTCACGTTTTCTCCATGGCGAAAGGTCTTTGTGGGACACGTGCTTCTTTTCTGGGGGTCGGACGTGCCGCAACAGCCCAGGATCCACGCGAGGGAGTAGGAGCTTGGAGACCACGTGGCTGAACTAGATGAAGGTCGAGGGTGGGGGTAACTACTGTCGGGGGGCCACAGGGGACAACGCTCGCCATGGGATTCGAGTGTGCAGTTTTACCGCCTCTCTTTTTCTACTTTTAAGCAAACGGTAGTATGCGTTTTGTGTTTCCATGTGATGGTTGGTGTTGCGCTTAACTAAAGGGATTTGTTTCTCTTTTCGCTCACTCCCCGCAACGCCCAGACCTGAGAATACAGGCAGCGTGCTTCGCGTCACACTCCGCTTTGGGTACGACAGCCTCGGCTCCCTAACCCCCACCCCACCTTCTGTGTGCAGGTTTGCATAATGCGGCATTAGACTCGGCCTCTCGGTGTTACAGTCAAGGAGGTAATGCTGGAAAGATGAAAACTAGAAACAATAACACGTTTCGTGGGTTTAAGCCGATTGCTCCGGCGCCTAAAAAATAATGACTTAAAGATAGAGCAAAGAGTGAATTTCCAGTGGTGACTGGCAGTGTTTTTTTTTTTTTTTTTTTTTCCCCCTCTTCATGCTGCTGAAAATATCTCATATGCTTTGCATGTCAGACTTTGGTTTGTCTCGCCAAAGCTGCGGTTCATCATCCTGGTCCCGGGGATCCACTCACTGCACCTGCTTGTTTTTGCCCCACTCAATTAGTCACTTAGCGTTGATTGATTGAGGTGTTTATCGATTTCTGGCTCTGACCTGGTGCCCTCTGCCCTTTCCTGTCGCTCTTTGTCAGGATCCCCTTGACATCGTGTTCATACCGATACCGAACATTGATCTGTTCCTTGAGCATTTGTGCCACTAATTAAATACTGATGATCAGTTTAGGGATCCCCCCCTCAGAGTAGTGAATATGCCCTAGGTCTTTGCTCGAGTCATGCATAACCGGTTGAATTTGGTATGTACGGAGATGCTGGGGACCAGGGCCGAGAGCTCCGTCCTTGGAGGGACGGTCTTCGCTTCTGGTTGAGCGCTTCCTTCTACCTGAGCGCTAAGTACAATACTGGAGTAATCTGGTCAGTTCATACTTGTGAGTTTAGTTTAATAGTTTATTCACACTGCATTGGCATTAACCCTGAATGAAAATGCTGAATGATTTACAAGTGCTTGGAAACTGGCAAAATGAAGTATGAGCAGTAAGTGCTAAAAAGTGACATCTTAAGTGTAAAGAACTAATTTAAAGTGTGGTTATTTTTTTGGTTTCTCTTGGATCTAGACTGAAGATCTGGTAAATCACAGAAACAGTACTGTATATACCATATTTACATTTATTCATGTAGCTGATGTTTACAGTTATTGACCCATTTATACAGCTGGGCAACTTTACTGGAGTAATTTAGGGTAAGTACCTTCCTCAAGGGTACTACAGCAGGATACTCAAACCTGTGACCTTTGGTTCCAAAGGTAGCAGGTTAAACCACTACACTACCAGCTGCCCCAGTATATTAGTGTTAGCTAAATGAGTAAATGTAAATGTAAATATCTAGTATAACTATGTAAGTACAACTAAATTGTGTTTATGCAATTCTGGAGCCAATTTTCCAGTGTGTGAAGTTGCAGCTCGGACACAACCACAAAGCTCCCATTATTGTTTTACTCTGACTTTTGACCGTATTACTGTGATGTAGGAGGCTCGGTAACATGTTTTAATTGCGCGATACCTGCAGAGCAGTCTGCCGTCGAAGTTAGTGTGTCATTTCTCTCAATAAACCACAAAGACTGGTTTGACTGTTTAGGCCCAGATTAGCAGGTGAAACTCGCTCTCACCCAAGGTGGGTATAATATTCATAAATGGTGTGATGTCACGCAAGTCCGGCGTAAATATCACAAAACCGTCACCCTGGTAAAGGCTTTCTTCCAACCGTGGGACCATAGTATCTTCTTGGCACGTCAGCGTACTGTGCCGCGAACACCTCCCCAGAGAATATGAGCGTATGAAAACGGACACGTTCTCAGCTTCTCACAAACAGCGGGCCCGTATTCGTTCGTTTTTTACAAGGCTCTTCCTAAGGAAACCCCTGCAGGTGTTGGTGGTTGGAACTGTGCCCCTGTGCTTACAGGATCCAGGTTTGAATCCCACCTCTTGGGCAAGAAATTCGCTCTGAACCGGTACGGTAAAAAATGACCTCGCTGCAAATTCTCAGTCACTTTGGAGGAAAACATCAGCTAAACATAAACATGCAAATTCATTGATCGAATTTTAATAACCGCTTGTCCTGAGCACGGTCGCGGTAAACCGGAGCCTATGCCGGAAGCACTGGGTGCAAGGCTGGGGGAGGGACGTAATATAAATATATTTGCGATATGTAAGATATATATTTAAGACTTTTTTCCTGCAAAATGATAATTTTGACACTGAATATCTCAGTTGAAGTCCTTCCATTTGTTTGTGCTACGAAATAAAACGCCAAGTTGTATATGAACTTGGATGCGGATGTTCGGCAGCACCTGTTCATAGCGTCGGGGGCACTTAGCAAAGGTTAGTGTCATATCTCGGTGATTTATCTGTGCCGCCCACTCATGAGTGTATGTTTATACGAGTGAAAGAGGAAGTTGCACTTAAAGTATCCGCTCCCTCGCTCAGCCACCCAACACACACACACACACACACACACACACACACACACACACACACACACATTTCCTGCTTCTCACTTCCTGCCTCTCACACAGCTGAATGGGCTGCAGTGGAGGCCTGCACACTCCAGGGAATCGGGAGCTTTCTCACAGGTAGGACCAAGACTGTTGCTCCTCTGAAAAATGTATTCCTCATAGTTTGCCTCCGTTTGAGGGAGTCAGGGGTGCTCAGTCCTCCCGTGGGGCCCGCTGTGACTAACTTGGCTTGGGGGTGCTTACGTGCGTTTTTTCGTTTTGCGAGTGTGACCAAGGTGGATGTGGGGTTGGGGGGTCGAGTGCTCATGGAGTGCTGCTTTCGCTGGACTTTGTCTTTCGTCTCTCTAGCATGAGACTTCTCAGGGAACTGGCCATGTGAGGAGATGAGGGGAGATGAGCACCGGTGCAGTCATCACAGCTGTCCCTTGTCTCTGTGTTTGTGCCGTGTGTCCCGGGATGGCCTCGTACCTCCCTGGTGAATTCCTGCAGCGTAAAGAGTACCAAGACTCGGTCGCGTAGTGCTAAAGCTGCTGCCTTTGGACTTGCAAGTCACCGTTTTGAATCCCACCTCCTGCTGTAGTACCCGTGGTGAAGGTACTTACCTTGAGTCGTTCCAGTAAAAATGGTCCTGCCCAATAAATGAGGTTAACATCAGGTAAAGTAGCTTCACATTGTGAGTCGCGTTGGAGAAAAGTGTCATGTAAATGTTCCTTTTAAGGGTCTGAGGGATCACACTCTTCTCACCTTTGGCCAAATAGCTTTCTCCAGAGAGTTCTGAACACTGGGGACCTGTGCTTGGCTTGATGCCTGTGAACGAACACACACACACACGATGCCAGTATTAAACATATCACACCCTGAGCAACCCATCCAAATCACATCTTCCATAAATAAACTTCTCTTTAGTGCAGTGTGTAGTTGGCCTGAAATCCCCTCACTTGAAATACTGTGGTTTATTTTTTCCAGTCATGCAAACTAAAATAATGACAAGTAATGACACCTTAAAGGCATATTGAATTAATGGGCTTTGTATTCAAAGATATGAATAGCAGTACAACCCTCATAGAAAAGATTGTGTGTGTGTGTGTGTGTGTGTCTGTATATACACAGACACAATCCTTTCTATGAGGGTTGTGCTGCTACACACACACATTTTTTTTTTTTTTTTTTTAAATACTATGGCTATAATTGTTGTCCAGGAGATATAATTGGAGCCCTTAGAAGTAGAATGGTTTAATGATTGCAGAAAACAAATATGAACAGTATTAATGCACATATCTGCTGTGTTTTAGGAAGTGTGATTTAGTTTGTGGCGGTGCAGTGGATGACCTGTACGTCGGTCATCCTGCGTCCTGTAGAGTGACACCAGCGCTGGAAGGAACGCGTGCCCGCGTCCCTCCCGGCTGCTCACGTGAAGGTCGTCTCTCGCAGGCATCTTTCAAAAGCCTGTCGTATATAATCGCACAGTGACTGTCCCCCACACCCCCAGGCCCCAGCATCATTCACGAATGGGAAGGCACTCCCCCAGAGCGAGCCGGAGGGCTGAGGAGACAGGGGCTGCATGTTGGTTTGAGGAGAAGGTCCTAGGCACTGTGTAGATCCTCGGTGCACGTACGTCTTTGCACCCATTGGATGATGTCCAGCACCATTTCCCTAGTATGTGGAGCTCTCATGTACCAGTTGGGAGCGTCAGCGCTGCAGACCCCAGCATCCCCCGTGCGACTTACTGTATTCTTTACGCGCTCTATGCATTTCACGTTTTCTCCGAAAGGAAAAGACGACTGTGTTGGGCGAGCCTAGAAAAGGGGAGTTAGGATCGGGGGGGGGAGGAGGGCACAGTCAGGTGGAGGGTGGAGGGTACTCGCACGTGTAGGGTGCGGCATGATAAAACGCTCCGTGGAAGATACGGTACGTGTCCCTTAAACTGCGTTTGCCTCCTTTATTGAAGGCTGTGATTAAGATCAACTGAAATTCACTTCTTTATTTTTGTCTCTATTGTACAATTTAAATAAGTCGTGTCCCGCAGGTAGAGCTTCTGTTCCTCCCGGGGATATAATCTGAAGTGCTGTACAGTGCAATTGCCAAAATGATGCAGTGCTTCCCCTGACTAAAAATATGTGGCTGTTCTCTGACTAAAGCAGAATATGTTCAGCTGCTCTATTTAAGCAAACGGGCAGATCAGATAGTTACATAACTCACATGGAGTGGAACTGAAACTCTTTTTCCTCCCAGAAACACAAATGCAACGCTCTGGTTGATGTGTTATGCGGCTACTGTAATGCTGCGCCTATGTCCGTACTCTTAATATAGAAAATGTAACACTGAAATAGTACAGTAACATAGTATCTTATAGTAGCTCAGTATCATTAGTATAGTATTATACCAACTGTGGGTATATCACAGTAACTCTGAACGCTACTGAAACGATCCTGTGTGGAAATGCATTATGGGAGTTAATTTACAGCGCTGGCTGTGACAATTGCCCTCTTGTGTACTTATGACACTCTGAGATTTACACTGGGCCTCCTCATTGCCATTTAATTTGGACCGTCCTGTTTGAGTGAAGTCGTGCTGTACCGCGGTACACATACAACTGTCGTCAGCATTTCATTCATAAGGACAGAAACGGCACAATCAGGAACCGCAGAACAGCAGGAAATGTCAAATAATTTTTTCTGGGCCATTGCCGGAGTTTAGGTGGCAGTATGCGAGGATATTTGGTGTTCTATCTGTTGTTACTCAGCATAAAAAAGAGGCGCAGCTCTAAGGATTTTTCACTTTCCAGTTCGATGTGTCACATCACCGAATGTTGGAAATCTTTTCTTCCTTATATAAAGACATTGGAGTTGAAAATTGAAATAGTGTTATGAGGTCAGCACTCACAGCAGTAACTGTATGTGTGTTTTTTTTTTTTTTTTAAATTCAAAATAAATACAAAATTGATGTTATCAGTCTTGTGTTTACACTGAACAAAAAGTGTGTGTAGTTGTGTGAGCAGTGGCCTCAACTTTTTTCAGTTTTTTTTTTTTTTTTTTTTTTTTTAAGGCTTCATCATCCAGTGTGACAGTTTCTCCCATATTTCGCTGAGCTCATATTTAACTTTCCTCTGTAGGTGAAAATTGAACCAATGTTGACCTGTAGCTTCTTTAGCAGTTCTAAAGAAGTTTAAAAAAAAAAAAAAGAAAGAAAAAGTAAAAAATCTCCCACCATTCGGGAGAGTCCCCGGGTTCAATCAACACAGGTGACCATTGCAGACCTTTATTCTGAACCAGCGTCAGGGTGCCGAGTGCCGAGTGCCGCGCATGGGTGGCTTCCCGGATGGGGTTGGGGCTGTGACGCTGGCAAGATTCATTTCAAAATTACAAACTGCTCAAAATATACTTCTGGTGATCAAAGGCTAAATTAATTATTTTCTTATATAAAGACAAACAGCAAACAGAGGGTGTGTTTGGATTCAGTGTGTCTAAGAACTTGTCCATGTTTTTATCTCTGACAGCCTTGAAGTGGATGTTTTCCTCAGCTCAGTTTATTTTTATTTTGTTTTCTCCTCAACAAGGTGACAGTGCTGAACAACTAATGGTTTGCAGTCAGTACATAGGAAAGCCAACTGGCAACTGAGGAGAAGAAAACAAAAAATTCTCAAACCAAAGAAATGGGAGGAAAAATAAACCCCCGGAGGTCCAAGTACCTGTCCCTGCCCACCCCTCCAGGGCAATCTGGTGTTTTACAGGGCTGCGCAAGTGGACAGCGTTGAAAGTACACTGTGCCTGTTTACTGGGGATGTTCTGTGGGATCGAATGGTCTCCCAGTCGCTTTTTGAGCGCCTGATGGCTATCGGCACTTGTGGTTCACTAGTGGTCTAGCTGGAATTGACCACACCTCAGAATATAAGGCATGAAATAAATTTATTAGACCCATAGATTACAGGCTTGTCTCTTGGGTACCGGTGGTCATTGACATGATTCTCAGTTGAGCCGTCAGGAGTCCGTACTGTTGGCCAGAATTAACCGTGTCCTGCACTCTGTTTGGACCTGATGGGACATAACTCCAGTAGAGTGCTGTAGCACTGTTGCTGTGGTAAAACAAGCTCTGTTGCTGGGCCCCTAGGTTGGCTGTCTGTGACCGCACTGCTCTCCCCACAGCGGAGCTGGACGCGGAGCATGCTCAGAAGGTTCTGGAGATGGAGCACTCCCAGCAGGTGAAGCTGAAGGAGAGACAGAAGTTTTTTGAGGAGGCCTTCCAGCAGGACATGGAGCAGTACCTTTCCACAGGATACCTGCAGATCGCAGAGAGAAGAGGTGAGTGGGCCTGGTGCTCGTAGGAGACGCTCAGAGCCTTGAGCACTTGAGTAGAACACACACTTGTAGAAGGATGCTCTTGTCACGTTGTGTCTGCCGTGACCACTGGAGCGCAAAGCTATAGAATTTATGTGTTCAAAACGTTATAGTTTGTAAATGGAAATGAGAAAGCGCATGGTTATTATGGCTTAGCACTGGACACTACAGATTCATTAGGGAATAGGAGGAAAAACTATTTTTATAGTACAAGGAAAGCACAAAATGAAATGCAGAAATTAGACATTGTTTAAATTTGGTCATTTAAAGAAATCTCCTCAGATGTCACTTTAATAGAAAGATTGTTACAAAAACACTTTAAATCACTAAGCATTATTGAATGAGGCTGGATTGAGTGTTACCTCTTCTGTATTGGTGAACTCTCCGAAGAAGAGAGCCTGCGGCATCCTGCATTTAGTAAGGGTCACCAAGGTTAAAGTTGATAATCTTACCATGATGACTTGGCTCATCTATGACGATAAAGTCAGAAGTGAACGTTTCCATAGAGAAATCCTTCACATTGTAGATAAGCGGAAGGTGTCAGACTGCCACCGATCCTGGTCTGAATGCGGCTCAGGGGGTGTTCAGTGACGGATGGACTGATGGGGGCAGGAGGATTTCAGGTGTCTGAAATGTTTTGCCGCAACCATCTTTGTCATTGGTAAAGCATAGTATACGTGAGTAGAGACTGTTTTACACTAGTACATGTCAAAGTTTGGCCGATACGGAGAGACCCAGGTCCCATCGCATACGTAACCCTGATGGACGGGCTCTCCTTTCCATTGATGGTCAGTGAGACGGACACTTTGTTAAAACAAATACAGCCACTGATTCCAGCAGAATAGATTCGGGGTGATGTGTCAGAGCGTCCGGATTATTAAGACCATGTGCGCTCTTGGAGCTGGGTGCCCCGTTTCATTAGAATGAATGTTTCATGTCAGCACGACATCAGAAAAAAGATGTGAAAATAAAACATCATTACGTGGCATTCAGAGCAGAAACATGAGACGTTTGCTCGCTGAAACGGCGCAGCACTCAGGGTTTTCTGAGCTCCAGACATCAGACGGTAGATATTTTTATCTATTATTAAAGCAAATGTGTGCGCTGCAGCGGAACACAAAGACAATGTCAGGCTCATTTACATCTTCGGGCGGCTCACCGCAACACGAGGTCACGATCCTTAACTGCCTTAATCATGAAAGCAGCTGTTCAGATATTAGTATTCCAAACAGTTAAATAAATGACTAAATGTAGTAAGTAATATTCGCATTATGCATATAAATTAAATAACAGATGTATTCTTAGTCTAGCATAATCAGTTTGAAAGTCAGAGCTTCCTTGAAGGCCCAGAATTACGTGATGCGCAGTAATACCCTCAGGGATCCTCTTTACAGTGCCACTGTGAACTTTTTTTTTTTAATCATCATGTCCTGTAGCGTGTGCTGCTTTGCGGGTGTCAAGTTCATCATGTCATGCATGATGCTGCATAATGACATTTCTTATTCACGTGTTCCAGCTTGTGTTGTTTCGCCCCTTTCACTGCCCATGGTGTTCTATGAGCTGTCCGCAGTGATTAAGAGGCGAAGATGTCTGCTTGGCGTTCTGAGGGCTTGTGAAATGCATTCCAGAAAATTCTTCCGTTCATTACAGAACAATTGCTTAAAATGTTTAGAATTAATATGTACTCAGTTTTAGTTAACTGCATAATTATAGCATTTCAGACTGGCTGTATCGCTGCATATGAGACATTCAGTACAGGAAAGGGGACAGAACTGTAAATTACTCCCGTCTGCAGATAACTTTCTTCTGCATGGAGCCAATTTAACAACTCTGTCACAGTGGGGGACCTCACTGTGGTGAGAACATAGTTTTACAAGGAGGCATCAACTTTCTTCATGATGAATTATTTTGGGTCGTATTTCCTCCTCAATGCACCTCAGTTGCTGAGGATTTAAGCAGTTTTTCTTTTTGTAAATAGCATTTTCAGATGTGTCAGTCTTGTAACAAAAAGTAACAGGAATGTCTGACGAGCCCATTTTTTTTGCTAGAATAAAGGCTTCATGAATATTACTTTTGCTACTCATCCTGGGTTCAGACCCTTGCTGATGCATTCTGGGTAATGAGTGACATTTGCGCTTGCCTTTATCAGAGCCTATAGGGAGCATGTCTTCAATGGAGGTCAACGTGGACATCCTGGAGCAGATGGACCTGATGGACGTGTCGGATCAGGAGGCACTGGACGTGTTCCTCAACTCAGGAGCGGAGGAAAACAATGCAGCCTCACCAGCACTGGGTACAAGTATGACACCTCACACCTGGGGTGGCCCACGACCCCAGGTCCTTTGAGCCTGTTGAAAGCGCGTGCTGTACTGAAACAGCATGAACCCCGTCCCTGGAGAAAAAACCTGGGCTGGACATGATTTCACTCCCTTGCACTGAAAGAATACTTTTTTCTACAACTGTCTGAAAAAGGGAGGTCATTTCATTACTATGAACGCTATTGTTTTGCTAGGTGAAGGAGGTTGAATGGGTCAAGGCTGTAACTTTATGACTGAGACTCAAGCCAGAGTTCTCCCGTTTCTCCAGATCCAGAACCGGACACCCTGGACTCTGAGGTCACGCTACAGGTGCCCACGCGGGCCGAACTCCACCACGAATCGTCCTCCTACTCCTCCACCGCCACAGAAACGGAAGGGGCCGAGGAGACCAGCGAGGAGGGCAGCGCCTCCCCTGTGGTGCAGTCGGATGAGGAGGAGGTGCAGGCTGACACTGTCCTGGAGACGCTGCCTGATAGCGAGTCCCTCAAGAACTCTGACGACAGCGACTCGCAGGCCTTGTAGGCTGGGACTCAGCAGCTGTGAGGGACTGCTCATCTGCCCAAAATTGCTCTACTGCCTGCTTTCAGTATCAGGAGGGGAAAGAGGTCTTCAGTCATTTCTGGTGTTTCTGTTTATGAAACCTCCCAAAACTCCCCTTTTCCTCTCTGGAAAAATCTAACACTATATTTTCCTTCTTTATAACTTTACTTAATCAAGTGCTCAAAACCAGTCTTGGCCTGGGGCTGCAAACCATTGTTCAAGTCTTAGATTAATGTGTATAATGGCTCAAAACTACAGATTCGAATCCCCTTTTCTATATATTTTCTGAAGCTCCAGTATGGGCTGTTGTATTTTTCATCTGCATGAATTAAAGCTATGATTGATTGGTTATAAATGCTCATATTTTTACAGATTTTTTTTACTTGCATTTTGCGTGTTCTGTGAATGGATTACCTCAAGCAAATCCTCTATTCTGATTTGGTCCAAGATGGTGGGAAACGAGCATAAAACTGTCTTCCCCCAAATAGCAGAGACATCAATGCAAGGCACTTAATTTGTCACGGTGCCTTACCTTACGCAACAAAGCTCGTCTCAGAAGAGAACTTTGCACCCCCTCACGGACGAGGTGTGTACACCTTTAAAAATTCTCTTAAAACCTTTTTCTCTTGGGATACACTGTGGCCCCTAATACTGTACTTTATTTAAAAATGTTTAACGGTAAACTGGATGGATAGTGTGCATTTATTTTTCTTGTGAGTTGTGTTAGCTGGAAGACAGCCCAGTGGGTTTGGAGGAACACACCTTCATTAACACTTAATTGACACCACAGACACCTGGTGAGATGACAGTTCAGCCAATAATGTAAACAATAGCCCAGGTTGAGCAAAAAAGCAGCACACGCTGAGCTTGTCGAGGACCGTAGTTGTGCCAGAGGAATGCCATCATCCCCTGACAGCCACCTGTTGTCGGGACCTGTTCACCTGGTGCAGCTTGCTAGGGCTCAATGTTCTGTCATGAACACAAAAATGAAGCACACTGATCTGTAAAATAAATGACAGTGAATTGTACACAAGTGTTTAATCTTAAAAATTACAAACTTGAAAAGTAAGAAACTGGCAATAGCCAACATGTTCCACATTGAAGGAGGAGCTGGAAATAATTTAAGTTTGTCTGTAAGCCATAGTTCCACTGTAGAAAGAAAAAAAAAAAATACATCATAAGGCCATAAAAACTTGACAACCACGTTTTGTTTGGAATACACTCGCATTATTTTCAATTAAATACTCCGAACAGTTCAGTCTTCTGCAAAGACAACCAACAACGAACTGGATCATAGGACTTCTTGACAGTCATCACTGACAAGCTCAGTGCAACATGAGTAGCTACTACACTGTTCAGTTTTCAGTAATAATAAAAAAAAAAAAAAAAAAAAAAAACTGAACATACTCTCCCTTCCCTTTAAAAAAAAAAAGTAATTCTATGAAAAACTAAGGGGGGGGGGCACTGATACCCCACACTTCTAAAGGGATTTAAGCTGCACTTACAAACTATACAAGAGCATCCCTGTATACAACAAATTCAAACTGATGAAGAAATTTAAACGTAAGGCTCTTTCTTCATCCTCGTCTTCTTATGGAGACCCTTCAGCAAGAGGCTCAAGTATTTAAAGAAATTTACAGGAATATGTACAAAGGTAATTTTCTGAATAGAAACTTCTCTATTTACTGTGTTAATATATCTCAAAAATTTTAACCGAGGGGGCGGGGGGGAATACAAATTTTTCACATTTTACACCCTTGGACAAATGGCTCTCATTGTGATATTCCATCAAAAAATAGAAAAGAAACAGCATGAATGATGATAATTCTCACAGATGCGCGAGTGTAAAGATGAATCTGTATTACACCTAGAATGGAATGTAAATGATTGCACATATCGAACCGAAGAACAGAGACTTGTATAAAAAGCCTCACGTTGACATAATAAACAGCACCAAAACGATGTTGGTTTTCTTTGAAAATCAGGCACAGCTTTGAAATACGTAAGACGGCCGTCCGCGATATGTCCGTGCTCTGGACGGACTGGATGCCCGCCCACACACTTGCAGAGATAAATATAACTTTTTACATTTCCCACATATATCAAATAACGCACCTTAAAACCAGAAATACCAACAGATTTTTTTTTTTTTAAAAAAAAAAAAAAAAAAAAAAAAAAAAAAAAGGGAAGTCCAGAGACTTTCAAGTTTCAGTTTCAATGTGTTTCCCTACAGATGCTGCCTACAGGTGAGAGCAGCTTCCTGTTGAGCTCAGGTCTTATCGCTCTGTGTTGTGTGTGTGTGTGTGTGTGTGTGTGTGTGTGTGTGTGTGTGTGTGTGTGTGTGTGTGTGTGTGTGTGTGTGTGTGTGTGTGTGTGTGTGTGTGTGTGTGAGAGAACGTTTTCAAGCCTGAGCACATCCACTCCTTTGCTCCAGTCCCGGACAGGTGTGTTTGCAGTGGAAGGGCCTGATGACTAAGACATTGAATGAGGAGGAGGGGGGTCGACCCTCTGACCTGCTTTTCAAATAATGAGACCACAGCACCAAGGAAACACACAACCGCCACTGTGTGGAGGTTGTGCATGTGTGTACATTTCCATTAAACTGTAGAAGAAACCAATGTAAAAATACAAAACACAAGTAAATGCTAGTGCAAAAGACGCCTTGTGGGCTAGGGCAAGTTCTCTCTATTATTGTGACGGGGACACTTGGGGGCCCTCTTCACAAGGCGCCCACCGCACCTTTGGACAGGTGAGAGGCGGGCAGGCGGGCAAGGGAGACCTGCACCGTTGTGGGTTTGCGCGGGCCGCGCCTCGCTGGGGTCCGGCCGGTGCCCGCGCCGTTGCAGTTGCTCCTCAGCGACGCCTTCCCGCACACCTGTTTCACCAGGCTGTTGATTTGGTCCTGCCATATCCGGGAGGTGCGCGCACGAGAACATCGGGGGCAGATGGGAGAAGAGAGAAGACAGTCAGGGGGAGATGGGAGGAAACAAAGCACTCGACATAGGAAAGAGGTTTTTTTTTTTTTTATATTAAAAAAAAAAAAAGATGCATGCCTCATCGTAGCGGTACATCATCTTGAGGCCTCGGCAGGACTTTTGTTTCTCCACGTAGAACAGCGCACACTCGAGGCAAAACACCACGTTCTCGTTCTCCTGGACCACCTGCAGTTCACAGCGTCGCACTGCGCATTACTACATTACGTACTTCGCACACTTCCCCAGCAGACTCGGTGCTCTTCTCTAAGTGGGAATGTCACAAAGACCACGGTGATGTTCTACAGAAAGGGAGGTCTCCCCCCCAGGCGTACTCACCATGGAGAGGTAGCAGAGGTGTTGGCACACCTGGCAGCGCCGGTCTGACGTCTCAAGTGCCAGCCACTTGCGCGGCTTTCTTTTGCCCTGGGCGGGTGGCTGGTTGTTGTCGTGCGAGCCGTAGCGGGCCGAGGACAGGAGTCCCGCCTCGTAAAGCTCCTGCCGTTGCCTCATCTCTATATCCCTGGGAAGGAAGACCACAAAAATAACACTGTGCCAGTTTGTGTGCCACCTTGTGGCAGATGAGCACATTGCTTCACAAACCTGTCAGCTGTATGAACCTTTACCTCCTTTGTTTAGGCATTCCAGGATCTCAGTGTTAACAGTATTTTTCAGTATTAGTTGATGTCATTTCCAGATCTCACCATTATTTGTGTGTGTGTGTGTGTGTGTGTGTGTGTGTGTGTGCACTGATATACACACACACCTGTCCTTAAGCATTTCATGGTACAATGACTAACACTGAATATAACAATCTCTGCCTGCTCAGTTTTAAACTGTGCTGCATACAGAAAGATTATTATATATAGTGAGGCAGAGCAGACCAGTTTAACAAAATACCTACTTCTGAACAGGCTACTTTACACACACACACACACACACACACTTTCTGAACCGCTTGTCCCATATGGGGTCACGGGAAACCGGAGTCTAACCCGGCAACACAGGGCGTAAGGCCAGAGGGGGAGGGGACACACCCAGGACGGGACGCCAGTCCGTCGCAAGGCACCCCAAGCAGGACTTGAACCCCAGACCCGTCAGAGAGCAGGACTCAGCCAAACCCGCTGCGCCACTGTATCCCCCCTCTACTTTACACCATTACGTACCAAATAAAACGCTGTGGACGCGACTCGCCCCAGTTCAGTGTGACCACTTAGACCATACAAGCTGCCCACCTGAGCTCTATGAGAAGTGAAGCGATTGTGCTAAAAATGTGCTTATTCTCTCGTTTGGCCTCCAACGTTGCGATCTGGTACAGCAGCTTTTCCATGGAAAAGGGTTTCTCTATATGCCGACTCTTCAGGTCCTGCAAACAACAACACTGCGGTTAAATTAATGCACGTCAACATATTAAACACTTAACTGTTGTTATGCATCATTACGCATATTTCACACTGTCGAGTAAGTGGAACAAATTACTGCACTCAGCATTTCCAGTTCATTTAAAAAATAAAAAAAAAAAAAAAAAAAAAAAAAAAACCTCCCTTAAAAAAAGAGCCCCTCCAAACCAAACAACCCTTTCACATCAGGCGAGTAAAACATGGTGCGTGCACGCAGACACACCTGCAGGCAGAGTCCGGCTCCCCACACTCTGCATCGACCCACTACAAACCTCACCGAGCTTTTCCGCCCTGAGGTCTTTCGCCCAAGTCTGTTTTCCCGCACTGGGCAGCAATGCATCTCGGAATCATTGTGGTAAAGATGGATTTAAAAATTTACCGTGTACTCAGCGTTAAGGATTTTCACTCTACGGCCAGCAAAAGCCACGTATCGAAGAAGGTGTGAAAGAACAGATGGAAGGCAAGAGGTCACCTTAGCAGCCTGGTATCCCAGGTTCAGCCACTGGATGGTGGCAAAGTGCACCGTCTCCGAGACGCTGTAGCCACAGCACACCTTGGACACGAAGGCCCCGGGGAAGCAGACGATGAACTGGCCGCTCCGCTGGACCGTGCGGTGAACCTTGATCCCCTCGTGACACAGCACTTCCGGAGAGATCTGGTTTCAAGCGGCGAGGACACAGCGGTCAGATCGGGGCTCTCCGCTTTCTTACCGTCTTCGTGTCGCATTGGGGACTGCTCACGCGCCCTCTCCTGAAAGATCTTAACACTCGCTGTGCGTAGAACACACTCCTATTGCGAAACATAAAGCTGATCTTTGCCCTGCAGTGGAGTGGCGCCCCGCCCATGGCGCGAACGTTACCACCTGGGTGCGCTGCGAACACCACCCAAGGACAAGTGGTCACGGACACCGAGTGAGAGTGACTCGCACGAGAGTTGCAAATATACATTTTTAGATTTGCTTTTTAACATTTACCTTTGTTAAAGTTTACGGTTCCGTTAAAAAAATTAAACTCCTCAAAAACGTGAATTTGCAAGAAAAATCTGGTGTAAAACTACACATAAAATGCAGATGATTCAAAATGTTACTCGACGCACTTTTCGTTTTTCGTCGCACTGCGGCGCACCGCTAGCCTCTTTCGCCAGACACATGCTCCTCTTGACGTAAAGGAGCGCGTTGTTCTTCATAACGAAGGCCAACGAAGCAATCGGAGCCGGAGTCCCAGGAGCAGCCGGCGGGCAGCACTGACCTGCATCTAATTAGCTTCAGCACCGCTCACAGCCACAGGAGACGACACACGCACACCGTCACCTAAGGTGTATGTGTGTGTGTGTGTGTGTGTGCGCGCGCGCGTGTGCGCGCGCGCCCCATCCACTCACCATGATGTTCCTCTCTAGCATCTCGAGGCCGGGCGTTCCGTTGGCCTGCAGCTGTTTGTGTACCACCTTCTCCAGTCGGGTTTTCTCCTCAGCAGGAATGGAGTACCTGCGACATTGGGACAGACGCAGCGCACTTACACACTTACACACTACCCAACATTCCTAGGGTCCATCAACGCCCCGTTCACTCACTCACTCAAGTGACAAACTGGTCGTCACATTTCCAATCCCTTCCATCAGCACTGTTACCAAGGCAACCTTTTTTTTTTTTTTTTAAACACACATTCCTGCCCATGAAACTAGTGCTTATCTCATGAGGGGTAATTCATGGTTTGGGTTTTACTTTCACAAAGAAGCACCGCTAAGCGACGTGCCTTCATCACATAAAGGTGCTCACGCAATCAGTAAGTCAAAACATCACTTCAAAAGTCATTAAAAATGTTCGATGAATATGTGTTTGCGAGCAGCAAAAAGCCGCAAAATTACCTTTTTAAAAAAAGACATTTTACACACTATGCCATGCCTTTTTTTTTTTTTTTCCCCAAAAAGACGACAGCTGTGTTGTACACAAAGTAAAAAAATACGCATATGATGGAGACCAGATTAGGGAAAGTGATAACTTACCAAATGCAGTCAGCACCAGTGTGTAGGTAATCGATGTATGGGAGGCGGTTTTGGTCTCGAGACCAACATGAGGTAGAGAAGACCATACCAATGTTGAGCCAAGGAATGGTCACTCCTGCAGGAGGAACCACACAGTAAAATCAACTTTCTCACGTCAGTTTACACCATTCACATTTATTCATTTACTTCACGCTTTCTGCCTAAGCGGCTTACAATGATTTACCCAGCAGGGTAATTTTTTGCAATGCAAGTCGGGTAAGTCGCATACTCAAGGGTACTAGAACAGAAGGCTGGATTTGAACCTGGATCCTTCATGTCTCAAAGCGGCAGCACTAACCACTATGCGACCTGCTGATTTAACTCCTAGTTTGTTTAAGACTGACGGTGGAACACAAAGTAAAGTTGGGACCATCTCCCTGTTGTCGTGCTGTTTAGAATAGCAAATGTCAGGCTTTTCCAGCTGAATAAGAATTACAATAATACAGAACGAGGCACGAGTTGTGTTTCGCCTATCAAAGTATTCCCATGCATCTCCCCTCCTCATCGGCTGCCCGTATCAAGTTCAACACTCTGGTTGTGACCTACGAGACAGTCAATGGAGGTCCACCTGGAGAGGAGCTTATCATTTCAGGGGGCTCTCTCTCTCTCTCTCTCTCTCTCTCTCTCTCATCCCAACCCAACTGGAGCGCTGTGCTCCTACACCTGTTGCTGCTCGGTGGTCCAAAATCAGAAGTCCCTCTGTTCTTGGTTTTGGCTCCAGTGTTGTGGGATGAGCTCCCTCAGAACTGCTAAATCCCACCCAGCATTCAAAAAAGGTCTTGAAAGGAATCTCCTTCAGACCCACTTCTCTCACGATCTCTTTGCTGCTCGAGAAATCCCACCACCTGTTACTATCTCCTTTTTGTTTCCTATAGGCAACTACTGGTTTCAGGTGCACCTGCACAAAACGACGGTATCTGACAAACTAACCGTTCTTCGACAATCACGTCTCTGTGTCTAAAGTTATACATCCGTTGGTGAAATACACTTTTCTTTGCTCTGTGTTGTATATAACTTTGGGACAAAGCATCTCCTGCATGAATAAATGTAACTACAAATTAGGTATTGGCAATAAGACAAATCAAATAAATATATAGCAAATTAAAGAGCACAATCTGCTATTATGGTTTAACCGGTTTAGCAGACCCCTATATGCACAAGGTGATGTAACTATTTTTTTTATACGAAGCTATTCACAATAATTTACCTGTTTGAAACAGCAGGGTAATTTTAATGGAGCAACTGATGGTAAGTGCCTTAATCAAGAGTACTACAGTAGAAGCAAGGATTGAAACTTTTGTCCTTTACCTGCAAGGTGACTGGCGCTGACTGCAAGTAAAGTAATATTATTCATTTTTATTTAGCTGATGCCTTCATTGAATGTGGTTTTCAACTCGATATCAGTTTAAATAACAGGGCATTTACAGTATACTAGGGAAGTTCAGGATAAATGCCTTTCTCAATGGCAATGCAGCAGACTGGGATTCAAACAGACCTCTAGGTTACAAGTCATAATCCCTAACCGCTACTACTGACCATCCCATAATAAGAAAACCCAAACGCAAAGTAACACCCTGAAAATAACTAATGAGAAAGGCGAGGCAGTTCAGACGCTCCAAATTAAAAGTAAAACCGTACAAGGTCAGTTGCACTGTGTGAACTTGATTTATTCTTTTTAGCTGATTTGACACTTGTTCATCGAACACATCAAAATTACACAGTGGCAAGCACTGGTTTGAACACATGGCACACAGATAGTTGACTGCAGCTACTTATATGTTGTCTAACTCAGTCATAAGCGGTTGTTGATGATGGATGGATGGCTGGCTAAAAATCCAAAAGTTATGAAAACGGGTGCCAGAAATGTACATTTAAAACACAGGAAGAATATTGGTGTCAAAATTTACTCTGAAAAGTACAATTTCATGATAAAAATTTACTTGGGTAACTGAGGTAACAGAGTAATTGCAGCTCATTACTACCCACCTCTGGTGAAGCCGGTACAATACAGTCAACAAGAACGTCCAAAATGTCACGTTTGATATCGGACAACATGCAATGGATGGTAACATTTTTAGGTGTTCCAACAAGCAGAGCCTTTGTTGTGTAATGTCAAGTGTCGAATGTTAGTTTTCTAGGAAAAACTGCATTACATCTACAGAGTATTTTCCCTCCTCAGGTGACACACTGCTTCTCTTCGTTCCACATCCTTTCAGTAGCGTCACATCCGGACACCATCGCTTTATCCTTATTACATTAACAACAGCGGCTCTTGTTTTCCTCTGTAGATGATCTATTCTCAGCGTCTGCTGTAAGGGACAAAATCCTCAGCTTATGACATCACTTATTCAGCTGCCGCCGCACATATGCAGAGCAAACCCATTAATGAGCCTCTGGGTGTGTTCGAAATTGACTGCTGCCATTTTCACACTGCTCATGCAGTCACTGGCAGAGGCAAGATAATGGATAGACCTGGCAGACTAGGAACAGGAATACAAAAGTTATGACGTACATGTCATGGCATGCAGAACCCAGGGCATTCTCACTGGGTTCGCTTCCAAATGCCTTTCATCACAGCTTGGCTCTGATGGGACATATGCTCCACGCCACCTGACACAGCACCCTACAGCTGCCTTCCGCTGTAGCTGCCTTACTGATGCCACACTCGATGTCAAGGCCACGAGAAGATGTGCCAGTGATTTGAAAGACTCCACTCAACTCTTTAAGTGGAACATATGGTGGAGATTATCGAGATCCCTCAGAATAACAAAGGCTTAGAGCAAAGCACATGCAGTTACCAGCATCCCCCAACTCCGTGGCCGAGGCATATTTCACGAAAAAGTCCTCCTGGACAAGTGAAGCACGACCATGAAATGCAACAGCAGAGTAAGGATTCCCTTTGTATTCACTGACTTCACGAAACAAGCTGGCCAGTTGGTGGCACACCAGTTAGACTCCGTTCGACTCCGTCCACTCGGAGCTCCCAGAATTGAATTCCCGCCCCAGCTACAGAACCTCTAAGAAAGATACTATGCCATTAATTGCTACCGCTTTATAAATGTGTAAATAACTTTGACTTAGTAGACAAACTTTGTCACTTTGCAAAAAAAAAAAAAAAAAAAAAAAGCCTTTTTCAAATTAATTTCTAATAATTTGTCCACCCAGGTTTGCTACACATTTCTTTGACATGAGAAGGGATGCCATGCACAACGTCCTACCAGGCACAGCACCAAGGTGACGCAGGATGGACCCGGAGTTATTGGGAAGTACTGTGAGGTTCCATCCGTGCCTAGAGAGAACAGAGCAGTTACCAACAGGATTTGTACTTTACGCCGATTCTAGCGGAAGGAGCGTGTGCCCGGACGACTGGCTGCGGGGCTATTCAACTCATGGTCCAGCTTTCAGTTCTTCTTGCATCGCTAACAGGTTGGAGAAGGACTTACAACAGTTCGGTCTACACAACTTGAACCAAGTGGTTAAAAGCAAACTGGAAGCGGAATCTCCTAGATTTCTTTTCACCAGGACTGTGCTTTGAATAGCCCTGAGCCGCAGCATTTAACCTTAATTTTAAAAAAGGGCCCGGCTCGATTTCACACAAATTCTGGATGTGATCTCAGCGAAATCTGAAAATGAGCAGCCCCGATAGTCCTCACTTTGAAAAAGGTTCTGATTTTCCCACTGGGAAGCCACTTCCATGCGTGTTGGTGTCCACTTTCCCATAGTGCACTGCAACATGGCAATCCTTCTGTTCCACGATGCGCCAGTACTCTTGCTGTGGACACAAACATAAGGAAGAACACATGAGTATAAAGGATGTCTGGATAAAAACTGCCCTAACAGTACACTTCTGTAAATAAAAGAGAAGTACATATCACTTCACACCTACAGGTGACACTCACCTCTACCTCAACTGCACCAGGCTCCTTACTAAAGCACATGTTCATGGTGTTCCTGGCTGCTCTGTAGAAAGTGGTTAAAGACACCGATCTCCCCTGAAAGAAAGGATCGCAACAGGGGATCATGAGGAAGAAACATGTGCTGCTGTTAATCTTGCCGATTCAAATTTTCTCCTTTAAAAAAAAAGAAAAAACCTTTTGCCATGAAAAAAAAACCTGATACACAATATATGTGATAAATATATTATTATATTTATAATATGGTCATTTTACATAATGCTTTACATATTTTGCTATATGAAACAATAACCGTCGTTTTTGGTAAAGCCGAAAACTGTCCACTTCCAATGCACCTTCCGGGGGATTTTTTTCCCCACAACGTGCCAATGTTCCATGGACAGATGGCCACCGTCTTGTCCTCCGTAGAAGTGTTACAGAGGTCATTTCTACACGATACAGACGGGTCACCTTGGGCCCTGTTGTTGCTACATGCTGCTACGTGGGCTTCTGTAACACGTAACAATGCATCTACAGGGTCCCGCAAGAGAACTAGGGGCCGACCTTGTTTAACGTTACATACGAATGGGAAAAGGGTCTACACCATTTACATGAGATGCATCCTACACTAAAGCCCAGGCCACACAGTGTTACACAGACCCAATGCGTGGATGCCAAGAATATAAGTATATATTCCGCGTTACGCGCTGAAAGCAACTCGGAGCACAGGCCGCTATTCATGTAGATGAGGCTGTGAAAGAGAGCTCACACTTATGTAACATGCATGGAACAATAGTTATTATTTCCTCACACCTAAGGGCTTCATTGCAGAGGTCAGAGGGCACGGAGGCGAGGCGAGGCAAGTGGAGGGCAGCATTTGACAGTGTGCATGGACAGACCTTGTACACGCACTTGTGCTGCTCGCTGAGGATACCCTGCTCCTCCTCGACCCCGCCGTTTTGCCGAGCAAAAAGCCGCCGCCGGCTCCGCTTCGCCACGCCACTCAGCTCCTGCCACCCGCTGCCCGGGCTGCTCTTGTGCACCACGCCATTGATGAGGCCGTTCTTGGGCTCGTAGCGGGGCAGCGAGAAGGTGCACTGGGCACCGTCCGAGTGGCCCTCCAAAGGCCCCTTGCGCCGTTCCAGGTTCTCCTTCTCCTCCAGGACCTCGCGCTCCAGCCGCTCGCGCTCTTCAGGCGATAGCGAGTCATAGGAGAGCAGGTACTGGCAGTAGGCCTCCTGCAGCTTGGCCAAGCGGTCCTGGGCTGAGCGGGGAACACGCAGCAGGTCCGCCAGCTTGTTCCACTTCTTCAGGTCCGTCACCTGCTGCATGCCGCCCATGTCGTTGATGAGCTGGAAGAAGCGGGCCAGATCTAGCTCGCAGCCCCCTGGGCGAAGACGGGCGACAGAGAGCGCCGTTACAAGCCACGCGGGCACAGCATGCTGCACAGTCACACCAACAGCAATCACCAAGAAAATGTCACCTACAATAAAAGCATACCAACTGAACGCACATTACTTTAAAACAGATTCGCAAAGTGAAAGTTGGTGGCTGAAATACCACGAATCCTTTCGCCGTTATTTAGGTTTACAAATACGCAAATTTTTAGGTTTATTCTGCATGAAAAACTAGCAAGAACAAGCAACATCTACTACATTAATAAATATTAATATATAAATAATAGAGTATAATCATCATAATATAGTAGACTGCACTGAAAATGCTCTGGTAAGAAGAGCTGATAAATGCTTGATTTTGAGTTTCTGAAAAATTACTTGGATGATGATGATCACCACCACCAACAAGGTCAGATTTGTTCTTGGTTAACCACGTGCATCACGTGTAGCTGCACTGCGGCATTTATTAAGCAAGATTTGAGCTTTTCTCTTAGGATGACGAGCGAAACGTCTCGTGAACATACTCGTCGTCTTTCTTTCTGTTCGAAATACTGAGTAAATCTCCTCCAAATGTGTCTCACTAGCTGTTCGCAAACAGCAAGGCAGATTGACTGTTCCAGGTCCAAGGTCTTGGGGCAACTGTGAGTCAGACAAACCCCATTTCAACACCCCCCCACCCCCACCCTGCACCACACACACTGGGCGGCTGCTTCCCCTGAATCTCACTCCCAGACATTCCCGATCCGTCACGGATTTTCACACGACTTCAGCGGCATAACAGCCGGAGAGTCTCATCTCCAAGTGTTGCAGAAACCAAAGTAATCCCCCCGTTTGTTTTTCCATTAAAGCGATCCTAAATTTAGCCCCACGCTCTGAAGGAGGAGGACACGAGTAAACAACCCTTTATAACAACTCCCGCCCTGGAGAATCTCACTAAGGCCACCCTCTTTACGATGTCACCACAGCACAAGGAGCTCAGAAAATCACACGTGCAGACAGCAGCGCTCACACGAGCCGCTTGGTGAGCTACGAGTGACTCCCGTAGGGTTCACGTAGCGTTCGAGTGCCGCGGGCTCGTTTAGTCGGAAAATCCTTCGCGCACAGTCTCCAAACAACAAAAAGCAGGTACTCCGAGGCACTCTGTAACGAACTTGGCTGAGAAATAAGAAACATTTGTCAATAAATATGACATACAGCAGCGGGCTGATTATAGAACTTACAGTGGAAATATAGTACATATTGTTAGATCACCAAGTTTACAGCCTCCTCCTGAGTTAGTAAATGTTATGCATAGTCTGCATCCTTTGCTTCCATTACTGAGCCCTCCTGTAAATTACAACAAATGCACTCAATATGAGTATAATTCAATAAAAATTAGCCTCGATTGCCTTCTGCCCAAGAGAGCACATCTCTCAACCCATAACAGCATTTTCGAGTTGATGGCATCATACGTGAGCAGAAATACACGTAAGGCTGACGACATCTCAAAGCAGGAGAAGCCGAGATTGAAAGAGACCCTGAGTAAAGTTCACCTGAGGCCGTGAGACATTATTCAGTTTTCAAGTACTCGGCCTACCAAGGCTCAGCGCGTGAAAATCCAGTACGCTGGTCCTCGACTCGCAAGAGGGCTCCGTTTCGATGACCCCACCCCAACTCAAGTCAACTTGGTCCTAAGACGCAAATCCCCTCATACTGCATTATATGAACAATAGGGACATATAAACAACTGACATGTATCAATATTACATTATTTAAGTGGGCTTGGTCATTTTTCCCCCACAAACTTGACGCATTACTCATCTTACGTAAAATAATACTTCGATAAAATGATAAACAGTACCATATTTTCGCTTTCATTTCTAAACGTGTGCTCTTTCGATTTTTGCTTTCGGCGCCACCGAAACACACAGGACACTTGCAAGCTTTTTCAAATAAAAAGTAACTTGAAGGGAATCACGAAGGTTTTGCAGACCAATTGCAATCGCTGTTAGACATCCGATCACCGACTGAGGTACCGGTAATGACAAATCCGAGTACCTTGCGGGAGTGCGGCCAGGTAAGGTCATCATGCGGCAAACAGAACAGTCATTGTAAGACATCACAAGCAAACGAGGGGACTCAAAAATAACATAAGGTCAACCGGATGCTCGTCATAACTCCGGGTTGCCAAAAAAAGTGTGCATGTGGTAAGTTGTGGCCTACCTTCATCTGGCTTCCCTGTTACACAAATTGTCTCAGTGCCATGTTAACCTTTGCTCCTGAGCACACAGATTTTGCTCATTGGTATAAAATGCCTTGAGAGACTCTCACCGATGAGCGGGGGTTCTTCCATGCCGATGCCCTGAGATTTGAGATGCTTCTTGATACAGGTGAGCAGCTGGACATTGGGGCCCCAGCGACGCCCCAGCTTGTGGATGTGCTGCACCTGCGTTACGAAGCGCATGTTCTCATTCAGTTTGCACTCCGGCCGCCAGTCGGGAGGCGGGATGACCCTGCAGAGCCCGTACGGCTCTGCCTGGTCCCGCACCGAGTCCACGTAAACCAGAGGATCCTGAAACTCTTGCGGGCTGGCCCTAAGGACCAGGACCTCTGCCATGGTGAAGGAGCCTGTCCGGCCTGGCTCCTTCTCCACTTTGACCTCTGCTGATTGGTGCGGCATGGAAGCAGGGGCAGGGCCGGATGCGGGGCCGGAGGCTGGAGGCGGGGTCGGATGCGGGGCCGGAGCAGGGCTGGGGGTAGGCCTGCTCGCTGAGGTAGTGGGGTGACTCGCTTTTGGGGCGGTCTGTGCCACGCGCTGCGCTTGCACGTTAAACATCAGCTTCCCAGCCGTTGCCCTTCTGGGCCTTTGGTGCTGCGGCCTGGGTGCATCCAGAGGCACGGCCCCTGCGTCACCTTGGCATCCAGGTTCAGCCTGACTTTCCTGAACAGCCTTCTTGCTGCGTGTCTCTGGGGTACCGAGCGGCACTCTGGGCTTCGCCACTCTGGCCAAGATCAGCTTTCCTGGCAGGCGGCCGCCCCGACTGACGTCCTGTTGCCTCTTAGAGGGCCTCAGGCCCTCCCGACCACCCTGAGCCACCTGCTTGGCATACAGCCTCCCGTTGGGCCTCGTGCCGAGCTGCACGCAGCCCCTGTTGGCCACTCGGTATGCCCTCTCAGATAACAGCACCCGCTTGCGAGTTTTTGCATTGCTACTTCGAGCTTTTCCTGAGTTGGAGTGGTGGAGGCGACAGTGAGCGGGGCTACTGTGGCAGTTACGGCCGGGGTGCGGCGGGTGGGTGGCGACGCGTTTGCTGCGTTTCATTTTGGCATGTTTGGCCAGTTCTTTCTGTGCTTTGGTGTAGGTGACGTGGCCCTTTGTCACGATGGCTGTGTACTTCACAGTTTTGGATGGCAACGGAGAGAAGCCTCTGGTCTTTTTGGCACAGGGTGCAACGGTGCCAGCGGAGCACGTCCGTAGGAGCTCGTTTGCTTTTGAAACCTGTTATACAGAAAATAAACAAGCTGTTCTTAAAACCAAGCTGATGTTCAAAGTTAAAATCCTTATTCGTTTAATCTCTCAAGCTTTAGCTCTGCATCCCACATTTCCACCCAATGCTTAAATATATACAATATTACGTGAGAAATCTTCCCCTTGTGTGCAAACGCACGCACGCACACACTGACAGAAGCTGCTTGCCCTGAGCAGGGTCGCGGCAAGCTGGAGCCTAGCCACCCAGGACAGGACGCCAGTCCGCCGCAGGGCACCCTAAGCAGGACTCGAACCCCAGACCCGCCAGAGAGCGGAACCCGGCCAAGCCCGCTGTGCCATTGCACCCCCGTCTGCAAATGAGTTAGTTTTATCAAGGTAGACTAAATTGACAATTAAATATTTAGAATCAATATGACAATGTAGAAACTAAGGATCAATAAATATTTTGCTATAATTTATATACAAAATAATATTTATAAAATTATTATAATTCATAAAATATAAATTATATTAGAAATATATACTATTTATACAATATAAATGCAGTGCCCTTTATAACACACTTGTTATAACAACACCTACACACACACACACAAACACACACAGAGTCTGAAACCGTTTCTCCTGAGCAGGGTCGCAGTGAGCCGGAGCCTAACCCAGCAACACAGGGCGTAGGGCTAGAGGGGGGCACACCCAGGACGGGACACCAGTCTGTCACAAGGCACCCCAAGCGGGACTCGAACCCCAGACCCGCCAGAGAGCAGAATAAAAATCAGTGCAGGAACAAAACAACGCAATTTATCGAAAGTTTAATATTTCTTGTTCTGGTATCACAGTTCTTGTTTCTTGCATCACTGTTTAAAAAGTAGTGCTTTGTTCCCACCGGTGAACTTTATTTTGTTAAGTCATACAGAGCAGCTGATAAAACGCTTGCGCAAAGTGCCACCAGCAATTGTGCTACTTAACGATTTCCCCCGACATCCCTGCAATCAGGCTGCTGTCTCCTCTGTTCTTGAGTTTGTTTCTGTAATCTTGTCTTACACATTTATTTATTTAGTGGGACAATCATAAATCATAAGAAATTGTCAGGTGCTGTAAATTATCTTAAACTACAAATACTACAGCCACTCTTTGGGATGTTTTATAAATAATGCAAAGACTTTGAAATCTTAGAGCTCTTTGTATCCCTGTCAGGTGCTGCTAGCTGAAGCAGAACCTTGAATAAATAAATTAATGAACAAACAAACAAAACAAACCAAACAAACAAAAGCTGAACACTGTCACCATACAGTTTATGACACTGAAAAAATATAGGGATGCCTGTAAACGAACTGCTCAAGTCCGTGGTTCTGAAATTTACTGCCCGTTTGCTGGTTTCATATACCCTTTAAAAAAACTGGTTGCAATCAACCTATCAACTCAAACATAGCAATAAATACATTCGGGGCATGTTTGAGTGCTGAACCTTTCCGCTGGTGACCCACGTGGCCACAGGATGGACTGAGTGAGATGTCTTGCCAGCAGTACGGAGACACATTGCTGTTATTATTATCGATTTACTTGCTTAGCCAAGACTTTTACCTAAAGAAAGGCACAGCAGTCACTAATTTGTACTGCTGGGTATACTGGAACAATACTGGCACAAGCGTCTTCCTGAAGTGCTTTTCAGCCATGGTCTACCTGTAATGTGAACAGAAGACGTAGAAAAAGAAAGTGCCCTTAACCACTATGTCCCCTGTAGCCCATGCTGAGATGGGAAAGGCGTTGGCCTGTCTCAACACAAAGCTACTGGGGTGTTGCACTGGTCACCCCTTTTGTGTGTCTATTATTGGCCTCAGTGTCTCTCATTAGTCCAACAGTTAGGATTGTCCAGGTCGGGGTGTCCAACCTTTTTTTTTTTTTTTTTTTTTTTAAAAACCAAGGGCCACAATCGTTATTGCGAAGTGCTCCGAGGGCCACACGCGTAAACATTATATTAGCTGACATACTGAATCTTCAATGTCTGAACCAACCATGTTTCTGTACTGTATTGTATCTTAATTTAGTGCGGTATGGGGTTACATGCGTGTCTAACTATAACTGTCGTTTTGCCCTCAAGAATAGATGCTGCTATGATGAAAAGCAAATTCCAGAGAAATCTGTCAAAGTTCACTCATACTGTATTGTTAATAGAGCTTAAAATATTCATGGTAGCTATTGCATATATTATCATTTAACACATGTTTTTGTGGGCTGCATTTCATGAAAGGGTGGGCTGCACATTAGACACCCCTGGTTTACAATTAAAAAGTTATTCTAAGAAATATATTTAAACTGACCTCACCGGTAATGAATAACGTCTCCTCCTGTACTACGTGTGCTTGACTCCATGGGCATCTCAGGTGCCACGGGTGTTCATGAGGTCTTCCCCCGCTAGAGGGCCCACGATCCCCTTCCCCCCCTTTTTGGGAGTCCCCACATTTGAGCCTGGCCTCCTACTGCAAGCGCTCGGTCAGCAATAATGGGGCGGGGGGCCTGCGACAGCCACTGCAAATAAAGCCCTAGCAGCACCAGTATTGCTACTTCACTCCCCGCGAAAGAAAAAGGGGGACAAGTGCAAAGCGTGTAGCACGTAGAAAAGTGTCTGCTACACGAATAAATGTAAACGTCAGTGTAAGGGACTCGGCGCGGGCTGGATGACACGCACTGAAATAAATACGCGACCAGATTCATGGAACAGCAAACTACTGCATGGGCCCCGAAGTTGAATCTCACACATGTGAGCGCAGGCAGGGGGTGCGGATGGGGTGGGCTGAGATGACATCATGTGTTGCCATTGCCCGGCTGCACAACGGTACGAAGATTAAAACAAAACATCTGCAGCTCGGCAGCCCATAGGAGGGTCCAGCGGAGGAACACGAGGACTTAACCCTTTCAGTGCAGTCAGCGTTAACCTGCATCTACCCAGGGTGCAGCAAGCAGACGGTACAGGCACATGGATCTCACACACACACACACACACACACACACACACACACACACACACACACACACACGGGGGCGCTCTCCAGGCGCTCGCCAGCCATTGCGCTCCGGGCTCGGCCCACCGCAAGTGGGCCTTTCGCTTCATTTCAATTAGCATCACACGAGCGCCGATCATCTCCCCTCGCTGCATTCTGCCCATGCCCTCATTATAACGCCATCGAGAGCGCCTCGAGCGTTTTCGTGTTTCTATTTCTGAAAGAGAGGGAAAAAAAAAAAAAAAAAAAAAAAAACCGAAGGGCTAGAGCATCAGCTGTCTGCTGAGGTTTAGAAATGTAAACAGTAATACTTTAATACTATGAGTTTCCCCCAGGGCAAAGTCAATTACTGCCAGACTACTGTTAACATAAGCAGCTGCGAAGCGTAGCTCTAAAGCGTACGTTACAATGCTATTCGTGTCTTGCTCCGTTAATTGCTTCATGATAACATTTGTTCAAGATTTTCATTCAATTTACTTTCTGACAAATTTATTCCTAATACCTTTTTGTTTCAGACATTTGAACTGGTGTGTTTTCACACCGAACAATAATTTACTGCTGGACCACAAGAATGTAGATCCTACTTTGCTGCTGATGTGACTGTGTTCCAAAGACACGTATTTAGAGAAATGCAGGATGTAACTTAGAAAACATACATGGAAGTGACAAACAATACTTACTGGCCAATCTACCTTGAATTTGGCAGCATATAGGAAATAAATTCCATCATCTTTCCTGCTTACATCCAACAAAATGATACAATTCAGCTATGAGAAAAGGTCGAGCTCTAAAACAGCCAATAGTTCCTTAAACTGGACAAATTTATACCTACATTGACATTACATTTATTTATTTAGCAGACACTTTTCTCCAAAGCGACTTACACTGGATACTATGTAGTGTTATGAGCCCACACGCCTTATTCACCGCGGTGACTTACACTGCTAGACACACTACTTACACTGGCTCACTCATCCATACATCAGTGAAACACACTCTCTCTCTGTCTCACACACACTAGGGGGGAACCTGAACAGCATGTCTTTGGATACCTGATCGTCAGTTCTGTGGTATTAAATCTCTAAATCTAATCTCTTTAAAAATAAAGTGAACTGAATTTAATTGAATTAAATACCTGTTATTTAACAAATGTAATGGTTACAGACTAGATCTTGATCTACTCACAGACACACACACAGCACATGGACTCATTCTGTCTACATCCTGCCCGAGCTAACCTCTAATTGTACTTTTTAACCGATTTTAATCTTTGTTAAACTTTGTTCAGGACTCGAGCTGCTGAGACAGATAAGCCAGAAGGTAAAACAACTTCCCCAATGTCTAACTTAAGATTCAAATTTAACAAGTGTCAAACACACAGTCAACGTTTGATAATATAAAGGTAGCATAAACTGGTGACTGCAGGCTTTCTTGACTCGTTTCTGCCTCCAGCTGTGACACATCTGCACCGGATTAGGCAAGGCAGGGTGGGACGGGATACCTGCTTGCGGTGATCCTTGGCGGGAGTGGCATGGCGGAGGCCGTTAGCGATAGTGCCCCGGGCCAGCTCTTTCACAGGACTAGCTGCTGCAGAGCCTTGCGATGGCTCTTTACGGACATCTGCCAACTCTTCCTTCTCCTTTCCTGGCATGGCCTCCTTGCCCCTGTGATTAGCGGTGGATCCCCTCTCCTCCGACGCCCTACAGTGACCGTTGACAGCTGGAAATGGAGGGAGGAAGGAAGGAAGGAAGCGCAAATCCGACTCTGTGAGAGAAACAGCCAAGGAGCTGCAGAAAGAGTGCGTTTTCACTTCCAACCTTCCAAATGAATAAGCGTGTCACGTGCAAGTGTAGAAACACTGTTTAACAGATAGAGAAATATTTGCTTTGGAGAATAAATGTCATTAATTATTGCCAGGAAGAAAAACAGTCTGAAAATCAGCTCAGTGGTTAAATGTTTATTGGCACAGTAATGACTAAAAAAAAATTGAGTTATTTTTACTGTGTGTTCATTTCAAACGGTATCAAGATTTCCTTGAAAAATCACCACCCACACCAATTCTGAAAAATGAAAGCTACAAAACGACAGCTTCCAAAACTGAAATTATCAACGGATGAGATGAATGGGGTTTAACTACTAAAAAGTGTCTTGCTTTTGGGGGGGAAAAAAAGGCATTCAGAGTTGAAGGTCTTTATTTTCAATTTAAACTCAGCTCAGAGTATAACTGTAGGGCCTTGGCACAGCAAGTAGTGCTGCTGCCTCGTAGTTCCTCCTTCGGCTCATCAACAGAACCTGGTTCGGTATTTGTGGCATTTCCATGCTCTCCTCATGTTTGTGTAGCTTTCCTCCACGTGTGTGTGACAGGGCAGTGGTAAAACCACTTCCATGCATGAGTGTTTACCAAGGGTCAACTTCATCTCAGTGGTAGCCCCCCCAGTGTCTAACCAGCAAAGCCAAAAAAGGATGACATGACATTTTACATAATATCAAGGTCCTCAAAAAACTCTCAGTACATTATACAATCACACTGATCCAACAGACAACTTGTCTTCCTGCACCATAATCCAGTATTGTTGGCTGTACTTTGTCAAGGAGCTTAGTCTGTAGAAAACAAATGGACAGTCTCTGGATTTATCTCTGGGCTGATTGAACACTACCCATTCTGCTTTGCATTTCCTTGCAGCTGAGCAACCTCCCGATCTACTCTCTCAGCAACTAGACACTGAAAGCCAGAAGTGAGGCAAAGGTTATTTCTTGGGCTCAACTGCAGACACATTACAAAATAAGGCACAAGACTCTTTGCTATATGATGAACATGACGCATAAATCTATTCTACACTGACTTCTTGATTGTGGCATAAACTTCACACTTGACCTTATCATTCCAGAGTGGCTTGGCCAAGAACGGCAGCGGTTCCATGAACAATGACCTGGGGGTTAGTGTTGTCCATCTCCTCATATACTGAGACAATGTATGTACTAAAAAAAAAATAAAAAATCCCGTCCTCTTTAAACAAAGTTAGATTCTTGCTCTCATTTAATCATTTCCTGCAGGAATTTAGTCTGAGAAACAGGGTCTCTATACTACATGCATAGCTGGGCTGGAGCGCAGCTCCCAAGGAGACGAAAGACGAGACTCAACGCGGCTTCCAAGGTTGGGCAGGCCAGCCGGGGCGCAATGGGTTAATCCAGAGCAGAGGACCTGAGCATCCTCTAGATAAGAGAGAATAGTTAGGCTAAGGCTTTTATCATCATGTTATCGTTGAGTTAAAGCTGCCGTTGACTACTTAATCCCACCTGGCAGGGCCCAGGGACAGTAATCCTCCCAGAACTGCAGCCCCAATAATGGCAGTTTATTGGCATGCAGTGTCACAGGGACAACGGCTCATCAGTTACCATCGACTACCATAATGCCCACCTTCCGGTTCTGCTAAAAAGGCTGAATGCATGTCTTTAGCGCAGAGCTGCTCTGTCAGGACTCATCCGTCTTATGTCTGACACCCAGAAAGGCTGCTCTCATTAGTCATCTAACTCATCTGTTTGTTGCTGATTTTCCCTTCTTCCACCAAGAATATATGTTTGATATAAGAGACATCTGGCAATATTCTTCTTAATTTCAATAACTATTAAGTAAGTCAAAAAAAAGGGGGGAAAAAAACCCCATTTAAAAATAGTAACTGCACCTTGAGGAATGGGGTAAATGGCCCCAACTTGCAGTGTTCTCTGTTGCCAGGATAGGCTCCAGACCAAGTTAGCAGTTATACACAGTAAGTGAGTAAGCAAGGCAAAGTAATTTTATATTTGTTTTAAAGAATTTTGGTGTATAAAATCTGTTACACCGCAGTGGACTGGCATTCCGTCCACTGTATACCCTGCCTCATTCCCTATGATAGCTGACCAATACGACCCTGCACTGGATACGAGATTAGGAATAATGAATGAATGGATGGATGGAAGTGTTGTAGAGTATTATTTCTATTTATTATAGTTTTACTCTTAGTTTCGACACAACCTAAGCTTGAATAGAGCGAGGGATAATGGATTATGAATTGAGGGTGAAATTGACAATTGACTTGAAGCCAAGTTACGAACAGACCATCCATCCATCCACTGTCAAGAACTGCTTGTCAAGTGGGGTCACGGTGAGCCAGAGGCCACCCAGCAATGTAAAGCCGAAGGGGGAGGGGACACACCCAGGACGGGACGCCAGTCCGTCGCAAGGCACCCCAAGCAGGACTCGAACCCCAGACCCGCCACACAGCTTCCGGTCTTAATTGTGTTCTCTGAGGAGCCAATGCAGTTTCACTTTTCAACTTCGACATTTTTGTAAACAAGTTGTAGAGCAGCCAAAATTGACCGTGTTAGTTGCTCTGTAATGTATTTGTCTACTCCACATTGTGTGCATTGGAGCGATCACATCCAGAAAAGCACAAGATGAAAATTAAACAGAATTTCATGAAGAGTGATAAAGTCAGAGGCAGAGTGAAAATGATCAGACTGTGGCTCATGAAGGCTCGATTAGGCAGCACTGATTTATGAGATTAGCTCTAAAGAGCAGACAGCAGTTTACAGTGGCGGTACCATGTTCACTGGTGATGTGCTTTCCAGAGAGTTTGGCCTTCCGGGGCGTCGATGGGCAGGATGCTGAGGCAGTGCTGGCTTCGGGCTTCACATCCTCTTGTTCTTCCTCCTCATCCTCTGCATCATCCTCATTGCGAGGGCTGCCAAAGTACTTCATGGTATGAGGCAGCGCTGCAGAGCCTGGGAAGAGAGAAAGACAAAAACACACAAGGGATGGAGCCTAACTTTGGCAGCGAGGGTGTCGCTCGGGGAAATTTAGAATGGAGCCATGAGTCCCACAGTCCTGGAAAGCTAATCCTCCAAAATCAGCATCGTTAAAACTTAGTCTGGATTATTCACTCTTCCAGCAGAAAGATACTGCTTTAAGCACAACACCACTTCTTTTGTACTACGTCACTTCAACAATATGCATCACTAAGCATTACAGATGATTATTTCTGTGACAGAATACAGCGCGTCTCATGCTGAAAATAAAATTTTAAAAACAACCCAATATATTCCTGACAAAAAACAGATCCGTACAATAACAGCTCTGTTTACACAAAATTAGACGGAAAAATGACAAACACATGACCTGTTAGTGTAATTAAATTTCTTTATCCTTAATGCCTTGTCTCAGCTCAAACAAATCAAGTAGAATCATTGGCTTGTGGTTTAACTGATGAGAAATGTGTTGTTTTTAATGTGGACTTTTTACCATAAAACTGGAGAACAAGCAACTGGCAGTAGAACCAGGCAATAACCTTTAAAAAAACGTGGCAAAAACTCTTCCAAGTTATAAAGTTCTGTGAAAAATAACTAATATAATGTTTTTTTTTTTTTTTGAAAGAATTGGCAAATAGCAGAATGCACTTGACAGTCCTTTGACAAACCATTCATACCCTACTAATTGGATGACACTGGCAATAAATAATTTTGAGAAAAAAAAAAAAAAAAAAAACTTCTGTTTAAAAGACCTTTTCAGAATTTCAAGGTTGGCTAGTTGCATTATTTACATTGTTGTGGTCTAACGACTGAATAGTAATATCTGCCTAATGCCTTTTAGGGTACTAAGAGAGGCTTCTGACTGCTGTAGAGTAGTGCCTAGTGACATAAGACCCCTTATCCCGCTTTACCCCAGATGGCTGTAAAGAAAATACCACGCTTTCATGGGGAATGTCTTGAGAGGGCTTTTGCTGAGGGCTACAAATGGTCTGACTATCATGTGACTGTGTTTCACCAATACACTACGTGGGGCTCTGGGTTTGACGCCACAGCCCAGGCCACAGAGAGGCAGATGTCATAATCGGTAAGCTTCAGGGGCCTTCCCTCATCTCTAAGGTGTTGGGAGGACCTGGTTCCCTGGTCAGAGGCCTTGGAAAAAGTAGATACAAAACACAAGTCTTTTTTCAGCCACTACAGAAAAATAGAAACATGACTACTGAGACAAATCATGAAAAAAAAACCAACCAAATTATACAAAACTTCTAATTTGTTGCTGAAAAGATGTCACATTTGTAGTACATCGTAAGAGCACCAGGATAAAAGATACTCTGTGGCCTACGGTCTAAGTGAAACGCAGAAGTGTTCAAATTGTTTAGGCTGAAATGAAGAGTACAGTGAGAATTCATTCCATAATCGCCAAACGGGTACAGTTTAGCAACAAAAAAGTGAGAAGCAACGACCCACTCAAGCTTAGACTAACCCCCACCAGCATGTGATGGGGATGAACCGTACACCTGCATTCACCCAGGAGCCTCCTGCCGTTAGAAAGGCCTCCCCATGCATTGCTGCTGACTGGGAATTGTAATGTGGGGTATTCGACGTTAACACCAGGTGCAGCAGCTCTTCCAACAGTTGTAGTACCCTAACCCTTACCCTCACCAGCAGAAGAGCCAGGTATGTAAACGGGTATCAGTCAAGCGGCAAAGTGAAAACACGGCGCATGTAGATACACGCCATACTCTGTTTCATAGACGTAAGAATAACCATTAATTATAAGCAGCAACTTGAGTGAAAATCTGCTCCAGAGACAATTCATTCTGTAAAATAAAGCCTCATTTTACTTTGTGTACTGTAGAAATATGAATAGATAAATAGAAGAAAAAAAACTGAGATCCATGAAAGGCTAGATGGTGGCATGCACAAACAACTGATTCCTTAGTGGACGGTAACCCCAAACGTACGTCAGCACCGCTCTCATTAAGCTGAGGTTTGTTTGGAAGAAAAGCATAATGACATGTCACTACCAGCTGTATCTCCAGTGGAAGAATGAACATGTACAGTGACAAGTAAAGAATAAATTAGAAAGAAGAAAAACCACCAAGCCACAAAAGATGATCTCTTCTTGAAATGACCGCTGTTTTTGCACTATGTGGAGAACTCGAGAAAAGCTTTTAAAAATAAACATTGCAGACGGGCTCCCGGAGCAGCCGTGAAGCATTTTGGACGAGTCTTCTCTCCCACACACAGGGAGAGCGAGCCTGCCTTGCGGTCCGCCGTGCTTGGCTGCTCTGCAGAACTGCTGTTCTTCTCCGCTCATGCGATAAGTCACATAACGGCAGGAAACCCTGGGTTGCGTTCAGTCAGGTCCCATAATCCTTCAAGGTCCCCAAAATAGGGCCCCACTTGTTCCTGGTATGTTTATTGTAGGCCTTAGGGTAAGACCAACCACAAAATAAATTTGCCAGTCAGTGGCATATAGCAAGCAGGGCTCTGTTCGCCATTAATACGGAGAGGGTTTAACACGTGGTCAATGCATCTCGTCAACGACAACTGGGCTCGTCAACAGCAGCCAAGCAAAACCCAGCACCTTTTCACAACGGCCATTATGTTTACGTCAAAACAGATTTATTACTTTTGAGTTTCAAGACCTTTAATGAAAACATACAAAAGAGTTAAACACTTTTACACCATTTTTCTCATATTCTGCATCAGGTGCTGAACAAAAGTGTACGACGGAGAGTGGATGGAACAGTGGGAGAAATCTGGGACATCGGGATTGCTCTCAAACCTCTTGCGTGGCATCTGGAGAGCAGTCGTACACCTCTAGTCGAAAATCATTGTCTCGCTGAAATCTACACTTCCGAGAATCTAGAAATCCACCCACTTGTCTTATTCATCATGACATGAACACTGCAATTAAAAAATATTTTAAGTAGCACCTCATGATGGGAGACCACGACTCCTGCCACTCAGGATTATGGGTCATTACGGCAACACACAGCTGTTTCCTCCTTAAAGAGGTCAGTCTGGATATGAGCCCATAGTTGCTAGGATCCAGTTGGGAAAAATGTATCCTATCATGTCATTTCCAGAACTTCCTGAGAAGAGTAAATATTACAGCATATTGCATCAGGAAATTTGTTAAATGTCCCCTCTACTCCATGGGAGATTGAAACCTATCTGCTGTGAGAAAAACACAGCCATGAACAGCACAACAAGCTGCGTGTCCTAAATCCAGCATGGATAGGACAGCAAAGAGAAAAAACACACTGCACGCATATCAAACAACTGCAAGCATACTGTATAATAATGCATGCTAAACATAAGAGGTCAAAGGAGGTTAATATATGGCATCTCCTCAAAATTAACCCATATTTCAGTTTTTTTTTTTTTAAAAAAAAACATCAATTCACTTATGATGAACTTGTGATAGAAAATAATGAATGGTCATATACTCTACCACTGTTCTTTCTGCAAAAGGTTCAATGGGATTTATCACTGACAGCATGGTGGTGCAGCAGGGAGTGCTGGGCTATGTCTTTGCATGTAGCACTTTCAACTTATTCTCTTTGGATTTTATGTGTTCTTCCTGTGTTTACATGGGTCTCCCCCCACAGTTCAAAGGCAGTGTGTTTCCAGTGAGCTGGTGACTCTAAATTGCCCTTTGTCTCACTCACTCACTCACTCAGTCTGTACAGCATTGCTCCACACAAATGAAAGAATGATTGTAGGGAGTAGTGTGCTGTGTATGTACTGTGTCATTGTAAGTCTCCTTGGACAAAGGTGTCAGCTAAATGTAAAACAAATACAAAGTATGCCACTTTGGAGAAAAGCATCTGCTAAAATAATTCTTGATGTATTTTAACAGGAAAGAACTACTTCTTGCACTGTCTATAAACAAAACGACCCTGACTCAACGACATGGGATCACCGCACAGGCACACGGCACAGGTCCTCAAATCACGAGCAGAGAGGAAGAGTGCAAAGGCTGTGATTTCCTGTTACACAACACGTGATGAAAGGCGCACTGGATAAATGAGCCACTTGAAGTGAGGGAAAACCACAAAGCAAAGGCTGACACCATTCAGGTCAGTAAGGTAAGAAACAAGAACCAGACCGAATAAGAACAGCATACTGTGCATTAAGCTTGTGAGCAGTCTTTCAAACTTTTAAGATATTTGTCAGGGTGTCAGGCTGGAAGGATTAGACACCTTGCCTGGAAATATAAAATGAAAGATGAACATATTAAAAAAAAAAAAAAGGGAACTTGGTCTACAATCACTAGACAGGCTTGGTGCCATATCCTGCTCTTATGAGAGGTAGATGAATAACTGCTGTTGACAACACGCTATACCTGAAGAGTGTCAGGAAGGAAGGAAGGAAACGGTGACAGATAGCTGTGCCAACCAATGATTCATGACAAGGTCAGGCACTGGCCAGGAAGTCATTAATGGGGAACGCAGGAATAGTTTATCCCAAGGTATTATCTTTCCTGAGTCAAAACACTTCTAAATTTCATCTTTGAAGGAGGTCCCTCTAAAATACTTCACTGTAAGGCTCGTCTCCTTAAATAATTTGTATTATTCATTTTTTATTGAATAAATTATAACCTCATTACTTAAGCATACAATGAAAATGTTTTTTTTTTTTTTTTTTTTTTTAAACATAAAGACATTTTTGATATTTATCACTACTTCCAGGTATGACTTACCGTAGCTGGAACCAAACACAAATCACTAAAAGCTTTCAACCTAAACAAAGGGGCCATGACTCCAAATTGTCTCAACAAGCAGTTTGACAAAAACCATGGCAAGCTTTCAGCTGTACTGCTGCCAAGCTTTTTCTCCGCAACGGTTTCAAAGATTGCTCGAAAAGAAAAACAAGCTACGTAGAGCGCGGTCAACAAAGACAACAAGCCTTCCTGCACTGCCTCCACGATGAGGAACCACAAACCAGAAGGATGTCATTGGATCTTTAGATCACCTGAATGCCACCGGCTCATGCGTTTAACGAAAACGGCTGCCGCGGGAGGCGACTCACCTCGCAGACAGAGGAACGTCAGGAAGTCCTCCGTCTTGGGTTTGAGCTTTGACAGCTCGCTGATCCGAGTCGCGGGAGCGGGTAGAGACACTTCCACCACCTTCACCGGAGTCATGCTGGGGGAGCTTGGCTGCGACTGGGCAAACTTTCTTTGGGCCTGCAGCCTTGGTCTACAGGAGGGGTAAAACAGGTACAATCGATAGGAATACACTTATGTCATCACTTTAGCTACAATGAAATGAGCGTGGTAAAATACTGAATCCAGAAATGCATTTGTTTGACTGTCTCTAACAGCTATGGCTCAATACTAGTTAGTTCTATCACAGAAATGTTACAGCGTAACCCATTTTAATTAATAATCATTATTCCACATTTACATATATTAACAAAATCTTAGCAAATAGCTGCACTTTAATCAGACTCATTCATCTATTCACAGTCGTTACTCGACGTTGATGCAGTGTCGGACACCCTTTCATGCGTCTCTGTACATTTCCTGGATTAAATTACTGGGCATTGCATAAACAACAATAAAATGTGCAACATTATTTAATTTGTTATATCCTCCTGGCAGCTGCTGTTGTCTAGTACTCACTACAACTGCCAACTTTAGATTCACGTCTAGTCTGTAAAATGTGATTAAATTCCGTGTTAAACACTGCCAAGAAGATGACAGTTGATAGAAATATTAAGAACGCTGCAGATCTACTTAAGACAATCATCTTCCTTACAATCCATTTTTCTCCTCCCGATGACATGATTATTATTTTTTTTTTTTTTTTTTTTTTAGTAGCTGCGGTGAAAGATGCTGTCCAAACCTTAAATCTTTTGCCACATATCTTATGTATAAATTGTACTCCTTTAGATTACACTGAGAAGCCAGAGTTGCAGGGAGCACGGAATTCCGATTTTCTTTCTCTGTGATTTCTGACATGTGTACACCGTGTACTACTTTTCATTCCATGTACTTTATTTTTGCCAGCAGATCCCCATCTACTCACGCCGATGGATTTCCTTCAGGAGGAAAAAGTTATCCGTTATAGAAAGCAATCTCTGATTCAATCAGACACTTGTTACACAGATTTCTCAGTTATTACGACAGGTCGATGAAACGCAGCCGGTGTTATTGATCAGTTCAGGATCTGGCAGCAGCTCTCATACAGAACGTCCTTGTAACCCACACCTCAGAAACACCGGTCCTTTTTCTACACTTCAATCGATTTCACGCTGCGTGAAATACATAACGTTAAGTCACAATAAAAATCGTGGGAGGCAAAACAGCCCAAAAATCTAATTCAATTTTATTTTAACAGGTGTTTTACCAATACAACATTGTCCTGGGGTATTTGCAGCACGGTACTTGGATATGACACCTGATACTTACTTGGCCTGAGAGGATTACAGGTAAACAGCACATTATTGGAGAGAGACGCTGCACGACAAGTCTGGATTAAAGTCAGAACCCCTAGACACTCTGGGTTTTCTGTTAGTAGCAGATATACCCACACCGACTGACACCACACCCGCCCACTAAACAAAATGGGCACAGCCAAAAACCCTTTTGCAAGCAAGCAGCGGAGCATTAATTTGGTGCTGGGTCTTGCAGGCTTCTGCGTGTAGCAGCAATCATTTCCTGCAAGTCAGTCTTTTGACAGATTGACCCTTAGTATGACATCTTTATCCCATCTACCTGGAACCCTCAGTGGGGCAGCACGGTCAGATCTGCTTTAAGCCCCTCTTGCTTGGACCGCGGCAGCGTGCCGATACTTCGCACTCCGCGAGCGGACGTTACTTGCGGGGAAGTCAGCCGAGCGGCGCCGCACAAATCGAGACACCCATTTCCCAGTGAAAACACCGCAATGTTGATCGCTGCCGGCAGGATCCAAGCAGCGCCACTGACTGTTCAGCCTACACAATTCCACAAGTGCGGGACGTGGGAAGACATCCTCTCATCCCGCTCAAGTCTTGTACTCAAGGAATGTACTAATGTGGAAAATGTGGAATTTGACCTACAGACTGCTGTAGCCTCCCGTAAAGACAGAAGTCAACGGCAGAGAGGCGGCATATGGCAGAGCAGCGGGTGACACAGTGTGGTCCAAAGGCAGCAGCTCTAACCACTAGGCTACCAGCTGTCCCACAAAGTAGAACTTAAATCTCTCTCGAGAAAACATCACTACGAACAGTAGCAACATGATGACAAAACACTACACGTAGAGCAAAAATAAATAAATCAATATCATGATTACTCCCTCTCTCGCTAATGGGTAACACAAAAAAGTGACAGCAGCCCTAATGCCTAGAGAAGTTCTCGTTAGTTTCCATTACATGTTGTGTGCCACCTCAAAATGAACTAATGAAAAATAATTGCGATGAAATTATTAGCCAGACATTCCCTCAAAAGTACTTATTTGCCACATATACTATAAAAGTACAAGTCATTAAAATAAATTCCCAGGTGCTATGGTGTACAGCATATTATTGCTACCCTATGTGTATTCTGTGTTATCTAGGAAAAGTTACACTTAAGGCTCACTTATCGTGAAACAGAAAACCAAAGCAGAGGGGCACTTTACGTGCTGCTATAGATCACCCTTAAACAAGTTACATAAAAAAGCCAGCAAATATATTCGTATAATAGAATAAAGCCAGAAATTGCACTTTGGAGGCTGCTGACAGGCAGCGAAAGGCTTACCAATAAATGGATGGGATGCTGCCAAAGGTCTTATAAACCTGCCCATATATTTTAAATACGTAGCCAGTCACTTTTATGCGGCGATACACCTACCCGACATTTATAACAAAACACAATGTGTGAAGTGGCAACGTCTGCCAAGTTTCTTTATATATTCCATCCATTTTCGGTGCCTTCACAATGTTAAACCTTCAGAAGGCTGAGCCAGAATTCTTCTATGTGTCTGACCACATCCTTCTGTATATCATCCAGCCAAAGCCACAGGATTACAGTCAAACCAAGGAGCAGCACATGATGACAAGGAGGAAAATGTGAATCTGAAAATGTGATTTGGGGGGGGGGGGAGAAGAGAAGGGGGTTTAAAAAAAAAAAAAAAAAAAAAAAAAAAAAAAAAAAAAAATCAGGGAAAGCCAGGAGCTTCCAGGATATCACAGCAGAACTGGACAGATGTGGAGCAGCTCAAACTAACCACCCAGGTTGTTAAAAAAAAAAAAAAAAAAAAAAAAAAAAAAGTATCTTCAGTAAGTACATAAACCTGTTAATGAACAACATCTCCTGGATTCATAAATCAAATATATCTGTGAAACAGAAGATGTGACTATGTTCTAGGTTACAATGGCAAGTTTATTTCCATCTTTATATACTGTACTATTCCTGATTTCCTGGTATTTTGAATATTTCTAGAACTTTAACACACACACACACACACACACACACACACACACACACACACACACACACACACACACACACGACTGCCTGAAACATAGTGAAGTAGTAAGCAAGCGACACGGATACGGTTTATCTAATTCCACAGGTGTCCGTCTTTTCTCCAAACCAATGTTTGCTGCTAATTGAAGATACACAACGCATTACTGCCACTGGCCTGAGGGTGCTGGATCGCTCTGAACACAAAACCACCCTCTCTCTCTGTCACAACCCTTCTTTAACAAAGTCATAAAGTCAGGGGTGAATTATGTCTCCTCCACGTCGCTCATTCCGACTGCTCAACACAACGATGCGTCCAAGAGCTGAACCCGAACACCCCTGTTCACTTCGATCTGGAGAGTATGGAACACAAAACAACGGTCATACACTCTCGGTCTTTTGCATAAAACAAATTGTTTTATTTTAATGCAATAAAAGCTGTGCATAATTAAAAGCCACTCCACTAAAACTGAACAAACAGACAGTGGGCTGGAATCCAATCAGGTGAAGGATGGTGGAAGAAACCAACAAGCTGCTCCAAGTAACCATGGAGCAATACTACCCACAATGCCACAGGCCTCCATCCATCATTCAACGTAAGTGACAAAGCCATATTTACACGGAGATGACGAACGCTTTGTGCACACAGTACAGCTTTGTACTGATGCTTAATTAGAATGTAATTCACAATAAAGAGAAAAATTAATAAATCTTTTGATCATTATCCAATGAGGATATACTGTGAACATGTCATGTGATGATGTCATGTCAAGTTCTGCTCAGAATACAGGAATGTGTGGAAGATTTGAAGGAAAAAAAAAAAATCTGACTTGTACGGACAAACTCACATCAAAGACAACGGACAACCTTTCCGTATCCTAAGGACAACGACAGAGGACAGAACTGCCACGCCCACACCATCGGCATAACCAGATACACCTGGGACCCGGCAGGATATAAGGCAGAAGCAAACGTAGAAGGACGCGGAACCTTATTCGCCAACTGCTCACTCGTCCTGAGTCGGCTTACCTGTCGCTTCTGCTCCTCGTTCCACCTCCCGAGTCCGTCTCCCAGAACCCCTTCCCGTTCTGTGACCTGATCAGTTTACTTGTGTTTGACCTATTGCCTGTGTTCACCGACCACGATTCTGGATTTCCTGTTGTACGACGTTTGCAGTCCGAAGACCCAAGCCTGCCCCTGACTACGGTTCCTGTCCAGCCCCGAATAAATTCCTGCGCACTCCGCAACTGAGTCCGCCTTCTCCTTCCCAGACGAAACCATGGCAAGAACATTCCGGAAACACCCTACATATGTGGCTGCCAAAGGTCATTGAAAAAAATCGTACTTAACATCTTAAAAATGTAAGACAGGCCTAACACTACGTTAGTCATTATCCAAATGCACTGATAACACATCCGATAGGTGTGAACACTCCTCCTTCAAAACTTCAGAATGAACAGTAAAACCGGCATAAAAGAAAATCACAGTCTCCTGTTACTCTGGAGAAATTATGCAACATCACACTTGATTTTTCTTGCTGCAGAAGCAACACACAATGTTCAACACAATGTTTGTGGAACTTCCAGCGACTAATGCGTCACTGTAGCTGGTATGGTGTTACAAAAGCCTGCGAGAATCTATTAGAAGTCAACTTTCAGCTGTGGGTAGCAGCACAGCTGCTTGGCCTCGACGTGCTCACCTGCATTCCTGCATACAGAAAACATGTCGTCTTGGGTCTCCGAGTACAGGAGGGAGGAAAAAAAGAAAAGAAGAAAAAAAAAAACCCTATTGTCTCAGTCAGCCAAAAGCAACTGCTGTGTTTGTGCTGGCAAAGTAAAACTGATCCCCTGCTTTGAGTCCAATGCATCATATTTCTAAAACAACAATTAGGTACAGTAAAGGTATGTGCCACTGAGCCAAAGTTGACTTTGGGTGACCGCTTGTGTTATTTTTCAAGGTAGAGTAGGGTACGGAAGTGGTTCAGCGTTGCCTTCTTAAAACACGTCCCTGGAATGGTGGATGACACCGATGCAAACAGGGAGAGAACGTGCAAAATCCACAGCCGGAGTCGGATTCAAACCCACAGGCTGACAGATGCGAAGCTCCAGCATTACTTTACCTGACGCTGTACAACCAACAGAAGACAAGCCCATCTTTATCTCAAAAGTAGCGAGGGTCAAGGAGAACAACTTATCCATTTACCAAGATAATCTGCACCGAAAAGGGAATAAAAGCAATTCAGATTTTATAGATTACACCTCTCACTGGAACAAACTATATTTGGCATGCTCAAAGCACTGGTTTGAAAAGTAAATTACTGGTATCATGCCTTACTAAGTACAGTGTCAGAGTCTGGGGTCTGATTAGCCAACACTGAAGATCACAACTTTCACAGATTTTATATATAAAGCAAATATCTTTTTATCTATGAAAGAGGAAACAATGTGCTGGGCTGATGATGTAAGAACTGAACCAAAACTGTATAGTAAAACGGAAGCATTAGATTAAAAATTAGCCCTGTTTTTAAGTCAAAGGTAAAACAGAGTAAAACTACATGCATACGGGGGGGGGGCGCAGCAGGTTTGGCCGGGTCCTGCTCGCTGGCGAGTCTGGGATTCAAGTGCTGCTTGAAGTGCCTTGTGATGGACTGGCGTCCCATCCTGAGTGTGTCCACTCCCCTCCAGTCCTTAGCCCTGTGTTGCCGGGTTAGGCTCCGGTTTGCTGTGACTCTGCTGGGGGCAAGCGGCTTCAGATGGTGGGTGGTGTGTGTGTGTGTGTGTGTGTGTGTGTGTGTGTGTGTGCGCGCGCGCATGCATATGTATGTTGATCTCAGAGTTGGTTTGGTGATGTTATCATGCGGTTACACTTCGAAGTATTTTCTGCCTGGAATTAATCCTGAGTAGCTGAATACCCCTTAAAAAAAAAAAGCTAGAAACAAGACCAAAGTCAGTTCTTCCTGTTAAGAGGACGAATTAAGAGGCCTCCCCCATTTCCATGAGTGCCAACTGAGATGCCCTCATCTTATAGAAAGACCTCTAAGCTAATAAACGAAGAAATAAAACAGGAAAGGATATTACAAAAGACAGCTCAACAGGTTGCTAACCTCCTGATAAAAACAAATCATTATTAGCATGTCTTAGAAATCAGGGCAACACTGACATTATGCCTAAAATACCCACAGTTACACGATTGAATATTTGTGGATATGCTATCATTGGCCTTTTACCAAAGGGGGGGGGGGGTTTTAAAAAAAATTCTGCTCATGAATAATGCTTTTGGTTGCACCGCACACTGAGCTCACTAGTAGACCTATATGCATTCTTTCCCAGGTGACATGAGAGCAGCACATACCTCCCAACACATCTCTTCCCCAGTTCACACGTGTTCTTATGGACCAACAACAGAAATGTATCATATACTTTGCTCTTCTGTTTTTAATATTCCTCATTTACTTCAACATGTGATGATAATGCCTTTTGATTGTTTTTTTATGATATGGACTATTGTTTATGGTAGCTTATGGTACCATATCCCTAGAGGATATCGATGAAGTCATTGTTCCCAATACTGGGGGTGCGGTGACTCAGCGGGTTTGACTGGGTCCTGCTCTCCGGTGGGTCTGGGGTTCAAGTCCTGCTTGGGGTGCCTTGTGATGGACTGGCATCCCGTCATGGGTGTGTCCCCTTGCACCCTGTGTTGCCGGGTTAGGCTCCGGTTTGCCGCAACCCTGCTTGGGACAAGCAGTCAGTGTGTGCGTTACTCACGATTTTTGGCTTTAAGTGCTGGGTTAATCCCCATGTAAACTGTAAGTGTATTCTATACCCTATGTACTCACACACTTCACATCTTCACTTAGAAGTTTTTCAGGCGCTCTCTTGAAATTTGTAACTACTCCATTACATTATGAGTATACATCAGGTTGCGTATGTTTCATTACTGAATGATTATCATTTGTACTGTTGTATTCACTGCTGAAGTGCATTTTTATATTTAGTCATCGACTCATCTACTAGTTTTATTGTGACTGTACATTTTATTCCTTTCTATCTTGTTCAACGCTTTGTGGCTGGTTCAAAGGGAAAGGCACTTTCCTAAAAAGAGAACAAACAGCAAGGATCCGCTTCGAGATTGGTGCCGACTTGTTAGAGACGAGACGAACGGCCTCGTTGGTTTCTATGCTATTAGAAAGCCAGTTGGTGCCTCGCTTATGTCATACACTCTTTCTGAAGGGAGAAAGTCTGATGGTCTATGACTCAATCATTTCTGCCCATTTGAGTCTCCATGTTTACTCGTAGCAATGACAAAGGCTTCACATTAACCCTCTCAGGGCCCAATTAATAGTGGCAGTAGGAAAAATCTGTACCAGCTGATGCTAATTTGCAACGTCTGCCTGGAGAGGGTAAATGCTCCAGGAACGGTGATGTGAACCATGAAAATCTCCATCCGTGTTTCCCTCATTATCATTATTATTTATTATTTGTTGTCTAGCTAACCTCTCAAAAGCCATTTACTTTTTTTTTTTTAAACCCATTTACACAGCTGGACATTTTTACTAGAGCTGTTTAAGTACCTTGGTTAAGGGCACAAAAAATTGAAATAAATTTCAGATAATTCTACGTATATGAGTGCAGATCATATTCTTACTTTCTTCTTACTTTCTTTCAGTGTCTGAAGTCGAAGCGAACTTCAGTCTTTGGAGGTGAGAGCAGCATCCATTATCACAATGGCAGGTGCTGCCCTTCCGTACTCCTGTCTGAGGGACAAAGGACAAGTTCAGCTTCTAAAATGGCTGCAATGCACGGAGGGGAGCCCTATCCACGTTCTGAAAAAAGGACAGTTGGATCGGAGCCACGTTACAACTGGCTGAACCTTGCAGTCTTTGCAGAGTTCTCTATAGTTCTATACCAGGGCGACTTATGTGGATGTACAACTCAAGCCCTGCCGCGCAGGTGTGGACTAGAAACGTGCGGTGTGCCAAGAGTTCTTGTTTTGTTTGCCGTTTCACAGGACCCCTGGGAATCTTTGTCGTTGTAAAGGGTGGAAACAGCGGGGAGCGAATGGAAAGCTTTCGGTCTTACTCTGCGCGGAGCAGAATAAGGGCTGGGAGGATAGGTGGCAAAAATTTGCAATCAGCTGTTTAAAATTCCCTTTGGGCCTAAATGCTTCCAGATGTTCCAGATGTTGCAAATTACCGCTTCTCCTAGCGGACGCAAGGCTACCGGCAAAACGATACGATGCGAGCGTTGAGCACGTGCATCTAGGCACAAATGCATCTGCAAAACAGTGCGACAGGTAGCCGTTAGGACCCGTTACTCAAGGGCGGCATGGGGAAATTTAAAAACCACGAAGGATAGAACTAAAACCCCAACTTCTAAAGAGCACAAACACTACTCCTGTCAAAAAAAAGCAGACATCAGTCAATTTTATGTGCTAAAAGAGAGACATACAATTGTCTAAAAGGACACTATATTTCACAGACGAGCTTTTAAAAGCTCAACATATTTAATCGCTAAAGCTGACTCAAAAGCACTAAATCTAAACATTTAACGATCAGTTTGGCAACTCTGTAACCATGTTTATGAGAATCACAGTTAAATTAACCAAAACCACATTTGCAGCACAATGTTTTTGACCACTTAAAACACTCAGCACATCATCTCCCCGAAAAGAAATTGAAGCGTCACAGCGGATGAGCTGTGTACAAAGGACATGTCCCAGGACATCCATCACTCCGTCTTCAGGGTCTCCAGCACTTCAAAATTTGACACCTTTTAGTTTTAGAGGTACAACATAGTTCAGGTGTGTTCCTCTGAAGACTGATCTCACCAGGTGTCCTGCCTGCCCCTTTGCCACTATCCCCTTACATCAGAACTCAACGGTTCAGAGGCTCCAGGCAGTGTGACTGATGGAGAAAAGCCCTGTTTTACTACCGTTTCTTACCACGCCTCGCAGAAAGAGGACAGCTCTGATCTTCTATGCTCAGAACTGTTCCAAGACACATCACTCACACTCCTTTAGGATTACAAAAACGTACGTTCGCGTCAACAGCTCCACAAATCATAGCAAGGCACTGCCGGAAAAAAGGCACAAATGGTTTATTTTTAAAAACCGAAACACAAAAGTGACAACTGGCTGTATCCTGTACCTCGTGACTGCAAACTAACCTAACGTTGCTGCAACTCCAAGCTGAAGTGCTCTTTCAGCAGTTCTCTGTTTACCATAATGAAAACCATGGCCTGTAAGATGAAGGCTGGTGTGAGGTCACATTAGGCCTGGTTGAAAAACAACCAAAGACAGACGTTCATAGTATAGTAGCAGCCTGGCCGTTTCAGCTGCCGTCCTTCTCCCATCAGACAGCGAACACGTCTGCTTTGAGATGCCCTGTACGGGGGCCTTCCGCTGCCATCTGGACCGGCCACAAGTGGAGCCGCCGCGGCTCGTTTCGTCGCGCCGCCCAGCAGGAACCCAAAGAAACCAGCAGGAGCGAGCAAGAACCAGCATTCAGCATCAGCGGGAACCGACTGGGAGACGGGGCAGAGCGATCTCAATTTTTGCTCCTCTATTCCTCAGAAACAACATTTAAAATTACTTTTCAGAGACCAGGCACTGAGTGCCAACAGCTTTGTTTATATTTGCACTATGACAGGCAGAGTGAAATAAAATTTTTATGCATTTATTTATTTTAACCACAGTTCAGTTTTGCTTTACGCTGGTTTTTGTCTCGTCACCACTACAGGACCCCACTGTAAACACAGCCTTAAGTAATAATTCTCCACTATATGGAGGGCCTTCTACATATGTTACCAATCACCCTCGATCAGCAAAGCGCATTGCCTGAGGCCTGGGGCTGTGTTTCAGAGGTTTGCTCTGACTTAACATCCAACCACCGACATCTAAAAACATTTCATGCAATGCACTTCGAGAAACATTCAATGACAGAAGAAGGGAGTAGCTGGAAAGTGAAACAGACAAACACATTGACATACAACAGCAACACAGAAATTCTACAATGAACACAGCAGTCTTACAACATATTTAAATGCATATTCCACAGTTGATCAAAATAAAACTCCTTCAACAAAGAAATACCAGTAATTAATCATCAGACAGCATCACTATTCATTAGGGGTTCTCAGCATGCGGTCCATGGACCCCTCGGGGATCCGTGGATGGACTTCAGGGGGTCTGTGAAGTGCCGGCTTGCTTTGAAAATATAAAATTTATGTAGTGTCAAAGTTAACAAAAATATGACTTGCTAATATTATTGCCAACATTCTGCGTAAAGGTATTCAAATCTCAGTGGTACATTGACTGCAATACTTTCTCTGAACATATTCAGAGAAATTTATCTTGGGGGGGGGGGGGGGGATCTTTAGCTTTCCACAGATTCTCGATCCACGACGTAGAAAAGCTTCCATCATGGCATGCGAGGGGGGTTGCTGTGTGATGCTGCGAGTCACCAACATTCCTTGGCGCATCCCTCGATTATTGATCTAATGATGATGATGTCTAGCCCAGCCCTCCCAAAGATCAAGTTAGTCTCAATTGGATATAATGCAAAGGACAAGGTGGTAAACCATCCAAGAGAACACTGAATGAGCTGATGTGTCCCCCTCACATCACAGCTGGTCTATCCTTCCCCCCCCATGTTCAGGTTACACATACAGGTATACACTCTGTACACCTAAGGGGACGCCACAGGCTGACTGATCACAAAATATCAAATAATACTCAAAAGTTCAAGAAATCAAGACTGAAGTGTGCATAAGAACAATAAACTGGGATAAGAATGATCTGCAGCTGAAGTCAAACTCTTACAAATGTCCCTTGATACCAAGATAATGGTATTTCAGTTCAGCAAATTTATGTTCTGCACACAAATCCACTAAAGGCATGTATACTTAATTTAAGTGGTTTCACTTTAAGTCATATAACTCTTATACTTCGCTTAAGAAATTTAGGACACCCACATGGTTTTAAAGCACTGACATTATTCCACAAACTGTATACTTAATGCCCAGTGAGCCCACAGAGTTTAGGAAGCATCTGATCATATAATTTTCCCAGATTATCCTTCAAAACTTCTCATTCATGTTATTTTTGTCATATTTAAAAAAAAAAAAAAAAAAAAAGGAGAAAGAATAAGATAAAATATACTTTGGCTTGAACAGACCAATAGAAGACCTGATGAACTTGTGATGAAGCCTGTCGAAATACAAGTTAAAAATGTTCCCCAAGAGCCTGCTGACATTAGAAAGCATACAACCATTCACGCAACCAAAACATGCAAAGTAGAAGCTGTATCGATTCAAAGGTGACTCTTCCTCAAAAGACTGACTTCCCGACTCTCACCCTTGAAGAGCACAATGTCAACACAAACCTCACGTCTCCAGTACAGCCTTCTTAATGTCCCCTCCCAAACAAGAGCACAGCAGGTGAGTTTCCTACTCGATGCAATCGGAGAGGCGGGTTCATTTCCATTTCTTCCACAGCCCTAGGAAGTAGTCCCAGTGGTCCCAGGAGTCTCAACATCCAAGCTGGAGCTCATGGGATGGTTCAGTTGCACTGCACACTGCAATCCAATCTACTGCCTTGAGGGGAAAACTCATTTGTGTCACCAGGAACTCATCCCAAAACCAGAGTTCTGAATTTAAACTCAAGCGCTTTGAAAAAGTCACAAACAAACAAACAAACAAACACCATTACATAGGATAGTATTTTCACTTTTTCACGGTACAAATAGGAAATGCATCTGAGAATACAACTGTACCATGGTGATAACACCAAACAGATGCTATTCCATCGATTGTGCAACCGCGAGGCGACGGAACCGTAAAAATCAAACCTGTTGAGTTCCTACTGCTATGCGCATTAGTCCGAAATGGATTTGCACACGTTTGTTCACACGAGCTGGAGCACACACACGATGGGCTCTTAACATAACAGCAAGACAATGGACAGTACAGGATTTCCATGAGCTTGTACAGAACTCAACTGCCACTCAGATGGTGAAACCACTCGTCTGGAATGTAGAAGTGCACCGATCTGTCTGGAGGCGGAAAGCTTTCTCGTTTTTTTTTTAGGTTCCCACCATCAAACAAGGACCACATCTGCGGAACCCGTGTGCTTAGACTGAAGGGAGAGACCACACTGCCTCTCAAGCTCCTTGCGATCAAATAAACAGAACCCTGCTTAAACTAAACATCTGTGGCCGAGAATGTCCTCGTGCTGCAAGGTTTTTCCACGGCATCTTGCGGATGAAGCGCTGTGCACCCGTACGGCCGGCGCTTCTGAAACGATTTCATGTGCACTGCGAAAAAATTGGACACACTGCTATAATAGAAAGGTCACCTGCTCAGTGTTGAAATTCAGGGTATGATACCTTCGAGGCAGCCGAAGAGAAAAACAAAGCACTTCCACAGAGACGTCAATATGATACGCTGAGCAGACCACAGAATTAATAAAACCGAGAAAAAAAAAAAAAAAAAAAGCCAAAAAGGATATTTCCATGTCAAAGAAAATTCATAAATAATATATTAATTCCAGTGGGGGTGTGGTGGTGCAGTGGGTTGGACCGGGTCCTGCTCTCCAGTGGGTCTGGGGTTCGAATCCCGCTTGGGGTGCCTTGCGACGGACTGGCGTCCCGTCCTGGGTGTGTTCTCTCCCCCGCTGGCCTTCCGCCCTGTGTTGGCAGGTAGGCTCCAGTTCCCCATGACCCCGTATGGGACAAGCGGTTCAGGAAGTAAGTGTGTGTGTGTGTGTGTGTGTGTGTGTGTGTGTGTGTGTGTGTGTTAATTCCCTGGCATGCAACCAGAAACAAACTTTCCCAAAAGTAGCCCCACCATTTTAAAATGAAACTGTGGGCACTGTTTCTTTTTTATTATTATTCTAATTTTTATAGCGGGGGGTGCGGTGGCGCAGCGGGTTGAACCGGGTCCTGCTCTCCGGTGGGTCTGGGGTTCGAGTCCCATTTGGGGTGCCTTGCAGTGGACTGGCGTCCAATCCTGGGTGTGTCCCCTCCCCCTCCAGCCTTATGCCCTGTGTTGCCGGGTTAGGCTCTGGCTCCCTGCAACCCTGTATGGGTCAAGCAGTTCAGACTGTGTGTGCATGTGTGTGAGATTTTCATAGTTCTTCTGCAGACCTTTGAGGATTTATTAACCCACGTGGTAGCAACAGGACAAGGGTCTGCGCTGTAAATGTCTACCACATCCGCTCAGCGCAGATCTGCGGCCGATCATCTCCTTACAACATTGAGGATTTCCCTCAAGTCACCAGACTCCGCGTTTCAGGTCAGGAAAAATGCTGCTTCCAGGCCAAACATTTGGTCTCTTTTCCACCATGGATACGGCTTACCGAGAGAGCGACAAAGACCGACGCGCGTGTTTGGATTGCCTCTGTTAGCAGCGAGGCAGTGCTGCGGATTCCTGCGGAGCGAACTTGTCATTTTCAAGGGGAATTAATCACTGAGAGAGGAAGCGCAGAGGGGGTAAATGGCATTTCAGAAATGAGCTAATGGGCTGAGCCGACACTACAGCTAACAAGATGTCTCCTGTTTAATGAGCAATCGCACGTTGGGAGACGGACGAGCACAGCCGAAGGGCTGGGAAGAGCATCCTTTCGGGCACCTGCAGCGAGTCTCTAGGACCTGCTGCTCGCTTTGCTTTTCCGATCCCATCCTTCCGAAAGGCTCTGTGTTCGGCCACCCTTCACCTGATCTCTGAGCCTCCGGGATATTCGTTACAGGAGCAGCACTAGATGAAACTAACACAAACAGGAATCGGTGACTCAGCTAGGGCTCTTGAATAACCATCTACTGTTCCCATGGTTTGCCGCTATGCTTGTACTTTTCTTTAAGGGAAAATGCGAAACAGAGAAGTGCTTTATTATAGTTGCTGCAGAGGGTCTGGTTAACACACACACACACACACACACACACACACACACACACACACACACACTGCCTGAACCACCTGTCCCCTATAGGGTCGCAGGGAGCCAGAGTCTAACCCGGCAACACAGGGCGTAGGGCTGGGGGCGGGAGGGACGCACCCAGGACGGGACACCAGACCACCGCAAGGCACCCCAAGTGGGACTCAAACCCCAGACTCACCGGAGAGCAGGACCCGGTTCAACCCACTGCGCCACTGTGCCCCCCCCAGACGTAAACTAAATTCACTAATTTAAATTTAATCTGACTAAACATGTTTCACAACCTTTAGTTTTTCCTGAAATAATGAGTCAGGTTTTTAAAATTTTAATTCGACCCAAAACAGGTATTTATGAAGAACTTTTTCTACAACCTCACTATACATCTTTAGTGTAGTATATACTGTATTGCATCATGTATATGCATATATAATGTAGGTATTTGTATAAATGTACTTTTATATGGCAATATATTTTTTAAGAAAATTTTACTCTGGCAAGAAGAGTCGGCCCGTCAGCGCGCATCATAATTAGTTGTTGCCTGCTGATTTTAAGTTGTCAAACAGCGCTGTAGCCCCAGGTTCTGCGGCTCAGTGAAAGCCCCCCCCCAGTTATCCAGTTCCCATTTTCCCCAGTCCTTGATCTGACACTGGAGGAAAAAAAAAAAAAAAAAAAAAAAAGCATTAACCAGAGTCCAGGGCGATACAGCAGAAACGGCCACTGGGACCCCTCTTCCAACGGGTCCTTACTCCCCAAATTTCAACAGCCATCATGAAATGCCTCGTCAAAGCATACCACACATATTATGTCAGTTTCTTTCTTTGAGCTCTCTAGAAACTAACTTATAATTTAGTGGTGTAAAGTATTCATGTTCCTTATGAAGGAAATGTGTAGGCAGTAAAAACATAGTGATTTACAATTTGAAAATTGGGAAAAAAAATGTCCGCCTATTGGTTTGGATGAAGGATTTCATGTTCATAACCTCAATTTAGTTGAAATGAAGATTGTGTGTTAGAACTTCAGTTGAACGCACAAATTAGAAAGGACAGTTAATATTTGTTCCATTTTACTTTTGAAAACTGCTGTTAATTGTACAAGCAAAGTTATATAAAGTGCATTTGATGAATTTGAAACAGACAAAAATGTAAAATCATGTTTTTGCCAATGAAGTACAAATATAAAAACTAAAACAAAGAGCAAGGATGGAGGGAAAAGTAGGGAAAAAGTCTAACAAAAAAAGTCCGTAAGGTTACAAAGACTCAGGAAAAACTTCGTTTATGTCTCCCTGTTCTAACGTACCTTTTACAAGTTTATCACTTTTCAGTGCTGGCACTAAAATTTGAAATAATCTCTCTCACACACACACACACACACACACACACACACACTGTCTGAACCGCTTATCCCATATGGGGTCATGAGGAGCCAGAGCCTAACCTGGCAACACAGGGCGGAAGACTGGAGGAGGAGGGGACACACCCAGGACGGGACGCCAGTCTGTCGCAAGGCACCCGAAGCGGGACTCGAACCCCAGACCCACTGGAGAGCAGGACCCAGTCCAACCCACTGCGCCACCGCACCCCCTGAAATAATCACTAAAACGAAAATCTAAAACTAAGTCCAGCTCTGCAGCATTTTCCCCAGACTCCCTTGCAGGTGTCACAGTGACACCTATACCGAGCCAGGCGTCCGAAGGGCCGGGACTCCGGCAAACCGCGCTCTTCCCAAAGCGAGTTAGGAGCGCTCAGCGAAGCTTGCGGCACATTAAGGGAACACAAACGGGCTGCTCGCAGCACACGCATCGAAGGGAGGTTGCGCAAATACTCTCGCGTTGGCCTGGGAATCGGGTTTTGAAGAGCCACATAAGAACCAGGTAATTGGTTATGACCGAAATGGGAGAAATCTCAATGTAAAACTCCCAAAATACCGTTGCCTGGAAAGTTAATCATTTACACCTGCAAAACACAGGATTTTACCTGCTATTTAAACAATGATTTTAACTCAATTTATTTTGACACTGTGGACACTCCTACAGCCATACACTTTACTAAATATAAACATTTCAGCAGGTAAGCCAAATTATTAATATATAGTTGTCACATGCAATTCATAATATTAATATACAGTTGACCCTTGAGCAATATGGGGGTTTGTGGCACTGACCCCCCTGCACACTCGAAAATCTGCGTATAACTACTAATAGCTTACTGGTGACTGATGACATAAACAGTTGGTTAACATGTATTTTGTATGTTATATGTGTTATATAATACTGTATTCTTACATTAAAAGTTGGCTAGAGAAAAGAAAATGTTAAGAAAATCATAAGAGAAAATACATTTACTGTACTGTATTTATCGATACAGTAACTTTACATCATCTGTTTACAAGATGAATCGTCTGTCTGTCTATCAGTACCTCCATCAATATTATCTTGTGATACAAAACACTGTAGATGTTATACGTATTACTAATGCCAGACATCAAAAATGAAAAGATAATGTGAAAAAAATTCATATTTATTTAGAGGTATAACAATTCATGCACTGATAACGAAGAAGCAGCAGTAGGATTGCTTCACGGTAGCCTGGTGTAACTGATACGATTGCTTTGCGGTAGTCCAGCCTATACACTAATGAATGAATCGTTAAACTTTTACAGTCATATTCATAAAAGAGCACTGGAAAAAATATCCGCGTATAAGTGGACCCGCGCAGTTCAAACGCGTGTTATTCAAGAGTCAACTGTAGCATCATAATTTCAATATTTTAATCGATATACAGAGTATACAAAAAAACAAAGCTGATAACTTTCAGTCCATCATTATGAATCTGCTTGCCACAAAAATTCAAAACAAATCACTGTACCTGAAAAATCCAACTGACAGCATTTCAGCTAAAGCCACAGCTGTGATCAGGAAATCTCACCATGAATTTTCGAAATTATTTCCTCTACTTGCTACTGAGTGCGACACAAGGTAAGTCCTTCAATGCCTTGAGTTTGTTTGTCTGCTAATTTTCTGAGATCTGGCAAACTCTGTTATTAATACCGAGTAACCTTAACAGTCACGTGCGTCACAGACGTGAAGTTTAAATAGTGGACATTTAAAATTGCCCTTGAAGCATCACAGCGACAATAACCATTTGATTTATAGCAAAGATGTCGGCTGGCCAGAACTGATTTATCTTTTAAAGTGCTTATTGTGAGAAGCGGGAAATGTTTCCCAGCAAGACACATCATGTTTTGCGAGTCCTCTGCCACTATTAGGTTTACTTATTCTTCATTTAGTGGAGATTGGAGCTTTATTTTATTTGTTTTCTATGATTCATTGTGGTGCATTTTTTCCTCTTTAAAAATAAAACAAATTGAGTTTTAAAATTTCTGTACCGTGGTTACTCAGCAGTACAGAGCTCATCGTCCCCAGAGCCTTAGTTTATCAGATGTGTGTTAAGGCCAGAAAGGAAGGCCAACACAGCACCTGAAGAGACATTCACACACTTAGGTCACACAAAGAAAATCCGTTTTACTTATTTTCCCCCACGTGCTCCTTCGTTTTCATATCGAAAGGCACCTTTTTTTTCCCCTCAACGTTCGCAATTTGTGCACAATTTAAGTGACCGCCGTTCATTTCGGACTACTCAAATTCAGCATCGTTTCAGAGGCCTATCGTCAGGCGCCAGCACCGTCCGTTGCAAGTAAGAACCGTGGACGTACGAGGGAGAAAATAAGCTCATTTATTTAAACGAGCTTAGTCTTAGACAAGGATGGAACCACCGTAGACACGACCACAACGCAGCTGAGTGCCAACAAGTCAAACTCACCTCTTCCTCACTGGCTCGTCTTCATAATAGTCGCTGCTTTGCGATGACACCTGAGAGTCCTCCTTGTCATTTTCCGCCAACGGGCCTCCTTTCGGCGCCGACCTGTTGACGCTGTGCTGGCCGTTTGCCAAAGATCCTACGCAAAAAAAAAGAAAAGGGAAACGCGTTTCAGTCACCCCGTGCCGTCTCCCCCAAAATACCATTACATTTTAACACGCTTAATTCTAGATAAGAAAAAGGATCTTGTGTATTCAAAACACGACGACGGGTGTTAATCATAAAAAAACAGGCATAGCGTCCCAATATATCTTTTTAATGGGCTTGATTTGAATCCCAAATTCTTCTTCTGCAAACAGCTCGTAATCCAAATTTACTAAATTGCATACACCTGCATATAAATGAGGCGGGGAGGATACAGTCACGCAGCAAAAAGAGCCAAGACGACGAAGCCATATTTAATGGGCATTTAACTAATGGAAATTACACACAAACACGATTAAAACTTGATTATTACACGTGCTTCACATTTTATCTCAAGCTAACCGGCTTCACGCCACACTGCGGAGTCTGGGGCAAATCCAGGAGTACTGCTGCGTACCAGTCCGAACTCAAGCCAGGTCAGTGTAACTAAGAAAGAAAAAAAAAATAATAATAATATAAAGGCATTAGCATCAGCTTTATTATATTTTGTGCGGCGTTTTCCCTCCTGCTTCGTCTCGTCGTGTCACCCTCGCACAATTGGGTTCGAGCTCCGTCCGAGACAGACCAACAACGGCCCTCCTGAAAAGCGCTACGCTGATTTTTCCGCGATCGCGTCTCCCGCCGAATTAATTTCACGAGCGTTTAACTAAAACTGATAGCTGTGATCTGATACCCCCATCCTCATCAAGCGCAAAGGTGAGCAACACGCGGGGCCGTAAAACCCACGACTGGCCAGCCTGAGTAACGCGGAATAAAAGGAACGGCGTCATTCAGAACGTAACTTGACCGAATGATCTTCGTCTCATCTGCAACTAAGTAGGTGCGCAGCTAAGGATCCCACAAGAGTGACGATTTCATCCTGCATCTGCGGAAGCCCGATGGCGATGCGAAGAGCAGAGCGACACGTTCATCTATGAATATCTGCAGCACCTCCACTCCAGTGAGAAGCATCATTTTGATTCGAGCTCACTGGAGCAACTTACGGATGCACCGCAATCACAAATACGTCACAATAAAAATGTAAAGTACTGTTTAAGGAACTCACAAGCAGCATCGGAGGTGTCGCTTAGATCTGATTCTGAGCTTTGACTGCCAGGTGACAAAAATCAGCCACGATGCCAATAAAAGCTTTAACTCATTACGATCTACTGTGCTGACAACATGTATGATACATGCCTTTGGGACTATAAAGATAGAAAGCTTCTGGGTTTACCTGGGCAGGTTGCTCTGCCTAACTAGGGCATGTGATTCTATTAGTGAACATAATAACTCAGTGAAATAAATGAGTTAGACATACTTGTGTTCCATAAGAAAAATAAATCTGAAAAAAGTGGTAAAACCTGGAGGGGGGAAAAAAAAAAAAAAAAAAAAAAAATTTTTTTTTTTTTTTTTTACAAAATGTTCTTAGTATGATCCCAGAGGACTTGAGCTGAGTGTCTTAAAAATACAGGCCTTTTATAAGAGGAGTATTCTGATTCTGGACAAGATTATGCTCAAAATTTTAAGAAAAATAGTGCGCAGCAGTCACTATCGGATCAGCAAAAACATACAATACGTATAAAGACATACGCTTTCCGCGTGTGGTCGACCGAAAAAGTGTCCAGTGTGAGTTAAGGAATTTATTTCACAATGGAACAAAAACGGCCTGTTGTGCTTTGTTTAATAGAACACAGCTGTAATGTACGGGTGGCACAGCAAGAAGTGCTGCCGTCTCACAGTGCCTGGGTGGTACGAGAGGATGCGGGTTCGATCCCTGCTCGGTCTGTGTGGAGTTCGCATGTTCAACCTGTGTCTGTGGGGGTTTCCTCTGGGTGCTCTGGTTTCCTCCCACACTCCAAAGATATGCTGTTCAGGTTCCCTCATAGTGTGAGTGACAGAGAGAGTGTGGATGAGTGAGCCAGTGTAAGTAGTGTATCTAGCAGTGTAAGTCACTGCGGTGAATACAGTGTGTGGGCTCATAACACTACATAGAGTCCATTGGAAGTCGCTTTGGAGAAAAGCATCTGCTAAATAAATGTAAATGGCGAAGTAATTTTAAAAAGCGGGGCCTAATAACAAACACTGCTGAGAAAAGACATTCCTTCCTTTGCAGTCCGTCCTACTTTCAATGACAGAAGTCACTTGTGGTTGAAAATAATGCCATTCGTGCCCCTGATGCTGCCAGATTTCTCATGCAATATACCCCATGGTACAGATACCGTGAAATACGAGATATAATGTGGCGTGCCCTTGTGAAATCCAGCCGTTTAACGGGATTCCGTATCTGTTAGCAGCTACAGGTACACTTTAAATCTTTCCAACAGATGCTCATTACCGAACAATTCAAGAGCGCTGAGAAATTCAGTTTGTTTTGTCAATCTATTTAAGATCATCAAATGTGCACTCCAAAACTACGTGCGGTGGCCGCCGTAATTAGAAGGTGCCGCAGAAGGTAGGAATGCGTTAAGGTGTTTTTATATTCCACTGATAAGGTCAGATTCCCGCTGTGACTTGCAGCGCAGAGCACCCTGGAGCGCAGACTGACAGAGGAAAGCATTTCACACCCAGACAGAAATGGCAGTTAGGAAGGCTTTCAGAAGCTTTTCACATCTAGCCAGCCTCCCTTTCGCTCCGCGTGCTTCTTCTGTCGCCCGGAGCCAGAAATGTCACCTTTTGCCTTCTTTTACGCCATTACTTTCTGTCGGTGGGGAATTTGCTGCAATTGGCCCCACAGCCTCCTTGTTGACTGGTTATCGAGCTCGGGTGTCAAGTGGGGCCTAATTAAAACCGCTATTAAGAGTGGCTTTCGCATCCCCAGCTGCGTGAAGAAGCCTCGTTTCATCGAAAACCATCCGAGCTGTACTCCCTGGCACTGCCTGACGGCATATTTACTGAAACGTATCCAAAGTCACAATCAGCTGGTACGACCTAAATAAAGTTTTTGCACGGGGGTAGAATGCACATGCATCTCACAAGCTGAAGTAATGACTAAATGTGTAAGGCAAATGTACTTTTCGCATATGCTGATTGAGCTCTGCGAGGGCCAAAAAAGTTCACAAGCAAGGCGCTGCACGTAAATATAGCTCGTAAATTCTTTTTGAGCGGTTCATTTGATCAACGGGCTCGTGGCAGGTACTTGTCAGAGACTGGAACCAACAAACTTCAGGTTCCAAGGACCTACATTAACTGATATTCGTACTGATATGGGTGGCACAGCGAGTAGTGCTGTCGTCTCACAGCACCTGGGTGGTGTGGTAGGAGAGGATGTGGGTTCGATCCCCGCTCAGTCTGTGTGGAGTTTGCATGGAGTCTCCCTGTGTCTCTGTGTGGATTTCCTCTGGGTGCTCTGGTTTCCTCCCACAGTCCAAAGACATGCTCTTCACCCATAGTGTCTGAGTGACAGAGAGAGTGTGTTCTACTGATGTATGGATGAGTGACCCAGTGTAAGTAGTGTATCTAGCAGTGTAAGTCACCGCGGTGAATAAGGTGTGTGGGCTGATACACAGAGTTCATTGGAAGTCGCTTTGGAGATAAGCGTCTGCTAAATAAATAAGTGTAAATGTAATTCTGAAAGCTGCCTGCGCATGGGGCGTGCCACCATTGCGTGTTACTCACCATTAGTGTTCTTGATCCCCACATCAAGGCCTTCCCCAAGCTGCCTTTTCTGGGAGCTCTTGAACTCCTTCAGGGAGAGGTACAGCACCCTTCGCACCACTCGCTCCTCAGACCAGGGGATGCCATCGCTGTCATCCTGCAAAACGGGAGCAAGACCACGGCGGGTGTGAAACAAGAAAAATACCCAACTGGAAAGCGACAAGAGGCCGGCCACACGAGGGTCACCTCCAAACCCCACAGAGGTGTCCCCGCATTCCTCATTCCCCACACTCCAGCATTCCTTCTGCTTCCTTCCATCTCCTCCTTCTAAGTCCCGTGCGTTATCAAATAAGCCTTTCTCCCCACCGTCAGCAGATCTGGCGTTTAAAACCTGACAGACTTACTGTACCATCTTAGAGGAAATTAGCATTTTCCGCTTTAAACACATGAAGGAGAACAAGCAGTCTAGCACTCTAACTTGACAACATCTGAAAGAATATTAGCACCGTTTCCTTCCAGCCTTATCATTTCGGAGATTTGAAAACCAAGGCTCGTCACTAGTATATTGGTCTGTGGGAAGTACATAGGCTCCCCCCCCCCCAGCCAGATTTCAAGAAGAGTTTCTAATCTGACAGATGACAGTAAAGTACTAGTTAACAAAAGTAAATAATTTTGTGGAGGCCAAATGGGAAAAAGTGAGGTCTGCTTCATACTCCACTACCTGCTCGGATGTAACTATCAGTCCTCTCGACAGGAAGCCCTCAGCAGTTCAATTTCCCCAAGGCCCACCTTACTCACCCAGATGGCACTGATTTGAAAGGGGGGGGGGGGGGGGATTTTTGGTACACTGCCACCTCAGCAACCCTGCCTGTGTCTAATATTCTTTCTACAGTAAAACACCCCTTCAACATTTTCACTGAAGATGTTTATCACACAACATTCCCGCTGTGACCCATTTTTGTATTTTGTTGATTTGAATGGTTAGAGTTTCACAAACCTACAGCTACTTTCTGTTGCACTTTCAAAGGAGGACCACAGTAAAGCAAGTTAATCTAAACAAAATTACACTTCCATCAAAGAAGTAGAATCATAAAGCCACAGCACACGATAAAGCAATATAAGGAATTACAAACCACGCACGTTATGTTCATGAAATATACTGCCTGACCAAAAAAAAGTCACTACCTGGATTTAACTACGCAAATAGCTAAGAGCCTTCCATTGGATAATTCCTGCAGTGATTAATATGTTTCAGTTGGCAACAAGTTATTTAACCCTAACTGATGCAATGAGTAGCTTCTCATTTCTTAAACAGCCATGTCGGAAGACATATCCTGTGGTTGTGGAAAAGACATTACTCTGTTTCAGAAGGGTCAAATTATTGGCCTGCATCAAGCAAAGGAAACAACTAAGGAGGTTGCTGAAACTACTAAAATTGGGTTAAGAACTGTCCAACGCATTATTAAACCTGAAAGGATAGAGGTGAACCATCATCTTCGAAGAAGAAATGTGGTCAGGGAGAGGGGGGGAGAGGGAAAAAAAAAAAAAAAAAAAAAATCTTGAATGATTGTGATGGGAGAACGCTTAAACGTTTGGTGAAATCAAATCGTAAAAAAACAGCAGAACTCACGGCTATGTTTAATAGCGAAAGTAAGAGCATTTCCAGACGCACAATGCGAAGAGAACTCGAGGGATCGGGACTAAACAGCTGCGTAGCCTTAAGAAAACCACTCATCAGTGAGGCTAATTGGAAAAAAAGCTTCAATTTGCTACGGAGCATAAAGAATGGACTCTGGACCAATGGAAAAAGGTCATGCGGTCTGAGGAGTTCAGATTTACCCTGTTCCAGAGTGATGGGCGCATCAGGGTAAGAAGAGAGGCGGATGAAGTGATGCACCCATCATGCCTAGTGCCTACCGTACAAGCCTGTGGGGGCAGTGTTATGATCTGGGGTTGCTTCAGCTGGTCAGGTCTAGGTTCAGCAACGTTATGTGCCCAAAAAATGAGGTCAGCTGACTACCTGAATATACTAAAAGACCAGGTTTTTCCATCAATGGATTTTTCCTTCCCTGATGGCACGGGCATATTCCAAGATGACGACGTCAGGATTCATCGGGCTCAAATTGTGAAAGAGTGGCTCGGAGCACGAGACATCATTTTCACACATGGATTGGCCACCAGAGTCCAGACCTTAACCCCGACGAGAATCTGTGAGATGTGCTGGAGAAGACTTCACGCAGCGGTCCGACTCTCCCATCATCAATACAAGATCTTGGCGAGGAATTAACGCAACTCCGGATGGAAATAAATGTTGTGACATTGCATAAGCTTATCGAAACGATGCCACGGCGAATGTGTGCCGTAATCAAAGCAAAAGGCGGTCCAACAAAATATTAGTGTGTGGGACTTTTTTTGGCCTTCAATGCATTTGTCTTTTTAAAAAAAAAAAAAAAAAAAAAAAAAAACCACCACACTTTATTATGAAATTATCCAAGTAGACTGAAAAACAAATGAAACATTAACTGCAACTTGTATCCCCATTCAGTTGCTCTGCACGGTCAATTAGAACAAGCCTGCTCAGAATAACCCATATTTGTCACAGCGAGTCTGAATTGCAGAGCGAAGTCTGTAGCAACAACTGAATGGAAAAGGCGGATGAGAAAACGTTACACAAGCGCCGCTCTTCCACGCGCGCGCGTCCGCCAGCCTGCGTTTCAGCTGCTCAAACCCCGAAGCTGCCGCCAACCTGCGCTAGACTTCGCTGCCGAGTTTAACGCTCGGTTTTGAAGAAAAGTCTCTTTTCATATGCAAAGTGCGTGGCTCTGGCCTTGAAGTGCCAGCCAAGCATTCAGTCCGAAAGAAAAAAAAAAAAAGGCAAAAGAAACAGGGTCCCCCTGTGACGAGGCTGACAGGTGAATAAGCGTCGCTGGTGAAAGCGGCACAACCCGGCAGCTGGTATATGATACAGTTTAGACTGGTATAAACTAGTACAAATAAAACAGAGAGCTGTCTTCAGACTGTGTGGAAGCTCAGCGGATAAAAAAAAAAAAAAAAAACACCATTTAGGGTAGCGCTTCTCCTTGCGGTTAAGGGCTTCTCCCTCCGCACCCTGTGACTGAGGTCTTACCGAACCGCTTTAGGGTGATTTTTGTTGTCCTGGCTTTGAACTCTGAGATATGATCAGAAATTCACCAGAAAGGCCCTTGCAGAACTTGAGCTAAGCAACGATTCCATTGCCAGCGATACCGCGTTTTTTTTTTTTTAAAAAAAAAAAAAAAAAGCATAACCCATTACTGGCTAATTATCCTGCAGAAGTGACGTCTTCCTCAGAGCTGCTATTTTAAGGGTCTTCCTAGTTATTATGGTTGACTCACAGCCTCGCAGCTGGACGGTCTGGTGCTCTGAGCAAAGGTCAAAGAAGCCGCTAACCTCTCCAACGCGTTTGAACAACGGCACTCCGATGTGATCGTGCCGATTCCGATGCCTGCAAAAGAAAAATTCCATCTGGATTCCTTAAACACAGGATGCGGTGTCCTTAATATCGTGTTCCTATTTTTATTAATTAAAGGGCAAGGGTGAAAGTATTACTTTTTTCTCAATATTTTTGATATATATATATATGGCAAAGAAATTAACGTTCCCCTGTGCCCACAGTAAGTAATACCAATTGCCTCTGTGAATTTATCTGTCAGCAAGTAGCACTACAGTCGGTCTGTCAAACCCGACCAGCCTCCAAGAATACCCGTGATCAGGAAAACGCTGCGATCGCAGGCCGTGACAAAGCAACGGCGGGTCTTTGACGGACGCAGGACGTTTGGCTCGGATCGACTGACTGCGAGCTCTTTCTCGGGACAAGGTCCAGCTGGTGAGGGCTTGCGCTGCTCCGTGGAGTCCTTTCAAACTACACATGTGGACGTGTGAGCTGTTAAAACAATCGTCTTTCAGCTGTACACACTGTGTCGCAGCAAAGGTAACTGCATGTCCTCTTGTACAAAAAAAAAAAAAAAGAGTAAACGTATTTTTTTAAAGCCTACAAAAAAGGTCATTCAGTTCATTCATTTTGCAGATGCTCTCCTTCAAAGTGCATGATTGTTACAATCATTAACAACTCAAACCCACTATTTTTTCAGGTGACTTATACTGCTAGGTACACGGTAGTCAACTCCCTGCAAACGTTCACCCATCTGTACACCAAAGAAATGTAACACACATAAATACAGGCTATAGGTCATTCAGAGTCACCAATTCACCTGAAGTCATGTCTTTGGACTGTGGGAGAAAACCCACAAAAACACAGGGAGAACATGCGACTCCACACTGAGTGAGCGAGGATTGAACCCATGTCCCACAGCACAGGTGTGGTGAGACAAGAGTGCAACCCGCTGCACCACCGTGCCACCTGTGATTAGAATGGTGTTGCTATCCATCTCGCCCAGAAGCATAGGTCCATGCTGCTTGTCCAAAATCTCCGCACTCAACTGCAGGTCACAGCGACACAAAAAGAAAACAAAAATCACCCTAAATCAATCACGTTGCTCCAGTCCTGATGTCTGCCCTGTGGATCCAACACCACAGCAAATCTTTCTCAAATCACTTGCCTTTCACATGTTAAGACATTTCCAAACCCTGAAAAATCAAATATTCTCTTCCAATCAAAATAAAGCTGCTAAAAAGCAGAGAATATGCAGGCAAGAAAATAAAACTGCCTAATGGCTTTGACAAATGTGAAACATTCAACGTTAAAGCACTTTCTTCAAATTGTTTCCACACTGGAGTCTAATAACATAATATCCTCTAATGACAGACTGTACGAGTAATTTTGTCATGTCAAATAAATATTGACGTTATGGCAACGAAAACACGCAGCCATATGATGTCCAGACAGGAATTATTTACTTAATATGATTTATTAGCCTGCATCCAATGAGCAATAAATGGCAAAAAGAGGAGAAATAATTTCAGCTACATTTCCTGTGCAGTACAAAAAAAAAAAAAAGAAAAAAACCACACAACAAACAGATGAAGTTGACACTAAACAAAGTGAAGTACCTAAGCATAGCAGACTTTTGTATAAGGCGGCCCCTGCAAGGGCCCAAGGCCAACGCTCTTTTCCCGCTCGGAGGACGCAATCCGTAAACAGACACAATACCCACCCTGCGGCCGAGCTCTCCTACACAAGGCAACAACAAAAGCAAGCCAGAGTTTTTTTAAGGGGAGGGGGGAGAAAAAAAAAAAAAAAAAAAAAAAAAAAAAGCCATAACCTTGTGTGATTCCAGCCTATGATTTCAATAACTAAATCGCCTTCCTTGATGAAGCTGCCGAGCTCCTAGCCGCGCACGGAGCACTTTGCCTAAAACGCCCTTCATTTCTGATTATTTAATTGGCCCGCTCGTTCGCTTTGCTCCACGGGAACATTAAGTTTCCCCTCCAGACACAAACCGCGTTTTAACGCCCCGCACGGGTCAGAGCACAAGGCAGGCAAAAATGCACTCAGCGCTCGGTTCCCAAACCGGTGAACTTTCTCTTCGTAGCGGCGTTAGTCATATTACTCGGGCTTCCGAGTACAGCCCTAACCCTCCCGCTGGGGACAGGGTGCAAAAAGCCACTGTAATTTATGAATACCTTGTACCTTTTGATCATATAAAACACTAAGCTATAAATAAGCGTCACCCCCAAGTCACCCTTGAGCAAGAAAAATGTGAGAGCCCGTGTCCTACACGGCATTTCTTTTATAGCGTCTTGGGAAGCACATGTGGCATACATAAGGGGTACTGATCAGGTATTTTTCTTTAAAGGCTGCTCGCTGTTCTCCTCTTGTTCTCATTAAAACCAGCTGCAATATGTTAAAACTGAATAAATCTAAGTTTCTTCCTTTGCTTGCGAAGGATCTGGAAAAACATGGCAGCTGCAGAATATCTGTGTGAAACAGAATTAAAAAAAAAAAAAAAAAAAAAAAAAGCAAGCAACTATTTTGGTTCTTTTGTCTCCTTATGATCTTAGCTTCTTGTCCAAAGTTCACCTCTCAGTTCATGGGGAATATGAATCAGTATTCAATGAAATGAATCGCCATCATGTACACGTGCTTTTTACTCAGAGTAAAAATTTCAATTGTTATTTTATTTCGTCATTTATTTTGCCACATTTTTCACTCTGAAATGACCGACTTGCGTATCAACGGACAGTGTGGCCAGCAAGTGACCACATGATCAGAATAAAACACATGCAGTAGAGGTTTAAAAATAAAACACAAGTTTTTCCCAAAATAAGGAATAAGCTGAAAATAGCAACATGGGCCCTTTAACGCCCAAAAATGGTGCAACACGGCGAACGCTCGAAAACGCAGCGAATTGTCAAGTGATCACATCATAATGGCATACTCCAGGGAGCTCTTTTTCTTTGCATCGTCTCTTCTCATCTCTTCTTCTGTCTCAAACGGGCTGCCTTATGTAACGTGTTCACTGTCGCGGAGTCGTCACTATCAGTGCGAACTGACACGGTGACAGTGCTGGGGAGCTCACTATCAAGCGCAGCCACATTCCATGCCTTGGTTCCACCTCCCCTCAGTTCCCTCAAAATACATACCTCTAAATATCAGGATGAAGCAGAGGAACGAGGCCAAGTATCACACTCACACACACTGACTGAAGCTGCTTGTGCCATGCGGGGTTGTGGCGAGCCGGAGCCGAACCTGGCAACACAGGGCGCGAGGCTGGGGGGGGGGGGGGCGCACACACACACACACACACACACACACACACACACACACACACACCCAAGACGGGATGCCAGTCCATCGCAAGGCACCCCAAGCAGGACTCGAACCCCAGACCCCCCCCAAGACCAGGCCCTAGCCAAACCTGCTGCACCACTGCACCCCCCAAGTATCTGCACTCAAAAAAAAAAAGAGACTTTTTTTTTTTTAATTAACAGAAAATAAACCATCAAAACACACTGCATTTAAGCAATTTCAGCTTAAGCATCTACCTCTTATTGAGAGAAATACTGAACAGCTGTTTGTTACAAGGGGAGTCACTCTTTTATAGCACGGACACGCTTATTATTGGCTTTCTGAACCTGGTGTCATTAAAATGGTCACTTTAATGGTCATGGTCATTACAAAAATATGAGTGAAACAAACCTCTTTATAGGGGTGAGTGTTCTCTACTCACAAACATCTCAGCCCCTGGTGGACTATGGGTTTAGGCACGATGCCCAACTGGTATTTAGCCCATTGGGTGAGTGAGTGGGGGAGTGCAGGCACTCAGAGTTCAGTATGGAGGAGGAGCAGAAGGAAGCAGAGGCCAATTTGCTCATAACTGACTGGCTTAATCTCACACAGCCCTTGAAGACAGGCTAAACTGGAGCTCAAGCAGGGAGGACACCACAGCTCGTCTTGCTCTCCACCTGTGAAATGCAATCAGAGTCACCTTACTCTGTACTCTGTACTGGGGACATTGAGCACAAGTGCTGCTGCAGCAGAGGGCACAAGATATAGGACAAAATTGTCACTGCACTCCATAAAACACACGCACACACATTGTCCAAAACCACTTGTCCTGAGCGGGGTCGCGGCGAACCGGGGCCTAACCCAGCAATACAGGGCACAAGGCTGGAGGGGGAGGGGACACACCCAGGATGGGACGCCAGTCCAACACAAGGCACCCCAAGCAGGACTCGAACCCCAGACCCACCAGAGAGCAGGATCTGGCCAAACCCACAGCACCACCCTACACCCTAACAATATTTAGCAATACTGCCATCTGTGAGAACAGGAAATTGTGAGGGTCCCCAAAACAGGTCCTGTATGTAGTTTTTCCACCAGAATAGTGGAATCATTCTCAAGCACAGCTGATTTCTGCTCAAGCAAACTCTCTACATAGGGAAAGTAGTCGCCCACAACCTCTCGGCCATGGTTGTTGCCAGAGGCTTTTCCAAGGTCCTCCGAGGATGGTTCCTGAAATAGCTCCCTGACTCAGCATTCACGACATGCTTGCAGCCCTCCTCTGGAGCCGGCCAGCCTGATCTTCCTGCTGCGGGACTAAGCAAAACAAGCTGATGTCTAGATCTCAGTGCGGTCAGTCCTAATTAGCACCCTGTACTCACAATCGTCACTGAGGTGGATGACGTCGGACCGCCTAAGAATCTGAACACATTCTTTCGTGTCGTGCTGCAAAACAAAGCACCATTGCGCAAAAAAAAAAAAAAAACGCATACATCAAAATGATATTCTGGCCTACACAGTTTTTCAATCTGTAATTAATTACTAGAACTCATCCCATAGCGGCAGAAGAAAATCGCTCTGATTATGTCAAGATGAACCTCAAAGTACCCCCTGTAACCTATATATAAGCTAAAACTGCAATCTTGTGCATATCAGCACATGTAAGTAGTGGAAGGGGGGGGAACAAAAAAAAAAAAAAAATCTGGCTGAAAGACTCAATCATGTACTCATACAGAGAAAGGCAAGTGGAGCAGACCGTACTACGCTGTGGAAGGACAGAGCAAAAAACTTTTTCAGATGTTGTGCACCCTACTGCAAGCCCTAAGCTCAAATCCCCTCAATACAGGACCATCTAACTGTTGGGACCTCTGTGTTACGCTGGCAAATTTCTTCATTTGATCCCCTTCATCAGTCAAGAATTGGAGAGTTGCAATCAGCTCAAATCTCTGCTTCTCCCAACACACTGTAGCCGTAACCTTGTCCTGCGGAGACATCCCGAGCGACACCCACAGCATCTGCCCGTAGATGACGACATATAAGACGCGGCTTCCGGACCGGGCTACGGCGATATCTTTCCCGGGCTGCCGCAACTCCCTCCTGTCCGGTTCTCCGGCTGATACGGAACGCTGCCGTACGAGTTGCGTTTGACCTACCGAAGCGTCCCCGTGCGTCTTCCATCCTTGCCGCACTCCGATGGCTGCCTGTAGCTGCCATATCAAGCTTAAAACTCTGGTTACGGCCAAGTGGACCACCAACAGATCTGCTCCCCAACACCGACAGTACCTGATCCTACTCTACACCCCAGCCAGATTCCTCCACCTCTAGCAACTTGGAGGTCCCACGCATAAGAGTTTGAAAATCGAAAGCCTGAAAGTTCTCAGTTTTGGCTCCCATGTCATGGAATTAGTTCCCTCTTTCTCTTAGAGCTACTGAGTCCCTCTTAACATTGAACAAGGGTGTCAAAAAGCGTCTCTTTCGGACGCACTTCTCTCCTCATCTCCTATGTGCTCCACAAACACACACAACATATATACACTTACACTGTGTATATATAAACACACTTCCGAATTCCCAAACGATTCTACATACAGCTACTTGTAGAACATATGCCAGCAAAAATGGTAGTATTGGACCAACTGACTGTATTCTGAGCATTGCTTGTGTGCATGTATATCTCCCTACTGGTATATACAGCTACTTGTGTACTGGCGAAATGTGCTGTTCTTCATTCTGAGCAGTACATCACTGTAAAGAAAAGTATCAGCTAAATAAATGAATAAATATTAAATTTAAATGTATGATAACTTAGCCATCTATGGCCACGGGGGGCTTGGGAACAGAAAGTTAAATTGTGTAAGCGAGATGGTTGAGGTTTTTTTTTTTTTAACACCTTGCTGCAGAGAAAGCCACCTTTAGTCAACTTGGCAGCTCCAGGGCTGCAGGTAGAATCAAACTGGGCTCCGGTAGTGTTACATATCTCGATAAAGCCTGCAGCCCTCGAGTGAAAAGAAAAGCAGGAGGCTCACAGCATGAACGTTGGAGGAGGTATGTGTCTGAGATCGCTCTCTCTGAGTTTGTGTGGGTGTCCTCTTTTGAGGTACAAGCATAAGAGTTGGAAAACTGGACACAATCTGAAGAGTGAGAAAAAATGTGGGGGGGGGGAATAAATTTTTTGAGACAGGGTAAAAAGTATAAGCTGAAGTTTTAGACCCACAGCTGGGAATAATGGCTGGAATACTTCAGGACTTCCGCTTAAAAAAAAAAAAAAAAAAATCACTTCATTTCAAAATAGAGTAGGCAGCTGCAAAATGATAAAGAGTATGAAAAGGCATTTCAACAAACACCTTAAAATAGCTTGTTGGAAAACTGGCTGAGAAATAAACTGTTATGTCGCTGGGGAAATGTTAGAGCGAATAGCTTTTTCCCACCTTTCCAAAGTGTGCTTTTTCTAGTCTTTTTTCATGTTCTAAGATCATTTTGCTTCATTTTGATGATGCAACCCCTTCATGTATGAGCACTCACAGATCCTCATTTAGGACTTTCTTCCGATTTCAAGGCTTTTTGGGAAGCAAACACGGGAAACGCCAGCTCTTTTGCACGCAGCAGCTGTTGGATCTACACCACTCTCCACCTGTAAGCTCAGCATTAATAATTCACATGCTAGACATCAGGAAGGGGAACCGTTCAAAGACACGATACCTCGTACTGTTAATTGAGCTATCGGACTGACCTGCAATTTCTCACACTCACTTCAACTATAAGCCATTAACGTTTTTCAGTCCTCCTCTCTATACAGCAGGTCACGGTATATTCTGTGAAAAGGTGGCACAATGGCACAACGAGTAGCGCTGCTGTCTCACAGCCCCTGGGTGGTACGAGAGGATGTGGGCTCAATCCCCACTCGGTCTGTGTGGAGTTTGCATGTTCTCCCCGTGTCTGCGTGGGTTTCCTTGGGGTGCTCTGGTTTCCTCCCACAGTCCAAAGGTATGCTGCTCAGGTTCACCCATAGTGTGTGAGTGACATAGAGTGTGTTCCACTGATGTATGGATGAGTGACCCATTGTAATTAGTGTATCTAGCAGTGTAAGTCACCGCAGTGAATAAGGTGTGTGGGCTGGTAACACTACGTAGAGTTCATTGGAAGTTGCTTTGGAGAAAAGCATCTGTTAAGTGAATAAATGTAAAAGAACCACAAAGGAGTAATGTTTCCTTTCTCTGAAAGCAGACAACTGACAAAACACTGCCCTTGGTTCAGATACAGTACTTGCTCTGCCAAGAAAATCAGCAGCACCTTGGATTTCCAGCTGCTGGGTGGTGACAACCTTTACGGTGAAGAGAGCTTGTGTCATTCTGTACAGCAGTACCTCGGACTTGTGGGTGCCCCCAGACACATGCCCCTGAGACTTTTGCACTAAGTGGCTCAACTACTGCATATTTAACTCATTTCTATAAGTATGTGATTCTACTTAATGTGGAGACAGATTTGTTCTGTTTATAACCAGCAGGTCCAGGCAGATGGTAGAGTGTTAAGGGGCTATTATGTTGCTTCCTCATGGGGGGGAGAAGAAAAGAGAAAAAAAAAAAAAAAAACCACCTTCACAGAGATTTGCATTGATTTGCTTGAAAAAAATGTGCTATAATAAGAACTGGCACACAGATATCCATGATTGACATGAAGTGTCAAATTAAAATGACTTGGCAGGGAGGTTTTTTCCCCCCCCAATGTAGTAAAATTCATGGAGCATATTTCTTGCACAGCAGCCATAACAAGGCAGACAAACTGCATACATCTGTCAGACCTGCAGTTTTCTCTCCACATTCATCCATCCATTAGGCTTTCCTCTCTACATCTACATTTATTTATATAGGAGACACTTTTCTCCAAAGAAACTTCCAATGAACTCTATGTAGTGTCATGAGCCCACACACCTTATTCACCGCGGTGACTTACACTGCTAGATACACTACTTACACTGGGTCACTCATCCATACATCAGTGGAACACACACACTCTCTCTGTCACTCACACACTATGGGGGAACCTGAACAGCATGTCTTTGGACTGTGGGAGGGAACCAGAGCACCCGGAGGAAACCCACACAGACATGGAGAGAACATGCAAACTCCACACAAAAGGAGTGGGGATTGAACCCACGTTCTCTCGCACCTCTCAGGTGCTGTGAGACAGCAGCGCTACTCGCCGTGCCACCAGTACCATTTATTGACAATAAACTGCATTTACAATTTCATGTTTACACACTGCGAGCAATAGTAACGCTGTACACTAAGCTGTCAGACAACACAACTGACAATCACACTTCCTGTTGAAATGCAGTGTTAAAAAAAAATAAAAAAAAAAATAATAAAAAAAAAAAAAAACACTATATACTATTAATACTTCACGAGAAAACACTGAAGAATGTACATTTAGTGACGCCTAGAGATCGAGACAACGCTCATTGGCCCATGTTCTGCTCCACCCAGCAATTGGTGTGCAGCTTCACTCAACACAACCTTGATTTATGACCCCTTTCAGCAATTTCCGCATCTGATCTCTCTATAGTCCACCATTACTCTCCTCCCTGCTTCAGGGAAATCTAGGGAGTTTTGCATGACAAACCAGAGGGGAACAAAAAAAAGAAAAAAAAAAACACACACAACATTCAGAACACCTGTCCTTTCATCTGCCCCTGCTGTCCTCACTTCTGCAAGACATATTTCAAAAGACACAGCTCTTCCATTGTGAGCATAATCTGTCATGATCTCACAACGTGGTACCACTTCCTTTCAACACCACACAAACCACATTAACAATGCTTGACTTTTTACATTAAATGATCTCATCTGCTCTTAGTTCTTGCCCCAGAATTGACCTTGTCTGTATCTTCCTTACCTCTAGACAGTGAGCAAAACACTGCAAACCCGCATTCCTGCCAACAGTAAAGTAGGATGATCAAGATATTTCTACTTGGTCTGATCATGCATGCGCTCTTCGCTATGAAGCAAGTAAGGATAGATGCCTAGAACAACTGAAGGAGTAAATATTCATCGCAAGGGCTTAAGAATACACATAAGATAAACAAACTGTCACAAGATACCGATCTTTGCCAGCGTGGCTGTATGTACACCCTTCCCATGACCGTTATGCGAGGCATTTAATTGGAATATCAACAACCCTAGAGTGGTTCAGCAGCCTTTCGGTCAGAAAACCTAGAGCAGTTACAGGGCCTGCATCAAACAACAGAGCGCTCTAGCTTCTCTCCATTCTTGATGACAAATACAATTTCCTTCACCTTGTTGAAACCTCTGAGTGTATTAATGTCACTGTACAAACTGTCTGCAAAGATCTTTTTCTGGAACCTCCTGTGGTTCAGAATTTCCAATAGGTTTCCAAAAATACAACATGCCAACTCCCCCTGGTTTGGTCACAACTTGATGATCTCCTGGTGACTAGAAAGTTGGAGCATGGAAATGTACAAAATTAACAACGAAAAGTTCTCAAAGCATAAAGTTTTTCAGAATGCTTCATTTGTCGGGAACTTGATGGAAGAGTACTTGTGTGTCACAAACAAATATGAATCTTTTCTGAAGACTCCACTCCTTCCTGTGGCCCTATTTTATCAGGTCAAAATGGTTAAGGTCACTGTGCTGTTACCCAGTAGAAACCAATTTTGTGGAAACCAGAGCACACAGAACACTAAGTCACTTGCTGTCCAGAGGAAAATCAACTTCTGGTCTCTACACTCCAGGTGTGGCTTTGACACAAGTTATACGAGTTGTACTTCTGACAACAGTGTCTCAAAGCACAAGAGTGATAATCTCTTTTAGGAAATGTATATTTGTTACACATTTGGAATATACGAAGGATCAATGACTGTCCTCTTCAGTGGCAAGGTCTCCATGTCCCAACATTGTTCCTTACTAAAAACCAGTTAACTTCAGCAGGGTGTGAGAGGTTTTCTCCCTACCTTAACATTTATTCATTTAGCTGAGACTTTTCTCCAAAGCAGCTTACTGTCTCGAAGCACTTAACTATTCATTTATAGAGCTGGATAACAGTTTTTTTTTTTTTACTGGAACAATTTAGGGTAAACACCTTGCTCAGGGGTACTACAGCATGAGGGGGGAAATGAACAAACAACCTTTGGGTCCAAAGGCAGCAGTGCTAACCACTACACTACACTACCAGTGTCCTATGAGAACATGTCATTTGTAGCTGGTTACTTTTCTAAGAGGGGATGAGGTGGTGCAGCAGGCTTGGCTGGGCCCTGCTCTCTGGCAGGTCTGGGGTTTGAGTCCCACTTGGGGTGCCTTGTGGCAGACTGGCATCCCATCCTGGGTGTGTCCCTTCCCCCTCCATTCTTGCGCCCTGTGTTGCCGGGTTAGGCTCCGGTTCACCGCGACCCCACTTGGGACAAGTGGTTTCCACCAGTGTATGTGTGTACTTTCCTAAGACTAACAAGGCAATACATTACACTGGCAGCAATATATACAAGGGTTTGCTTTTCTATTCATCCCTCTAAATGAGTTCAATATGACAAACAAGATGTCATCTGAATTCTTGACCACGAAATACAGTTGCAGCTTAAGCTGTATTAGTTCACATTATTCTCCAATAATGAACGGAAAAAAGGGGGGTATTGGAGAACCTTGGGTGGGTACTACAACCACAGAAGCAATAACCTTATTTGCAACATGAGACAATCTGAACAGTTTTAGATCCCACACCCATAGTGCGCACAGAATGTGGCTGCTTTCATCAACTAAAAATGCGCACACGCACATGCTGAAACCGCTTGTCCCAAGTGGGGTTGCGGTGAGCCAAAGCCTAACTCGGCAACACAGGGCACAAGGCTGGAGGGGGAGGGGACACACCTAGGAGAGGACGCAAGTCCATCACAAGGCACCCCAAGTGGAATTCGAACCCCAGACCCACCAGAGCGCAGAACCCAGTCAAGCCCGCTCCGCCACCACACCCCCATCCCAACTAAAACTATCCATGTAGAAACGTACATGATAGAAACTTCCCTATAAAACTAGCAAACATGTTGGGCAAAGTCTCTTGTGAAGTTTAGTTTTAGAATTGGCCAACACTGCCTTCCAGCCTGGAGACATTTTAAGAGCGTTTCAAGTGGTACGACGAGCTACCGTGTGCAGGACTAAACTCTGCTACACAATTTAGTTAAGCTGTTATGACAATAACCCCAATAGCTTCTCCAAAAACAAAAAAAAAAAAACCACTCAGAACTTGGCAATGTCATAATACGTTTTAAATATAAAACGAGCTATGAAGTAGAGGAAAATAAACACCATAATATACATGTCATACTACCTGCTTTTTTTTTTTTTTTTTTTAAACTTGATGTAAAAATGAAGCAAATTATTACATCATGGCATCAAATTCAATTTGCCAAACACAATTTTAAACATAATTTAAAAGGCAAACAGCTCCGTCTTTCTGGCCAGTGACTTCTGCTGCGGAAATACTCTATTTGCATCTTGTTAATTCCAACGCAGACGCTGGTAGATGGCATTTACATCCACGAGGAGGATGAGTCTGATCAGACAAGCTGTTCCGGTTGTGATAGTATCAGAGCCAGCTGCCAAAGCCAGTTTGGATTCTTTTTTTTTTTTTTTTTTTTTTTTTTGGGAGGGTATTTGACAGCGCACCCCCCTTCGGTATACGAATAACGAACAACCTCGAGGAGAATCTCCTTTCATGAAGGGAGGCCAGGGGAAGCCGACGCCATTTCGCTCGGGTTTATTTACCAGCCAAACAGGAAGTTCCCTTTTGTTGTTCTTCCTGTCCCCCACAACAATGTGAATTCAGAAGTTCACCTTTTCGCCATAAAGGAGAGCATGAGGGGAAGGAGCACTTACTGCAGTTTAAAAACAAACGGTAGTCTCACATATTTACTATAGAAAGTATAAATGCATTAAAAGGTAATGATAAAATACGTTTAAAAAAAAAAAAAAAAAAAAAAAATCAAGAGATGGACACTGTGAATCTGTCGCTATCCATTTCAAGCACACAGCACAGGAAACTAAAAAAAAAAAAAGAACCATTTTCCCCCTCACATTCTTTATATTAAATTGTTATAACGCTGACAAAATTTACCTTAGATTAAATTTACAAGCATACTTAAAATTAACTGAGAACGAATTGAAGCAATCTGCCGAGGCACAGGCGCTTCACAAAGCAGGCCCGATAGCCCAAGCAAAAGGTCAAAGGTCAAAGCGACCGAGCTGAAAGCAAAACAGACGCAGTGTTTGTGGAGCTGGAAATAAGCACAGGAAGGAGCCAGGAAGGATTCCGGCCCGCAGCTAGTCGATAAAGCATTAGTGGGAGAGAAATGATGCCAGTACGTACTTCAACCCTGTCTACTTGTGACGTGCATCATATACGGTATACGGTAGCAGAATTGAGCAAAGGTCATTTCTAAGTTTTACACTGTTGCATTTACAATAAATATCAGCAGTACAGACTGAAACAAAACCTGTCATCCAGAGCAAACACTGGGGACCAACCATGCAGAAAAGTTCCCGGTCTAATTTATTTACATTTATTCATTTAGCAGACGCTTTTCTCCAAAGCGACGCACATCTCAGAGAAAATACAATTTGTGCATTACATTAGGAAAAAGAGACATAGCTGCAGATGTGTGACTCTTAAGTACAGTTAATTTCCTTCACCATATGCGCCGACGTCCATCACACAAGTAGCTGCATAAAACTTTACCAGAATATCGCCAATTCCTAATCACCTTCCTGGTAGCCTTTTTTTTTTTTTTGGAGATACATATAAACGTTTGTTACATTCCAGAAGTGGCTCTGTAAAGGATTGATCCGAGCATGGTCGTGAACATTTACACCTTATAAGAACTTAAGAGATCATGGGCGAAGTGAGTCCGGAAGAGGTGAGTTTTAAGACCCTTCATAAATGTGGACAAAGATTCAGCAGTTCTGAGTGAGAGGGGGAGGTCGTTCCACCGCAACGGACGCAGAACCGAGAACCTCCGTTCTTTACCTTTCGTGTGTGGGACCACCAAGTGGGCAGAAGTAAAAGCGAAGCGGTGGTTGGGGTGTAGCGATTGATCAAGTCTTACAGGAAATAGCTACGAGCAGTTCTATTAATGGTTTTTTTTAGGCCATAACTAGGGTCTTAAATTTGATCCAACCAGCTATAGGAAAGTCAATTAATCATCCTAAACATTATGTTTATTAATTTGTACATAACTAACACTTTTATTCAAGGCAGCTTACAACGACAGATATGCTACGCTAAGTATCACACACAGATTATGTGCAGTTGAGAGCCATCAACCCACCTGAAACACATCTTTGGAGCCTGGGTCCAAACCCACACCAACATAGGAGGAACATGCAAACTTCACACAGACCGAACTGGGTTCAAGCCCACACTTAGGAGTTATGGGGTAACAGTGCTACCCATTACATGAAAAACAATAAAGATTATTTTTCCATTTCTAATTCGGTTGCTAAACATTTCTTCTTTCCCACACTTTAAAAGATGCCAACTGAAAAACGTGTGGGAGAGGGTCCCTTAAACACGAAATGAACGTTAACCGTACGCCAGGCCCCCGGACAGCACTGCATTTCAGCGCTTCATGCAGGCTTCTGTCGAGGCCGTAATTGGTGCTGCAGGACAGGAAGAGCGAACACGAAAGAGAATCAGGAATGTTGCTCTCTATGGAGTATGGAGTATCCTGGCTGGTAACAATCGCTGCACTGCGAACATCCTGAGAGAATTCTGTGTGCCCTCAGCGGAACACCAACAATGAGGCAATTCAACTTTCTTCACCCTTGACACTGCCCGTCTCTGAATTTTCCCCTCCGGCCAACGATAACGATGCCACCTCTCAAATACACACCGACGTATCCTGTAACGCAAAATAATTTTTTTTTGAAACAACTGTCTTACCCACCTACAATCAACACAGGATTACACACATACACACAAATCAAAATATTACAAAACAGTCAATTATGACATAGTTGAATTTCCTATAATCATCTTCCTGGATGACAAAAAAAATACAGCTTAAAAAAAAAAAACCACACACATTATTTAGCTGTAGAACCTCCTGAAATGCAAGTTATAAAGACTGCAATGTTTTAGAAAATTTGACAACTGATATAACTCAATGGCATAAATCCTATGAGTTACAAGTGTACTGGAGCAGAGACGGCCTAATGATGCACGCAGAGAAATTTAAAATTCTTAAGGCCATTTGATGTTTGAGTATTTTATCTATGTAAACTCGGAGTAATTTAAAACAAAAGGGCACCTGTGAAAACCTGTGCCATTCCTGCCATTCCACATAAAGTGCATTTTCAAGACAAGGTACTCTAAATAACGCTCAAGTCATTCTGTACACTCATTGCCTCTCCCTCATCGGCACCATTCATGGTTCATCCAGATCCCTTGGCCCCGATTCCAGCTGGGACCCATTTCAGGAATGTTGAGCTACAAACTGCCAGACTGCAGCGCACCCCTGCGAATACAGCCATGCCTTCTCACAAGCATACTTTCAATAACCGGTGCCATGTTGCAGTCTGCATCTGTGTACCGTGGCCAGCATTCCTTTAAAAAAACAACGTGAGACTCAAAAAAAGGGCGAAGAGTGGGTGGCACAGCAGGTAGCACTGGTGCCTCAACTCCTGGGATATACATTCAGATGTAGGATTTGCTTTGGCTTAATCTAAATAGAGATTTAATGTTCTCCCCATGTCCTTGTGGGGCATCCACCACAGTCCAAAGTCATGTTTCAGGGAAACTGGTGACTAAAATGCCATCGGTGTGTATGCGAGACAGGGTATAGTTAGGCTGTGTAAATGTGTGAATGATAAGGAGTTCAGTGTAGGGCATGTAACACTGCAAAAAGAACTTAGCATAGGGGTTAGAGCTTCTGCCTTTGGATTCAAAAAGGTCGCAGGTTTGATCCCCACCTCCAGCTATAGTACCCTTGAGTAAGGTACTTACCCTAAATTGCTCCAGTAACATTACCCAGCTGAATAAATGGGTAAAAAGTTGTAAGCTCGTAACAACTGTAACTTTAACCTTTAAGTCACTTTGGAGAAAAGCACCAGCTATAATGAACAAATGTAAATACTAAATAATAAAGAAAGAAAGGGCTGTATAGCATTAAAGGCTGTGCCTATTTCTTCGCGATTTGCGTCAAAGCCGCATCTGGAGTGTCGAGACCAGCAGTCACCACAACAGCCCTAGCAATCAACGAAAAGTCCTGCAAAACGCATTTACTCAAATTCTTTATTTTGTTGGGGCTAAAATAAATAATCGCGGTGTTTCTCTGTTCCCCTTAAGCATTACGTTAAGGCCAGACAGTGGCGGTCCACCACGGTCCCTTGCCGTGGCAACGCAGCATAGGCTGAAATGGCCAAGGGACCAGGGTCACTCAAAGACCCTTGCGTCCGGGGCGGTGCGCAGCCACACACAGAACAGTTCGTTTTCCCACGAAAGGTCTTCCCCCCCCCCCCTTTTCTTTTTTAACCTAGACAGAGGCCACGTTCCTCCCTCGAACGTTTCCTCAGCTGGGAAAAAAAAAAGACGTCATTTACTCCGGTGCCCATACAAGGTAAAGGGTGCGAAGGAGGAGCTCAGACGCCACAGACGGTCACTTGCCCACTTTGCAAGGTGCGAGAAATGTTTAATTAATGGCGCGAAGCTGTCTACTACTAAGGAGCGTTTTTGTTTATCCCCATGTGCCGGGGTAGTTCCCTCACAGGGCACCGGAAACATGGGGATTTTCCGGCTTGGTCCGGTTGTACCTCGTCACGTTTACAATAAAAATAACAAAATGGTACATTAAAACGGTACAAATGTGGACACAATCAGTACCCTCCCAATCTTCGGAGGGGACACAGGGTCGCGCTGGGTAAAGAAATAGGAGTAATAACCAGCGAGTTTCTCCTGGCAGCAAGCGGAAGGAAAAACAAAAAAGAAATAAAATGATTGTGCCCTGGGGCTCGCGGTCCCTGTCCTCTCTGCAACACGCAAGGTGAAGCACAAACGGAGCGTAGTTAGCAGTTACGCGTTTCACATCCTGAGAGCTAGTCGAAACAAAAATCATCAAAACCTTTGTTTAAAATATCATCAATTTTCAATGTCATAGCCTTGCATAAAAAGATTTTGGTCCTTGTTTTTTTTTTTTTTTTTCCCCCTCCTCCCCAGCAATCGTTTTCAGATATCGTTGTGTCCCCGTGTC